>NW_004524600.1:12458787-12468815 GCF_000260255.1 Octodon degus | reverse complement strand
AGGCATCAAGAGTCTTAAAAATTACATGAGTTATCAGAATAGTGTCTGTCACCTAGTGAACCGGTGCATCAGTCTAGCTCCCCCATCTGCACGTTTCCACGTAGGAGTCACTTGAACTCTATGGGGACGAGCACCCCGACTTCCCTGCAGATTACCACTGCCTCTGTGCCCCACTTTCAGCAGCGAACCTGTTCCGTGAGAAATCTCCAGGGCCAGCTGACTTGGGCAGCTGCACACAAATCCTTGGGGTTCAGGAACGAAAAGATGTACAGAGAAATGAAGCGCGGCAGCACGGTAGAGAAATCCACTCTGGCCACTTGCTTTTTCTCTGAAAACCAGTCTTGGACAAACCTCAAAGAAAGATACGGAAACGTGTTTCAGAGTGCTAGTATGTAAAATTCAGTTAAAATCACAAATGTGCCTTTCTCATACTACGCCCCCATAAGTTCTATAGTTTTTGTTTCCGTTTTGTGGTCCGCGGGATGGACCCGGGACCTCAAGCCTGCTAGCAAGCACGCTAGTGCTAAGCTACACCCAGCCTCTTGGATTGTGATTTCAGATAGAGTCCGGCTAAGCTTCCGGGCTGGCCCCCAACTTTGGTTCTCCTGCCTCAACCTTCCACGCAGCTGGGGTCTTGGGCACCCACCACCATGTGTGGCTCACGTCCGCATGCGCTGTACATGTCACAGCGCGCTGTTTTGCCTTGATCCATACTGTAAAATAATCCACAGACGTTGTTTTCCCCACACATTTGCCATTTCTTGTATTCTTTATTCCTGTTTATCAGGCTCAGTTTCCATTCAGTATCTATTCTTTTAGACTGAAAAGCTTCTCTACATATTTCTTCTGTGCAAGTTTTCTAACAATGGATCTGTCAGTTGGCTTATCTGCAAACGTCTTTATTTCATTTTAATGTTTATGGTACCATGATAACCTCATTAATTAATTTCAGTTTTGTTTTTTTTTTTTTTTTTTTTTGAGACTGGGTTTTGCTGTGTAGTTTGGGCTACCCTGGAACTCACTATGTAGCCAAGGCTGGCGTCAAACTTGTGGCGACCCTCAGCCTCCCAAGTGCTAGGATTACAAGCATGCTACCATGTCCAGCATGATTTCAATATTTATCAACTTGTAACTATTCTGGTCTCTGCTATATCACCTTCTTCCTCTTCCTTCTCTTCTTCCTCCTATATCCATATGTCATCTTAAAGAATATCCCAAACATCCTATTATCTCATCAGTAAATACTTCAGTATGAGTCACTAAACAACAAGGACATTTTTAAAGGGTTGTTCGGTTCCCTTTTTTTCCTTGAAAACTTCAAGAATCTCTAAGTGAGCTGGCCTGTTCATAACAGCACCCTTCACAGCTATTTCCCAAACTGCCTCACCGGTCACCTAAACACGAGGGGCAGGGCTTCAAGGGCACGGAGCCCAAGGCCACCCCTGGTCATCCCAAAGACTGTGCATATTTTGGAACCTACGGGCATTTCATAGACCACACACACACACACACACACACACACACAGTTGGTCCTGCACCAACTAAAATAAATACATAAATAAATAAGCCTTAACGTTGACTATCTTTTTTCTCCATTAGCGAAAATCCAGATTTTCCCTGGAGCCTGTTATCTCCTTCACACCAGACACTCTCACAGCTGATTCGTACTGGCTAGAGTTTTACTAAGTAACAATCCACTAAAACTCATTTTACCTCAGTCCTTTGAGGCCCCAGAATTTTCTTCCACTGGTAAGTGGCCACTGCCACTCACTGTTACTGAGTCCCAGCAGGCGTGAACTTAGAAAAGTCATGTGTATTTCTGTGGCACCAGGGATTGAACTCAGGACCTTGTGCTTGCCAGGCAAGCTCTTATTCTACTGAGCTATGTCCCTGGCCCTAGAAAAGTCATATCTGAATAGGTCTCATCACACAAGGAGGTTTCTAGGTTCTTTTTCTTTTTCTTTTTTTAATAAGCAGAATATATTTATTGAGAGAAAGAACGCTCCTGTCCCGAGAGAGGGATAGGAGGAGGGGCCTGAGCAGGGAGTTCCCCACCTTTTTTTTTTTTTCCGTTTTTGTTTTTTTGGTTTTGGTTTTTTGAGATGGTGTCTCACTCTGTAGTTCAGACCAGCCTTGAGCTTGCTTATGTAGCCCTGGCTGACCTCAAACTTGTGGCAATCCTCGTGCCTCAGCCTCCTGAGTGCTGGGATTACAGGTGTATGCCACCATAACCAGCTCTTCTAGTTTCACATAAAATGAAAGTCGCATCTCTGATGAAGAATAAAAAGACCTTAGTCTTCTATCTGAATGGGTTGCTAATCACCCATGAGAACCAGAGTTAGTCTTGACCACTACTGTATGCAAACTGCCGGCTTGAACTAGAACCTCCCTTTCAACCCTCATAACTTAAAAACATCAAGAGGATGATCCATCTTAGTATAATGATAAAAAAACTGTGGATTATCCATGGCACTGGAGGCTCTGTGGCTCCAGTAGCCACAGTTCACTGCCCTGAGACAAACACGTACCTGAGCAAGCTAACTGGTAGTCACCTTGCAAGTCATGCCCTGGCACCACGCAGGGCTGGACTATCAGGCTGTCTCTTGCTAAACAAGTGAGCTATCCAGCAAGACCCTTGGCCACCTTTCTGACTCAGATACAGCACCCTGATTTGTGTGAGCCCAACCCTTATGCTTGATCCTTGTGTTTACATGAAGTGACCACATGAAGAAAAGAGCTTGCTTTGACAATATCAGTGAACAGCAAGGTGAAGCTCAGAAGAATTTCAACAGCGAACTACCATAAAGAGCGCAACTAGCTTCTTTGGTCTCCGTGGCACGAGCAAGATGACAAAGGGACTGTCATCATTTGGAGAGCACATGCGTGCCGTCGCCATGGCTCTGAGGCCCTCCACCTTCAGAAGTCAGCCTGTGGCAAATGTGACCACCCTACCACACATAAGAGCAAGCACAGAAGGACTAAAAGGCTAAAAGGAGAAATCCCACCGGAACTGGGTGAATGAGGTACCTAAAAATTGTATATGGCAGATTGAGGCATGGATTCTGTGAAGGAACCACAGCTAACCCAAGAGAGTAGCTGCTGTAGCAGTCAGTTCATCATGAGAATTTCAGCTATTACTCAGAATAAATGCTTTGGTTTTAAAAGATAAAAAGGGCCAGCCAGAACCAGGGTTTGATCCCCAGTGTGCTGTGTTGGCCCTACCCCTGAGGCACGATGAGACTATAATTGAGACTGGGTGTGGTGGCACGTGCTTGTAATCCCAGCAGGTCAGAGGTTGAAAAGAGGAGGATCTGTGCAGTGAAACCCTGTAGACCCTGAACTAAATACAGAAAGAAAGGAAGGAGGGAAGGAAGGAAGGAAGGAAGGAAGGAAGGAAGGAAGGAAGGAAGAAAGAAAGAAAGAAAGAAAGAAAGAAAGAAAGAAAGAAAGAAAGAAAGAAAGAAAGAAAGAAAGCAGATTACTAGGCAAGAAATTATTTTAATCCACACAAGAACCATTCTTATGCACAAAGCCTGTACAATTTTTAACTATGCCAAACTTGAAGACTTCCGTAAGTCTGGGTTTTCCAAGTGTCCTCAATTACTATACAGTTTCTTATCCTCCCTCAGGTGGTTGAACTACTTTGGCATCTAGGAATTGGTGAATAGTGAAGAGGACAATTTGTGGAGAGGTGGTGTATGCTGCCCTCTGTTCTCAAGTAGTACTCAGCTAAACAGGAATATAAATGCCTGTTTTTTTTCATGATGGGCTCAACTTCCTCAATAGACAAACAATTCATAATGTTCTGATTGAAGGCATTCGGTAGACATGAAATTGGACACTGACATTGCCTCTTCTCTCCTCAGAGGTCATTCATGATATCAAAATAGTGACACCTGTATTCCTGGGGGGTCAGACTCTAAAGTGCAGCCCAGTTCATCCTGGCAGGGAGGTGATGGGCCGTGATTGATGGACAAGGAGGTAGAGCCAGTGGGTGTGAAGAGGGGACAGAAACTATCTTTCCTACCACAGATGAATGCTATGCACCACTGAGCCCCAGCCTTCCATTGTTTCCTCACTGTTGGCCACCACTTGGCCCAGCTATGTGAGATCTTCTTGACACTCACCTGAGAACAAAAGCATAAAACATGCTTATAATTTAATGCCAGCCACAGAAAATGCAGAGAATTACACTCAGTGATCCTCATGTTCCAGGGGCTGGGTTGAGAAGAGACACCACCAGATGCCCCTTGGCACAGGCTTAGCGGAGTGCTCTCCTAGCGGGTCTGCTTTAGCTCAATGGAAGAACAGTGGCACTCTCAACTCTCCCTGTGTGATAGGGCAGCTGTCGTACTGCACTAAGGAGCCACCACAATGAACCCCTGCTCCTCTCCCACACACTTTAACTTCATAGAGGATTACAGACATGGAGCCCTTCTCTACTTGAACTTCCATACTGACCAAGGTTTGTGCAGCCCGTCTCTAGGCTGCCTAAGCCGTGGACTACTGGAAATTGAAGGAGTATATGCCTTGCTACTTCTTGGTCCATCAGGCTCTTCTCAATGAGCTCTAAGTATCTGTGCATTAAGTGGAACAGGGTGTGTGTGATGTGACCTTTTTACCTGCCACAAGACAGTACCTGGCACTCAGCAGGCACTCAGTAAGTATCTGTTGAATAAATATGCAATAGAAATACAACTATGAAATCCTTCTACCATCTGCTAGGGAGAAACCAATGTTTAAAAACTCATGTCCTGGACCTCGGAAATAGCTCAACAGCACAGCACCAGCCTGGTTCAATGCCCAGTACTCCCACCCCTACCTGCACAAAAGTTCACTCTCTAGGTTTTCGTTGTGAAAATTATAGAATTAAGAGAATTATAGATTTGAGAGAATCTGATGTGCCTCAATTATTTACATTGGAAAGAGAGGACAGTCATCTGACTGCATGGGCTGGACTCAGGGACCTGGGAGTCTACCGGTCCTTCTGTAGACTTTTAAATAACCTCCCCAGCCTTAGTCTCCAATATCCAATTTCTTACAGGATTTTATGCAATGAACCGGTTTGGTTCTCCTCGAATTCCTTACTTGTGCATGTTATGCCTTAGCATGCCTTTTATTATTCTCTTGTTTGCCATTTCTCCATTCCAGTTCCACCTGTACATTTGTGATTTGTGGCTAATAGAACCTCTTAGTGTCACCTGAGGCCTCTATTATTTCAGGTGACTTTCCCAAGAGAAATAATCTTGATAAATGTCTTCAGTCTATTGATTTATAATGGGAACTCGAAATTTTTAATAGAGTTGAAATTCAAAGCAAAGTTATATTCACTTAGATTATTTGCCTTTCTTTTTTAAAAGATCATTCCTGTTGGAAGAAATCTATTTCTTTGCCCTTTTTAAATGGAGACCTCTAACACCAGAACACATCTCTTTCCCTATAGAGCTTCATTAATGCACTCTATTATGTAGCTCATTTATTGCTACTCTTATCTTTTTTTTTTTTTTTTTTTTTTTGGCAGAACCGGGAATTGAACTCAGGCCCCTGTGCTTGCCAGGGAAGTGCTTATTCTACTGAGCCATCTCCCCAGGCCCCAGTATTGCTACTTTTGATATCCAGGCTGGCCACTCTGAAATGCCAGTCGTTCCTTCTGTTGGATAACAGGTTCACAAGAGAACTAGGACAGCTGGTTCCGGACGGATAGGGTTCACTCAGCCTGGGCTGAGCACAGTGAAAACTAGGACCATCTAACAGGGTAGCTGGCCTGTCCTCTTGGAAAGTTTCAAGTAATACAAGCCAAGGAAAAAGTGAGTAATTGTTCCACATCAAACGTGGACATAAAGACAGGAAATCTGAGCACAGTAGGTGATGCTGGTCCGGACTCTGGACCAAAAAGGAAACAGTGATCATGAAGGACATGGTGGAGCTGTGAATAGGGACTGTGAATCAGGTCTGTGAGCTGGACAACAGTGCCGTATCGGAGCTGGCAGCGGACAGGTTCTATAGCAGAGTCCTTGCTTGTTGTGAAACACATACAGACCTGCTTACTGTCGATGAGCATCACCTTGCAACTTCCTCTCACATGTTGCAGAGATAAAGCAAAACTGGGAAGAGGTAACTACTGCACTGTAAATGATTAGACAGAGGAATCAAGGTGGAAAGTTTGAAGAAATTATTTGCACTTTTTTTTTTTTTTGGTCTGAGATAGAGTTTTGCTATATATTTCAGGCTGACCTTGAACTCACTTTGTAGCCCAGGTTGGCTTCAAACTCACAGAGATCCTCCTACCTCAGCCTCCTGAGTGCTTGCCTTACAGGGTTGTGCCACTATGCCTGGCTATTTGCACTATTCTTGCAACTTCCTGTAGGTTAGAAATTACTGAAAAATAATATTTCTTTGAAAGTAAAAAGTCTCGACCCAGTCCTAGCCCAGGCCCGGAGAGTGTGTGGGAGAGCTTCCCACTACCCTGCACCGGCGGGACCTACTACTGGTCCCAGCCCAGGCACAGTGTGGGTGAGACCCTCTTCCACCCCCTTGGGACGCCCCCCACCACTCCGCAGCACCTCCCCCACCCCGCCCAAAGAGTAGGAATTTCAGCCACGTTCCAGGAACCCCCAGACCCAGTCCTAGTCCAGGCCCAGTGAGTGTGTGGGAGAGCTGCCTCTCCCCTCTACTCCACCTTGTCCCCTCCAGGCTCAGCTCAGGCCTGGCATACAGGCCTGGGGTGAAACCCTGCAGCTGCAATCCCTGCAGAGAGTGTAGAGGATAGACCACCCAGCTAGTCCAGGAGCAGAAAATCTTGCCAGAGGGGCACAACAGGTTCACCCCCAAGGGCAGCAGCAGGAAGGAGGTGAGCACAGCAGCCAGACCCAAGCCAGGCACAGCTGGATAAATCCAAAGGCAGGAGGATTGCATGTTTAAATCTTTGTAGATCTGAACCTGAACTTCAGTACGTGCTAAGGTTGTAACTGCAACAAAAATCTACAACAAATTTCAGAAGACAGTGCTACATAAAATGACGAGAAGGAACAAAATGCAATCTCAGAACCCAAGCCCACCCATAACAAGTGCAGGGAACATTAACACAGAACAAATTGGGAATCACACAGCGGAAAGCAATGAATCAACAGCCTCTGAAATAAAGAAACAGCTGAAGAAAGGTATAGAGGAACTCAGATTGGAAATAAAAAAAGAAATCCCTGAATTAATAACATCTGCAGTAAAGAATCAAATGCAGAAACATATGGAGGAAACCCAGTGCCCACCCAGAACAAGTGCAGAGGACACTAGCTCGGCTCAAATGTATGAATTAATAGTGTTAATAGTAAATAAGCAACAGCAGAAAGTTATAGAGGAACTCAGAGTGCAATTCTTCTCTGAAATGAAACTAGAAAGTCTCTAATTCAGTTCTAAAATATTATCAATGTATTTTGTATGTGCTTACTTTCCTGGACCCTGTCTTAAGTCATTGTTCAAGCATGCATGTGTTATTGGGGATTGAACTCAGGACCTTCACACTGAGCTATATCCCTAGCCCTTTAGTTTTGATTTTAAAATAGGATCTCACTAAGTTGCCAAGGCTGAGTTTAAACATGTAGTCCTCCTGCCTCAGCCTCTGACCTTGTAGCCTTTTCACCTAGGGGTGAAACAGAGTACCTTAAAGTGGCTGTGTCACTCTCAGCAAAGTGGTGTGTGTGTGTGTGTGTGTGTGTGTGTGTGTATGTGTGTGTGTAGGCAGGAAGGCAAAGAATGGAGATGTGCAGATGCTAGCAGCAAACAGTACCTACAAACAGAAGTGTCACTTGGGTATGTGCCCAGAACAGACAATTAAACCCAAGCAACACCTGTGTACTTGCCTTACAGATTAACACTCAGACTGAATGAGACTGTGACAATGCCAAGAGCTGCCAGTGGATTCCTGCCCCAGCCCTGTCTTGTAGCCCTCAGACTCAATTTGCTAGCTTTCAAGATAAAATGTATTCTCATTCACTATGGAACTGTAAAACAGACATGTAGAATAAGCTGTAGAGCAGAAATGTTCCCACCCTACCTTCCCACAAAAGGGTCTCAGGATCTTTAGAATTTTCCTTTCTACTCCCTTCCTACCTTATATAATCTAATGTTCTATTCTAGAGGAGCAAAAGAGAGGAATTGAGTATCAGCTGCTTTTTAAAAGCAAACCTCAAGCTATACACATTTTTATATTTCTTTGCAGTCTGCACTACATCATGGACGCATTCAAGTTCAATGAATCTTAGTTAATGTTGCAAAGGAAGAAATCTGTAAAGAGAAATAACAGCATGCAAGGAGAAAATGAACAAAATGTGCTTTGCTCATTGTTTTGTGACAAGGATAGTTTCATTTAAATAATTCATGACAATGGTTTGCTGTGTATAACTGAATGTACAATGTGTACTTTCCAAAATAACAAAGGTTGGTGATATGGAGCTTGAATCTAACTCTCTACTCTTAAATTTCTGATAAGAACTAGAAAGAAGCTGCCAAAATTGTGATGAACATGGCTGGGAGAACAGCATGGAGCAGTGGCCTGCAGGGAGTGAGTGGATTTGGCAGAGGTCCCTGTCTTCTAGTTATCTTGTCTAGTGGCTTCCACAAACACTTTATAGCCTGGTGCAGGTCTACAGTGCAGGGGATGGCCCAGCTCAGCCCGTGGTGTCTGTTTTAGTGGGGTTCAAAGAGATGGCTCGAGGGTCAGTAGAGGGTGTGCAACAGGGGCCAGGTGGGTCACTACAAATCCTGCATGGATGGGAAAGACAAGCCAGGAGCATGACAAGTTCCAACAGCTAGAGCAATGCCACTTTGGACGCAGCAGTTCATCTTTGAGGAGTTTAAAGGTAGGTCTAAGGGTTGAGCTAAATGATACTCCTCATGTGTGTGTTTATGAGGCAGATGTCAAGGGAAACAAGCTCAATGTATAACCCCTTATGGTATATTTACAAAATCTAATAAATCTTCCTAGACAGCAGGAGAGACTGAGCTGAGAAGGGAATGTATTGCACTAATTCTGAACACATAGAAGTGTTGTAAGGGCCAGAAAGATAGCTCAGCAGGCTAAGCACCTGCTTGGCAAGTGCAGAGACCTGGGTTTCATGCTTGTCCCACATGCTGCACCAGCCCTGCCCACGGGTGTGCAGAGCCAGCCACTGAGACCCAGCATGGTGGCATATGCCTATAATCCCAGCGCTAGGGAGGCTGAAAACAGGAGGATCACTATGCATCTGAGCTGCATAGTGCAACCCTGAGCCATATACATTAATTTTTTTAAAAAAACTGTAGAATAGAACAACATTTTATAAATCATAATCTTTTCAAACAGAGAAAAGTAATGACAAAGGAAACATGCAAGTTACAGAAATAAGAAACTATGGTAGGTTAGAATAGTGCTAGCGCATGGGAACTGGAACCATGAGAGATGAGCAGGCCTGGTGCCTGCAGCCTGAAGGGCGCAGAAGCAAGGCAGGGGGGCATAGAGAAAGGGGGTCCTGGGAGAACAGCCCACATCCCACAGGGTACAGGGCCGGGTCCATGTTCCCTGCATGCTTGAGCTCACCAAGTACTATCAAAACATTTAGCTGGTGAGAAAATGAGAAACAATGGAATTCCTGAAGAGGGAGAGAGTACAGGACCCTTCTGTGAGTTCCTGCAGCAGAAGCATCCCCATGGAAATTAACCTCCAAACCAGACGCCTGGAGCAAGGGCAGCTGATGGGACAAAGGACAGGTTTGTCACCTCAAGCACTAGAGACAGTTGGGTGTGGTGGTGCATGCATGTAAACCTGGCAACTGGGAGGCTGAGGCAGGAGGATTGCTATGAGTTTAAAGCCAGCCAGGACTACATAGCAAGACCTTCTTTCAAAAACAAAAAAAACAGAGGCAGTATAAGAATCCAAATGAGACCTTAACATAGATATATTTAAAATATCCAAAGCAAAATAAGTGTAACAATGGGAGCAAATTTTTAAAACATTCATTTGAAAGGGGGAAGAAACATGTTTTAAAAGTTAAAAT
>NW_004524600.1:12434755-12458687 GCF_000260255.1 Octodon degus | reverse complement strand
TATTTTTTTTCTATTTTTTAGGGAAGAGTCCACAGGGTCTCACTGCTAGATTAGACTCATAGTGAGTCTGTTTATAGCCTCCCAAGTGCTAGGATTACAGGCATGCGCCACCGCGCCCAGTCTCAATCGCCATCTCATCGTGCCCTGGGAGGAGGGCCGGCATAGCTGGCCCGGGGATCAAAGCCCCAGCCCCTGTGCCTGCTTGCAGGTGCTTTAATCTGCTGAGCTATTTGGCTGGCCCTACAAATGAGAATCTTAAGCAATGAGAGACTCTAGAATGTGGAGTATCATGTCATTAAAATGGTGGTAAGAGTTAAAAGTGTAATTTAGTCCAATGCACTGATAGAATGTGGGTCTGAAATGCCCCACCCAGCCCATGTGGCAAAGGCCTGGTCTCCAGCTTGGTGCTGCTGGGGGATGAGGGACCTTTAAGAGGTGGAGCCTAATGGGAAGAAGATAGGTCACTGGGGTGGGGCCTCAAAGGAAGGAGTGGTGACCTAGGTCTTCCCATCTCTCTCTGCTCCCTGGTCACCAGCAGGTGAGCAGCTTCCTCCACCAGGTGTCCCCGCCACAGGGGCCCCCGCCACCAGGGGCCCCTGCCACCAGGGGCTCCCACTACGATATTCCAATTCACGATAGGCCCAAAACAACAAGGCTAATTCACCATGGATGGAAGCTTCTAAAACCGTGAGTCAAAATAAATCTTTCCTTTTTTAAGATGATCATCTCTGGGCTTTTGTTTGTTCTGTTTTTTTGAGATAGGACCTCGCTATGTGCCTCAGATTGGTCTTGAATTCTCTATGTGGCCAGGCAGCAATCTGCCTATCAGCCTCCCAAGTGCTGGGATCAAAGCGGTGCACCTCTGTTCCCAGAATACTTCAGGTGTCTGGTATAGTAATGAAAATCTGAACACCACGTGAACTGTTGTCTATGAGAGCTTTGTAGCGCGAACTTCCTCAAACTTCAGGCAAATTTTGTATACATGTGCCTGTTTGTTTTCCTGCAGAGCAGATTCATAGCTTTTTGTAGAGTCTGACCAAGCCTGCTCTGAGGAGTACGGGACCTCGAATGGCTTGAGAAATAAAGCACCGTGTGTGTGTCTGCTGCAGTTTGGCTTATGGGCTCATTCAGTGCCCCAGCATTGATGAGCTCACCTTTTATATTGTGTGGTTATAACAATGAGACAAAGAAAGAAAAGAAAATGGCACAGTTCCTACTTTCCATGCAACCTAAAGTCTGATTATACAAACAGCATCAATAAGTGAAAACCAAACGAAGAAATGTGAAGTTCCAAGTGCCATAAATCTTATGATGCAAAAGCACACCATGCTGGGGTTGGGGATGTAGCTCAGCCTGCCTGGCAAGTGCAAGGTCCTGAGTTTGATTCCTGGTACAAAAAGAACTTTTAAAAGTATATGGTGCTACAGCAGCATTTAATCGGGAGAGCAGCTGGCACAGAGGTGCAGAAGGTGTCTCTGAGGAGCTGGGGGTGAGAGGCAGCTTGGACGGTAGAGCAGTGCCTGGGCAGAGGGCAAGTCAAGGTCACAGGTGGGGGCCGCTTTGGAGGAGCTGGAGGGAGGAGAGTTTGGCTGAAACACAAAGAACTACAGAGTAGTTATAAGAGGCAAGGCTGAAGGGTGGTGGAGCCTTATCTCTGAAAGGGGGGGTGCTCAGGGGTCGCGTTGGTGTCGGGCTGTTAACGGGTGCAACTTTTTTTTTTGATGCCTGGAAATATGTATTCCAGACTGTCCTTCAATTCAGAACCCTTTGCCTCTGCCTCCTAACTGCCTAAGATTACAGGTGTATGCTGCCATGCCTGGCTAAAAGGAACAGCTTTTGAAATTAATAATGTTAAAAGAGGGCCATTATGCGATCGGCACAGAGCAGCACGCAAAGACAGCGCTGAGCCGCACTCACGTACATACTGTCGAGATCAGCCAGGGAGGAAGGAGACCCGAGTAGCCAGGAGGTCAGTGGGAAGGGCGCAGCTGCTGGCCAGGCCGGAGACAACTGTATCCTGACCCAGTGCATGTGGGTGCACAGGATAGAGACGCTGAGAACCAGACAGATTTGAGCCCTACTGGGGTAATGGGATAAGCGATGATCAGCTATCAGGTTTCTAACTTTTGACACAGCGAGGTTGGTAACAATAATTACTAAAATAGAGAAAACAATGAAGTTTTGCCTGCAATAATTATAACCTTTAAACAGGTTGATTTTGAGATGTCTTCAAGACATCCAAAAATAAATATCAAGTAAACAGTAGATATACAGTTAGAAGCTCAGAGACGTCTAGGCTACACATCTTTAGCCCAGATAGAAATCTTTTGATCATTAGTACAGAAATGTTAAAGTCATAGGCATGGATAACAAGACCTAAAATAATATAGACTGAAAAGAGAAGCAAGGTTCAAAGGGACTGGAAAAATGCCTGCATTTAATGTTTACTGTGCTAAAAGAATGTTAAGAATGTTTTATGCAGTCAACACAGAGAAGAGAGGACTGTGATGTGGGGGAGGCCAGTGAGGGCTGTGGTTGGAAGGAGGGCTGGGCATTACTGAATGACACGGAGAGATGGAGTAAGATTAGAATGGGAATGCATCACTTAGATGCAGGTTTATGAAGTAATAATGACAGAACACTGTAAAATAAGATGAAGGCTGGCCAAATAGCTCAGCGGATTAAAGTACCTGTAAGCAGGTGCAGGGGCCAGGGCTTCAATCCCTGGGCCTGCCATGCAGGCAGTGTCGGCCCTGGCCCCGCCCCCAACATGCACTGAGACGGCAATTGAGACTGGGCATGGTGGCGCGCACCTGTAATCCCAGCACTTGGGAGGCTGTAAACAGGTGGATCACTACAAGTTGGATCTAGTAGTGAGATCCTGAACACCCTATAGACCCTTCCCTAAAATACAAAAAAAAAAAAAAAAAAAGAAAAGAAAAAGAAAGAAAGAAAGAAAGAAAGAAAGAAAGAAAGAAAGAAAAAAGAAAAAGAGAGAGAGAGAGAGGCAGAGCAGGGACTGGGGAGTGGAGGTACGGCCTGGCCAGGGACTCTGTCCAGCCCCTGAGCTGTTTTTTGTGGCCTCCCGCTGTAGCACGATTGCACTGGAACTCCACCCGCCCTTGGCTCCCTCAAACTCTAAGTCTACTTTCATGCTTGGGCAGCAGAGCAAGTCTGTGACAGGGATCACATGGCCACAAAGCCCGAGACATTTACAGGTTGAAGCTACCTCATTCAGAATGCTTAGAACCAGAAGTGTTTTGAATTTGGGATTTTTAAGAGATTTTGGAATGCTCGTGTGTATGGAATGAGATACCCTGGGGATGGGACCCACATCTAAGCATGAAATTTATTTATATTTCATATATTCTGTATATACATAACCTAGAGCTCATTCTGTACAATATTTTAACTAATTTTGTGCATAAACAAAGTATTACAGTGTGAGATTTTCCACTTGCAGTGTCATATCAACATGCGAAAAGGGGACTGGGGAGATGGCTCAGTGGAATAAGTGCTTCCCTGGCAAGCATAAGGGCCTGAGTTCAATCCCCGGTTCCACCAAAAAACAAAACAAAACAAAAAAAAAACCACTCAAAAAAATTTAGATTTGGGAGAATTTCAGATTTGAGGTTTTCAGGTTGGGGAGCTCAACCTATCCTGCATAACTGTAGAAAGAGCTTGCTGGTTCCTGTGGGAGAGATTTAGGGAGAGGGAACAGAGAAAATAACACAGGGGTAAAAGCCAGATTTGTCTAAATATAACTTGTTTTTGAGATCTAACTTTTCTAATGATTTGCATTTTACACCATCATCAAACAATTGCACCTGGGGCCAGCGAGATAGCTCAGCAGACTAAAGTGCCTGCTTAGGCAAGCTCAGGGACTGTGGTTTGATCCTTGGCATCACATGCCATGCCAGCCCTGTCCCCAGGGTGGGCTAAGCTGGCCAGAGTCCCAGTGTCGTGGTGTACACCTATAATCCCAGCACTGGGGAGGCTGAAAGCAGGAGGATCACTATGAGTATGAGCTGAGTTGTGAGACGCTGCAACAACCAAATACACTTTAAAAAAAAACAAAACTGGACTTGATAAATACATTTCCTAAACTCCAAAAGTAAAACTAAACAAAACTAACTGCTTATTGGATTAGTTGCACAACCAGTTAGGAATTACTTTTAACAGGGAAATTTGTGCATTCCTAAATGTGCTATATCTGAGAAACAAAAAAAAGAACTGAAAAAGAACAATTTAACAAAATTGAGTAATTATATCCCAAGTAGTACTGATAGTTTTGTTATTCTGAGAAGGTGGTGCACCTATTATAGAAAGGGAGTAATTATGTTGGTGTCACTGGAACCCAAAGCTTTATGTGAAAGAGAAAGGAGATAGAGCTGCAATGTGAAAAAGTCAAAGCCCTGTCACCCTGAACACGGAATCATGAACTCATGATGCAGTGTAATGTTTTAAAAGCTTTCTAAGGGCCTGCCAAATAGCTCAGTGGATTAAAGCACCTGCAAGCAGGCTCAGGAGCCGGGGATTGGAACCCAGGCCTGCTGTGCCAGCCCCGCCTCTTGGGCAGCTGAGAAAGCAATTGAGACTGGGTGTGGTGGCACACGCCTGTAATCCCAGCTCTCAGGAGGCTGCAAACAGGTGACTCACTCAAGTCCAATATAGTAGTGAGACCCAGAACACCCTGTAGACCTTTCTCTAAAATAAATAAATAAATAAATAAATTCTAGTGCTGCCTGTAAAAATTCCTGGGAACAATGTGCAACCCAGATGGTCCTGTGAGCACTCTAACACTCAGCTCCAGATACCACTTCCCACCACAGGGTAGCAGGGCTCCTTGGAAAAAGGTCCATCCCAAGTCTGAGGCAGGAAAAGGACAAGACAGCCCGGAACATCTTGACAGTCCAGAAAGAAAAGGAACTACTTGAAATTAATTACTAAGATATATCAGAACTTAAGAGTTACCTGAACAGGCTCCGCAGCCCATGATAGGACAATGTGAACACCAACATGAAAACAACTAAATGGATTAAGTCATATCAAAATGCTTCAATTCATAATAAAAATAGTTAAATTCTTAATACTACACAGTACTACAATGATCTATTTGTCAGGATGATAGAAAACTAAATTATTGTGTAGAAGGTTGATCATTAGTATCAACACTTCCTTTCTTGTATAATACCTCCAAAAATCACTTCTCAGCCTTTTGGCTAAGATCAGCATGTCTGTAATCCCAGGACTTGGGAGGCTGAGGCGGGATAATTGTTGGGAGATTGGAGACCAACCTAGGCTACAAAGTATGCTCAAGGCCAGCCTGAAGATCCTGTCTCAAAAAGACAACATATAAATAAATAAATATGCTAGAGTATTAATATGTGAAGTGAGTCTGCATTAAAATAATCTATTATACACATGAATTGGAACTTTGGGGGAAATTGATGACATAAGATGAACCCAGAATTAATCACTCTTAAAAATGAGTGTCGTTGAGGGGAGGCCGTGGCTGGGAAAATGGTGGACCGAAAGGCGGGAGAGGAGAAGCCTGAGAAGTCAAAGTGAACTGGAGCCGCCGGAGGACCTGAAGCAGCAGAAAAACCTGTGAAAACTAAGACTGTTTCTTCCAGTAATGGAGGGGAAAGTTCCAGTCGCAGCGCTGAGAAGCGATCAGCTGAAGAAGAAGCTGCAGACCTCCCAACAAAGCCTACAAAGATCACCAAGTTTGGATTTGCCATAGGTAGTCAGACAACAAAGAAAGCATCAGCTATATCCATCACACTTGGATCAAGTAAGCCTAAAGAAACTTCCAACTCTTGCTCCCAAAACCCTTTCAGTAGCAGCAGCTTTTAATGAAGATGAAGACAGTGAACCAGAGGAAATGCCTCCAGAAACAAAGATGAGGATGAAGAATATTGGAAGGGATACACCAACATCAGCTGGACCAAACTCTTTCAATAAAGGAAAGTATGGGTTTTCTGATAACCAGAAGCTACGGGAACGAAATATAAAATCTCATCTTGGAAATGTCCATGACCAAGACAATTAAATGATGTTTTTTGAATTAAGGTGTGGGATGGGTATAAAGTTTAAAAGGAACAGTGCCCTTTTTTAAAGAATGGTATAAGAATATCTTTGGAGCCACTTTGGCTTTTTCATTTTTCTTTTTAAGATTGAGTGGTACACTAATAAGTGAGAGTTTGAAATTAGAGGTAATTTATGTTTTATATACAGAGTTCAAGACATTTGCTAATTTTGTAGTTTTCATGTGATTAGTTTCCAAGGGTTACAGCTAATAAAAGAAATCAGAAATGGTACCTTTTTAAGAATTGCATATTTTTTTAGACACAACTATTAGCACATTAAGAGGGAGGCAAAAAGTTACTGTCTGTGTAAAAGTACAAGCAGTTACTCCTAAATTAACTAACTCCTTCACTCCCGAAACTGGCTCCCAGGAACAGCCTTAGAGAAAAAGGAAGAGTGTCGTATCAGAGAGAAAGCGTTGCTTGCTATTGACTGGAAGTAAACCTAGATGAAATTAAACAGCATTTTTTTCCCTCTGGGATTTGTTTTGTTTCAAGTGGCCGTATATTAGGTACTGCATTGCTGTCAGTGGACACAGATGCTTAGCTCTTCTACAGAAAGCAATTTTTTAAAAAATTTTTATGTGAAGTATCAAGTATTTGAAATAGCCCATTTCACCTGCATAGTCTTATCTACCTTCATCAGTCTTCAAAGAACAGCCACTTGCTACCAAAGTAAATTAGTATTTTGAATGTGCTTCTCTTGGTTTTTGTTTATTAGCTAGTTCCTGTAAGCATTTCCACCAGAACTTGAGGCAAATCATAAGGAAGCTATTTCTTTTAAAATACAGACCACCACCAAAAATTCAAATGTACATACTGCTTAAGTATTTGGTTGGTTTTTATTTTTTAAAAGGTATAAACACCAAAAAAAAAAAAAAAAAAAGTAACATTGTATGAAGATAAAAAAAACAGTAAGATGCATTTTCTGTAACTTTGTCTATGTGTTTATGTTACTAAGTTGTTAAATCCAATTTGAATTGAATTCATTACAGAATTTATTAGAACAGTTAATGTGGTTTATTTTAAGTGTACACATATTGACCAGTGAAGCATATTGTAGGTACTGAAAATGAAAGAAAATGCATCTTTAAACACATTTTATTGAATTGTTCATCACATATACTCTTAAATCTGTGTATTGTAAGCTGTTTGTTTTGTATTTTTGTATTGTATATGGACTTTCTAATGTGACAGTTAAACATCTTTAAAAGCATAGTCACAGGCAAAAGAAAAATAATACAATTATTTCCTTCAGAACTCTTACAATGTTAAATTTGGAGGCAGCTTCAGACTATTTTATTGGTGGTAGTTACTTGCTGATCTTTTTTAATAGGTAGTCACTCCAAAGAAACCTATGCATATGCCTGATAAATTGTTCTTAGATTAAGCCCCAAGTAAAACAATGGAAATGTATATAGAACTACTAGTTCTTACATGATTTAATTATATTAAGATATATGAATTTAACTTCAACTTACTTTTATGTAGGCAAACTTAACTCATGTTTCTCCATTTTACTGTTTGTTAACATAACATCCCTCTCCTACATACTCTTTTCTTGACCAAATGAAATACTAATGTAAGGTCAAGATGAGAGAGAAATGACTGAGATGAATGTCTTTACTAAAATAACCAATAAATTTTGTCAAACTAAAAAAAAAAAAAAGATGAGTGTTGGGGCCTGGCAAGTGTAAGGGTTTGAGTTCAATCCCCAGTTCTGCCAAAAAAAAAAAAAAAAAGAGTGTTGGCTATATAAGTGTTCATTATATTGCTTGTGTAGTTTTGATTCAGCTTGAAAATAAAGTTGAAAAATAATTAATTATCAAAAGGCTTTCTCCAGTAACCCTTATGGCCTAAGGGTGAAATGAAAAGTTGGGTTGATCAAAAGCTCAGGTTTTTGGCCAATGTGACAAATTCCATGAAAGTCTTACACAGAGGAGTTGAAGGAATTGGAATGTGAATGGCTGAAAGAGGCCATGACCCCTGTGTGGGTAATCAGTAATTACTGGGAAGAAAACACAGGAGCAAGTGGAATGGAAAAAGCAGTGAGTCAAACAGCGGTCAAGGTGGGGATGGCTGGACAGGCAAATTAGCAAAGGAAGGACTGCTACAATCAGTGGCTTTGGATAGGGTGATTATGGTGGGAGTCAAAGGCTACCCAAAGGTGGAGCAGAAATTCTTCATGGGTGAGAAGATCTACTGAGGATGCAGGAAGTGAGGTAGGTTTTCCACATAAATGCCAGTGTCACACAGAATAATCACCAGGGTGGGGATTAAAGAAATTGGAGAACCATATGCTAAAATATTTAGAGAATGAGACAGCAAAATGTGGCTTAGGGAAGGAGTGACATGTGATTGAGTAGTTTTTCAAGAATGAGTGTAAATAACTTATATAATGAGATGCAAACATCGTAATATGAATGCATTTAAGTGTAAAGTTGAAAGGCTGTGATTGGTATTTTCATCCATTGCTTATCCACATTTCCTAGTATATCTACAAAAGTTTGATATTAAAAATGGACTAGGCAGGACTAGAGGTATGGCTCAGAGGTAGAGCACTTAGGTAGTATGCCTAAGGTCCTGGGTTCAAGTCCCAGCTCTGGAATGAAACAGAGCGAGGAGATTGACTAGCCAATGGTCCACCTTCTTGCACATTTTCCTCTCCTCCAAGTCCTGCTTGTCCAACTCCTATACAGCCTTCAGACTCCAGCACAAATGTCACCTGTTCAGGATTCCTTCCTTGACTCTTGGGACTAGGTATGTCCCATTTCTCTTCCTTTGTCACTTAACACAGAGCCCTCCACCTCTCCCTCTGTGCCTATCAGCACAACACCTTCTTCTGTGACTCAGACTCCTGCATCTCTCTCAGAAGGACCCCATGTCTGCACTGTGGGCACCCAGGTAATCTAAAGTAATCTCCCCAATTCAAGAGTTTACACTCAGTCACATCTGCAAAGTTCCCTTGCCATGCACAGTGATGTCCAGTTCCAGAAGTTGAGGCAGGAACCTTCTAAGGCCCTGGTCAGCTACCATACTGTTCTAACATCGAGGACGTGGGAAACACTTTAAAAATGCTACTTTTTACATCAAACATCCAGTGAGATGCATGGATATGCCTGTTTTTCTATTTTAAGATAGATTTTATTCCATTAAACTATTAAATATAATAAGCAGGAATTTTTATATGCTGTTCACCATTAAATCTCATGTACCCAGAAGTGATCTTGTCCGTGGTAGGTGCTCAGTCAAATTTGCTAAATGAAGAAACTTTAACGTTCACCACCCCTCCTTTACTTACCCCTCTTTAGGTGCTTTACTTTCTATTTGGGAATCCACGTGGATCCGTCCCTAGCTCTAAAAGGCACACGATGAATGCAGATTCATGTGGGTCGATCTCCTGACCACCACAATTGATCAGAAGTTGGCACAGACCCAAACCAGCCAATCAGAATAAAGCCTAAACATTTTTATGTCTCCCCCTCTGGGGTGTATCTGAGGAGACATAAAAATGAAACCATGATAGCTGGAGATGGAGGAAGGAGGGAGTGAGGGTGGGAGGAAGGGGGAGGGAGGGAGGGAAGGAGAGAGAGAAAGGGGTCAGTTGTTTTTTCTATTGAACTATTGGAAAAAGCTTCAGTTACAGCAGATCTATCTCTGGATCTTTCAGTTATGTGAGAGAAATGTTTCCATAATTATTTATGTCAATTTTAGGGTCAACTAGAGTAAAACATATTCTAAAACCCCTAAGTAGTAATATAGGTGAGGTGGAGGAGACATTTACAGAGCCTGGGCCAACAACTGTGTTTCTTTCATTGCTTTAAGAAGGGAAGGGATGGGGCAGCTCGTGTAGTCAGTGCTCATGTCTTTCAAGAGAGGGAAGAAGCCCAGCACCGTCAGGTCACCCCTAGGTGCCATCCTTGGCTGTCTACCATGTTCCCTGAGGGACTAGACAAGAAGAGCCTCCTAATAAAAATTAAAGGAAAAAAAAAAAAAAAAGAGCTTCCTCAGCCACATCCCAGGTGTGGTGAACCAAAGCCCCTATGGCAACTGGGCTGAGTCATTCTGGTGGCCACACCTCCTCCACACCCATGACCTTTACTTCCCAGGGCCAACAGGAAGAGGCAGCAAAGCAGAGCTTGATGGTGATGCTGAAGTTTAGTCCAAAGCACCGACTCCACAGGTGGTGGGGTGCAGAGCCCTTGGGAGGCCTTTTCCACTTACTGTGGAGAGCCCCAAGGTAGCTAAGGTTTGGACCCTGCCTCAGAGTCTTAGGGCTCCCTTACCCCTATTTGACTGCTGACCACTTTCTGTTTTCCTTCCTGGCTCACAGCTCCATTCTGGAGAGCTGAGATGGCCAGAGAAGTGACTGTTTAAGAAATGACTCTTTGGGATCATTTTAAAACCGATTTTGCTTCCTTTCCCTTTTCTCAAACAATAAGGAAAATCAGGGCTGCTTCAGAGTTGCTAAATGTAAGGACTCAGTGTGTCATCTATGCCAAGGATTTTCCATGTTTTCACTTTCCTGTCCTTTGAGCTTTGATCCTTGCTCTTGTCTCCTGAAACAGTTTTCAAACAGTTAACAGCTGGGAGCACTGATCCCAACAAAAGAGACCAAAAGCCAGCCTGGTGATGGAGGGCTTCACCCTCATGGGTTTCCTGAGTGCCCCTTTGAAGTTGAAGAACTCTCCAAAACCTCACTAGTGGCCGCTCCTGAGGTCTTTTTGGCAACTAGACATGCACAGGGACACAATTATCAAGATGAATTCAGTCCACTACAGAGTAACCCTGGAAGGCCAGGGTGACCAGCCACACCTGAGGCAGGTAACAGTTGAGGCGCAAACAAGGAGGAGGAGAGGAATGTGGAAGGGCTGGTGAGCCGCCCTACTCCCACTTCTTTTCTCTAGAGCCCTTGCTGATCTGAGTCCTGCCCTCCCTTAAAATGGAGACACTACCAGGGTTGCATGTAAAGTGGTTTTAGTATGCTTGTGGTAGTAAAACTCTGCTTCAAACTTTCTCATAGCCATTGTTATCAATTTTGTTTCCCAGATTAGCTTTATTTGTTTTGTTTGGGTTTGGTTTGAGTTTTTTTTTTTTTTTTGTTTTGTTTTGTTTTTAAGACAGTGTCACTCTAAAGCCCAGGCTGATCTTGAACTGGTGATTCTGTTTCATTCCCCTGAGCTGGAATTACAGATGTGCACCATCACAGCTAGCTCAGATTAGCTTTAGAATCAGTTTTTCAAAGTTCATAAGAAAATCCTATCTGGGCCAGGTAGGGTGTCACACACCTGTAATCCCAGCATTTGGGAGGCTGAGGCAGGAGGACTGTTGTGAGTTCAAGAGTGGCCTGGGCTACAAAGTGAGCTCAAGACCAGCCTGAACTGCACTACGAGACGCTCTCTCAAAAAGAAAAAAGAAATCCTATTTGGGGATCCATACCAGGATGGAATTGAATTTGAGGATTAGTTTGGAAAAGACTGCCATCTTTAGGCACACCACACCTACGTACCTAGGGTTTGGTTTGGTTTGCTGTAGTACTGGGGAGTGAACCCAGGGTCCTCACACTGAACTAAATCCCTGTATCTTTCTTCATTTTTGATTTTGAGACAGTCATTAAGTTGCCTGGTTTGAGTTTGAACTTATCATCCTCTTTCCTCAGTTTCCCTGAGTGCTGGGATTACAGGCACACACCACCAGGCCCGGCTCTTTACAAGTTTGTAATTTTCTTTATACGGGTCTTGCACTTACCTTTTTAGCTTTATGCACTTTGCAGAGAGAAAGCAGAGCTGAGAGAGAAGACAGGCAGCCTTCTTTAAGTCTAAGGATCTAGCCCAGCCTGGAGCCAGACAATCCAATCATAAGTCAGTAGATTCTTTCTTTCTTCTTAAACTGGTAGGAATGCTTAGGCATTCCATTTGACTGACTGGCCCTCTCCTGTGCGCGCTCTCTCTCTCTCTCTCTCTCTCTCTCTCTCTCTCTCTCTCTCTCTAACTTGACAAAAATTCTGACCATGAATTCACAAGAATAACTAGAGAGGTCAGAGGGATGCCCACAGCTGTCCCTGTATGCATACTGCAGGCCAACTGCTGTGTCTGTTTCCAAGGCCCACCACACCCATTCAGGTCTCACAGCAGCCACTTCCTGATTCTGCTTTTGTGCCCTCCTTGCATGTTTCCTAAAAAGACTGCTGGATACAGAATAGAAGCAAATGGTTTCTGAAGACCTTGTCTCAATCTTCCAGTGAATACTCTGTGAATCTTGTATGTGTGTGTGGGGGAACACCATAAAACAAAAAAGAACATATGATACAGCATGAAACAACAGCCCTTGCAATACTGTGGTCTGATAAGTTGGGACTTATTTCTAAGCATTTGCTTTTGGAATTGTTTTATAGCGATGTTAGTGAAATAGTGAAAAAGTCTTCAACGTACTAAAGTGTTAGTACTCTAGTGTATTCTTTTTTTTTTTTTTTCCAGAACCGGGGATTTCTTGTATTCTAAAACTTTGAATATTTTGAAAAATTCCTCCCTCCTAAAAGGCTATGAAATTTTTCTGATCTGTCTTTTGCCATGTTGTAAATGAGAGTTCTTCAGATACCTGCATTCATTCAGCAAGCATTTATTGAGTGGCTACCATGCCCCTGAATTACTTATAAGTGTTGGAGACAACCAGGTCTAGCGTCCATAGAGCCTACATTCTAGTAAGGTATGTATCATGTCCACTGGTGCAAAGTGCTAAAAAGAGATGCTAAGCAGGACCACCGGAAAGCAGCACCACTTACAAAATAGGAAGTGAGAAGGTCAGGCGCAAGGTCTTTGCCCAGTGCTGGCCAATGACCTTCCCTTGGCCCCTTGTGCTTCAGGCCCTACCCCACTCAACAAAACAGCTTTGTTTTTGGTTTCTTTTTTCTTTTTAAAGTAAGAATTTTCCTTTTTAGACAGGTAACAGGAAGCAGGCAGATGGATCTGCTGTTAATGGGAAGGGGATTGAAAGGAGGGGGAGAAACATAAAAATAACTGAGATGTGTTATCTACATGCACCAGCTCCTCACAATGAGTGTAATCATTATTACTGCAAACATATACTAATAAAAATTTAAATTAAAGGATTTTCCTTTTTTTAGCTTCATTCACCCCTTAAGCTACCCCAACTAGCAATGGGCCTAGTATGTATTTGTCTATCACCGACTGAACTGTCAAGGAAAGAGTGTCTCTAGAATGCTGGGCTGAGGAAAAGAAAGTGTTCAAATGACCCTAAACAGTGCTTTGAATATTTAGAAAATAGCTGTTCAGATGCATGTTGTTATGGTTTATATGTTTTGGAAAATGGCCAGCAGGGAAGGTGACTACGGGGCCCACAGCTGGCTTGCTGTTAGGAGCAGGGGCCTGGTTGGAAGTGAGTCACTTGGCAGGCAGGACCTGAAGGCTTCATCTTCCTGCCTGGCCCCTCTCCGCTCACTCTGCTTCTGAGTCACCATGAGGCCAGCAGCTTTCCTCAGCTAGACCCCTCTGCCGTCCATTTTTGGGTTCAAGCCTGTCAGACATGGGCTGAGACTTCTGAAATTATGAGCCGAAGTAAACCTCTCGTCCTTTAAGTTTTGGGACTCAAGATATTTTGTCCCAATGACAAAAAAGTGACTAAGACACAAACATACAGTTTATCTTTGAATACTGCCCTTTCTGCTCTGTCAAAGAACTTCTACCTAACCTAACCTTAGCTAAGCTCCTGAGCCTTCCTCCTAGGCCTATCTGCATACTTCCTTGTCAAATTCAGTTTCAACCCAGAGCACTGCCAAATTATTTTCTTGGGACTCCATAACCCCTTATATCTGACCTCACATCAGATCACATTCTTTATCCCTCACCAGCCTCCAGGGGATGTGTGACTACCCTGGCCTGTCTCCAGCAAGAATCCTGCCTGGTTGCTTTAGATAGAACTCCCTTTTGCTCCTGATACTTCCTCTTAATAATCTTCCATCCACTGCCACACATGCCCCTCTGTTCCTTGGCCATAAATTTTTCCTCTTTTTTTTTCTTCCCATAAATTTCTCCTCGCTTGTGCGGTGTTGAGAGTTAATGCCACTGACATGAAGAGCAAATGAGTTGCCCTACATGTGCCACGCACGACAGAAGGCCAAATTCTGTGTTAAGCGAGACTTGACGCCCGTCGTCCACCCTAACGCAAATCCCACGCTGTGGGCCCCATTCCTATCTCCACTAAACAGCCTACCTCTGCATTTTGACAAGTTATCACTAAATGATTTTATTCTTCCGTATCTTGTCCATCTTCACACCTCCGATTTCCTCAGAAGACCACGAAGGGTCTCCTCAGTCACCCTCCAGGGGCTGTGGGAAGCGGGCTGAGGGGACCAAGGCACCGGGTGGGCTTCCCTCTTCCGTAGATGTGGGTCAGTACACTTTTCTGAGCTTCACCCCGACCCCTGGCCGCTCCAAGGGAGACAAAGGATAGGAACGCGGCCCTTGCGGGCAGCTCGTAACTCCTCTCTCCAGACACTGCACGTAGGCACGCACGCGCAAGGCACGCACGCGCACAGGCACGCACGCACACAGGCACGCACGCACACAGGCACGCATGCGTCTGTCTGCTCAGCCTGAGAATGCAGCTGCGTGAGCGCTGCCCCTTCAGGAAAGCTGCAAGCCTCAACAGCTCTGCCGGGCCTTTGCGAGCAGCACCTGGGCTGCTGAGCAGAAGCAATTTCAAACCGGTCCCACCGGTGGGGCCAGAAGCTGGATTGAAACTCCTCCTAGGTTGTGCCAAGTGTGACAGAAACAAACAGCCCAGTTTCCTTTAAGAAGGCCTACGAAAGGTCAAGCCCATCAAGACGCCAATGGGAACCTTTCCATGTTGGCAGGAGCATGACCTCCGGAAGAGCCGGCCAGGATGACGGACGGCAGGAGGCGACCGCTCGGTGTGGAGGGCGTCCCAGGACAGGTGCCATTTAAGTTGCCACGTGGCATCAGAAGCAGAGCCTTTGAAAACTGTCCGTGCCTACAGCCATGCCACCTTAAGGGCTCCTATGTCCTCTGAAAAATGTCTTAGATATCGCAAAATGCCATTTAAGAGCATCGTAAACTTTAATTGATCTTTAAGAAAGGACAAAGCTCTGGAAGCAGGATTCTGTTAACAGCCCCATTGCTGGCCTTGGGCCACCAGAAGTCTCCCAGACTGACCCAAGGTCATTTATGGAATATTTATTAGAAGAGTAAAAATGTCTTAGATATTTAATATGTCTTAGAGATTAAGAAGAAACATTTAAGAAAATTGTGATGTCATCTTCCCCACAAATATTGAAATACCATGTTTATAAATGTAATTATCTAGTGAAAATATTTGCAAGTTATAAAGCAAGGGCCAGGAACAGGCCAGATAGCTCAGAGGATTAAAGTGCCTGCTTAGGCAGATGCAGCGCCTGGGATTCGATCCTTGTCGTGGTGTGGGGTGCACTGAGAGTGCGACTGAGACTGGGCGTGGTGGCGTGCGCTTGGGAGGCTGAAAACAGGAGGATCACTACGAGCCTGATCTGTGTAGTGAGACCCTGTAGACCCCTGTACCAAATACAATAAAGCAAGGGCCACTCTACTATGAAAAATGTATGGGCTTTGGGCCATTGTTTTCTTATCTTGCAAGCTTCAAGGTTGGAAGATTCGACACTTTTTATCATGTCGTTCAGTAAGCTTTTTATTCCAGTAGTCTTTCTTCCCCTGCAACTGTGAATAAACTTAATAAATAGAATAAATAAGCATCTCTTGAAGGCCAAGAAATCCAATGGATAAATCTCTCTATAGGGTAATAGTGAAACAACTAACACCAAAGGACAACTCAGATGTTGGGGAATTAATTGATAACAACAAAGCCATCACTAAAAATTAAAGATAGATTTAGGATACCCAATCTAGATACCAAAAAAGGCACTGGCAGCTTCCCCAGGTAAGACCATACAACAGCAGCATTTCACTGAGCAGGTTAGTTCCACATTCTTGTCTGAAAGAAGGAAGAATTCAGGTACCAGACACAGGATGTAATTTCCCAGGACAATCTGTCAGGCCTAGTGTTAAGCCGCCTCAAAATAGACGCAAGCGCTCTAATGACCTCCGGTGGTTACAACTGAAATTGCTTTGTGACACATGAAACTAGAGCCTGGTGTGCAAAGTGATTATGGGTGTTGGCTTTGGGCCATTGTTTTCTTATCTTGCAAGCTTCAAGGTTGGAGTAAAAGAAACAGAGCAAATGACTACCATAAAATGTCCTTTCCTCCTGACTTTCAGCCATTAACCAAAGGGCCTACTCTCTTGTAAGATGCGTTAGCAGCGAGAAAACTCTCTGTCTCCTAGCGAATCTTCCCAGGAAAGTCAGTTAACATCAGCTGAGTGCCCACAGATAGAAGAGGAACACACCAATGGAGTAGGAGAGCAGAAATGACTGATCAGATGAGAAGGGCAGGAAGAAGTGGAAGGAGCAGTACAGTGCAGGTTGCAAACTGGATCATGCACAACTCTTAGATCCTTTTTGGTAGCTGCCCAAGAAATCCAATGGATAAATCTCTCCATAGGGTAATAGTGAAACAACTAACACCAAATGATGTTGTAGGTGCTCACAAACAAACATTAGTGAATAAGCTCAAGTACCTTCCCGGAGTGCCCTCTTCAGCCTGGAAGAAGTCCTTGCTCTTTGGCCTCTTGGTGAGAGACTTGTTGGATTGAGAAAGGATAAATCTCCAGAAGCAGCGTCCTGTTACTACACTCATTGTTGACCTCTGGCCACCAGAAATCCCCAAGTCTGACCCAAGGTCATTTTCTTGGGGATGAAACTCAGGAAACCTACCTTACAGGACCACTACCAGCCCCACTAGATTCTTCAAGTCCAGACACCCTGAAGGGCTCTCTGGAATATTGTGTCAGTCCAGACATCTTGAACACCAGAAAGAGAGAGACTGTTTCAAACTTTTAGATGGCTCAATAACAAGCCACTATGAATAGGGGGATTTGTTCTAATGGTGTTTGTAAATAGGATATCAGGTCTGCATCTTGTACAGCAATTAACCACTAGGAAGAATGTATACAATGTGTTAAGTATTGAAATTGTCCTACCAACTTAGTTTGAAACTGTCTCCTTGCTATTTGTTTCTCAATAAAATTATGGAAAAAAAAAATAACAAGCCACTGGCCGTTCTGATAATAATTGATGTCAGATATTTGCTTTGCTGATTATCAAAGTTTTTCATGCTAACTGAGGTATTGTGACCTTTCCAAACTAGAGTGAATGAAGGACTCCTAGCATATTAATTCCTGATCAGAACATGAATTACCCCTGGATATGATTCCAATAACAAGTATCACACAATCGATGCTCAAGTATTTTCAGGTAAATTACAGGCATACCACAAGGGAAGGAGAATGAGGGCAGGGACCCACTGGTGGGCATTGGCAGTGGCTGAGTCTTACCCATATCCCTCACTAGAGGTTGCTACTGTTGTCACTTGTCAGGTATTTATTTACACGGTGTCTACTCATATGTCAGATATCCATTTGGACTATATCATCTGTCTGATTTCCAAGGAGAATTTAATAAACCAGGAGAGTGTTAAAAATTCACTGACTAGGGGCTGGTGAGATGGCTCAGTGGTCTAAGGCACCTACTTAGAACAAGCTAAGCTAAGCAAAACACAGGGACCTTGGTTCAATCCCCCAGCACCACATGCCAGCCAGCCCTGCCCCCTGGTGGGCTGAGCTGGCCACACACACACTAAATAAATAAATAATAAATAAATAAATAAATCTTTAAAAAAAAAAAATTCACTGACTAGGGGCCGGGGAGATGGCTCAGTGGAATAAGCGCTTCCCTGACAAGCCCAAGGCCCTGAGTTCAATCCCTGGTTACACACACACACACACACACACACACACACACACACACAAAATTCACTGGCTAAAGCCACAGAGATGTTTCTTCAAACACATAACAGCCTCACAACGATGTGAAGATTTCCACCCCCTACCTTGGGCTCCATTGTAGTGTCAAGGAGAAGCCAAGCAGCTAGAAAACTCTGGAGAAAATCTCACCTAATCTTGTCATTTTTTCACTAATTGACAACATATCCCGAACCCCTGTACATACCATTCTAGAACTTTCTGTTATATACCATACTAATGCTTGAAGTACATTGCTGAATGAAATCATATGATTCTAAAAGAAAAAAAAGGAGGCAGGCACTCGATGAATCTACTTAAAAACCTTAAAATATTAGTTGCTTCATTTTTCTCTAGCAAAGGAAGGAAGAAAGAAAAGAAGGGTGGGAGGGAAGGAGAGAGAGGAAAGAGAGAGGCCTTTTAAGGCTGTAAAACATTTCACTATATTTTGCTTTCTTTAAGAAACAATGATCATTATAACAAGAGGCTGCGTTTACCTTAATTGTGATTTAGTGCATCGTAAAAAAATTGTGACTAAGAATTCTTGGCGCTGCTTGTTGGTCCAGAGGTCAAACCAATGACTTATAAGGGCAACTCTTTCCTGAAAGAGCTGGAAGTGAGGGAAACGAGAATTTCCAGTACAGTTTCATATATTCTCAGTTGCTAAGCAATCCTTAGACAATCCATGAACAACCTCCAGTTAATATTAGCATAGCACATTACACTTTACAGAGCATTCTTGCGTATGTTGAGGGGTTCTCCTTTCACCTTAAACCGTTTGTACCCAGGGCTGCAGACAGGATGGGGCCTGTCAGGTGGGCTGGTGGGAAGGCCGGCGGGATGCAATTACAGAGGGGCCCTAGGAAGGCCTTGGGGGTACAAAGGCAGTAATTCCCAGCTCTAGTTTCTACCTAGACTAAGGTTGCTTAGGGAAACAGATTCCATATGTTTTGTGTTGAGGACACATACAGGCTACACTCATTTAATTGTGGAAATGGGACCACTTCAGGTAGGCTTGACTTTACTAACCCACAGGCCCAGGGCTTTACGACACCCACAAAACTAAAAGCTTGGGCCAGGGAGATAGCTCAGTAGAATAAGCCCTTGCCTGGCAAGCGCAGGGTCCTGAGTTTGATCCCGTGTCCCACAAAAAAAAAATTTTTTTAAACTAAAAGCTAATAATACTACAAAATGCCACTGCTAGGTGTGTCACCAGGGTCCCCTAGACAAACTGTCTTTAGGGTAGCTCAGACTTTAGCCCTGTCCACTCCCTTGTGAAGGAAACTAAAGCTGCATGAGCGCTGGGGATGCTCCTCATTCCATGACGCAGGGCAAGGCTGCCCCTCACCAGTCAGTGGCTTCTTCCTGAACTACCTTTGAGGGAAGTGGGCATACCCAGGCCCATGGAATGTGGAACAGAAGGGGACAGAGGATTGAAGAGACACAGAGAAACTTTGATGAACATCCCCACCCCTAAGTGTGTTCCTCCCAGCTGCCATGTGTCTGGGCATCTCAGTCGTGTCCCCAGAGCTCCAGGCTGAGCAGCAAGGTGGATGCGGAGTCTCTAGGAAGGTACAGCTATGGTAGGGTGAGAAGAGGCTCTCTTGGGGCAGAGGAAACTAGATTTATTTTTGTTTAAACTGACCCCAAAACTACATTCTTTAGATGATTTTTATTTCATAAATATAATAACACTAGACTCAACATATCATGGTAAAATTAACTGTAGGAATCAAACGCATTTCATTGCAGAGCACGTAATTCACCTGTCTGTTCAAAGGCATGTTGCTGAAGGGCGTCCAGGCGCTGAACCTTCTGTGGAAGCTGTCCATTTCCAGGCTTTTGCGTGAGGAATTCCCACCTGACATCTCAGCAAATAATCTTCATCTACTTCTAGAAACTACAAGTTCATTTTAATAAATATATAATTAAGATAACTTAGAAGCAATATATTAATGTTGTCTCTATAGGAATTATAGAATTATAATAATTTATTTATGTGTACAATATAGATATGTGATACATAGAATTATAATATATGATAAGCTATGCAAATGTACACTCTATGAACTCCAATTCATTGTAGTTAATATTTGTCGAGCTTGCATCCAAAAAGTAACTGAATAACAGTTATTTTTCACTTTGCAAGGAAAATAGAAAATCATAATGTCTCAAGAAGTACTATCAGTGACTCAGAAACTGTCATAATCCTGGTTTTGGATTTTTGTTGTTGAGCTGGGGGGCATGGGAGTGCTAGGGCTCAGACCCAAGGCCTTGCCTATTCTAGACAAGTGCTCTACCAGCCCGTGACCTAACTTCATTTTCCAGCAAAAGCAAGAATTTGAAGTGTTCAGGGAGAGTGCTCTCCCAGTCTCTCTTTTAAAGACAAAAGTCAAAGAGGATATAGAAAAATAACTGGGCTAATGCATTACTTACCTGCTGCTGCATAACAAATTCCTTCAAATTTAATAGCTCAAAGCCAGTAAACATTATTATCTCAAAGTTTCTGAGGGATGAAAATCTAGGTACAGCTTAGTTTTCCAGAACTACCAAAACAAAATATAGGGCTGGCCAAATAGCTGAATGGATTATAGTACCTGCAAGCAGGTGTAAGGGCTGGAGGTTCGATCCCCAGGCCTACAGTGCTGGCTCCTCCTCTGGGGTGCAGTGAGACAGCAAATGAGACTGGGCGTGGTGGCACACACCTGTGATCCCAGCTCGTGGGAGGCTGTAAACAGGCAGATCACTATGAGTCTGATCTAGTAGTGAGACCCTGAACACCCTGTAGACCCTTCCCTAAAATACAATAATAATAATAAATAAATAAATACAAAACAAAATATCGCAGACTGGGTGACCTACACAACGGAAATTCATCTTCTCACAGCATTGGATGCTGGGAGGTCAAGGCCAACACTGTCATCCACGCTGCTCTCCTGGCCATCGACGGCCACCTCCCTGCAGCGAGCTCATGAGGCCTTTCTTCTATTTTTGGCGTCTCTTCTTATTGTGAGGACATCAGTCCCATCATATTAAGACCCTACCCTAGGTCCTCCCTTAGCCTTTTATAGGCTCCACCTCCAAAAGCAATTTCATGGAGAATTAGGACTCAATCACAGGAACTGGGGGCGGGGGGGCCTGTGCCCTGGAATCTGTAACAGGTGTTTCTACATTAAGGTGCCTTGAAAGGCTACAGTTCAGTGTTGACTGGGCAGAGCTGCAGTCTCATCTGAAGGCTTTGAGGGTCACTCGTGGCTGCCAGGGGCACTCAGGCTGCCATGAGCTGCTGGGCTTCAGGCCTCCCCCGCCTTCCTTACCCCGCAGCTGCTCCCCAGCTTCTGTGAGAGTGAGCCAGCGGAAGATGTGTGCACGGAAGGCAGCCACGGCCTCTCTGTAACCTCACCTCAGAAGTGACAGCCCCTCTATTTTGCTTCATTCTATTAGTTAAAAGCAACTTGCTGTATCCGATCACTCGTACAGGGAGAGTGTTTTCTACAAGAGCACCAGGGAGCAACATGGCTTCTTGTTACTCTCCTAGGTTCTTTGGCCGGGCCACAGATTACAGCAGTTTAACAGGAGAAAAAGCATATGAACTCCATGGAGGTGCACTGGAGGCCCCCAAAACCTGAGAATTGGAGAGCGACCAGATGATGAAAGCATGCTGAGCTGCAAAAGCGAATAGAGCCTGGGGTTTCTGAGAGGCGCTGGCCACACAAGAGGTAAGAATGTGTGGGGAAAGGAGAGTAGTTTTTTTCTTATTGGGATTAAATAAGATTAAATAATCTCTCAGGTGATAAAAGCTGTGTTGGGCTGGTGCTCAGAGACTAGGTGATTTGTCTGGACATACTGTAAGTCATGGTGTAAGCTTCCTGGTTGGTAGGATTCCCAGGACAGATGAGCTGTTGAGTGGGGCTCATCCTCAGGTAAGGGAGAGAGAAAGCTTTGAGCACCCTCTGTTCCCAGAGTGCCCTGGGGGCCAGGGAGTGAGCGTGGCATGCCATGGTGTGCTTGGTCGCATTTTCTCAGACCCTTCAGTTCACCCTTGCAGTCAGCCTCATTCCTTTCCTATTTTCAGAACACATCTGCCTGCCTTTTAAGGAAGACAACCCCAAAATTTCACCCCATGCATTTCTCCTGCACAGAGCTCAGGAGACGCGAATGGCTCACCAGTGTCTCTAGGCCCACACGCAGCAACTCTTGATCCACGGACCTTTGAACTACGAAGACAGTCCCGTGGCCTCTGCCCCTACACATCATATGTGTAACTCCACTCAGAGAAAGGACAACTCCAATAAGTAAACCCACATTTAAAGGGGTAGATTATCAACAGCAGTCCTACTACAAAGGGTGAAAAACCTATTTTCACTCTCAAAAATATCACATTTGCTTTAAGGTCATGCTAGGAATACTTCAGCAGTCTCATTTTATCATTAACATATCCCAAGCTATTTATGTGATGCTAAGCAGTGCTGTGTACTACAGTTGTTTAGAGACATTTCCTCTCTTGCTCTAAAGTTAATGGCAGGTGTTTTGAATTTATCAGGCTTCCTTAGGAAGAGCCAAACCCTAAATTACTCTTCCCTGACATATTTCCAACCAACAATAATTAATTTCTTTTCTTTTCTTTTCTTTTCTTTTCTTTCTTTTCTTTTCTTTTCTTTTCTTTTCTTTTCTTTTCTTTTCTTTTCTTTCTTTCAAGACAGAGTTCTGCTACGCAGTTCAGGCTGGCCTTGAACTCACTTTGTAGCCTAGGCTGGCCTTGAAATCACAGCAATGCCCCAGTTCCTGAGTTCTGAGATTACAGGAGTGTGCCATCATACCTGGCCCTGCCAGTATTTTCTGAGTGTCACTTTGTTCCATTCAGAGGTGTTAACAATGGCGTTTCAACTATACTCTTGACTTGGTCCTTGCTACCAGGCACAGCATTTGTTCCTCAAAAGCCTTCTCAGTTTTTTCTTTACTAGTTAAAAATGTGAATCAGTTTTTTTTTTTTTTTTTCAGAACCTGGGATTGAACTCAGGCCCTTGTGCTTGCCAGGGAAGTGCTTATTCTACTAAACCATCTCCCTGGCCCCCTCATTGTACCTTCTAACCTTGTAAATTTCTTGAGTTTTGGCTCTATCTACATCTATGTCTATACCTATACCTACACCTATATCTTCCTTTCCTTTCTGCCTGAAAACTGGACACATACTATCTGGGGTAACATGAATTCTCATCTTTTCAGGGACCCCCCCCCCAACAATTTCATGCTGCCACACTAATGTTAATGCCACATAATTTGGAATGTGCTGCTGTTATGGTGGCATCTTATTCCTAGAACCAATTTCTATAATTATTGAACATCTGGGAAAGAAATAACACTAATCTCACTCAAATCTTCTAGAGAATAAGAAGGGGATGATTAAAACGGTTAGGGTTAGGGTTAGGGTTAGGGTTAGGGTTAGGGTTAGGGTTAGGGTAGGGGATGATTCCTGAGCATAACTCTGATGCCAAACCCCAGCGAGAACCTTACATGAAAGGAATATAGAGTTTGATGATTATAGAGGTGCGAAAGTCCTATCCAAAGATTAGAACACCAAACCCTGAAGTATATAAAAAAGATAATAGCAATTTGAATTACACAACCAATATATTTCTATCATTAACAATGGAGAGCTAGGCAGGCATGGGGTGCATGCCTCGAATCCCAGCACTCAGATGGTTGGCGTTGGCAGATTACAGGTTTGGGCCCAGCCAAGCTACATTGTGAGTTTAAAGCCAGCATGAGCTACAGAGAGAATCTTATCTCAAACAAAACAAAACTAAGAAGAGGAGAGGGAGGGAGAGAGGGAGGGAGAGGAAGAGAAACAGACAAACAGAAAGAAAGATGGAGACAGAGAGAGGGAGAGCGAGAGAGAGAGAGAGAGAGAGAGAG
>NW_004524600.1:12433165-12434637 GCF_000260255.1 Octodon degus | reverse complement strand
GCAAGAAACCTAGAGCCATCATTAAACCGCATGGTAAAATGTTGAGTCCTGGCCTGGGCACTTAGCTCAGTGATTTGGCACTTACCTTGGTATATGCAAGATCCTGGGTTTGACCCCCAGCACTGAAAACAAACAAACAAAAAATTAAAATGGTCTGCATTTGCTACTACAATCTTTATTCAGCATTGTCCTGGAGGTTCTTTCTGAAGTAAAAGACTAGTAAATAATAAAACATGTAATGACTTCAAAGGAACAAATAGCCAGGTATTCTGGTGCATGCCTGTAATCACAGCACTTGGGAGGCTGAGGCAGGAGGATCGTTGTGAATTCAAAGCCAGCCTGGGTTACAAAGTGAGCTCAAGGCCAGCCTGAACTACAGAGCAAGACTCTGTCTCAAAAATAAAATAAAATAGTTGTTATTAATAACATAATTAAATATGGTAACTGACAAATTAAAATTGCCAAATTTAATAAATAAGTCTAGCCAGGTTGCCACAAAGTCAATATGCCAAAATGAACTGTATTTCCATGTAGTACAATAAACATGTATTAAAGAACAAATTCAATTGAAATAAAAGAGTGACAAGCTTTTCATACTGAACAGTGAAAAATTTATCAAGAGAAAGTTTAAAAGATCTAAACGACAATATAAGCCTGGGTAGATGGTAGTTCTACCAAGTTTATTTACTACTCCGGACAAGCTGAGCAAAAATCTCAAGGGCCAGCAAGACAGCTTGATATAGGGGAAAAACGAAACTCCCGACCTGAAAGTTACCTGGGATGAGTTCATGTTCCCTAAAACTGAAGAATGAATTTTAAGAACAAATGGGGGTTAAGAGCAGAATATATTTACTGCGGGAAAGCAAACTTCTGTCCAAGAGAGGGACAGAAGTGGGGTCCAAGCAGGTTGTCCCTGGGAAGCTGTCTCTTTCAGGGACTTTTATAGAGTAAAACCATATGGTGAGAAGGGTCTAAGGTGGAGAACATGGGAACTCGCTTAGGTGGGCATGAGGTGGAAAAATAATATGGTCAAGCGTGGGATTACAAGCACCACTGCTCAGATAAAATTGATTAAATCCAGAACCAAATGAGGAAGCAAGCCACATAACAAGTGGGCATGAATACAGGGCAGGGTCTCTTCCTGTTGGGGGTTGGGTTAGGGACTCTTTTGGGCTCTTTCAAGATGATTGGTATCTATTTAGAATATCAATCCTGATGCCCAACCCTAGGGAAGTATGTGGCTGCATTTGTTTCTTTTGTCTAAGTGTGGCCCACAGCAGGGAGTGTCTGTCTCTTCCAAAATTGCAAAGTCACCTTGTCATCCATATTGTCCTTGAGGTTCTGGTCTTTTTGACTATTTCTATCTAATTCAGCTGCCTACAATAAGTTCAGTGGACTAAGTGCCTGTTTAGGCAAGCACAGGACTGGGCTTTGATCTTGGCACCACATGCCCCCAGCCCCACCCCACAGTG
>NW_004524600.1:12409923-12431490 GCF_000260255.1 Octodon degus | reverse complement strand
GGGGGGAACTACCCACTCGGGCCCCCTCCTCCTGTCCCTCTCTCAGACAGGAGCTTTCTTTCCCTCAATAAATATATTCTGCTCATAACCTCCATTTGTTCCTAAAATTCATTCCTTGGTTTTAGAGAACACGAACTTGTGCAGGTCAGGTCCAGAGATCGTTTTTCCCTATGTCCTTTGGATGTTCCCTATATTGCTTGGAGGTCACCCACCTGAGACCAGTTTTTCTCCCTGTATCAATCCCATTGGTTGACCACAGATTTGTCCCACCTCTTGTCCCTCTAAGTGAGTCCCCATTTTCTCTACCTCAGCCCCATGTGATTTTGCCCTATAAAAATAACCTGGAACAGATACCTTCCTGGGCAACCCGCTCAGGCCCCCCTTCTGTCCTCTCTGAGACAGAAGTTTTCTTTCCCAATAAATATTCTACTCTCAACCTCTGTTTGTTCCTAAAATTCATTCTTTGGTTTTAGAGAACACAAACTCTGTTCAGGTCGGGAGATCATTTCTCCCTATATCACTGTCACAAGCGCACAGGTCTCCACAGTGAGAAGAGCTGGCATCGAGGAGCCTCTTTGCTGTCGGACCTGACACAGATCCCAAGACACTTCAGCGAGATGCCACACCTGGACGAGCTTTTATGTCACAGGGGGAGGGAAATGCTGTGTACTCTGAAGACTCGCGAGCTGTGGGTAGCAGGGAGAAGGTGGTGCTTGGTCTGCCAAGAGTGACTGACTGCTGCCATCCCCAGCCATGCACAGGAGCTGCCATCAGGAGGTGGGGTTATTCTTCTCTACGTGAACCTGCGCCAGCTCTGCCCTGTTTTAACCAATAGGATGTCATGAAAGAGAAGACAGGCGACTTCTGGGCATAGCTTGAAGAAGATTTAGAGCTTCCGGTTTTGTGCTCTTGGAAGCCAGCTGCCATGTGAATACGCTTGGGCTTGGGCTGGATTATTGCACTGTGAGAGGCCATGCGGAGAGACAGAGGCTGAACTTCTCCCTGCTCTTCCAGCTGTGCCAAAGCACTGGACGCACACATGAAGTCATCCTGGATGTTGGTGTTCCAACCAAGCTCTCAGGTGAACACAACCTCATGGTGTCACCCTACCCTACAAAGAACTGCCCAGCTGAAGGCAGGCAAGCATAGACTCATGGAAAACAAAGGAGTCCTGTTTCATGCTGCTAGTTTTGAGGATGATTTGCAGGCACCTAGCACAGACTGACAAAGCCAAGACACATCTGGGCCTGGAGAAAGTGACACTTGGCAGAAGTACTTTGGGAAGAGGTGTATTATTTTTTAAAGTTAAACACATGCCTATAGTTGCCCAAACAGAAAAAAAAGCAAACATATAGACTGAAATGTATCAAGAAGAATAGTCACAGCTGTACTGAACAGTTTCAAAATGGAAACAATACAGACATCCATGAAGAGTTCAATGAGCTGGCGTGATGAGGCATAAGTATAATCTCAGCTACTTGGGAGGTTGAGACAGGATGATCTCTCTTCCTGGGTTCAGGAAGAAAAGGAGGTGGAAGAAGAGAAGGAGAAAGTCAGAATGAGAGGAGGATATGGTGGAGGAGGAGTAAGTGCAGGTGGAGAGAGGAGGAAGAAAGATAAAGCAAGTGGCCCCTTTCTCACATTAGATAGACATATAGATATCTATAATCAGTTCATGAATGCCCAGAAGATAAAATTAATAGATGATGTCAGAGGGAAGATGTTGACTCAAAGTTCAGGAGACTTTTGATTAAAACTCAAGGTAAGTCACTGCTTCTCAATACTCTAACAAGAACTTAAGATGTTCCTGGCAACTTTCTGATGCTATGAATTCTGAGAAGAGGACAATGTGGTCTGGCATAGCTGGAGAAGCAACTGGGCCAGAATTCCAGAATCAGACATTCATGTGCAGGGCCTCACCTACACGTCAGTGAGACAGAAATGTTTATTTAAAGTGAACAAATTGCAGAGCTGTATAGTACATTGAGGATCAATCTTGGAAGTGTTACTGAGGGGCAGCATGACAGAATGAGTACCAGATTGGAATATTTGCTCTGGCTTCCCAGAACCAAAGCTTTACAAGGAATTCCGTGTCTGCCTCAGCGTCCTTGTGTGTAAAAGATGTCTTGGCAAACTACATCGCAATAATGTGTTGTCCAGATAAAAGCCTCACGGCAATGCCAGGAATGACAAGGCCTCTTGTGAAACAGCGTTAAAGCAAAGCAAATCCTTTGTTGCATAAGATACCCAGTTATTGTTAAGTGAAATCCCTCCAGGAGCCAACAGAAGGGATGTTTACTTAGCAAGTTCTCAAAATTGTTATTATCTGTGCTAAGGGATTGCTGACTTATGTAATGAGCTGAACACGCTGGAAAGAACAGTTGCTTACTCTGCTGGTAAGCATAAGCCTGCGAGCCTCACACACAGTGTGTGTGTGTGTGGGGGGGGGGTCATTTATATACACATAAGCCCGCCCAGGATTGCTTTAATTATCTAAAATGTCAATTTTGCTGACTATCCAACCCAGGGAGGAACTGTAGGTTCACAATCACCATGACTGCTTATTCCAGCAGTCTATATTACACCAAAGAATAGCACCTTAAGATATTAGTTAGGTGTCCCTCCCCCCTAAAAAATACAATGTGATTAAATTGTATTTAATCACAATAAGGAAATGATTGAATAAAATTAAACTCCCTCCCAGGATGTTTGGAAGCAGAGGAGGAAATATGCAGCATTTTCCTTTGCCCCTTGCTGCATGGAGCCTATTATGATGGATAATGATTACTTAGTGTGATCATCTTATTTTTATCTGATACTGTATAACATTGTCCCCCCAATCTGAGGTCAGCTCAGAGGTCCCGGGGAATCACCACACCTGGGCTTTGAGCACTACACAGCCCCGGCTGCTCCTGCGGAGCCAGCACACCCTGATCAAGTGGATGCAGATAGCCCAGCGCTGCAGCTTCACCCCTCATCATCCAGGCTACCACCGACCCGCTGACCGCACCACCCGGGCCCAGGCTGCCCCCAAAATTGACCCCTTCTACAGGGTCCACAACGCGGGCAGCGCCTGGTGTGCAAGGAGCTAGCCCAGAACAAAGGTGAGCTCGGGGTGGCTGCGGACCGAGCTGGGCGCAGCCGGCCTGGGCACCTTAATGCCTACCTGAAGCTCCACGAGGACCAGAGGGGTCGGGCGGCAGAAAGCCAAAGCCTTTCGGACTCTACTGCAGCAACATCTGGTTCTCCAATGCCTTTCTTGACCTTTTCCTGAACCAGAAAGCCCGGCCCACCTGCCTGTGTTGAAACTTGTGTGCCACGCTGCGCCCCTGCTAGAAAGGCCCAAGCCAAGGCAGAAGACAGGGGCAAGGGCTGAAGGGCACCCACTCCGGCCCCCACTCTCCACCTCCTTGGCCTCACATTTCTGCAAGTGTAAATACACAGACACAGGTTGCTAAGTAGGCATGAGGGAGGAAACTAGAGCCTGGAAAGCCAGGTGGATAATCTGGCTTGACCTGTCAATCATGGAGACCTGCCCATCACTGCCAGGACGCATGCCCAGAACCAGGTCAGAGTCCTGCAGGGGCGCCCAGGAAATGACGTCAAAAAGATAAATACGGAGACTGTTAGCCTCATGGCCACTGTCTTTTTACTATGTACGCAGAGATATTTTCTCTCATTTCTCCAGAGTTCACTTCATCTTTAGAGTTTTATTTTAATTTTATTTTGCCTTAAAATAAAACTTTAAACTTGCACACTTTCACCTTCCTTTGGTTGTCCAGTTAATATAGGGACTAATAAGAAATTTCCAACATGCTCCATGTCCAAAAACCAACTTTGTGTTTTCTAAAATTGAGGAATGAAATGTAGGAACAGCAAAGGTTAAGAGTAGGATAATTTATTTTATTATTATTTTTAATTTTATTGAGAATTAAATATAAATGAGACAGTTTCAAAGCTGATTAATAGGACAGTTTTGATAATCAATACATTGTACATTGTTATCTTCTTAGTGGTTATCCATAGTACAAGAAGCAGAAGGATATCCTGTCCAAACACTATTAGTACACCTCTTTCTTCTCATTGAATTAAGCGAAGTGGCTGTATATCTATCTTATTTTGTATATATAAATACAAAATGATCTTTCCTTTGTTCCCCCCCCTTTTTTTTTTAGTCCTGTCAGAGGTGAAAATTCTATTGGAATCTAAATACTATAGGTGTTTGAATTCAGCTAAACAATCCAAAGAGTAGGACAGTTTATTGAGAGAAAGTTGTCTGACAGAAAGGGAGCCAAAAAAGTGGTTTGCCTGCCAAGCACATTTCTCAGGGTGTTTACTGAGCAAAGCCAGGAGGTGTGGTGGGCTTAAGGTAGGACAGAACTATACTCAATGAAATTATAAGTATAGTGGTTTGGGTAATATTGATTAAATGGGTTCAAATTGGAAAGGTCAGGTAGCAAGAGCACAAGGGACAGGTCAAAGACTTTTTTGGATGGAGTGGGGTGAGGGCCTTGGTCCTCCACCCCAAGGCGACTGATGCCTTCTTACAATGTCAGCCGCTGCTGGTCATCCCCAGGGGAAGGGTCTGGGGAACCGTTCTTCTGTCTAGAAGCTTGGCCTTCAGTGAGTGTGCCTCCAGCCACAGCAGTGTTCTGCACTGACCTCTGGCGGTCTTCTGTCTGCCTGCCTATAACTTTTCTACCTAACTTAGCTATCTAGAACAGCACAATCTATTTCAAACGAGGCCAGCTTGGTTTCCAGGTTTTCTTCTACTGGTCTGATGTTTTATAAATTCAGACTTTGCTTTTCTTTTCTGATTTTTTTTTTTAACCAAACCTCGAGGAGTTTCACAGAAAACTTCAAATGAGATGGTGTATTCTTTTTAAATGCAGATTTTTGAAACATTGTCTTTTTTTTTTTTTTTTTTTGGCAGAATCGGGATTTGAACTCATGCCCTTACACTTGCCAGGCAAGCACTTATTCTACTGAGCTATCTCCCTGGCCCGAAACATTGTTTTTCAAGTGGTCCTTTTTATGTGTTGGTTGCTGAGTATAAAAGTTCTTATCTGGACAATTCTGCCTCTGCTCCAAAGAATTCTGGGGCGAATGGCAGTCCTGTACCAGCCTTGTAGGACACATGCTGTACATAAGCCTCACCTCGGCCATCTCCTACTGTTACTAGTGCAACTTTTGGTTTTGGTTGTCACTTGTTTCTGAGACAGGGTCTTGCTAAGCAGTGCAGGCTGGCCTTGAAGTATGCAGCCAGGCCTTGACTTCACAGTGATCTTCCTCCCTGAGCCTCCCAAACTGGGATTATAGGAATGTGCCAGCACCCCTGGCTTCTGCTTTGTTTTTACTTAAGAAAAATACATGTGGTTTATGTGAAGAAGCTTCTTCCCTAGGAGTGAAAGAACAACAGCTAAATGTATCCTTATTTACAAGGTAAGTTATCTGTGGCTTTGCCAAGCAAAGGAAGGGTGAGAGACAGCCCCACCTCCACCCCAGGGCCCTGCACCCCTCCAGTCTGAGATGGGCAAGGAGCTGCCATGACTCCTGTGAAGGTTCAGCCAGCTTGGTGGCCTGGAGAGGCCCTGCTGGGGCCCTGCACCCGGGCCTTCTTGCCCCAGGGCTCAAGGGTACTGGCCATGAAAAGGCCTAGGCCTGTGGCTGTGTGTAAACACAACTCCTGTTGTGAGATGAACCCCCTTGGAGCCAAATCTCCTCTCTTACCCTCAGCTTGGTAGCCAGGAGTCCTGCCCAGCACTTGTAGAGATGTACAGTGAGATACGAGCTGGTGATCACATGAGAGTCAAAGATTGCCTACATTAAGAAACTAAAACACCCTGGTTACCACAAAAAAAGAAAGAAAGAAATTGGTGGCTTAAAATGGCAAACATCAATCACCTCATAGTTCCTCTAGTCAGGAGTGTGGGCAGTTTACCTGGGCCTTTTAGTGCAGTGCCCCTCACAGTCCACGAGGGACTGTCATCACCTCAAGACTCCCTTCCGGGCTCATGTGAGAGATCCTTGGCAGCATCCAGTTCCTCCTCACTGCTGGAATAAGAGCCTCAGTTTCTTTCTGGCTACTGGCCTGGGCCTCCATGTTTGCTTCTCCATAATTTACCTCTCAGAACGGCAGCTCCCAGCTTCTCAAGTGAATCAGTGAAAGAGCACACAGGGCAGGTAAGGTGCAAGCCTGAAGCACGTAATCTTGGAAGTGAATTACCATTATGTTCCGATGATTCACATAATAGGTCATTTCTGGTCCACTACTTAACTTACAAATAAAGTTCACTGCAACACAGTGATGCAGTTTATAGGCATCACGCATGACTGCTTTTACACTGCTACGACAAAACTGAAGAAAAATCATATGGCTCACAAAGCCAAGTTCAGTGTATTTATTTTCTTAACCCTTACAGAAATGTTTGCTAATCCCTCACTGCGTAAGAAGCAAGTCCAGCCTGCGCTTAAGGGGAGAAGAGTTAAAAGCATGAATCCGTGGAAGCTGAGGTCATTGGGCGCCATTTTGGAAGCTGACTACACATGTGGGTCGCAAAGCAGGCATTCACCGTGTGTGCTGGACGAGTAAATAACTGTTCATACTGCTATAGTTTCAAGAGTCCTCTTCCTTTAAAATTCAGGTCCCGAAATGTTCAGGCCAAGGTAACAAAGAGGGTAGGCTCTGAGGTAAATGAGAATGCCTCCCTCTGTGGCTAAAGCAGGCTCTTAAGATGAGACGTCACAGTCGGCTCACTTGCTCTCCTGTTTCCACACGTGAGGACAGAGCATTTCTCTCCTCCAGGGGATGCAGCAACAAGTGCCATACTCAAGGCACACCGCTGCCCTCACCAGGCAACCAAGCTCTCGCACACCTCAATCATGGAGCTCCCAGCTTCCAGAAGAGTGAGAAAGCCCACCGTGCCACGCCACCCTGCACTGGTGTCAGCCGAGTATGGGCTGAAACCTTTACAAACTGTGAGCTAAATAAACCTTTTCCTCTCTAACTCTGTGTGTCAGGTATTTTGTCTCAGCAATGAGAGAAAAGTAAGATATCCAGGGAAGAAGTGGAGGGGGCAAAGGTCGAGTTGACCATCAGAGGTAAAAGATGTAATCCACTGTGTCTCCATAATGAATCTTCTATAAAAAACCAAAAGATCAGGATTCTGAGGGCTTCCAATACATGGAGGTGCCTGGGGAGGGCTCCATGCCCCTCTCCCCATTACCTTTCCCTGGGCATCTCCCGCATGCAGCTCTTTACCTGTATCCTTGGTCACATGCTTTGTACTAAATGGGCAAATGTACATTCCTCCAGCCTTCTATAAACCATTCCAGTGAACAAGTCAAATCAGAAAGGTCAGTCATAGCTGGTCAGTTATGGTACAGCTGGTCGGTCAGAACCAAGGGTTCCAACCTTGCCCCTGAAGTTGGCATTTGAAAGCCCCAAGTGTTCAAGGATTGGTTCCCAGCTCAGAGCTATTGGCGACAGAATCTTTATGAAGTATGGACAGGTGGGAGTCCTTTAGGTTTCACAGTTTTTGTGAGGTCTGAGCCCCCTCTTCTGCCTTACCCTGTTCTTGCTTCCTGGATGACCTTTGCTTCACCTTGTGCTGTGGCCATGATGGTCATCTTACCACAGACCCAAAGCAACACAGCTTGCCAGTCACAGACTAGACCAACTATGGGCCAAGAGAAAGCTTTCCCATTATGACTTAATACTACAAGCCTCTGTTATAATGTCAGAGGGCTCACTAACACAATACCCAGCTGTGGGCACATCCTCTTGGATCAAGCCCTCACCCTGCATGACCTGACACTAACTCCGGGTGTCAGTACTGAGTCAAATGGTAAGAACCCAGTTGGGGACCCCTGGAGAACCAGTGGTTGGTGGGGAGAACTCAGACATTTTGGCGACCAGAGATACAGCATTGTGGGAGTAAGTGAGCAAGTGTTGACAGAGAAAAACTTTAAAAATAATAACAAAATAACCAGACCATTTAATCTCTGGTTCTGAAAAAAAAAAGGGCCGGGGAGATGACTCAGTAGAATAAGCGCTTCCCTGGCAAGCGCAAGGGACTGAGTTCAATCCCCGGTTCCACAAAAACATAAATAAATAAATAAATAAATAAATACCAGACCAATTAAAGGATCAGATGGCAGCCAGTGCATGCAGAGCGCTACACAGCTGCTGGGATAAGTCAGAAAAACCCTGCTGTTAGCAAACTAGATTTCCACAGGTGATTTGTCAGGAGAAATGTGAATCAGGATGGTGTTGCTCCGCTACTGTAGACAAAATAACTGAGAAAATTAAAAACAGGGCCAGGGATGTAGTTCAACGGTATAAGCACCTGCCTGGCAAGGACAAGGTCCTGAGTTCAATTCCCAATGCCCCCCACCAAAAAAAAAAAAAGAAAAAAAAGCCCTTTCCCTGGCAGAGAAGCGCCTGCACTGGAGAATTTCAGCAATTCCAATGCACATTACTCAATGGTCCATTTATTATCTAAAATTTAATGCCTTACACATGTCTCCCAAGAGGTGGTTTGGTTCTAAAAATTGCAGAACTAGCAGACACATGTAATTAGTGACAAAACAGACGGACAACTCCAGTTACGCGGCCTACATTCAAGGCTATAGAAACAGCCTGTTCTGCACACAGGCTGCTGAGCAGTTTATGAGGTAACGAGGAACTGCAGCATAGGTCATGGCACGTTCGGAGAAAACTCGGGCGCTGACAACGCTGATGGCACCGATGGTGACAGGCAACACCTAGTGGGGCTGTTGTTTTCACATGCTACCTGTGCTTGCAGATTTACAAGTTTAATGCTACAAAAGGAAGGCCTTAACAAACAGGACTGTTGAAATTCAGGTCTTGAACTCACTTTGTAGCCCAACCTAGGCTCAAACTCGCGACAGTCTTCCTCCTGCCGCAGCCTCCTCAATGCTGTAACGCAGGCTTTAGCCAGTATGCCCATCTGGCAATGTTTCATACTAAGCCATCAGGGTTTTGTTTTGTTTTATAGGAGAGGGTCTTGAAATGCAATTCAGGCTGGCTTTGAGCTCACTTTGTAGCCCAAACTGGCCTGGAATTCACGGGGATCCTCTTGCCTGGGACTCCCGAGTGCTGGGATTCCAGGTGTGCATCATCACACCTGGCTCCCCATCTGTATCTTTTAAAAGATTCTTGGCAACATTAATTTCATTTGTCCTATTCTTCAAATCCTAGCATATAAACCCTCAGAGCTGTGGTTATAACCACGAACTGTATTCACTGTAGATACCTTGTATTTCTCCCTGTCCCAGAAGGTGATGATGGGACAGGAGGAAGAGGAGGTCTGTTTGGGGTCCTGTTTGGAGGGAGGGGAGGTCTGTTTGCTAGACACCTGCCTTCCCTTCCTTCCCTCCAGGGCATTCTATGGAGGACAGACTTGCACCTCCCCAACCCTGGGGCCTTGGAGCCCAGGGCTTTACCTCCGGGAGCGGGAGCGACACGGCCTGCTCGGGCTCCGTCTCCTCTTCGACCTGCTGCCGCCTGCGTAGAAAGGAAGAAAGTCAAGAGCCTGCGGCCCAGCCCTAAGTGCAGCGCTGCCAGTAAGCACTGCTTGGCCCTGCATCTCCATGGCAACTATAACTCTCCAGTTCCCACCCTGTCCCCTAGGGCCACCACCCGGCCCAGCACTGCCCTCCTCCCTCCTGGGTTGCCCGCCTCCTGCAGTATCCCAGTCCTGCCTAGCCCTCCTCTGCCAGTGCCAGCTCCACCTCCACCTGCTTTCATCAAAGCCACACCAGCTTGAAGGCCTCGAGGTGGGGAAGTAGTTCTTTATCATGGAAATCTTCAGAAAATCTTAATATGATTGCTAGTTTTAACAAACTAAGGGAGGCATGAAAACAAAAAATACCCTTCTTAAGTACATTCAGTTTGTACAACCTGGAGAATTCCTTAAGCTTTCGAACTCCTTCACCTTTTTCAACAGTTCTCACCCTGGAAAGATGGTCACCATACATTATGTAGGAAAGACACGTTAGAAAGCCAATAGTAAGAGTTTAAAAAAATAAACATGTTATAAAAGTTTGGATGCACATGAGTACACAAACAGGTTAAATGATCTGCTCTGGCTTTTAAAAATCCTCTAATTAAAATTTTTCTATAGTAAAAATATAACACCTATCTAAAACAGAATTATTATAATACAGTTTTACTCTTATCCAGGGCCCTCGCTTTTTCCATGTTGCCTCTAGCATGTTTAAAGGGCGCCCAAGGACAGAGATTCAAGAAGCTACAATTCTGTGACCTGGAGCTCACACCGGGTCATTGACAAAAAATGGGGATGAAGTGATTAAAAATGCGAGTCTGGCCTGAAGCTGCAGACTGCCCAGGAGGAAGGCTGAGGCAGGCTGCGGGAGGGGGGCGGGCGCACCTGGGTTCCAGGCCAGCCTGGACAGTGTCAGAGAACAGGACAAAAAATTTCCACAACAAAGAAACAGAAAGGTCAGTCTGCAGCTCACGTGTTCTAACAGGTGGAATCTAAAACAATGACATGTAGAAGGGGGACTGCTAACAGGTGGGGGAAGATGGGGTGGGAGGCAACGGATGCAGAGAGCAAACTGTCCCTGAAATACGAAGAGGGAGGCCACGGCAGGGCAGGGCAGGGCATAATGGGGGGTCAAGTGATCAGAGTGTTACGTATGTGTGCCAACTGTCCAAGTGGAACCCATTAATTTGTATAACCAATCAAAGGAGTGGGGGAAAAAATGAGAACATCTGCTCATTTGGTCAAACCGAGATAGTTTAATGTCCGACATACACCAAAGCTCGCTGGCTGCGGTGGTGCACGCCTGTACTGGGGCGGGGAACAAGAGCAAGGGAACGCTGCTGCTAAGTGGCCGCGATCCACAAAGGCTGTGAAGAGCCCAGGGCCTCCCCGCCCGGCCGCCTACTTGTCAGGTCTGGCACTACGAACTTCTGTTTCTTCTCCCAGCTCAAAAGGACACAAAAGCTAAGGTTTGAAATCAATTTGGAACACTGGGTGGCCATGACAGCACAACTGAAGACATTCTGCAGAGGCCTTGCGGAACCCCCTCTGCAGGCAGCATGAGTGGCGCGGTACAGAGCTAGGAGTAGAGTCTGCGGGGGACCAATGGCAATGTGTCTCTACGTGCAAAAAATGATTTACAAACGTAAACATTCAGTGTGTTTTTCAATCACACTTCGTGCTCTTAGTAGACTTAACATGTGAGAAAGGTAGGCTTTGCAGGAAGGTTCCAGAAACAATCTACACACAGTGCACTTTTCAGAAATGAAGACAACACAGTCAACTTAAATCAATCACTTTATTAAAAATAGCAAATCTCACAAATACTCATTCAACATTTTGTTGTCACTGGCCACTGGACACACAGCTGCATGTGTGCTGATTGTCTAAGGTAATGGAAGCTGGGCTGCCACACGAGGCCTGTGCCACCTACTGAGGCACTGGGCAAGCGGGCACTCAGGGCAGACGCAGCCTACAGCTGTGAGCACTTTGAGCACAATGCATTTCAAGTATAACCCGTAAGGCAACAGAAGGAAGCGCGGGCACTTGCAAGGCGTCTGAGAGCCTTCCACAAGGCCTGGACCTGCACCGGACCTGTACCGGGGGCATGAGTGAGAGCAAGCGGACTTACTGAAAGCAGGGTGTGAAAAGGATCACTGCACTGGCATTTTAATTACTGTCAACCTGTGATGCAAGATGGGTCTGCTACTGGATTCAGCTGGAAAAGTACAGCAAGCAGCTTGGTTGCAAACCCCAGGAAAGGAGACGGCACTGCAGCTTAGCTGGTCGATGTGTTTGGAACATCCTGTGCGTCTGCCAAGTGCAGCTTTTGTCTGAAGTCATCAGTTAAGGATTCCGTGTATAATGTGTATTTCTTTTAAAAGTTTGGGAAATTACACTCAGGAACTAAAAGGCAGAGGTGTTTGGAAAAGGAATAAAAGAAAGGAACTTGGCTTATAGTAAAATTCCTGAGACACTTGGATGCCGTAACACAATTTTTATACATTTTTGGGGGTGGGGTGGGAAACAGGGTCTTGCTGCATAGCCCAGGCTGGCCTCAAACTCATGGTGATACTCCTGCCTTAGTCTCCTAAGCGCTGGGATTACAGGCATGCACCACCATGCCCTGCACAATTTTTATCACCTGATTTTTTTTTTTTTTTCCCGGAACCGGGGATTGAACTCAGGCTCTTGTGCTTGCCAGGGAAGCGCTTATTCCACTGAGCCATCTCCCTGGCACAATTTTTAAATATAAGGAATTATACTATGTCTCAAATTAGAAGATTTTTAAAAATCACTGATATAAGACTGTTCCAGCCCCACACTGTGGCTCCAGAGGCAGCTGGGGCAGTGTGGAGGCTGAGGCAGGAAGGACCCAAGGAAGCTCAGCATGGGCATCTCCGCAACTCAGCAAGAACCTGTTTCAAAAATAAGTAATGAAAACAACAACATCACAAAAGGGCTGAGGATGCAGCTTAGTGCAAAGGCCCTGAATTCGATCCTCACTAATGTGCACATATGACACACACACACACACACACACACACACGCTGGAAATGGGATGGACACCTGCACTTCTCTTGTTTTTGCATTACCACCTTTCATCTTCCCCGTTAACATACACTGATCCAGTCACTGCCTTTCTTTCAACACCCAGCTCAAACCAAGGGAGGATACACTGAGAGCAGCTACACGCGAGCAACACACACACGGTAGAGGCTGCAAATCGTGCACGTACGAGCACAGCTGTCAAAGGCATTATCGTTTAAAGGATGAAAGCAACACACGTAAAAATTCACGAAGCAAGGCACACCACTAGTTCTGTGGCTTTGATTGTGAACGTGTTAAAGCTCCACTTGGACACCAGCCTATGGCACTACTGCCAAGTGGTGGAAACTTCAGGGCACAGAGCTGGCGTCTGAACTACTCAGAAGCTGAGGAGGACTGCTTGAGCCCAGGAGCTCTGCACCAGCAAAAGCAACACAGTGAGACTCTGTCTTAACAACAACAAAGAGGCGGGTATTAGTGACAGGAAGTAGGTCACTAAGGGCAGGTCTCTGAAGGAGCACTGACACCTATCCCTTTCCTGTTTCTCTCTGACTTCTGGCCACCAGGAGGTGAGCCCTGTGACACACGGTGCCACCTGAGGCCTAGATCAACAGGGCCAATCTAACCTGAGCTAAAGCCTCTGAAACTACGAGCCAAAAGAAACCTTTCTTCCTATTTGATTTCTCTCAGGTATTTTGTTACAGTAACAAGAAGCTAACTAACTGCTGGCTTAAAGACAAGCTAAGCACTCCATGGAAGCGGGGAGCTCGGCTTGATGCAATTTGATAAGGAGAAAGGGGAACTGAGCGGGACTCTAGGCAGCAAGCAGAGGTATAAAGATGAGAATAAACACCAAGGGTTTGTGCAGAGCCGACACAGGCGCTTGCGCTGGGCCTGGCGGTGCACGTCCCTCATCTCAGCACCTGGGAGGCCGAGGCCAGAGGACCTGCCTTGGCTACACAGTGAGAGAAAACCACACGAAACATGAGCTTACTGGCAATGAAAGCAACAGGATGTACAGGGTGTGACCAAATTACTGAAAGCCTTTAAAAGGTCCAACATGCTTTAAAGATTGGCATGAAATAAAATGGCAAGAAAGTGGTATTTCAGGAACATTAATTTAGTAACACTAACGTCTGAAGCAGCACTGTCCAACAGAAATGGAATGCAAATCACCAAATAATTTTTAAATTAAAGATGGTCATATTAAAAGGAAACACCAACTCTAATAATACCTTTATAAACTGTTTACCCAGATATGAATTTTTTATTTATTTATTTATTTTTTTTGTGGAACCAGGGATTGAACTCAGGCCTTTATGCTTTCCAGGGAGGCGCTTATTCTACTGAGCCATCTCCCCAGCCCCCAGATATAAATTTTTAAAAACAATTTCAACATGTAGTCATTATAAAACTTTATTTTTCACATGAAATCCTTGAAATCAGCTGTGCTTATTATGCTTTCCCACACTTTTGTTCAGTTAGTCACATTCCGTGTGCTCAGTAGCCACAGGGACCTACCATACTGAACCTCAGAGCCCTACATTGGAACAGGGAATGGAGCAGTTACACCATCAGGTGACATGGGCCTGGGTTACCACACAGAGGATGAAGGAAGAATAAAAGCAGAACTGATACCACCTGACAGCTGCAGTTAAGCAGTACTAAGTAGATTTCACAGCTGTGTCCAAGCCTAATAGCAGAAAGCAGCACAGCTGATTAGCAATGGCTGCTGTGGTAGTGGAGTGATTTTAAAATATTCCTGGAGAATGAAATAACAGAGGTAGTGATGACAAAGAGGGGAATGAGGAGGAGAGAGAGACTGAATACCTACAGAACATTTACCACAGAACAAACAAGGCTGCCAGGCTGGGCTCAAACACACACAGCTTCTTGCTCAGATTCTAAACCAAGTATACAAAAGCTTACACTCTGCACCATCCCACGCATCCCTGTGTGTGGCAGATAAATTTCACCACCAGTTAAAATAAGGAAAGTGGTGAAGTAAGTCTAAATGTTCATCAAAAACTCATGTGAGGGCTGGAGAGATGGCTCAGTGGTCTAAAGCACCTACTTGGAACAAGCTTGGCAAAGCACAGGGACCACGGTTCGATCCCCCAGCACCGCATGCCAGCCAGCTGCGCCCCCTGGTGGGCTGAGCTGCCCCCCCCCCACACAATAAATAAATTTTAAAAAACAAAACAAAACAAAAAAAAAAACAAACAAACAAAAAAAACTCATGTGAGAGGACAGTAGATGCTGAAGTGCCCTAAACATGCCATGACTATGAATTCCAGAAGGAATACAATGAAGAGAGTAAAGAACCAAGAATTACTTCCAGGAAAGTTCCTAGTCAACTCAAAATCTCAAAATGCCCCCTCCTTAGTTTTTCTTGCAGGATACCTTAATCTCTCTCCACAGTTAATGTAGCTTCCCAAAATCTATGTTCCTCAACTATAAAATGGGGAGTACAATTACCCACTTCCAGATAGGACCAAATGAGGCAATATGTATACAGCCCTTTCATATACTTGGTGAATAGTGAGTGTTATGGTTTGAATCTAGAGGTCCCCCCAAGCTTCATATGGTCCTTCCTGGGGGAGTTTCGAAGGTGGCTAGATTAGGGTACGTGAATGTGGATAAAGGATGCAACACTGGGATTAAGAGTACCGATGAGGGACGCGTCACCCTGGGATGGGCGGTGCTAATCGATATGACCATAGCCTGGATGGAACATAAGGGAAAAGAAGGCAGGCTCACTGCCTGGCACTTCAGTCTCCTGCCTGCTCTGCATGGGCTGTTTCTCCTCGTGATGCACCCCCTGCCACACCACCCTGCCCTGGATGGAGCCAGCCAACAGTGGACTGAAACCTCTACAGACTATGAGTTGAAATGAACCTTTCTTTAACTTCGTTTTTTTATTCTTTTATGTATTTAGCACAGGGTCTACAGGGTCTCACTACACAAATCGGACTCCTAGTGACCCTTCCTGTTTTTCAGCCTCCCAAGCTCTGTCGTTACAGGCGCCACCATGCCCAGTCTCAATCGCCCTCTCAGCAAATCCCGGGGGTGGGGGTGGGGCCGGCCCTGCAGTGCTCCCTTAACTTTGGATCCTAGGTCTACTGTCTCAGCAACCAGAAAAGCAAGACACTGCATATTCATAAAAGCTAGCTGCTAATTACTATTAGCAGAACTGTAAATACATCCCAACTTCTTTCTTCCTTGGGCCTTTAAGACAGGGCCTCAAGATGCTGCTCCAGTTGATCTTAAATTTACGATCCTGCCTCAGTCTCCCAAGTGCTGGAAGACTTACAGCTGTGCACCACCATACCTGGCTACCTGTTTATTTTTGATTGTTATTATAACACAATTGAGCAATTAATATCAGTATATAATTAACAGCAATAATAGCAAGTTAAACTACATATTGCATATAATTTTAAAAATTTCACATACGCATGATTACATGTGGCAGTTATCCTGTATCACAGACATTCTGAGCTGTTAAACAATTTACCTGTTACATTGTCAAAATGTGTAACCAAATTTCAAAAATCAAATTTCTACTCTATAGCCAGTATCCTTCCTATTTTACTATCTTGTTTAAAGGAAATATTTTAACTCTCAAATTAATTAATATATTATAGCCAGGATAATTTCCTACTGCTCTTATGTACCTTACAACTGTAGCTACCATTAAGTTTAAGAGCACATTTGGAAAAGTTCCTGAAATACTTGTTCTAGATTGAAATATCAAAACCAGAATATTCTATATGTGCCTTGTTTTCCTTTATGCTAAGTCTATTATAAATATGTGTAATTTTGGAAATGTTATTTCATAAGCTATGGAAGCATTCCTTGTAGGGTGTATTTTATTTATTTTTCTTTTTTGTGCTAGTGGGGATTGAACTCAGAGCCTTGTGCATGCTGCGAAGGTACTCTACCACTGAGCTACAGCCCCAGGCCTATAGGCCGTATTTCAGTGATACCTAATTTTCAATTTTATACACCTGAAATGTTTCAATTAATAATATTTAATTAAATATATTATCTCTGCATACTGAAATGCTAGTTAGCTTCAAAATCTAAGATTTAAAATAATTTCTATAATAACTATCCAAAATTTTAACTCTCATGACTTAAATAATAAAAAATAAATTTTGTTTTAAAAATTTTTGCAAATACATGGGCTGGGGAGATAGCTCAGTGGTTTAAGCACCTGCCTGGCAAGCTTAAGGACCACAACATTCCCCGGTACCAAATGTTGTGCCGGCCCCACACTGAGCTGGCCACCAAAACCAGGCATAGCGATGCACACACCTGTAACCCCAGAGCTGGGGAGGCTAAGACGAGGATCACTAAAGAGTCCAAGCTGTGTAGTGAGACCCTGTACCTAATAAATAAATGAAAGATGAAAAATGAATAAATAAATAGATAATACTAAGTAAAGGACAGCCACAGAAAGAAACATAATTTGAGCATACAAAGGAATGAGAAAATTCCACTTGAAATCAAAGGGAAATAGAGGTGACTCCAGGAGATAATGTGACATATCTGCTCAATGAATCTAAATGAACATCTTTCCAAAACATGGCGGGGATCATAAATTATAACCTTTTCACTATTATAATAGGCAAAGGATACATAGAAGAGTTCAATTCTTCTAGCTGCAATACAAAAAAACCCAAATTTAAATTAGATATACACAACAAATTTACGTGTTTATATTTTAGTAAAAATACCAATGTATTTTAATAAGATATATAGATGCAGGTCACTGTAAATTATACATTGTTAACTATATATTTCAAAACAGAATTTCATTTAAGCCTTCTTTAAATGAAAGAAAACTTTTTTTTTTTTTGAGACACTGTCTGGTTCTATAGTTCAGGTCAGCCTTGAACTCACAGTATAGCCCAGGCCGGCCTTGAACTCAAGTTAAGGTCCCTAAGTGCTGGGATTACAGGTGTATGGCATCATACCCAGTGAAAGAAAAACTTTTTTTTTTTTTTTGGCTATCTCAGCCCATCCTGAGGGCAAGGCTAGCATAGCATGTAGTGCCGGGATTGAACCACAGTCCCCTGCGCCTGCCTAAGCTTGCCTAAGCAGGTGCTTTAGACCGCTGAGCGATCTCCCCTGCCAGAAAAAACATCTTGAGAAAAAAATTTTCAAAACTTCCAGGCTGGAAAATTACTTTTGTAAAATAATCATAAAGGAATGTTAGCATTTATAAAACAAGAATATGAAAAAGTTAAAAAGATGATAAGAACTGGAGTTTTGTAAATATCCCCTAAAACCATGAATAATTACAACAATCTCTAATAATAGCTTTAGAGAAAAAAAAAATCTTTCATTTTAAGGCTCATGATCTTTGAAAGCTTTATGAATTACAAAAATACTTCCCCTGTCAGTTCAGTTTTCAGTACAAAGTAGTATGGATCATCTCTTGCTATAGCCTGTTTGGACTGCTACAAGAAAACACCAACTGGGGGAACTACCCGCTTGGGCCCCACTCCTGTCCCTCTCTTGGACAGGAGCTTTCTTTCTCTCAAAAAATATATTCTGCTCAAAAGAAAAGAAAAGAAAAGAAAAGAGAAGAGAAGAGAAGAGAAGAGAAGAGAAGAGAAGAGAAGAGAAGAGAAGAGAAGAAAAAACACCAACTACTGTAGCAGCTTAAGTAACAGAAATTCACTTCTCAGAGTTCTGGAACCAGGAGTTCACATTAAGATGGCAGAGCAGAGGTCTGCAGAGGGCCCCTTCCTGGTTCACAGAAGGGCACCTTCTCGGTGTCCTCACAGGGTGAAGACAGGTGGCGCCCCCTTCAGGTGGAGGGAGCAGGACCCGGCTCCGCCCAAAGCCCCAGTTCCTGCTAACCTTCACCACGAGGACTTCAACAGAAGATGTCTGGGAGGACACAAACATGCGGATCACAGCACCCTCAATTTACAGAAGAAAAGCACTGCATTACAAAAATGTTAACCAGCCCAACAATTTAGCGGGATAGTGTCTCAAAATGAAAAAATTTTAAAAAAGGTCTGAAGGTGTACCTTAGGGCAAAAGCTCTGCGCTCAATTTTCAGTACTGAAAAATAGAGTGCTTAATTGTTCAGTGTTGCACAGTATGCACAACCCAGAACCCAAGGGCAAGCTCTGGACTTGACATAGAAAGGCTATTTTTAAATTTAATGTTCTTGCAAGCATACCACAGTCTCCTAAGTGAACAGGAGATGAGGTTTACGTTTGTTAAGGGGAATAAAACAGTGTAAAAAGAAATAATTGCAAAACTAGGGAAGATTTAAAATGAAGTGTATAGGCTTGAAATGCTAAAAGTACACAAATACAACTTTTCTCATATTTATTTTTTGACAATGATTGGTTTTTTTGTTTTGTTTTGGCGGAACCGGGGATTGAACTCATATCCTTGCGTTTGCCAGTCAAGCGCTTATCCTACTGAGCCATCTCCCCAGCAATATATTTATTTTTTGAAGGTTAAAAAAAACCCAAAAACTGAAACTGATCCTTTCTGTCAGTCAGTGGTAAATACGGGATTTCAAATGAAGTGTGTTGGATTTAATTTTTATTTACTTTTGTTTGAAAAAGATTGAAAGAGACAAATTTAAGAACACCCCTGAGGGTAGCAGCTACACAACGATGCTGCGGGCTGGAGTGTGCATGTGTCCCCGAAGGCCCAGGCCTCAGGCCTCACCCAGAGCAGCCCAGGCGGCTGAGTCCAAATGAGGTCAGGAGGGTGGGCCCTGACCCAGTGTGACTGCGGCCCTTCCAAGGAGGAGAAGTGACACGATGCCCATAAGGATGCCACCTACTGACCAAGGACAGAAGACCCAGCAGAAACCAGCACTGTCAATACCCTGACCGCTAACTTTCAGACTCTAGAATTGTGAGAAAAATTCCTGTCCTGAGCCAGCCAGCCGGGGTTACCTGGGCATGGCCGAGGTAGCCAACTAAGACAGACACAGTGGCACGGTGCCCAACACCAGCAATGCAGGGCGCCGTTCTGTGTTTACAGGTCAGTAACCTCAACTCGAGTACAACACAAAGTGTATTAGCCATGCCAGGGAGAACAGTCTTTGATGGCTAGCTGTATCTTCAGATCTATACATAATATCTATATATAATCTCTAATACCCACACATATATAATACATAATAAAGCAAATACTTCCTTTTAGATTTTCCAGTATCCTGAAAGTATGTGTTTAGAAGGATTTTTTGGTTTTTTGGCTGGCTCATGCCACCTTAGGGGCGGGTCTGGTAAGAAAGTATGTGTTTAGATGTAGGATAATTTCCTTGTATTTCATTGAAAAAGTGTCCAGCACAACATGGACGTACCCTGAAAACCCTACACTAAGTGGAAGCCTGCTTGAGGCTCACACTTGTGATTCCACTGCTGCTGTCCACGGCGACATGAGCCTGACAGGTAGAGTGCGCAGGGGTGGCCAGGGGGTGGTTCCAAGGACCAAGAAAATGTTCCACAATTGGAAACTGGTGACATGTGCAACACTATCGATATACTAAAAACCACTGAATTACAGACTTCAAAAGGGTTAAAAGGTGATTTTGTTACTTCATTAATAATGCAATAACAAATCTGAAGCGTAGAAAAAAGAAGCGTACTCACGTCAGACAGCAGCCTGTCCAGGTTGGAGTCGCTGGCTGTTTTCCTCTTGTCCTCAGGGAGCTCCTCTAACTCCCCATAGAGCTCCAGATTCAAGCGGGCTAACTTTTCCTGCATCCCCCGAACGTGTTCCATTTGCTCTATGGAACACTCATTTCCTGGGGAACATTCCAGAACTTTAATCAAGATTAATATTAAAGCTACTCGGTCCTGAAGAACAACTTTCAATCCCGAAGTCCTCCAGAAAAAATTAGTTATCTTTCTTTTGTAAACTGCCTGTTAATGATAGTATAGCTTTTTTCCAGATTTTTATTTTTGTTACAAGTGTGCAGTACATAATAGCGTATCCTGTATGCATAATTGCAAAACAAATTTTTGATCAGAAAAGAACGAGGAACCTAAGAAATGACTCTGGGTGCTTAAAAAAATTCACATAAGGGCCAGGGAGACGGCTCAGTAGAATAAACACTTTGCTGGCAAGCGCAAGGGCCTGAGTTCAATCCCCGGATCCGCCAATTAAAAAAAAAAAAAAAAAGATTCACCTAAGAAGACAAAATATGTTGTCTTCAATAGCAACTGAAGATACAGAATAGCACCATCTAATTATGTCCTATTTGAGAACTGTCATTTAAATTGAGTGACCTAACATTTTATAGTAATTTTTTCCCCATAATTTTATTGAGAAACAAATAGCAATGAGACAGTTTCCAACCAAATTGGTACGACAGTTTCCATTTTATACTAATCTGAGTGAAACGGTCCTGTAAGAACTTACGCCCTAAAGTGTTTTCCATCCAATTACGTATTCGTCCTTTAGGAAACAGAAACGCAAGTATGCATGAAGCATGAAGAACGTCAGCAAGAGCGATGTCTGTTCCGTTTCCAGCTGCACACACAGCAACGCGAGACAAATTAAGTGCTATAGGATAAGCAGTTATGATTGACAACAGTCCTCTGCAGTGACATTATTTGCCCTGAGCAACTAACTTAAATATATATGGCACACTATGTATTTTCATCCAGTTTAGGTTATGGCCTCCACAATATCTTGATGCCATATTTTCAAAAACAACTTGTTTATCCTGTAGGCACTACACAGATGTACTGTAGTTCAGCTAAAGTTAAAATAAAAATCTTTAATATGACTTAATACATATTATACTGGTTTCTTCTAATAAGCTTTAAAACATCTTCATAAATATACTACACTATGTTAAGGACTACTATTACTGAATTAGTTATGGTTCTTTCAAAATCAGCCTTTATTCAGAATAAAATGTATTATACTTCTTCTATTCTAACAATTACTAAAAATAACCTGGAGGATCAAATAGAAAAAAATACCTCAAGGTGTA
>NW_004524600.1:12408775-12409283 GCF_000260255.1 Octodon degus | reverse complement strand
TGAACACAGACAAAGCACTTCATCCAAAAACCACAAAGGCATGAACTCCGGGCAGGAGGGGCTGGGAATGAGCGAAGCAGCAAAGCTGACATCTCAAAGGTGGGATGGAGGGTGAGGAGCAGGAGAAAGTGTTCTGAAGAGTCCACGCAGGTCGGGAGGAAGCCAGGAGGTGGGAGACAGTAAACAGTGCTGTGAGCTCAGCAATTTGTTTATTTATTTTATTTTATTATTATTTATTTATTTTTTATGGTCTTCACCATTTTATTTACTAATAACATCTCAGAACACTAACATACACTGTTACAAGCAGAAAATGACACTATCAACATCCAGCTATCTTATTCAGTAATTGAGTTTCATACACATTCTCTTTGGAAATGTGTGTTTGTATGAGGCTCTACGCAATTTTGAGCTACTGTGGATTTGTTACCACAGAAACAAGATGCAGAACATTTCCACCACGAAGATGCCTTGGTCTGCCCACTGGGAGCTATAGCCATCCTCTTTC
>NW_004524600.1:12394111-12394700 GCF_000260255.1 Octodon degus | reverse complement strand
ATTTTGGCAAATTACTGGAAGATGGCGGTTCCGGCCGAAAGGGCTGCTGTTCTAAATTACGGTTTGGTTTATTTTTTTAGTGAATTAAGGACAAGAAACCAGAAGAAAATCAATACTAAATAACACCAATATCCTCAAAAAAGAAACCAAAAACATTAAAAATGCTAAGAAGCCAGGCATGGTGGTGCACGCAGCATGAGGGAGGCTGAGGCAGGAGATTAGGGCATGGTTAGGAGGCTGGGTGGGTGGGCAAGAGCAGGGTGTGACCTATCCATCATGGGGACCCAGGACGCATGCGCCTGAGCCCTGTACTTGGGACCAATCAGGAAAACGCTGTCTTCTGCCCTTCTGGTATGAGATCAAGGTTTTCGGTAGCACAGCCCAGATCTGATAGAATGTGGCTCTGTAGAGCACACTTCTCTTCCTACCTTAAACCTCACGACCTTTTTTGTGTGTTTTGCCTAATTCTTTGTTCTGGCACCAAGAACCTATAAAGAATCTCTGGAAACTGAAGCACCCCAGAACCCCAGTAATGCAGTTTTGGTGAAGCCACAAGGAGGTTAGAGTGGTTTTGTTTGGGGGGGGGGGG
>NW_004524600.1:12384633-12393788 GCF_000260255.1 Octodon degus | reverse complement strand
GCCATGTTCATTAAATCTCTAAAACCTCTGCTTTCAGGTAAAAAATGAGCCTTCCTTTTTCTCTTCTAAATTGGCTGAGACCTCTTCCCTGTTTCTTTCAACAGAAATTCAGGTAATCTAGAAACCTGTGCTCAGGGCCTGAGCAGAACAAAGGAACCACCCAGTCAGGTCAAGCCAGCTGTCTGTGAGTATGCAAAAGCAGAGCTAAAGTTAATAGATAACAAGCCCCATCCTCCTACCTAGAACCCTGAACTTTTAGACATTTACTGTCTTCTCAGTAGCTCGCTGGAGCCCTGGGGAGCTCTACCCTTCTCTCTAAGGAGTCCTAAGGAGCCACAGTGTGGCATAGGGTAAGGAGAGTTCTTGACAGGGACAGTGAAGGGCCCAGTGCCACTTCTCTAGAGACGTCTGGTAGTGTTGCGTCTCATGGGACTACTGAGGACTCCACAGGTCTGTGTCCTTCTGCATGGGAGGCCATCTGAGGGACCCAGGGCCTGGTCTCTCTCTCCACAGGCCCCTGAGGCCTGGGAAACACCCTGCAGATCATAAAGACCTCTCTAGTAGGCTGTGTACTTGAACACAGAATAATCCCCCCCAATCTGAAAAAGAACAGCTTATTTTTTCTACTTATCTTCAGTACTGTTTTGGCCCCATATAAACTAGGAAACTGAGAGATGGCTAGAGAATGGTAGTGTAAATTGTGATCCTATTCTTCAGTTAGATTTTTTTTTTTTGCAACAGGCAAGGAAAGTGGTATGGAATCCCTACGTTCAGGCTTTTATGGCTCTCTCTCTGCTAATGCCTAAGGTCCTGGCCCCACAGCTCACCCGTTCCCTGGAGGTGATGAGCCTCTCCTGCCCTTTTAATGAAAACTACCAACTCAGTGGTCTCCTCAACCTCCTTATAGCCCTTAAGCCAATAATCCAGTCATAGCCCTGAAGACTCCAGGCCTCTACCAGAGGCCCCCTCCTCATGCTCCTCAGACAGCCTTCAGCTCACAGGACTCCCTTGGAGCATATCCAGCTCTTCCAGCTCACAGCTCATCCCAAGAGAGGCACCAGGGGTAGAGGCGAATACTCCAGTCTGGGCTTCTTCTTCAATGGCGTATACCCAGCAAGGCAAAATACAGGGAAGGCAATTTTCAGAAGGTCCTAATAGGACTGCAGACAGGCTCTGATTCTGACCTTCCTTTTGACCTGTCACGGTGAGATGCCCAGATAAGTCTTCACCATTTGCTGAACTCCAGGCCCCTATGGCTCAACTGCAGTACACAACCTTTTCTGTGTTCACCAGCTGGGATCCAGATGAAGATAAAAGAAGTGCTGAGAAAAAGGCCACAGTCATGGCTGCCATGATTGGCAACTGTTTACACCCAGCAAAGTCAAGTGAGGGGAAAAGCCAAGGCCCGTCAGGGACAGCGTTCCCACTTTAAACATAAGGAAACTAGACAGGGGGCATGCGACTGTACCAGGCCACCACCCAGGCCCAGCTGTGTGTGTCAGACAGCCCATTCAGGGACCGACTGGTCTGTTCCCACAGAGGGGAAAGGCCAACGAAAACCCTCACTTTCTGCTCTGAAGTAGAGACCAGGTGGGGCCTGGTCTTACGTGCAATGGGAAAGCCTGCTCCAGATGCACAGCCATAGCTGGGCTTGAAAAGCACCCTGGTCTGAGCATCTTTACCTCTCTGGTCAGGTCAATTAGAAGGTCAGATGGTGAACCACAAGTACTTTTTAGTTATTAAGTTTATTGGTATATTTTAGGTATACATGATGATCACATTCATCACTCAACCATGAGTTTTAACTGTCGAAGTATCTTCCGTACTAGCCAAAGTGGGGGCAATTCTCAAATTCCAGCAAAGGCCAAAGCTGATTTTACCGAACGGGTCTATGTTGGGCATCCATGACCTTCAGGCAGATCCTGCCCGATGGCATAATGCAATATTTGGGAGGGCAAATTCAGTGACGCCAGTGGTTATAAAACCGAAAGATCCCAGCCAATTTTTCAAACAAAAACAATAGTGAATCAAAGAAGAGTACTGTACGGTGCCCAGCCTCTCCCAGGCAGGTTTCTCAAGCACCCTCAGTGCCCTGCCAGTCCCCTGCATTACCCCCAGGCTCCCTGCAGTGAAGTGTTCAGGAGAAGGCAAAAAGGTACAAGACCCATCCATTAACCGTGCTCTAATCCTCAGGCACAGCCTGGTGGGTGAGGCAGAAGCAGGAACTTCTACAACTCCCACAGGCAGTCTATCTTCCCAGGCAGGTTGCTGTCACTCACTGCAGGGGACACAGAAAAGACATGTCTAAAGTCTTTGGGAAACCAAAAAGCTGACAAAGGCAAGAAGGGCAGCCTTAGTCCCTCAAGGCTCTAGCCTTGGCCCTAGTTCTGGTGACCCAGTAAGAGCAGGCCACAGCCCCGGGAAGATAACTGGGCCTCAGGTAAAGGGGAATGGGGGGTGGTATGTAGAAAACAAACTTCCTCAAGGAAGATGGTGGAGAAAAACTAAACCGTCTCCATGATTCTTCCACAGGAGAAGAGACGCTACATGGAAAAGGAGAAGAGATGCTACATGGAAAAATGGTCTCTCAGGAGCAGTGTGAAGAAGAAGTGAGGACGACCCCCGGGCCGCCCAAAGCTGCACGCCGCTGCATCTCGTGTCTAGCGCCTGTGACCTGCCACCATCGCCACCATGCCCAAGAGAAAGGCCGAAGGGGATGCTAAAGGTGATAAAGCCAAGGTGAAGGATGAACCACAGAGATCTGCAAGGTTGTCTGCTAAACCAGCTCCTCCAAAGCCATAGCCCAAGCCTAAAAAGGCGCCAGCAAAGAAGGGAGAGAAGGAGCCCAAAGGGAAAAAGGGAAAAGCTGATGCCAGCAGGGATGGGAATAACCCTGCAGAAAATGGAGATGCCAAAGCAGACCAGGCACAAGAAGCTGAAGGTGCTGGAGATGCCAAGTGAAGTGTGTGCATTTTTGATAACTGTACTTCTGGTGACTGTACAGTTTGAAATACTATTTTTTATCAAGTTTTATAAAAATGCAGAATTTTGTTTTACTTTTTTTTTAAGCTATGTTGTTAGCACACAGAACACTTCATTGTTGTTTTGGGGGGAAGGAGCATATGTCAGTAGTACAATGTCTCCCAAGCTGGATTGATGTGGGGAAGGTGCCTTTCCCTGCTGGTTTTGAGAGACTTCCTCTTGGCTCCCAGGAGGAGGGATTCCCTGATGTTACACATGTGGCCACTTTGGCATAAACGCCTTGTGGTATGGGACAGCTCCCAGTTCATTTTATGTCCTCCTTTCCTCTGCCATCAGCATAGGCTTAACTCCCTTAAGCCCAGAGACCTATTGGGATCTAATTCCCAAAAGTGATGTTACCAGTGTGTCAGGCAATCTGGACTTGCCAGTAATGTTGAGGTGGTGTCCCACAAGAACAATTGATTTCTTTTTTCTAGATTGTGGATCTTCAGATTGATGATTCTGCCATTTTCATTTCCCGAAAGTCAGGGTCGGCTTGTGAAAAGTTGTTAAACAACATGCTAAATGTGAAATGTCAACCCTCACTCTAAACTTTCCCTACTTCAGAGCCTCAAATGCAGACTTCATTGGATTTTATAGTGGCTTTCTGATTTTTGGTAGTCCATCCAAGGGAGTTTGAAAGTTGTCGTATACTGTTAAAGATTGTGTGCCCATGTCCTGCCTGAAATACCATGATTGTTTATGAAAAGTATCTTTAATAAAGCCGGATACAGTTTGGCTTGGAAAAAAAAAAATGGTCTCTCAAATTTTCACAGGGCTAGGACTAGTGGTTACCGCCTGACAGGCCTTTGAATCTGTACAGAGGACCGGGCACACTGGGGGACCAGCAAGTGGACTTCACCCACATGCCACCATGTGGGGCTTTAAACAAATACTGATTCACCTGACCAAGAGCAACGGGCGATCCGACTACATGGGAACAAAGTCTCGCTAGCTCCCAGCCTAGGGGAACCACCTAGTGTCCAGGCTGTACCATGTGCTCACTGAACTTGCGAAGAGGGGACTCCTGCAGACCAATGAAAGCCAAAAATGGCAGTGCCCCTTTTCAGCCATCCTCACCACCCCCATGGCAGTAGAGGTCACTGACAATTTCCCACCAGCCCCAGCCAGCTGTCGGAAGAGCAAGACATCCAAAGGAAGAAAGTGACTCTGTGCACCTCTGAAAGACCTAAGAATCTGCTTCAAAAACCACGACTCCAGTACTGCTCCGGGTGTAGCCAAGGGGTCACTACTCAGCCACCTCAGCTACCACTGCTTACATGGACACCCACCCTGGGATGCCTGCTTTTAATTATATTCATAGCACAGGTAATGTAGCTAGGGAGTCAGCTCTCGGGTCCTTGGTAATTTATCTAAAGTTTGTCTGCCATGCTTTGCCCTGCACGAGAAGCATGACGATAAACCTTAATGTCCCCAATTGCTGCATGTGTCACAGTCCACCTCTGTAGATGTGCAGGACACCTTCTGGCCTCTCCTGCTCACATCTGGGCTCTACATCGCCCACCTCACAGTAGCCACTCAAGGCTTCAGACAGCGATCCAAGATGGAGGACAGCCCCAGATGCTGGCACACTCACCCAGCCTTCTCCCACGAGCAGGCAGCTAACCATGGCCTCACACATAGGCGCTGACTCCTGGCTGTCTCCTGACAGGTTTTTTCCCACCCAGCCAGAGCCACCGCTGCCCAAGGCAGATGGAGTGAACGTAATCTCCAGTAGCAGGGCCTGTACCTCCTACCAACCAGAGGGAAGTAGCCACAGAAAGACAGAGACTGCCACACACTCATCATCCATAAGGAATGAAGGGTTTCATGTCCCAGGCAGAAATGAGGCCAGAGATTAGGGAGTGGACAGTAGACTACCAAGGTGGACAACATCACAGTGTGACCTGTTGGTTGTGGACAGCCTGGGCACACGACCCCAATCCCTGCACCTGAGACCAACTAGAGAATGCTATCTTCAGCCAGGTGTGGTGGTGCACACCTGTACACTGAGCACTTGGGAGGCTGAGGCAGGAGGATGAGGTAGCCTGGGCTACAAAATGATTTCAAGGTCAGCTTATTTAAAAAAACAAAAACAAGGAAGGAAGGGAGGGAGGAAGGGAAGGAGTAGAGGAGAAGAAAAAGAAAGGAAAGAAAGAAAAAGGCAGACAGGAAATGCTATCTCCAATTCTTCTGGAGTGAGATCAAACAGGTTTTTGACAAGACACCTTGATCTGACATCACAAGGGGTGATACAATACGAGCTGTAAAGCTCGTGGCCACCATATTCTTTTAGTAGCCCACTCTGAATTCTGCAGAGCATATTTTTCTCCTACTTTTAATTGGCCTGCACGTATACTGTTGAGCATGTTTCTTTTCCTACTTAATAAATGCAAAACCTCACCACCTTTTTTGCACAGTTTGCCCAATTCTTTGCTCTCGACACAAGGACCTGGTAAGAATCTCCATCCTCATGTCTGGGCATGGCTTCTCGGCCCCTTTTCCTCCTTACAAGGCAGCCAAGCCATTTCTACAAAGTACAATCAGGGGCCTGTGCGATGGCTCAGAGATCTAAAGCACCTGCTTAGGCAAGCACAGGGACCACAATTAGAACCAGCACCACATGCCGCGCCAACCCTACCCCCAGGGTGGGCTGAGCCGACCACACACAAAAAGATAATAATAATAAAATAAATAAATAAAATCAGATCTTATAACTTAATTTAAATCCTTCAATAGCTTTACACAGGCTGCTGGACAAAGTCTGGTATGCTTGAGCTCTACCTTCCTTTGTCTACCCTTTAATGCTCACTCTTTAGTTTGCTAGAAACTCAAGAGGCCGGGGAGATGGCTCAGTAGCATAAGCACTTGGCTGGCAAGCACAAGGGCCTGAGTTCAATCCCTGTTCCTCCAAAAAAAAAAAAAAAAAAGGAACTTTCTCAGAAATTCACCATATTCTTGCATGTCAATTTCATTTTTGCAATTTTCATCTTTACATCCTTCCACTTCTTCCAGCGGGAATGGCATCTTCCCAGGCCATTTCCCACACACCCTTCAAGTCTCAGTTTAATGCTTTTCTCAGGGAGGCATTTTGGAACCAGTACACTAATTAGCACTTATTATACACATTTGTCATCTACCAGGCTCTCACACGTTTGAGCACTGTACTATGCACATTATAAGAACAGAGAGCCCAGTTCGCACAGTTCAAGGCCAGCCAGGAATATGATGCATGCCTATATCCTCAGCTACTGAGGAGGCTGAGGCAGGATGATTTCGAATTGGAGGCTAGCCTGAGCCACCTACCAAGATCCTGTCTCAAAATTCAAAGGGCTGGGGATACAGCTCAGAGTGATGCCCCAGGCTCACTCCCTAATACTAGGAGGGGAGGCTTAAGAAGCAAGTAGAAGTTAAACAGGTCAAACAGGGCATCTTTATATCCCAATGCATACTGCACACCTCAATCCCGCCCTCCCCGCACAAGTTCAGCGCTCAACGCTTTTTTACATAATGTTGAACAGGCATCTCCTGCATGGACAACTATATTCACTCTAAGAAGATAAACAGGATACACATATGACCAAGGACAGGATGAAGCACAAGAAAAACTAACCCTTAACAAGCAATTTAGAATTTGTAGGCTGCTGACAGCAAAGCATTGTCTGCATTTTCTGTGCATGGTATTAAATCACATCATCCAGCACTTTGGTTTCAAGAGTGTGGACCAAGACTCAGTATCCTTGACCTCACCCATGAGCCTAGGAAACAGAGTGCCAGATCCTAACCTCCAGAACACCAGGGAGTACCTGGGAAGCTGATCAGAAATGCTCACCTGGGGCTGGGGAGACGGCTGGGTGGTCTAAGCACCTGCGGGTGATAGGTTTTCAATGCATCACAGCAGAGAAACAGGCAGAAGGAAAAAGGGAAAGGGGCTTTATTATCTTTGAGAGCAAGGAGAGAATATGGGGAAGATGAGGGATTCTCTGGAGTTGAATAAAGGGCGGCTGAGGCTTTTCTGGCCTTTTGCCAGGGCTGGAGATTGAGGGGGAATGTTTATTTAATTTTTTTTTTAATGTTTGTGTGTGCGCGCGTGTCTGTGTGTGTGTGCGTGTGTGTGGCCAGCTCAGCCCACCACAGGGCAGGGCTGGCTGGCATGTGGTGCTGGGGGATTGAACCACAGTCCCTCTGCTTTGCTAAGCTTGTTCTAAGTAGGTGCTTTAGACCACTGAGCCATCTCACCAGCCCAGGGATGTTTAGATATACCTGAGGAGCTGACTGGGGTCTTCCTGGAGGCAGCAGGAAAGGTGAAAAGAAACTGCACCCTGGGCAAAGTTGGAGATGGGGGGAGGTGGTCTTGGGGAAGATAAGCTGTTGTTTTAAGGGCTTCAGCCATATTAGATGACCACTATAATAATTCAGCGATTCATACTAGGGCCAGAACCTATCAGCAAGGACCTGGGTTTGATCCCTGTTACCACATGCTGTATCAGCCCTGGAATCCCAGGCATGCCATGGCGACCACCGAAACTGGACATGGTAGTGCATGCCTGTAATCCCAGAACTGGGGAAGCTGAGACAGGAAGGTCACTATGACTCTGAGCTGCGTAGAGAGACCCTGTAGCCAATAAATAAATAAACAAACAGATACTTTAAACAACAACAAAAAAAAGCAATGCTCATCTGAAGCCTCATCCAAGACTGAATGATTTGAGAATCTGCATTCCAAAAAGATCCCCAAGAAATCCGTACTCACATTAAAACAGGAAATAAACCATCATTTACTGTACGGTTTCAATATAGCAAATATACTTATTTCCTTTCAAATACGGAAGTTCAACCCAAGTAAGGGTTTTACACCCACTCATCATCTAATAACCCTCAAATAAACAAATGAAAACCAAAGATAAAATCCGGTTTATTCCTTCTCCCCTGCTTCTGATTGTCACACCGTCTCACCTTTTGTTAAAACGACTCAGTAACAAAAACCACGCGTGATGAAATTACAGTATGTGTAGCTGCCACTGTAAACACTGTCAGGCATATAATGATGATCAATGTGGTTCCTGCCCAAACAAACTTTACATTCTAGAAGAAGACATACGAATAAAATTACCAGGTTTAAAAAAAAAAACTGAGTAATCTTAGGAGTAATCCTAGGAGGTGAAGCAGGATTGCCAGTTCAGTTTGAGTTTTATTAAAAAATAACAAAAGGGCTAGAGCAGTGGTGATAAACCTTCTAGAGCTGTCAATGATAAGCAGCCTGCAGCAGCACGTATGCCATAGGGTCACCACTACAGTGACCTCAGTGCAATCCCCTGTATGAGATGGATACAATTGTCATCAAGAACTTAAAGTAGTAAGTACCTTTAAAGCTTTTTTGGCTTTGTTTTTCTACCAACTATAATTTAATTAAAAATCTGATTCAACTGTTCCAAGAGGAAAACTTGCTTTCTGATAATTTTTCAGGGGAAACATGACTCTTTTTGTTTGTTTTAATGCATAACTGGGGATTGAACTCAGGCCCTTGTGCTTGCCAGGGAATCACTTATTCTACTGAGCCATCTCCCCGGCCCCCAACACAACTCTTGCTTTCCAAGACAAGATGAAGACCTTTCTAAGAAGTTGCCGCGGGGCTGGGGATGCAGCTAGTGGTCCTGACTGCTGAGCCTGTGTAGGGCTCTGAGTTCAGCAAAAAAAAAGTTGACTACTATTAAGCATTTAATAGTACTTTAATGTGAAAATAGGAAAGACAAAATTTACCTTTTTAACTTTGGTCGCTGTGAAGTTGACTGTGCTGCAGGATTTGAAAACCCTGTGCTTTTACTGACTGGAATGGCGTTCTTTTTGGCATTAACAACCTGAGTAGGGTGGGCACTAAAAGACTTAGGACTCCTCCTCTTCACTTTCCGCTCCTCCATTGTCCTGAGTTCCCTGCCGCGCTGAGGGCAGCCTCTTAACACCTGCATGAAAAAACACAACAATCACATACGTGTGCTATAATATGGAAAGTGAAAGCAAAGACCCATTCCACAAAATGAAAGAGGGTCAAGAATTTCAGAGGTCATCCAAGAAAGGCAGAAGAACTCCTTAAGCTTAGTTGTTTAGTAGACGCTTTCAAATATCATTTTCTTCAC
>NW_004524600.1:12377160-12384428 GCF_000260255.1 Octodon degus | reverse complement strand
GTCCCTCTGCTTTGCTAAGCTTGTTCTAAGTAGGTGCTTTAGACCACTGAGCCATCTCACCAGCCCAGGGATGTTTAGATATACCTGAGGAGCTGACTGGGGTCTTCCTGGAGGCAGCAGGAAAGGTGAAAAGAAACTGCACCCTGGGCAAAGTTGGAGATGGGGGGAGGTGGTCTTGGGGAAGATAAGCTGTTGTTTTAAGGGCTTCAGCCATATTAGATGACCACTATAATAATTCAGCGATTCATACTAGGGCCAGAACCTATCAGCAAGGACCTGGGTTTGATCCCTGTTACCACATGCTGTATCAGCCCTGGAATCCCAGGCATGCCATGGCGACCACCGAAACTGGACATGGTAGTGCATGCCTGTAATCCCAGAACTGGGGAAGCTGAGACAGGAAGGTCACTATGACTCTGAGCTGCGTAGAGAGACCCTGTAGCCAATAAATAAATAAACAAACAGATACTTTAAACAACAACAAAAAAAAGCAATGCTCATCTGAAGCCTCATCCAAGACTGAATGATTTGAGAATCTGCATTCCAAAAAGATCCCCAAGAAATCCGTACTCACATTAAAACAGGAAATAAACCATCATTTACTGTACGGTTTCAATATAGCAAATATACTTATTTCCTTTCAAATACGGAAGTTCAACCCAAGTAAGGGTTTTACACCCACTCATCATCTAATAACCCTCAAATAAACAAATGAAAACCAAAGATAAAATCCGGTTTATTCCTTCTCCCCTGCTTCTGATTGTCACACCGTCTCACCTTTTGTTAAAACGACTCAGTAACAAAAACCACGCGTGATGAAATTACAGTATGTGTAGCTGCCACTGTAAACACTGTCAGGCATATAATGATGATCAATGTGGTTCCTGCCCAAACAAACTTTACATTCTAGAAGAAGACATACGAATAAAATTACCAGGTTTAAAAAAAAAAACTGAGTAATCTTAGGAGTAATCCTAGGAGGTGAAGCAGGATTGCCAGTTCAGTTTGAGTTTTATTAAAAAATAACAAAAGGGCTAGAGCAGTGGTGATAAACCTTCTAGAGCTGTCAATGATAAGCAGCCTGCAGCAGCACGTATGCCATAGGGTCACCACTACAGTGACCTCAGTGCAATCCCCTGTATGAGATGGATACAATTGTCATCAAGAACTTAAAGTAGTAAGTACCTTTAAAGCTTTTTTGGCTTTGTTTTTCTACCAACTATAATTTAATTAAAAATCTGATTCAACTGTTCCAAGAGGAAAACTTGCTTTCTGATAATTTTTCAGGGGAAACATGACTCTTTTTGTTTGTTTTAATGCATAACTGGGGATTGAACTCAGGCCCTTGTGCTTGCCAGGGAATCACTTATTCTACTGAGCCATCTCCCCGGCCCCCAACACAACTCTTGCTTTCCAAGACAAGATGAAGACCTTTCTAAGAAGTTGCCGCGGGGCTGGGGATGCAGCTAGTGGTCCTGACTGCTGAGCCTGTGTAGGGCTCTGAGTTCAGCAAAAAAAAAGTTGACTACTATTAAGCATTTAATAGTACTTTAATGTGAAAATAGGAAAGACAAAATTTACCTTTTTAACTTTGGTCGCTGTGAAGTTGACTGTGCTGCAGGATTTGAAAACCCTGTGCTTTTACTGACTGGAATGGCGTTCTTTTTGGCATTAACAACCTGAGTAGGGTGGGCACTAAAAGACTTAGGACTCCTCCTCTTCACTTTCCGCTCCTCCATTGTCCTGAGTTCCCTGCCGCGCTGAGGGCAGCCTCTTAACACCTGCATGAAAAAACACAACAATCACATACGTGTGCTATAATATGGAAAGTGAAAGCAAAAACCCATTCCACAAAATGAAAGAGGGTCAAGAATTTCAGAGGTCATCCAAGAAAGGCAGAAGAACTCCTTAAGCTTAGTTGTTTAGTAGACGCTTTCAAATATCATTTTCTTCACGGACTCATCCTGTCAGTATTTACTGAAGGTACCACAAGCCAGCCAGGACTGTGACTCCCTAGAAACACCAGGTAAGACAGTTACTTGCCTCAAGAAATGGACACTGCACAAAGTGAACGATACGTAAATACATAAACAAGGAAATCATTCATTACAACCCAGCCTGGCTCAAGTTTCTGGTGGCTGCTAGGTCTGTCTCCCACAAATGTCATATTTTGGAGCTGGGGCTTTAGCTCAGTGGCACAGCGCCTGCCTGGCAAGTGCAAGGTCCTGAGTTCGATTGCTGGTACCAAAAAAAAAAAAAAAAATTGTATGTTAGGAAGAACAAGCCAGATTCAAATATGTATCACTGCTGAAGCAGCAACTAGAGGAGTTATGTCACCAAAGAGAAAATCAGTTCATTCCTAGGAATACTGCTAATTCTAGGTCTGAGATTAAGTGCTACAGAATCAAATCTCTCCAATCTGAATATAATTTCTCTACTTTTGTAGAGGAAAAACAAAACAATCTATGTTGTTTGCCTGTAGTGAAACAGTTCTCTGAAGTCACAGAAGTCCCTTCCACGGGGAATATATGTAAGACCTCAGATTTATCCCCATACCTTGCCCTTATTTCATGAATTAAAGTTTTATTTTCTCAACAGTCATCCATCTAAAAAAATCCTACATTTTTTGTGGACAGTGTTACATTTTTCTTAAATTCAGATTCATGTACTTGTAAAATGAGAAATTAAAATTATCAGATTGTAAACTGCGCTACGAAATTGATGACTTTTTAAACCATTCAGGTTTTTTTTTTAAACAGTGCTTTCTAAATTACGCTAATAAATAAATAAATAAATAAATAAAATAAAGTACGCTGCTCTAGGGGTTCAGGGCTGCAGGGTCCTCGGTTTGAGTAGGAACACCTGTCTCGGAAACACGGAAATCCTTCCCAGGAACACCTGGGCGCCCATCAGCAGGGAGCACTTCCGAGCAGGCGCGAGCTGCTCCCGGGTACGGAGCGCCGATTTGGGGGGCCAGGCTCCTCCTCCAGGCGGGACCCCGAAGGGCCCTCTCATCACCCCCGCGTCCTTCCCCAATCTTCCGAAGCGCTGACCCATCACGACCCGAACCCAGCAGCAATCACAGTGGGCGTCGGAAAGGGCCTACAGGAGGCTCTGGGGGTTCCTTGGCTTCCACGACCTACCCGATGAAGAAGGAGGCCGGGGTCCCGTTCTTCAACTGACCGGAAGCGATAAGCAGAGGCAGGCAGCACTGCAGCGGCCGCGAAAGCGTGGCTCGCATCTCCTGACCCGCGTCTCCGCAGCGCCCTTTGTTTACGGAAGTGACGTAAGGAGGCGGAGCTTCTCTTCCCGGGGCGGAAGCCGCGCTCCTTCCTACTCCACGGAAGTCGTCTTCGCTTTCGGCACTGCATGACTTCCCTTGTCTTGCCTTCAGGCGTAACTCACACAGCCGTGGGAAAGAGGACTCATTCCTGGCATTTAACTTTAGGTCTTGTGGCCTTGAAGCAGGGAGTGATGCAGAGTGCGGTGAGCGCAGGAATGGTGAGTGTCGTGCCCCCCCCGGAACTGGCCCTGCCCGTCGGTCAGCTGCTCTATGAAACTACAACTCCCGGCATGCTCTTCGAGCGGGCGTGGGGGCGGGGCGTAGCCATGGCGACAGCTTCCTGATTGTTCCTGAATGTCCGGCGCTTTCGCTGCTGAACTGGTGGAAGAAGTGGAGAAGACGGTTCGAAAATCGCGCTTCTGTTGGGAACCGGAACCCGGAACTGCGATTCTGTTACTAGTGCCGTTTATAGCAACTGTTCGGGCGCCTGACTTTACCTTGTTGGTAAACGTCGCTACAGTTCCAAGCGGTGTCTCAGAAATATCTCCGTTTTAGAAATGAGAGCTCAGAGACTTAGAAAGGCTGCGGTCCGGTGTCCAGCCCTTGCCTGTGCCGCAGTTCTTCCCTGGAGAAGGAGCTTCTGGCTGGGAGAGAAGGCCGTGGCCTGAAGGAGAGAAGACCCCCGAGCTTCGTGTCCTGGCCTGGGCAGCCTTCCCAGCGTGGGCTTGAGGAGGGGCGCTTTCGGGTGCGCCGCGCTTCTCCCGCCTTTGCGGGTGAGGAAGCCGCGCCCACGCCGAGGCAGAGCGAAGAGGACCCCCAGCATGGGGTGCGCTCACACGGCCCTCGGTGTTCAGAATTGCCTTGGTCTTTTTTTAAAAGCACAGAGCGGCCGGGTGTGGTGACGCACACCCCGTAATCTTAGCGCCAGGGAGGCTGAGGCAGGAGAATAACTGCAAATTCGAGGCCAGCCTGGGCTGCGTAAGAAATAATTAGTTAAATAAATAAGTTTCTGAAATGAAGTCTCTATGCAGTTTAGGCTGTCCTTGAGCTGGCAAGAATCCTCTTGCCTCAGCCTATCAAGTACTGGGATTATAGGCATACAACGTACCCAGCAACCTTTTTTTTTTTTTTTTAGGGGAAAGCCTAATGATCAAATTGGTGAATGATTATGAGCAAGACGTGCAGATGATTTATCATCACAGTATCTTCACATTCTTGGAATAGAATCTGGTTAAACAGAGGCTGCGCTTCCATACCATGCCTGCCGGCTTTCCCTCCCTGGCTAGACCTTTGGAGTGCTTTTGGTAGCAACACTATGGAGTACCAGAGGCAGCTGAGCAAAACCTGTGGGAACAGCCTTCAGTATGAGAGGCCTGGGAAAAGGGGAGGAAAGGAGAGGAGCGGAGAGAGGGAAGAGGGGAGAACACAAAGCAGGGATTTCCCAACACATTTGTTGATGTAGCATGAAGCTTATTTGGAACGCAGACTGAGCCTGCGTGGTGGTGGCTCACACCTGTAATCCCAGTATTCTGGGGGGCAAGGCTGCATGACAGCACATTGGAGTCCAGCTTGGATAACTCAGTGACTTAGCAGGACGCTGGCGCAACATAAAAAGGGCTGGGGACATAGCTAGATGCAAAGGTCCTGGATTCAGTCTGAAGTACAAAACAAAAAAATCTGTTGCTGGGTTTGGGGGGTGTTGAGGTCTGCTTCTAGAGATAGTTTCTTGCTTCTTATTGTCCTGAACAAAGAATTGTACAAAACAAGTAACCAAAGGTAGGGAGTTTTTTTGTTTATTGACTGTGGATAAAGAAACATGTTCTGTAGCGTGAGCTTGGACCCAGTTAAAGCAGAAGTGCAGCGTGAGAGCAGATCAGTGTGGAGAGAGAACCCGGTGGTCCTGAGCTCAGTGGTGCGTTCACACTTGGATCTCTCATCTTTCAGCTGGTCAGGCTAAGCCACCCTCAGGCTCTCACAAGTACACACCCAGGGCTTTGGGGAGCCTTCTGCGCATGTGCCCTGGGGCTTTGTAATTAACAGGCCACGCCTTTCCCAGCCAGTGGGCCCGGCACTAGTTTCCTGCCTCACAACCCCTTGGCCGAGGCTAGGGCCTCCTCTAGTCTCCTGAAATGATGGCAACACGTTACTGATTGTGCAGCCATAATAAGCAGTGACAGTTGTGTAGGCACAGGCATAGGTGCACATACGGCTGAGTTTGGGGATGTGAGATTGAGAACCTTGATGCTGGGGTTTAAAACGCTCATTCTACCCCCTCCCCCCTCTTCTCTCTCCCCCTCCCTCCTTCCCTCCCCCTCTCTCTCTCCCCCCCCATGTAGTCCAGGCTGACCTTAAACTCCACCCCCATGTAGTCCAGGCTGACCTTGAACTCACAGTCATCCACCTGCCTCAGCCTCCTGAGTGCTGGGATTACAGGTGTGCACCACCATCCCCAGCCATTTATATATTTTTATTTTTTTATTTATTTATGTTTTTTTGGCGGAACTGGGGATTGAACTCAGGCCCTTGTGCTTGCCAGGGAAGCACTTATTCCACTGAGCCATCTCCCCAGCCCTATGTATTTATTTTTAAAAGTGTCTCACTCAGTTGCCCAGGATAGTCTCAAACTTGGGATCCTCCTGCCTCAACCTCCTTCGTAGCTGGGATTAGAGACTTGCACCACTACACCTAGTCAAGATAAATATGTTTGAAACTCATAGAGGTCAAGTAAAACAGGAATGTTTCTATTGAATAAGAATTGAAGAACTGTACTTTTTTGTTTTTGTGAAATTAATTTTTAAATTTATATGAATAAAAGTTCACACTGTGGTCTTTAAACTGTACTAAAGACATCTAAACATTGTTGATTCTAAGAATACCTAATTTGAGAAACAGGTTTACTATAACTCATCAGATTGTTGAAATTTGCAGCTTTAAAATAGTTCTTTTTAGACATAGGGCATAATGCTTTTATATGAGAAACTTTGTAAGTAACTAGACAAAAGCCAGGCATGATGCTGCGTGCCTATAATCTCAGCACTCTGTGGGCTGAGGCTAGAGGATCAAAAGTTCAAGCTCAACATGGACAATTTAATAATTTAGCAGGACCCTGGGTAAAAAGAAGACCGTTGGGGATGTAGCTCAAAGAGAAAGGTTGGCTTCAGTCCCCTGTACAGAAAAGAGAAAAATCCTTTGTAGGCTCAATGCTTTCCATGAATAAGTGGTTCTAGATGTTAAAGAGAAAAACTTGCATTCCACATCTTTGGTACAGATGTAAGGGAGTCTTACCTTGCTCTGTGTCCAACAAGGCAGGAGCTGAGCTTTCTGGGAAAATGACAAACCTCTTTCTACTCAGTAATCTTAGAGGGAGATGCTTGCTGCTATATAAGGTAGGGTGAAATTTAATTGCATTTAAATCTTAGTCTGAGACAATATCTGGTAATCTGCCTCTTTCACACTGGTCTGTTAGCTGCTGAAGGAAGGAATTAGGTGTTGCATATGTTTATGTTCAGAGTCTAGCACGATGTCTGCTTATGATACAAGCTGTTCTCAGTGAATGAATACAGAGGAGAAATTAGGCTCATATGCTGCCCAGTGGCATAATGGCATGAAATCAAGCATCACCAGGGCGTATTTCCCGTTGTAGAACTAGGGCTCTGTTTACTCGTAGTCATGCTTGCCTCCGATCTCCAGGTGGCAGTATTTTCTCATAGTAAATTGTTTTGCAACACTAGGTCTCATTCGTTAACTTTGACAAAGGAGAAGACAAGTCAACTAAAAAAAAAAAAAAAAAAAAATTGTGGCTTATTTCTGTAATCGTACAGAGCCAAATGAATGGTAACATCTAATTACATGAGATCATGTATTTTTTTCCCTAGTTTCAACACAAGTGACAATTAGTGGTAGTAATTCTACCAGTGGAATTGTCAATTTCCAACACCTTGAATATATATACATATTGTTGTACCACTTTCAATATATATGTATA
>NW_004524600.1:12373000-12376945 GCF_000260255.1 Octodon degus | reverse complement strand
AGAGAGAAAGAAACATATTCCACTCCCAACAAATAGAGTTGACCAGATTAAATATAGAATAACCAATTTACAAAAAAATTTTTTTTAAATCCAGGCTCTCCCTGCATAGCCCAGGCTGGCAATCTTCCTGCCTCATCCTCTCGAGTACTCAAAGTTCAGGCATGTGTCACCACAGCTAGTGGTAGGCCAGTTCAATTTAACCTTCAAACAAACAAAACTATGTTCCTGTTTTTCCAAATACTATACAAGACATACTTCTAGCAAGAAAGTATCCCTTATTTACCAGAATTCAAATTAAACTGCTAAATCTAATGAGTCTACCAACAAAGAATATATAGTTGTGAATTCCAACAGGAATGAAACTTCAGGCTGCAAGGCAAAGATGGTGCTTCCTTATTTGCAGGGTAAAGGAAGTAGCTGGCTGCGTTTCCTTCCTTCTATTAAGTCTGACTTTGTACTCTTTGTATTCTACCCAAGTGGGTTGGCTAGATGGCTGAGTAACATCTTCAGGCTTATGCGGTTATCTCTAGCAAGTACAGGCAGTAAAACCTGAAAAAGCTCAACTACAGAAGCACTTGGTTCTATACAACTTGTGGGTCAGTTGTAGGTGTAGCTCATGGGTAGAGTGCAGGAGGGCTTCTGTGTGAGAGACCTGAGTGAGGACCCCAGCACTAGAACGCAACAGAACAAAAAAACTGAAGCCTATGAGTATCAAGCAAGGAGATCCTAGACTCTTCACCTGTGAGTTATACTTTTCAACAGAACCTGATGCATGGCAGCTATGGCAACAGAAATTCAGAGTCTGCACTTCGCCCTACTAACAAATGTCTGGAAGCTCAAGGTCACCACTTTGAGCACCTCATATATTTGTAGAGGCCGAAGGAAACTTGTATGAATCTCATGATGTTTCAATAAATTTAGTATTAAAATGTTTATACAAGTTTTTGTTTTCCTGATGTATACATTTTTTGGTAGACTCCATAGGTGAATTGCTTATGAACTTAATCCTATTGTGGCCATGGGTGGTGGGATCCTGAACGAGTATCTAGGTTTGTGTGTGCAGTGAACAAAGAACTGGACATGGCCTCTAGGTAAGGAAGAAGTGGGAGAGATCAGCTAGGTTAATGAGCCCATGGTGCACTTAGAGTGAGCTGGCTCCCCAGATGCAAAGGGGCACAGATAGGGTCCTGCAGGCCCGGACTCGGGACACTTCTTATTTATTTTATTTATTTATTTTTTTGCAGAACGGGATTGAACTCAGGTCCTTGCGCTTGCCAGGGAAGTGCTTATTCTAGTGAGCCATCTCCCCCAGCAGAGATCACTTCTTTTTTTTTTTTTTTTTTTTTTTTTTTTTTTATTTATTTATTTTGTGTGTGTGTGGCCAGTTCAGCCCACCAGGGGGCGGGCTGGCTGGCATGTAGTGCTGGGGGATTGAACCCTGGTCCCTGTGTTTTGCTTAGCTTAGCTTGTTCTAAGTAGGTGCTTTAGACCACTGAGCCATCTCACCAGCCCTGAGATCACTTCTTATTGGGTCTTTGACAATATGACTGACAGCATGATTGGTGGGACGCTAGTGACATCACGGTGTCTACTGTGCATTTCTTTCCCATGATTCCCTCTGTTACTATGAGATGTGTAAAATGTAGTCTACACTCAAATCTTCAAGGAGCTCCAGAAGAAGAAAGGTTAGGGAGAGGCAGGCGCCCCTGTGTCCTAGTTTAGGAGACAAAGCCCAAGGGTCTTTGTCTTTCTTCTCTGCCTCTTGGACAAAGGTTAGGGTGTTGGCCCAAGGTTGTTGCCTAGGTTTGGTGAGTATAGGGAAGTTGTCCTGTGGCCCCTATGTCACTGTTGCAAAAAAAATTTTTTTCTGCTATGTTTAACAAAGTACCATACATTTGTGTTCCTCTATGGCTAATACAAGTCTTCCCTATCTTCAGGTAAATTGTGCTTCAAAATGATTTTTATAGGTCTTTTTATTTGCGTCAGTGGTAGACTGCTTGTGGTATTGGGTTAGTCTCCAGGACTGTAAAGCACGAGTGAACTATATTTGTAAAAAAATGAATTTAAAGTAAAAATTTCCATAGAAACAATTTCACCATATTATCAGATCTTCAGGGGTTTTTTATTTAATTTTATTTATTTATTTATTTATTTATTTATTTGTGGAACCGGGGATTGAGCTCAGGCCCTTGCACTTGCCAGGCAAGCGAGATCTTCAGTTATGTTTGAAAAAATACACACTCCTGTGTGGCTGAAGCACTGTATTTGTGGCTTTAAAATAGTGGGTCTTTCTTTTCATTTTTACAAAAGATTATTGTATTAGTATTTAAAGAGTAAGAAATAAAGAGAAAGAAGTTTTTAACACATTGAGTATGAGGAAAAATCAGTAGTTTTTTCTTTATTCTTACTTCATGTCAAAAGCCTTTTTAAGTATTTCCTATGAACTAACGATTTAATCTCTATAACAGCTTTAGGATTATGGTCCCCTGTACCGATGAGGAAACGGAGGCAGAGGTTAAGTACTTGCCCCATGTCACACCGCTACTAAGTGAGGACACTGAGATTTGAACTGGCCCAGCGCCCCACTGGCCACTGCACAGCTCCTCCTCCTCGTTCAGGTGAGCTGAGGGGATTCCACTGGGGACATCTGGCCATCTCCTGGAGTAGCACTGCTATTGTTCTCTGAGCCCAAAATAGCTCAGAGTGAATTCCTGGTCTTTTCCTTAAGCCAGGTGTATTGTGAACGCTGCTTTTGCACCTCCCATCAGAAAGGAGCTGCTTGAGAGTTTGTGCAGGAACAAAGGGGGAGGGAGAGTGGGAGAGAGACTTAGCCCTGGTAACTGGATATAGTTAACAAAAGGTGGGAGAGGATTAAAGAGAACACAGAGGGGAGTTTGGAGAAAGAGGTTTCCAGGGTAGAAATAATGGAGCTGAGATCCACAAAGAAAAATCACAAAGGGGTAAATTTGACTGGGAGAATTATCTACAAGACCAGAAAGGGGAAGTGGGAAGGGCAGAGCCACAGGCCGCTGCCCCTTCCTTCCAGCCTGGTTGTGGGGATGACCAAGGCTGCATTCTGTCCACCAGTTCCCTTCCCAGCAGAGGATCTTTGAAGTGGTGAGGCTAAAAGGGAGAGGCCTAGATTTAAGATTAGGGGAACAGCTGGGTATGGCACTGTGCCCCTGTGGTGGACTCATAATCCCAGCACTTGGGAGGCTGAGACAGGAAAATCACCTCTAATCCAAGGCCAGGCTGAGCTACCCAGTAAATTTGAGGCCAGCCTACACTACCTTGCAAGACCTGGTCTCAAAAACAAAACAAAAAGATTAGAGGACAGAGTTCTTTTCCTGTTGCCTAATTACTCTCTAGCCATTGGCAACTCTGTAGTTTCTCTGTTTCTTGAGCTGCTGAGAAAAGACAGTTCTGGTTCTACCTACTTGGCTAGTGTTGGGAGGGTTAGGCAAGGCTGTACCTGCAAGGGCACTGGGTGCAAAGCATGCTGGGAGAAAGGCAGGGTGCAAGGGCACTGAGTGCAAAGCATGCTGGGAGAAGGGCAGGGCTGGCTCCTCCTATAGCCAGGCATGATGAGTGCTGAGCATGCACTGTACCATAGCTGAGTACTTGTGGTTTGTATCTAGAAGTTCCCCCAAAGCCCATACAGTCATGGAGCAGCTTCTAGGGTTTGTGATTAACTCCTGATCCAGTGCTGGGATTACGTGTGCAAGTGCTGCACGACCTGGTGCAGGCAGCCTGCATACGGCGTAAGGGAGGGAAAGAGGCTCGCTCTCAGGGCTCCTCCCTTTTGCTCTTGTTGCTTTTGCTGTCTTCTGCTGCCATAAGCTGTTGCCCTCAGCCTTAGGGCCAAGCAGGGACTGAAACCTCCACAAACTGAGCTAAGTAAACCTCTCCTTCCTTAATTTTGGGTGTCAGATATTTTGTCCCAAT
>NW_004524600.1:12370042-12372900 GCF_000260255.1 Octodon degus | reverse complement strand
TTTTTTTGTACCAGGAATTGAACTCAGAACCTTGCACTTTCCAGGCAGGTGCTGTGCCTCTGAGCTATATCACTGGCCCAATGAGAGAAAAGAACCAAGACAGAACTCATGGCACAAGAGCAGTCACATGGCAGGTGACGGCAGCTCTCACTCACCACCAGTGTTTGTTTATTGGTGTTACCAGGGCCTTCCACTGAGCTACACCCCCACACTTTTTAAAAAAAATTTTAATATAGAGTCTTGCTCTGTCCCTAGGTTGCCTGGGTTGGTCTGAAATTTGCAGTCCGCTTGTCTCCACCTCCCAGAGTGCTGGGATTATAGGTTGATGCTACCACGAATCCACCAGCAGTGACTGTTGATGCAGGGGAAGGTCTAGATCTGTCTGCACCATCTGCTGTGTATGTGACAGCGTGTTAGTGCCAGCCAGGGGTCTGGGCTCAGACCCCAGCTCCAGCTGTGTCAGACTGGGCATATCACTTGGCCTCAGTGCCTCTTTTCTGTCCTGAGAAGTGTGAGCCATGACAGGACTTTCCCCTGATGCTGCCTGATGTGACCCTGGGCACCTCCTCTGCAGGAGCTCTTAGCCTAACGAGAAAGACAGGTTTTGTAAACAAGTGATTTGAGTGGCTGTGACAGGTGCAGTCACAGGGATGGAAAGGGCATGCTCTCTGGGTGAGAGGGCAGTGTGGGGAGAGACCTGGAGGAGGGGCAAAGCCCAGGGACTGGATGCACCGCTCGCTCGAGCAGTCCCTGGATACCCACCGTGGCGCTGTGCTTTCCCACGTGCTGGTCCCTGGCCGAGGGTGCCCTTCTGGAGCTGGGCAGCTCTTCAGAGCACCACAGTGACTGTCCCGAGCTCTGTGAAGAGGAGAGCAGCCCAGTGAGTAACACGCGAGTTCGCGTTCAGCGGCTCAGTGCAGCGGACAGCAGTGGTCACCGCGGCCCGTCTCCCCTCAGCCCCAGAACAGTGGGGCAATGTCATTTGTTGCTCTCTAATGAGGACACTGATGGTACGAGGAACCGAACAGCCTTCCCCAGTCCTTACCACTGGTTGGCAGCATGGCTAAGCGACCTCTGGTGAAAATAAGACTGCGTGTCTTATGGTCTTCGTAAAAATGTCAAAGTTAAACTCCTTAGTGAGTTAATTTTGCAGCTTTTCCTATTAAAATTTTTAAAAAAGAATATCTTGTTATGAAGTCCAGCTCATTGTGTAGCTTACACTACCCTCCAACTCGAAATCTTCCTGTCTCATCCTCCCCAGTGCTGGAATCACAAGCATGCAGTACCATACCCAGCTTATACTTTAAATAGCTTAAAAGAGAGTTTTCCTCAAAGGTACTTTACTAACTCCTTGCTTATTGTGTGACTCCATACAGTACATGCTGACTTTTCTAAATTGAAAAAGTAGTTTATTACAGAAAATTAGGTAGCAAGACCCTGTCTCAAAAGAAAACAAAAGAAAAGAAAGAAACAAAAAAGAAAAAGGAAAAGAAAAGAAAATTAGCCAGGTGTGACCCAGTCTCAAAGAAAATTATAAAATATCAGCTAGGAATGGTGGCACATGCCTATAATTCCAGCACTTAGGAGGCTGAGGCAGGAGAATTGTGAGTTCAAGACCAGCTTGGGCTACAAAGTGAGCTCAAGACCAGCCTGAACTATGTAGTGAGACCCTGTCTCAAACAGACAAAATAAATAAATAAAATATCACCAAGGTAACAATAAGAAAACTACCTGTAATATCACGTTCTAGGGGAAAACTTTAATCAATAAAATGTATCCTATTATGATTCCATTTATATAGAAATTGCCTTCTGGAAAAGGCACAAGCTATAGGGAAAGACATTGTGTTTGCTAGGGTCTATACCCACAAAGGAGTGACGGATATGCCCTAAATCTCAATTGTGGAGGAAGTAACACAACTCTCTCTGTGTGTATGTGTGTGTGCAGAGTTTTGGAATTGGGGCCTCAATCCAGGGCCACACACATGCTAAGCACACACACACACACACACACACACACACGTATATAAATGTATACAGTGTATATGATTATGTGCAGTGGTAACTCAGTTCACGAACTTGATTCCATAGAGTACACATTGACTTATTTTTATATATTATTAACTGTATAATTTTGGTCACAAACCAAGTTGGAAGAGAACTGAATTAAATTCAACGGTTAGGTTCAGTGTTGACCTTATGGGGAAACTTGATTTGGTTCTCGTGCAGTTTGGTTTAAAACCACAGTTGTGGAAAGAGTGGAGTTTGTATATAAATTATAGTTCAGTAAATATGATTAAAAAGTTAACCAGTTGCCATATATATTTCTATACTTCTTCTGCGTGTATGTTGTAAATATATATTCTAAAATAGTTTATTCTACATTACTTCTTTTTTTAACATTTTAGCTGTTGTTTATTACTGTTTTGGCTACATTCTGTATAATTTCAGTAGCATCTTAAAGAGACTATCTATGTACAATGAAAAAACAAAATGGCTTTCAACATCAAAAATAAGATCCCTAGCTTAACTGTATAATTCAGTGGAGTCTGTGGAAGGTATAGCTTTTTTCTGCAACATGGATAACTTATACTATATTACTTTTATCAAATATATATTTTTTGAGACAGGGTTTGTTACGTAGTTCAGGCCAGCCTTGAACTCACTGTGCGGTACACGCTAGCCTCAGAGTCATGGTGACCCTCCTGCCTCAGCCTCCCAAGTGCTGGGATTATAGACATGCACCACCATGCTGGCTATTCAAATATATTTTATGTTTGAAAGCATTTCTAGATTTTCAGAAAAATTGGTCAGTACAGGGTTCCTACATTCGTCCCCCATACATTGCGAACATCTTGC
>NW_004524600.1:12367942-12369357 GCF_000260255.1 Octodon degus | reverse complement strand
TATACTTTTTTCCCTTTTCTTTAAAATACTTAAATATACTTGCACCTTTTAAAAGACAGAGTAACACACATTAGCATTTAGTAAGTTCTTTAAAGTGTTTATGATGACATTTGAAATACTGTATGATACAGTAATTTAACTAATATATCTGTTAGAAGAAAAAGTAGCAATTATAATCACAGGTTCTCCAACTTTTAGGTCTGAATAAAACTTGCCACTTTTCACAATGAGAAAGCAGAAAATAATGTAACAATCAAATGAAGCTAACCAGAAATCTTTAAATTCTCTTGAACCCTGAAGAAATGCCATCACTGGTCCCTTCTGTTCTCTCCATGAGATCTCCCCCTCTGGTGCTTCCCACTGCTCTGATATCAGGCCAGGGAGCACAGAAGCAAGAGGGGACCTGGCCAGAGCTAGCAGAGGCTGCCTAGACTTTCAGCCTCCAAAACCATGAGCTAAGTCCATGTCTTTATAAGTTACCTAGTCTCTAGTATTTGTTATAGTAATAAAAAACAAAATGCATCTTCCATTTTAGCAACTTAATATAAATGAAAAGCAATTTTCACATTTAAATAACAATTACAATACTATTTTTGAAACTGCAAATGTAATTCACATTATGAAAGAGAATAAGTTAAACAGCAAATACTAGACAATTATTTCTCATGGGTGAGGAGTGTGACTTAAAGCGCTCACGTTACTGATTTTCAAATCAAGTCAGGATAGTTAGGCCACAGGAGTCACTGCTTCCTCGGAGTAGTCACTTGATTCCCCTTTCAGCTCCAATTGCCCTAAATCTTTGTCTATCGTTAAATTTTGAGCTTTCTTCTTGTGCTTCTTAGCAACTGCATCATTAGCACAAAGTTTTCTCATTTTAATGTTTGGCAATTTCTTCAGATCCAAATCCCATTCTCTAAAAGTTTTCAGACTACTTGCGTGTAAAACGTCCGGAATCTCAAAGCCATAGCCATAGTCCTGCTGCCGCTCACGCTCCATCGTCCGCTTGATGATGGTCTCCCAGCGTGGTGTCGCCTTCCCTGCCCGTCCTTGATGCTGTTTTGTAACTTGATCTGCTCCAGCTCGCTGCTGAACCGATTTAAGTACCTTTCAACTAATTCACAAGCATCCTTATTTGAGTATCTCAGTTTTTGGGGATCCAGCTGATTTTGAAACCATTGCAGTTTTTCACCAATGAGGTTGAGACGTAAGGCCTTTTCATTCTTCAATCTTGGAAGAAAATTTGTATGTATGTTAGCAAATTCCCAAAGCAAGTTTTAGAAATCTGTCAAAAAATTTTCCTTCTTTTCTTGTTTGTGGGCCTCTCTTGTAATCTGACCTGCTTTTCTACTGTATGGATGGACAATTTTTTTTTCTCGTCCTGAGCTTTTTCCTTTTGGTGCCTTAGGCATGGTGCT
>NW_004524600.1:12366819-12367842 GCF_000260255.1 Octodon degus | reverse complement strand
CTGCTGAACCGATTTAAGTACCTTTCAACTAATTCACAAGCATCCTTATTTGAGTATCTCAGTTTTTGGGGATCCAGCTGATTTTGAAACCACTGCAGTTTTTCACCAATGAGGTTGAGACGTAAGGCCTTTTCATTCTTCAATCTTGGAAGAAAATTTGTATGTATGTTAGCAAATTCCCAAAGCAAGTTTTAGAAATCTGTCAAAAAATTTTCCTTCTTTTCTTGTTTGTGGGCCTCTCTTGTAATCTGACCTGCTTTTCTACTGTATGGATGGACAATTTTTTTTTCTCGTCCTGAGCTTTTTCCTTTTGGTGCCTTAGGCATGGTGCTATCCCAGAGGCCACCGAGGACCCCGTGCCCCAGACCCCGCAAGCTCCCGGCCGGGAGCAACGACTCTCAGGCACTCAGCCCAGCCCAAGCACATGTGGGGCCCGCAGACGCCCGCAGACCGGAAGCTTTATTTATTTATTTATTTTTTTTGAGATAGGGTCTTGCCATATAGTTCAGGCTAATTGAACTCACTATAAATGAGGCTGGCCCCAAACTTTCAGAAATCCTCTTGCCTCAGCCTCCCAACAGAATTTTAAAAGTACACAGTAAAAAAAATAAGAGTGCAGGTGCTTCGGGAGGAAGGACTATTGTTTTGTTTTGAGATAGGGTCTCCCTGTGTTGCTGAGGCTGCCCTAGAACATCTAGGCCCAAGCGTGCCTCTTGCCTTGGCCTCCCAAGGGGCTGAGCTGGTAGCCCTGTGCCTCTGCATCCAACCATGTGTGATATTTTATCACCTACTTTTTCCACTTAAAATGTGTCCAAACCAGGCTGAGGAGATAGCTCTGTGGTCTAAGCGCCTGCCTGGCAAGTGCAAGGACCCAGGTTCGATCCCCCATACCACAGGCCTCGCTACCGTGTGAGTCACCAAAACCAGGCATGGTGGAGCACACTTGTAACCCCAGCCCTGGGGAGGCTGAGACAGGAGGATCACTAGGAGTCTGAGCTGCACAGTGAGACCTTGTACCCAATA
>NW_004524600.1:12364016-12365642 GCF_000260255.1 Octodon degus | reverse complement strand
TAAGAACTTTTACAATTGGGGATTTCAGGTCTTCCTCTTTCAATCAATATAGCCTTGTATTTGTGACTTTGCTTATTAATTGTCTTTGCAAGCAAAAAGTTTCTCCTCTTTTCTGCATACTTCTCCAACATTTTGTTTATTGATTTTATTGGAGGAAGATTGCGAAGGGTCTCATCATGGAGCCCAGGCTGGCCTGGGGCTCGTGATGGTCCTCCTGCCTCAGCCTCCTGAGTGTGGGGGTCACACACATGCACCGCCATGCCCGCACCATTTAGAGCCATCCTTATCAAGCCTTGACTCTCCCCCTTTCTCCATACCTTGTTATTCCTAAATCTCAGTGTCCTTAGTAAGTGTATTAGACAGTCTTAGTAATAAATGTCGCTATTTCCATTGATTGCTGGAAAAAGGACCCTGCAAAAAAGAGGAATGTGTGTTTGCTTGCTACATTCTTCAGTTTTCCTTTCCAGCTTTGCAAAGCTTGACGTATTTCATAAGGCCTGGGAAAACAAAACCGTTCCTAGAGTCTTGGTGGCAGCAGAGTAGCTTTCTGCATTTGTGACATCTTTCAGTGTTCAGTGGAACATGTTCTGGATGTGACGCTCTTTAGAGAATGTCAATCTCGCCCCGAATGCTTCCCGGGGCTCCACATCCGCTGCTGACCCCGCGGCCTGTCATGGGCAGCAGGTGACCCAACCATGCGTCCCATCTCTCTGACAGAGAGCAGGCCCCCACTGTAAGATAGGCTTTGTTTTCTACTAAGTAAACAACTTTTCCTGCAAGTTCAGGAATATTATTAAAAGAGGACAGCCCCTAGTACAAATTAGGACAAGATAGAAACTCCGGGAGCCGAACGTGTTTGGACAGCTCCCAGGTCTATGGTATTAAACTGAATTTTATGTGTTGGATCTTGTTTATGGTAGATAATGAATCTCTTTATTGCTAAATCTTATCAGCAGAAGGAACTGATTGATACTATTTTATTAACTAAAAAGATTTACAGGATGGGGATAAAAAATGCAAACAAATATTTTTTAGTAAGACAAACTGTTGTTCCTAAATCTTCATCAGTTAACTTATCATAGAATTATTTTTCTTTCATACCTGTGAGCTATAGGCATTGTAGGTGAAATGTTTTAAAATTATGTCTCTTTTTAAAATCATATCTTTGAAAAAGGGTCTCTCTAAATTACCCAACCTGAGACTTCCTGTCCCAACTTCCTGAGTAGCTGAGGTGGCAGATGTGTAAACCATATTCCAACCTTGCCTGAATTCGGTTACTTAGAAATTATTATCTTCTTTCATTAAAACATCATTGTGAGCCAGGTGATATCAGTACTTCGGGGGCTGAGGCAGGAGAATGGCTGTGAGGCTGAGGCCAGTTTGGGCTACGTGGCATGATCCTATTTCAGAAAAACCAAACCAAACCAACCAGCTCAAGCAAACAAACAAACAATTATTATGGGGCCCTGGGTTCAATTCCCAGTGCCACAGAAAGAAAAAGTTATTAGTAGTGTAAGGCCCTAGATTCAATCTCCAGCCTCCAAAAGAAATAAATATGAAAGTGGGCTGGTGAGATGGCTCAGTGGTCTAAAGCACCTACTTAGAACAAGCTTAGCAAAGCACAGG
>NW_004524600.1:12352684-12354468 GCF_000260255.1 Octodon degus | reverse complement strand
ATTGGACTCATAGTGATTCTCCTGTTTTCATCCTCCTGAGTGCTGGGATTACAGATGTGCGCCACCAAGCCCAGTCTCAATCGCTATCTCAGGGTGCCCCAGGGGCGGGGCTGGCACAGCAAGGCACACCGGGGATTGAACCCTGGCCGCTGCGCTCTACCTACATTTTTAAACATATGCCCATCTTGGTACTACTACAGTGGTTATTTTATAACCCGAATACAATGCTGTTTACATTGCCAGTATCTAATTACCCTCTGCTCCTCTTTCCCGTATTTAAGCTGCAAGAAACAGTGCCACAATCAACATCCTTGTAACTAAACATCTAGCTTTATTATTTCCGTGAGGAGTGTTTCTAGGCGTGAGATTGCTAGGTTTGCAGGGTTTTAGAGCAAATTTTCATTCTGTACATGTGCCGAATTTCCTTCTAGAACATTTGCACTCCCCCCACCCCCACCCAGTAGCAATGGCTGTTCTTTGTTTTTGAAACAGGGTTTTGCTGTGTGGTTCAGGCTGGCCTTGAATTCACTCTGTAGCTTCTGCTGGCCTCGAGTTCGAGGTGACCCTCCTGCTTCAGCCTGCAGAGTGGTGGATTACAAGAGTGAACCACACCCTGGCACCAGTTATTTTGGTGTACCTGGTTTATTCTGGTACTAAGGATGGAACTCAGGGTCTTTACACTGAGCTACATCCTCAGTCTTTTAAAAATGTCTTCGTTCTGAGACAGGATCTTTGCTAAGTTGACCAGCTGCTCAGGCTGAGCTCAACCGTGCAACCCTTCTGCCTTGGCCTCTCAGAGTGCTGGGGTTACGGCATGTGCCCCCAGGCCCAGCTTGCCTCATCATTTGTATGGTTATTTTTCCTAGCTTTAAACGTCTCGTGTGTTTTATTGTAGGGTTTATTTATTTGTCTATTTGCTTCAAGTCAGAGGGATGAAGTATACATGGCTTTTAATTCATGTCACACAAGCCTCTCATGTGGTGGGTGTTTTAAATTTTATTTTCTGCTACCCTCTTGCTCTAGTTATACGTAGTTCCTACCTGTAACTCTGGGTCCTTACACTAGTTTATTTTATTAATTTTTTTTCAGTTCTGGGGATCAAATTCAGGACCTTGTACTTGCCAGGCAAGCGCTTATGCCCCTGAGCTATCTCCTCGGCCCTGGGTCCTGACTCTAACCTGTCATGTCACCAGTAGATATTCTTGAATACATATGCATTCTTTAAAGATATACATCAGAAGTGGCATTTTAATGTGTGCAGTTGTTTTGAATTTATTTACTCTTATACAGGAGACTGAAGCCAGGGCGCTCTGCTAGTGAGACATGTCCCCAGCCCTATTTACTTTTTATTTCAATTTATTTACTCTTATACAGGAGACTGAAGCCAGGGCGCTCTGCTAGTGAGACATGTCCCCAGCCCTATTTACTTTTTATTTCAAAGCAAGGTCTCACTAAGTTGCTCAGGCGAGTCTTGGACTTGTGATCTTCCTGCCTCACCCTCCCGAGCACTAGGATTATAGGCATTTGTCACCTTGCCCGGCTTGGGCAGCTGTTTTGAATTTTCTTGAATCACACTATGCTAAAGATTGTGTTGTGTTTCTTCTCTATCACCCAGTGCTATGATTTTAAGATGAACTTACATTTTAAGCCAGGCATGGTAGCACATGCCCTTGATCCTAGTACTCAGGAGGCTGAGGCAGGAGGATTACCTCAAGTTCAAGGCCAGCCTGGGCTACATAATGAGTTCAAGGCCATCCTGAACTACATAGAGAGACCTTGTATTA
>NW_004524600.1:12351178-12352584 GCF_000260255.1 Octodon degus | reverse complement strand
TTATCAATATCATGATTAAGAGGTGATAGTTTCTACTAAAGGTAAATTAGTTTAGGTTCAAACAGTACATTTTTGGTTGGTATAAATAAGTTATAGCTGTTATGTAGCTAACAGTACTTATACCACCTTACTATTAGCTCTAGTAATGTAGACTCTAGAGGCATGGTAGGGTGAATAGACATCAAGTGAAATAGGATGTAGGAATCAGTGACGAAGCTAAACCTCACCGAGATTATCAGCGTGGTCCACTTGAGACTGTAACAGAGAAGACAGGAGGACCATCAGAACTGAATTGCAAGCAGCAGCCCAGTCTTCCTATCTGTAAAAGATCAAGCTTGGTAAGGAATCTTGAGTCTCCTGGACGAGTTGAGGAGAGGGCTTTGGGTTCGCTGGGGCCCAAGCATTTCACCATCCAGTAGTGATTGTCAGACACATAGGTAAAACCAAAGGAACATGTTGGCTGGGTCCTATTACTTCACTCCAGAACCCGCGATCCTCTAAAACAACAGTGTGTGACCACTGCATTGAGCTTTACGGGTGTGACGCTAAGAATAGTTCCCTGGTAGAGTACTTCAGAAACGGGGTTTCCCAGCCCTGTTGGGCTCGAGCGCTTTCCGCCTCATCGGAAGTTCTGATTGAGCAAGAACTTCAAAGGAATGGAAATTCAGGCATGTGTAAAAGTCAAGAGTTCTTGGACCAACGGGTAAGCTCAAGATATTAGAGTAAAAATTCCTCACAATGAACAGTAAGAGAGCAGAGATACTTCCTGTTCCCCTGTGTTATTTCCGTCACGTCTGTGCCTTGCTCCAAAGCCTGCTGTGCGTCCTGTCTTCAGTGTCTCCCAGATCCGCTGGTGGAAGGCTAGTGCTCCACGGATAGTCATAGACCTTGCTGAAAGTAGATGCCTGTGTATTTTCTCCAAAATGCATCTGAAATCATACATATAAGACAACATCAGGGCCAGGGTGATAGCTTAGCAGCATTAAGCACCTGCCTGGCAAGTGCAAGTCCCAAGTCTGATGCCAGGTACCACATGCAATGTGGCCCTGGATGCCCGGACATGGGGGTGCATGCCAGAAATCCCAGCACTGGGAGGCTAAGACGGGGGATCATTGTGAGGCCAGACTACATAGCGAGACCCTACACCGAATAACCAAACAACAACAACGAAAACAACTTAAAAGACAACTTCAGAGCATCTTCAATAATTAATACATCTGCTGCACTGAACACATTCTTGATGGGGCCCTAAGCTGTATGTCTCACCGCCAAGCAGCTATGACTTAGTTTTGTTAGTAAAAAGACTGATAAAAGTGGTTAGACCCATTTTAACACTGTGGCCCAATTCCCTGATGGGATAGTCATACAGGAAATCCTGGTGGTTTAAGCTGGAGAGAAGATTAAGA
>NW_004524600.1:12348274-12350613 GCF_000260255.1 Octodon degus | reverse complement strand
TTACGCTTGCCAGGCAGGTGCTGTGCTGCTGAGCTACGTCCCTGGTCCTCTTCTTACTTTTTTTTTGGTCTTTGTGAGACATGAGTCTCACTATATAGCTCAGGCTGGCCTTGGGCTCACTTTGTAGCCCAGGCTGGTCTCAAACTTGGGAGATCCTCCTGCTTCGGCCTCCTGAGTGCTGAGATTATAGGAGTGTGCCACCACACCTGGCAAAGAACAGAACATTACAGAACAGTATTATTTTTCTTTGTTTTTTTTGGTTCCAAGTCTCAAATTTGAGACCCTGCACTTGCCAGGCATATGCTTATGCTGCTGAACTATCTCTCCTACCCCTTTCCTACTTTTAAAACCTTTAATAAATGTCTAACCTCACTAAAACATAAAAATAAAAAAAAGTTGAGAGGAAAAGACACTCACAGGCCATTCACAGAGGAAAAAATTGAAGTGTTCGGTAAACAGGAAGAGTTTCCAGCTCACCAGGAAACACAAAAGTAAAGTGAAATGTTGTGTTTTACTGATTGTCAACAAACAGAAATGGCTGACAATTCTAAGTGTTGTCGAGAAAGTGAACAGAAATCTCCTGCCTTGTCGGTGGGTACAGCTAAGCACCACGTTGGAGAGTGGACTGGTAATATCTGGAAAACTAAAGGTGTGCTTACCTCATTCTTCAGTACTAGATAAATTTGCATGTCCACAAGGAAATGCACTGAAAAATGTGCATTGTACCATTGTTGGTGATAGCAGAAATTGGAAGCACCATCTATGTGTAAGTGTGCTGGAGTAGAACAGACACATTGTGAATATTCGTGGGTATCCACTGGGCACCTCCAGGGCTGGGGAGATAGCTCAGCGGCATAAGCTCCTGACTGGCGAGCGGCAAGGTCCTGAGTTTGATCCCCAGTATCAAAAAAAAGTTCCTTTCTCTGTGGTTATTGAGCGCCTGCAGTGTAGTAATGCTGTTTTGAATACCGGGGCTGTAAAAGTGGATAGAACAAAAATATTCACCTTTCCAGAGCTTCCAGTTTACTGGTGCACATGAGGAGAGATGAAGACTTTTTTCCCCTGTCCAAAGTTTGGATCCAGAACTCCAGTGCCACAAGGCTGCCTCCTCAGCCCTTTTCAGTTGTTTTTTTTTTTTAATCTTTTATTTATCTATTTGGTACAGGGTCTTGCTATGCAGTTTGGACTCAGTGGTCCTCCTGTCTCCCCAGCGCTGGGATTACAGGCATGCACAACCACACTTGGTTTTGGTGGCCAGCGCAGCATGTGGTACCGGGGACTGAACTAGGTCCATATGCTTGCCAGTTAGGCGCTTGAACTGCTGAGCTATCTCTGCAGCCCTCAATTTTTGTTTTGAGACAGTCTCACTGCTGCTCAACTGTCCTTAAACTTGCCAGCCTCCCGCAAGGAGAATGGTGGAAGATCCCACTGTGAAGGTGACACATGACCACAGCCTAGTGCCGGGAGGGGGCAAGCCCTGCAGTACAGCGAGAAGGAGCGCTCGGGACCCAGGGAGCTGTGGGTGGAGAAGCTGCGGGGGCCACTGCCTTCAGCCAGCTCGGCCCAGGCCCCCTCTGAACACCGCTGCTCCGACCCGAGGACAAATACCCTTCTTCAGCACCATTATAACCTTTCCACATGTACAAGGCTTTCGTCCTCGTAGGAAGGCACAAGTATGCGGCCCCACTTCATAGAAGAGAAAACTGAGTCACAGAGAGTCATGCATTTCAAATCAGCAGATTGAGGGGGTTGAACCCCAAGCCGGCTGGGCCGACCTCTGGCTGTCTCTCAGGAGCGCCCGCTGGTGCCCTCCCCCTGTCCCAACACCCGCGCTGCACCTTGGGTCACCTGCTGGCCAGTTCGCTGTGGTTGCCCAGAATGTGGTTGCCTTCTGCTCTGGCGGCTGGCACGTGGAGAGGAGCCCTTGTTCCTGGGATGGGCACCCTGGAGGTGAGCTGCGGGGGAAACGGTGCAGCGCCGGGGACTCCAGCCCGCCGAGAAGCCCTCGGATTCTGGGTGCTGGGAAGCGTGCCGCGCTCCCGAGCTAGTCGGCCTGCTGAGATGTGGATTTTCTGTTTAAAAAGTGAAAAACAAAGAAGTAGATAGTGTAGCCCCTGATGGACTCCCTGCCCCTCAGTATCACATGGCCACGCCATGGGGAAAGACTTCCTTCTTAAGTAAAAGTGTTTTATGTGTTTTCCAACATTAAGAATTGATAAAAATCAGCCCATCCCCCTAATTCAAAGACCCAACCCAAAAGAGGGCATAGGAGATGAATAGGCACTTCTCAGATGAAGAAATACAATGTCATTGGTCATTTGAGAGATGCAAATTGAAAC
>NW_004524600.1:12333820-12339754 GCF_000260255.1 Octodon degus | reverse complement strand
CCTTCCTTCCGTCCTCCCTCCCTCCCTCCCTCCCTCCCTTCCTCCCTTCCTTCTTTCTTTCCTTCTGAGATGTAGAACACATGGGTAAGATCAAATCCATGCCATTACCAAAGAAACCATTTATGGGGCTGGTGAGATGGCTCAGTGGTCTAAAGCATCTACTTAGAACAAGCTAAGCTAAGCAAAGCACAGGGACCTTGGTTCAATCCCCCAGCACCACATGCCAGCCAGCCCCCACCCCCTGGTGGGCTGAGCTAGCCACACACACACACACACACACACACACACACACACACACGCACGCACGTATGCACGCATGCACGCACGCATGCAAAATAAAAAAAAAAACAAAGAAACCATTTATATCGATATACTTACTGCACTGATGAATTAAATAGCAGCATGTAATACCTATGGCAGTTTCAAAGTGGTGATACTCATAATGTAAAATGAAAATATTTACATCTGCTCACCGCAATGGTATTGTCACTATTTCTGTGGTTATGTCATCGCCTAAGTTAAAGAAAGTGCTAATAAACTTCAGTGGCACAGAGAGCTCTGCAGCTGGAGGACTTCACTTCAGCATCGTCCCCCGGCCATTCTTGGTGGAGTGATGGCTCCAGCTGTCCACTTCGGGCTCACACCAGTGCAGTGAGTGAGCGCATCTGAATGCGCGAGCCGCATCTTCCTCCATCAGCCGGATGTAGGTGGGAAGGGGGCATCATGGGAGAGACGCTGGCAACTTGGAGCTTGGGCCACTGGCCCTGTAACTGACTCCTGCCCTGTGGATGCTCTGGCCGCATCCTGTGTGCACATCTAGCACTTTCTGGGGTTACTGCCACGCCTATCCGCATGCAGTTTGATGGACTGGAGACGCTCCATGGGAGGGAGCTCTGGTAGCCATGTCAGGAGCTGAGCAGGATCCATGACACCTCAGTGGTGCTCTCAGAGCCTGCTTCTCCAATGGAAAGGAGGCCTCAGTTACGGTGTAGATCTAAATGGACCCCAAAGCCTCATGTGTTGGCAAGGTGACTGAATCGTGGGGGTGTCCAGTGCCTTGCCGTCGGTGAGCTGTGGCTGGGAGAGGCGAACCGCTGGGGCTGTGACCTGGCAGGGTGTGCAGAGTCTCCCTTCCCAGCTCTTCCTCGTCTCTGCTCTCCCCACTGCCACTGTGACAAGAGCAGCTGCCCTCCGCCACACCCCTCTTCTGGGCTACTGACTTTCTGCTGGCTGAGTGTGGGCTAAATACATGAACCAAAATGTATGTCTCTTCCTATAGGTGTGGGTGACAGGGACTGTGTCTCAGTAATGAAGAAAGAGCCTAAGAATCCCTGCCAGAGAAGGCATCGTGTCCCACCAGGACCCTAGAATCTGCGCTGCTACTCGCCTGTTAAACTTTGGCAGTGACCCATGACATCCTTAAGTCCTCTGCCACTGACTGTCAGTCAGCATGATGCTCTGATGGTCTGAATTGCTCTGTGCTTTTTCTTCCCCTGTGCTCCCTGAGCTGGCCACTTGCTGAAACACTTCATAAATGCGTTGGTGCAGTGACCCCAAGTTCAGGGCTGTGCTACCTCCAAAATCTACAGAGGCCACCCAGCTCTGTACCTGTTCTCATGATGGTGGTGTGGGGTGCAACATGCTGACATCCAGGAATCCTGGACCATCCCAGACTCATGGAAGAGTGGGCCTTGGAATCCATCCTGCTTTTTCTTTGCCTCCTAGCATGCGTGAGTGTTTCTGACCTTCACTTCACCAAGTCAGCTTAGCACATTACCCTTATGGACCAGCCTGTTCTTCTGGAAACCGTCAAGATAACAAGCAAGTTTAAAGACCACGTCCTAAAGAAAGAAGAATTTTGCCTGGTCCAAGGAGTAAAATGATCTGGGGGGTGGAGGGTAGGGTAAAACATGCTGCAAATTCCGTGTACATGTGTTTTATCTCATTTATTCATGAGTATTGAAGAGAACACAGTAAGATGAAGAGCTCTAAGGCATGTACCAGATCTCATGGTGAATCTTTCCTATTAAAAGTACTACAGCCAGCTCATTAGCTGAGTTGGAGCTGTGAAGGGCCAACTAGATCTAAAGGGACCCAAAGCCTCATGTGTTTGGAAGGTGACTGAATCATGGGGGGTGCCCAGCTGCCTTGCCGTTGATGAGCTGTGGCTGGAAGAGGCAGGATCCATCTCACCAACTTCAGTGGAGATGTGGTAAAATCAAGCCTACTTCATCTCTTTGGAGACAGCCTTCTTTTTAAAATTTTATGTATTTGGTACAGGCTTTCACTACATAGCTCAAACTCATAGTGATCCTGCTGCCTCAGCCTCCCTAGTGCTGGGATTACAGGCATGTGCCAGGTCTTGGTGGCTGGCTCGGTGTGCCTGGGGCAGGGCCAGCGTGACGTGTGGCACTGGGGATCCAGCCCAGATCTTTGTACTTGCCTAGGCAGGCACTTAGACCGCTGAGCTATCTCAGCAGCCTACCTTCTTCATCTTTAAATATTTGAGAGTTGTGCTTATTCTTAACTTTCACTTGAGATGTGCTTCTCATTAGTGAATCTTAGCACTTCAATTGCTGGCAGAATAAAAGCATTTTCAGGGACATTTTCATAGTGCTGCTTACCATAACTTTTACATACCAGGTTAGAGACTGTGTAAGTCCTGCCAAGTAACAAGTATGTCTACGCAGACTCCACATCTGGGTACTGGGGAAACAACCACAGTTACAGTGAGGTCGGATTGAAAAATATGGTGATAAAATTCATTACAGTAAAAGATGCATTGCTGTTAATCTTCCTCTGCTGGAACACACTTGTCCCATAGTTCTTGCCCCTTTCTGAAGCAGCTCTGGAAGTCCTCTTTCCTGAGTGTCTTCAGCTGCCATGTCACAGCTACCCCAATGTCCTGAATATAGGATTCAGAATGTTTACTTTTCGTGGTTGTTTTGAATCTGGGAAAAGCCAGAAGGTTCATGGAGCCAAATCCAGTGAACAAAGTGAATGTGGACACACTCTGCTTTTCAGTAGATGTGTGTGTAGTACCAGCATTCACTGTATTTTTTTTATCACACCTCAAAAAAGACTCAAAAGAGGGCTGCTTCAGAAAATGACAAGAATGATTAATCTATCATTAATTTAGTGTTTGAAGTTAGAGGGAGTATTTTGAGGGGGATTAATGGCAATAGGTCTTCCACTATACTAAATTTTTTTGAGGTTCTCCCTATACATTTCAGGTTGGCCCTGAACTCACTATGTAGCCCAGAATGGTCTCAAACCTACAGGGATCCTCCTGCCTCAGCCTTCTGAGTTCTGGGATTACAACCATGTACCACCATACTTGGTTTAATTTTTCTTGTTCTTTTTGAGACAAGGTCTCACTATGGAGTTCAGGCTAACCTAGAACTCACTTTGTAGCCCAGGCTGGCCTCCAACTTACAGTGATCCTTCTGCCTCAGCCTCCCCATTGCTGGGATTACAAGTGTGTACCATCATGCCCGGCTTCAGCCCAGAGTTGTGTAAATCAGCACTCCAGCTTGGTTGCCTATTGTGTAGATTAAGTCCGTATCAGCTCTCTCGGCAAGGTGACACTCCCTGGCCTCTTTCACTCCACTATCCCCATGGGTATGCCAGGGCCAGCTCCAAGGCAGCATCCTTTCAGCCTACAGAGGTAATGTGTCACTGGCTGTCTTAAAGATGCAGCTTTCTTGGTGCTTTCTTTATCCTTTTAGTGAAAATCTAGAGCTTGCTGGGCTAGTCGGACAATGGGCTGGATTCTGTGGTCACTTATAACAGGCCTAGTGGGCCTCCTTTAACATTTTCATCTCTCCAAGACCCATGACTCTTTCCTCAGCAGTCATCTTTGTTATTTCTTTCCTTCTGTTGGGTTGGTTTTGGTTTGATCTTGTTTTTTGGTACCTTGATGTACATGATGTACATATGATTTTTTTTATGTAGGCATTCATACTAGTAAACTGCCCTCTTGGAAGCGAGCTTTGCTGAATGTTGTTGTTCCATTTTCATTTAATTCTGGTGATTCTTAAATTCTTAAATTCCTCCCTTCAGTTTTCTCCATGACCCTCTGACCTTTCAACCATGTATCTATTTATTTATTGAAACATGTATTGATTTAATCCTTACATTTTTGTATAGTTTCTCGTGCTGTTGGTGCTAATTTCAATCTGGTGTGATCTGATATGATTCAGGAAGCGTTTCAGTTTTCTTTATCTGCTAAGCCTTGCTTTTCTGTAGCCTCCCGCATGGTCTGTTTGGGGGACTGTTCCACGAGCTGCTGAGAAGAATGTGCATTCTGTATTTGTTGGACGGACCGTTCTGTGATTTGTGATCTCCATGTGACCTGTGACCTAATTTCACTCTGATTTTTTTTTTGATGATTTTTTTTTGTCTGAATGATATATTTATTGATGAGAATGGAGTATTGAAGTCACCTAATAGTATCATATTGGAACTTGTATGTCTCTGGTTGTCAAGTGTTTGCTTTATAAATTTTGGTACATTGATGATTGGTGACTATACTTATAATTGTTCTGTCTTCTTGGTGTATTATTTCCTTTGGTCCATTTTTTGCTCGTCTGACTAACTTCATCTTAAATCTGCTTCATCACATCTGAAGCGAGCCACTTATACTGGTTTTCCATTTCCATTTGCGTGGAGTACTGTTTTGCATCCTTTTAGTTTTCGTCTGTATGTCTTTGTTAGTAAGACATGTTTCTTGCAGGTAGCAAAGACTTGAGTCTTTTTTTTTAAATGCAATCTGATCCAAACTTGGTGGCATGCACCTATAATTCCAGCACTCATTAGGCTGAGGCAGGAGGATCACTGCAAGTGTGAGGCCAGCTTGGTCTTTCTACATAGTAAGTTCAAAGCTAGCCTGAACTACACAGTGAGACCCTGTCTCAAAGCACAAACAAACAACAACAACAAAAAGATTTTCTGTGCCATTACTCTGAACTTTGGCACACTCTTCTCACCAAAAACGTGTACATTTAATCTTTTTTTTTTTTTTCTGGATCCAGCAATAGATTTATTTGATTTTTTTGTTTCTTCAGCACTTAGAGGGAGTAAATGGTAATGAGAATTTGAGAAAGTTTTGGTACTACAACATTGTACTTGCAATATTTTGTCAATCACAAATATTAGTAATTGTTACTATCTAGCTTTTCAAAACTAAATGAAAATCAGGTTTAAAATAACTTTTTTTTTTTGACATCAGTTATTTTTATTTTAAAGAAAGAAAAAATAAATAAAAAACAGTGGTACAAAATCTCAAAACAAGATTTTAGGAGAGTAACAATGGTTAGTACATTGTGTATTGTTACGTTTAATCTTTTAATCATGCCCCAGTGCTCGCTTCAGTAGCAAGTATACTAAAATTGGGACAATACAGAAAGTATTAGCGTGGCCCCTGCACAGTGATGGCGCACGGATTCATGAAGCAGTCCATATTTTTATAAACCAGACTCACAAGTGTAAGCATTGGATTGTCTAAGAAACTGAAAGGGAAAATTAGATCTAAAAGGTACAACATGTATTATAAAAGGGCAAGAAACTTCTCAAAAGAAAAAGAAAACGAGTGGGATGGGGGGAAGGAGAAACGAAGACAGAGAAAATATAAACCAAACCAAAACAAACAAATAAACAACAAAAAAATATGTACACATAAGATAGCTAAGATCATTGTACTACTAACTTCTGTTAGTTCGTTGAAAGGACTAGTTAGTGCTTCTGAGCAATCTTACATGCCTACATCTGGAAATCTGAGTAACTACTGTGAGGATAACAGCATGCAATATAATAACCATTGTTTTTTTTTTTTAATTTATTTATTTATGTGTGTGTGTGTGTGTGTGTGTGTGTGGCCAGCTCAGCCCACCAGGGGGCGGGGCTGGCTGGCATATGGTGCTGGGGGATTGAACC
>NW_004524600.1:12332798-12333720 GCF_000260255.1 Octodon degus | reverse complement strand
ATCACTGTGGAGGTTTCTCAAAAAGCTAGGATTAGAGGTCCCAGTCAACGCAGCTACTCCCCTTCTGGGTATTTTTCCATAAGAACTGAAAACATCATACCACAGCGATTCATGTTCACCTATGTTTATAGCAGTGCAATTTGTCATAGCTAAATCTTGGAAACAACCCAGATGTCCATCAGCTGAGGAATGGGTAAAGAAGATTTTTCTAATATATTGGAATACTATTAAGCCATAAAAAAGATGAAATGGAGTCTTTTATAGATAAATGGATGCCACTAGAGACCATACTCATAAGTGAAATAAATCTGGCCCATATGTGTAAGCATAGCATCTCACTAGTATGAAAAAGGAAACAAATAAACAAGATACAAATTGCACAATAGAGATTGTGAATTAGGAAGTACCTGTTCAAAAGAAAAGAGAAACTGCGATGGAGGAAAGGGGAAATGGAGAAAAAGGAAAAAAAAAATGTGTGTATATACCAGATAGTTAAGGGTTAATACAGCTAGTTTCTCGTAGTTCCTTAAAAAGAAAGTGTTGTGCTAACATTGTATAGACAAGATATCATACTTATATCTTCTACTCTGAATAACTAACTACCAGGAAGATAACGATAAACAATGTATTAACTATCATAACTGTCCTAATAACCTTTTTTGAAACTGTGTTTCATTGTTACATTTTTCTTTCTTTTTTTTTTTTTTAAAGGAAAGAACAGCTGGCTTGGGAGAAAGGTGAAAAGGAAGAGAAATCTATATGCACACATACGTACACACACACACATATATGTATACATGTGTACATATATATGTATCTGTATGTATCTATATATAACACTAGCTAGCTAAGATAATTATACTATTCATTTCTATTGGCTTATTGAAAGGAATAGTTAATGTTTAATTGTTTGCTTAATCTT
>NW_004524600.1:12330149-12332003 GCF_000260255.1 Octodon degus | reverse complement strand
GTGGTTATTCACAGTACAAGATGCAGACATGATATCCTGTCCAAACACTATTAGTACAAATCTTTCTTGTCATTGAATTAAGAGAAAGTAGCTGTATATCTATCCTAACTGTTTTGTATATACAGATACAAAATGGTCCTTCATTTATAGCCCACTTTCTGTTTAGTTTTGTCAGAGATGGGTATTCCATTGCCATTTAAATATTGTAGGTGCGGAATTCAGCAAAATAATCCAACACAGTCCAGTAGTCCTTAATAGTAGTGCGTTATCCATAGGACTGGTAATTATTTTTTAAATTTTTTTTTAAAGGTCTCACCTCTGAATCAGCTCCAACACATGAGCTTTTGGGGGGCATTTCATACCGGAAGAATAATACCTTCCATGTCTTTCTAGGCCAATTCAGAACAGAACATTGAGCATAAACGTACTGTGATCTGATGCCAAGAACTCAGGAAGGAGAAGGGACAGTCTTGGGTGCCATAGTTACACGCACAAGTTCTGTCCAGCGGGGCGGTCGTTCTCAGCTTTCATGGTTCTGAGATTGGCCATAAGAACAAGGTGTTGCTCCTCCTGATCCAACGTGACAGGGGAGGAAGGGAGCGAGTGCAGCTTTATTCTAGGTCATTTATTCAGTACCTACTGATGTGAAGGCCTTGAACTCACAGCGATGTCCCCACCTCAGCCTCCGGGGGGCTGGGGTTACAGGTGTGCACCACCACACCTGGCGAGTATTTCATTTTACAACCCAGGTGGAAGGTTGTCCTTGTGCCCGTCCTGAGGAACCCGAGGGATGGACAGATTTAATTGCCCTTTTGACCCAGAGCTTGTAACTAATGGAGCAGTGACTCAACTGTAGGCTGGCTGTCATCAGAACCTCAGCTTTGAGTTTGGACTTGTGCAATCTTAGTGGTTTATCATAAATTGCTTTATGCCTGAGGCCTGTGGGGTTCGGTAAAAGTTTAGCAAATGGTTTCATCTAGGTGGTTCTCACTCCATTTTTCTTGCCTCTTTCGAGTCACCCTTGTTTCCTGTTCAGACTTTAGAAAATTTGTCTGACTCCCATCCTATGATTTGGGTAATTTACTCTTTCCTGAACATGTGGATGAGAAAATCTGGTTGATATGTGGCGGTATGGCTTAGCTCTGCAATGGTGGCCTGTACCTCATGGGTAATTGGATTAGGGATCAGAACCGGCTTGCTCTTGGTGGCAGGGCCTGGCTCAAGGAGAGGCAGCGTTGGGGCGTGGTCTGGAAGGATTCCTCTCCCTCCCTGAGTGCTTTCCAGGTACCAGGGCATGAGCTGCTTTTCCTCCATCTTGTCCCTTGTCCCTCGGCCCAGCTCTTTTTTTCTTGGGAGCTGCCCACTGTGCACAGAAAACTGAGCCAAAGCAAACATCTTCTCCTTAAGTTCTGGGGGTGGATACTTAACCTAGCAATAGGAAAATGACTAAGACGTTTGGGTTCCCGAAACATCTTTGTATCCTTTTGTGTTTGTGTATGTGTATATGTCCTGGGGAATCCAAACAAGACCTCAAATATGCTAAGTGAGCCCTCTATCCCTCAACTAGCCCCCAGCCCTTTCATCTTTCTTTTCTTCCTTTTATTCTTTTTAAAATTTTTTAAAAATAAATTTTATTGGGACTGGGGAGATGGCTCAGTAGAATAAGCACTTGCCTGGCAAACATAAGGGCCTGAGTTCAATCCCTGGTTCCGCCAAAAAAACAAAAACAAAAAACTGAGCTAAGGGGCAGGTCCCCAAAGGCAGAAGGATTTTAGGGCCGGGAGATGGCTCAGCAGAATAAGCGCTTGCCTGGCAAGCGTGAGGCCTGAGTTCAAACCCTGGTTCCGCCAAAAA
>NW_004524600.1:12312360-12317643 GCF_000260255.1 Octodon degus | reverse complement strand
GCTCAGCCCACCAGGGGGCGGGGCTGGCTGGCATATGGTGCTGGGGGATTGAACCGCGGTCCCTGTGCTTTGCTAAGCTTGTTTTAAGTAGGTGCTTTAGACCACTGAGCCATCTCACCAGCCCATAATAGCCATTGTTAACTTCCTATCATCTTGTTTTGAAGTTCTGTATCATTTTTTCCCTCTCTTTAAGATAAAAAATTTAAATTTTTTTTTAAAAATCATACTTTAGAATACTCAGGTGATGTGTTTATAATTTATTTGTGTGTGTGTTCATAATTCGTTGTTTTTTTTCCTATATTGCCTTCTGAGTTTAATAATTTTTCACCTTAACTTCAAGCCCTGAAATGATGTCTTTTGCTTGATTCTGCCTAAGGATTATGTTCCCCGGGAGCATCTTATTTGCTTACTCTGTTTTTCCCTTCCAAAACTTCTATTTGGTTCGACTGCTGAGTCCGTTTGTTAATCCCGCCTTCATAATTCCTTGACTGCTTTAACTCACCTAGCTCTTTGTATTCTCTCTGAGGTCATTATTTTAAAGCTCTGTCTTTTCAATTTTTTGGCATGTTATTCACTGTCATCTCTTTGCATTTGGTTGCTGCTGAGTCATAGACCTTGGGAACAGCCACACAGTCTGCTGTCTCCACGCTTGCTGTGCCTCTCTCGGTGGCTGTCCCCCACTGTATGCGAGGGTCTGTTAGTGTCCAGCTCTTCTTGAGGGCTGGATTGCCAGCACCATTAAAAGAGAAAAAAAAGCCAGACACGGTGGTGCATGCCTGCATTCCCAGACCCAGGAGGCCAAGACAGGAGGAGGATCGCTGTGAGTTCGAGGCCAGCCTGGGCTGCAGAGTAAGTTTCAGGCCAGCTTGAACTACACAGCAAGGCCCTATCTAAAAAAACCAAAACCAAAACCAAAATGAAAACAAAAAACCCACAAAAAGCAAACAAACATAAAGTGAGATTGAAAAAAAATCAAACGAAAAATAGAAATAAAAAGTAAATAAAACAATTTAAAAAAGAAAGAAAAGGAAAACCCCAAATACAAAGAAAAAGAGAAGTAATTATTTTTTAGAATAATTCCTCCATGCTGGGGCACTTAGTGGAGCTGCTTTACCCCAGGCTTCTAGAGTGGGGTGGCATGAGGAGCGGCTGGGCTGGCTGTTTCCACACCCACTCCACCTGCTGTTCCGGTGACTCCTGAGTGTGAGGCCTGAGTCCTGCCCTACTTTTCCTGCTGAGCAGGCCACTCAATGGTACATTGTCTGAACTAGGGCTTCACTTCAGAGATTGTGAGTGTAGGTTTTGTTTTGCTTTGTTTTTTTGTACCTTTCTGCACACACCAAGCCAGTGCTATCCCCACTGAGCTCTGTGACCCGTGGGCTTCTGATGTGACCCATTTGCTATCTGTACTCCTCTGTCCATATATCCAGGGACGTGGCAAACGTCCAGGAAGAGGTGTATCCTTGACCACAGTAGTGGATGAGGCAAATAGGCAGAGTTCTGCCCTGAAGGGACAGTGGGGTAAACCAAGCAGTTCACTGGACTCAGTGAGTAACAGTGCTTTCAGACCCAGCCCCCTGAGACAACGGCATGTATGCGAGGGCTGACTCTTCCCAGAAGGCAGTGCTGCCGGGCACTGTGTCCTCCACAGCCTGAGCCCCTGGTGCTTGAGCTTCTTAGGGGATCTGTGACTGGCCTGCCCCATCTCCATTTATTTTCTCTTGTGGCTGCCAACCACCTAGTTACTGCAGTAGTGTGTCCCCAGGGAGCTGGAAATGTGATTGTTTGGGGGCTTCTGCTTCCTGGCATAGTTCAAATAGTCATCAATCTCAAGTACTGAGCGGGGGGAAGTCCTTGTCTCAAAATAATGTCTAGTTATACCACTGCGAAATATGGCAGGCACTGGAGATTTCTTCCCCACAGGGAGCTTGTGTATGGGAGGAGTTAATTTGATAGCATGATCCCACACACCAGATTTACAGTTTGCAATTACTGTGGGTTTTTCCTGGAGCTAGCATTCTAGTCCTTTGTTATCATTGGGACTGCCTGCCCTGTCCAGTCCCCCCTTGTGCTTGTGGAGTTGGCTTTCTCTCCATTTGGGAGCTGGGGTTAGCATTCTGGACCACTTGTGGTGTGTGTGTGTGTGTGTGTGTGTGTGTTTGTCTTTTTCTTTTCCTATGTTATTTCTGTTTCTGTATAATCTTTAGCTTTCCTTTTGGCCCTTTCTTAACTCCTAGAGCTCTTCTCTTTGTCCTGGGTAGTTTTCCAAGCACCTCAATCTAAGTCCCAAAGAGGCTGCTGGCTCCTCCTCCTCTGTCTCAATCCCCTCACCATCCTTTGCAGCCCATTCTGACGGTAAGATGCTGAGGGAGAGGAAAAGTTGGGCCCTTGTGCATTTGTGTCACAGATACACACAGAAGATTTCAAGTGGTAGGGCCAGTAACATAACTCAGCGGTCTAAAGCTCCTGCTTAGGCAGGCTTAGGCAGGGGACCTTAGGCAGGGGACCTTGGTTTGATCCCTGGCACCTCATGCCACCCACCCTCAGGGCCAGCTGAGCCACAAAAAAAAAAAAAAAAAAAAAAAAAAAAAAAAAAAAAAAAAGATTTCAAGTGGTGAAAGGTGTACAAAGGTTTTCTAATGCATGTATTAATATGGCTCTTGGGACCCACGGACAACAATGTTCAAGAACATCCAGATGTATGTGTAGCTGAGTATTCACAAATCCCGTTAAGCATTCTCTTTGCCTCTGTTTTTCTTGTGCATTTGCCTTATTTTTTTTTATCTCAGGCAGTTTAGTTTTCTAAGAAAATGACCATGGCATCTGTTTGGTGTTGAAGTGTTTACTGTTTTTTTTTGTTTGTTTGTTTGTTTGTTGGTGGAACTGGGGATTGAATCTAGGCCATTGTGCTTGCCAGGCAAGCACTTACTCTACTGAGCTATCTCCCTGGCCCCTGTGTTTATTGTTGAACATAACAAGCCGACGGAACCTGAAGCACCCCAGCCAGCAAGGCTCAGGATTGAATCTAGGGTCTTCCATGTACTAAGCATATGTTCTACTACTGAGCTACACCTCACCACACTGAGCTCTCTATTCCAACCTCTAGGTTCCTATTAATAAGACCTTACTGGTTTAGCATGGGTCAAAGAAGTAAGGGCAGTGGAGCAGAGCTATGCGGTTGCAGTGTAGCTGTAGAGACTCCAAACAACTAATCAGTTTTTAAAGTTCTTATGTAACTTGTACCTGGAAAGAGTCCAGATACATTATATATTTGAACAACAAATCATAAATATATTAGAAAAAATATACAGTGTTTATATTATACCAAAGATACAAATCATAAAGTATTTTTTTTTGTTGTTGTTAAAAAAAAGTCATAAAGTTTGGGGTTGGGGAGATAGTTTGGCAGCCTAAGCACCTGCCTGGCAAGTGTGAGGACCTGGGTTTGATCCCTGGTACTGCATGCTGTGCTGGCCCCAGAAACCTGAGTGCACCATGTCGGCCTGGAAATGGCATGGTGGTGCACACCTGTAATCCTAGCCCTGGGGAGTCTGAGACAGGAGGATCACTATGAGTCTGAGCTGTATAGTGAGACACTGTACCAAAGAAGAAAGGAAGGTAGGAAGGAAGGAAGGAAGGAAGGAAGGAAGGAAGGAAGGAAGGAAGAAAAGAAAGAAAATTAAAAGAAATTTTTCAAAAAGGATGGTGGCATAGGCCTGTAATCCCAGAGCTCAGGAAACTGAGGAAGGAGGATTGCATGAACTACACAGCAAGACCCTCTGTCTCAAAAGACAAAACCAAAAAACCAACAAAAACAGTGAGCAATGGGATGCGTTCGAAGTGATGGCGGACTGATAGCAATGAGTCCTTCACTGTATTAAAATGTTCTAAATTTAGTCATTCCCCATGTATGCTGTTCACACCCCACATGTCCATACTGTCACCCACAGTTTCCTATGCATACTAGTGAGTGGTAATTGTCACACTTTATATATAAGAATATGCACGCACAAATAAATGTAAAATATACATATTATCCCTTTGATTATGCTTTCATAAATTATACATCTTTAGGAAAGGCTCACATTGATCTATTAATAATTTTTCATTTGATAGTTTCCATAGTAACCTAATGTCATTACTGTCCTAAGTCATTTCACTTCCTGTAAGAAGGTTAGGTATCCCTGCCCATTATAGGCAAGATGGCTCAGTAGAACAAGCAATTCACTGGCAAGTGCAAGGGCTTCAGTTCAATCCCTGGTTCTGCCAAAAAAAAAAAAAGAAAAAGAAAGAAAGAACAAGTGCCTGTTCCCGCCCCATTATAAGTAGTCTCAGCAACTGAGCTCCTTGGGGCCAGTGGCCAAAGTGGAGCTGATGTCCATTGTTTTGAAAGAAAGGTGCTCTGTGTCAAGAAGGGCTCTGCCACTCAACGGTCACCCCAGCTCAGTTTTGATAAGTTTGCTTAGTAAAAATGTCTTACAGATATTTGGGGGAAAAAACCCAAACATTTATTGTCTCTCTGTGTTTTTGTCTGCACTCACTTTCTCCTCTGCAATGAGAATAATTTATCTCTGATATTAGAGGAGACACATGTAGCAGGAGGAGAATTGCTACCAATCATGGTTGATGAGCGACACCAAGAGAAATAATCCCTGGGGGTTGTTAGTGCGCTGTCACATGAGTGCTGACTAACTCCCCAGGCACGCTCACTGTTGACAGTCCTGTTCTGATGCAGTTATCACTCTGGTAGATCGAGTTCAGGTACTTGTCTTTAACCCACAGGCATTCCTTAACTCAAGACTTTTTACAAATAGAGCGAACAAGATTAACTAGAACTTGGGGCCTCAGTGGGGGTAAGCCACATGAATTTCCCCAATAGTTCTCTTAAATATAGTCCAAATGTTAAGCTCTTTGCATTGTTAAAAAAAAAAAGACATCCTTCGGCAAGCTTGCTATTATCAATATTATTTTAATAATATTATAAATATAGATTTGGTTAAAAGAGAGAGGCATAGAATCTGAAAGATTGAAAGCAAGGGCCGGCCAAATAGCTCAGCAGATTAAAGCGCCTGCAAGCAGGCATAGGACCTGGTGGTTTGATCCCTGGGCCTGCAGTGCCGGCCCTGCCCCTGGGCCCCCCTGAGAGGCAATTGAGACTGGGTGTGGTGACGGCTGCCTGTCATCTCAGCTCTTGGGAGGCTGTAAACAGGTGGATCACTAGGAGTCCCATCTAATAGTGAGACCCTGAACATCCTGTGGACCTTCCCTAAAATACAAAAAAAA
>NW_004524600.1:12304881-12312174 GCF_000260255.1 Octodon degus | reverse complement strand
AAAAAACCAGAACCACAATCATATGGGAGGAAGCAGTAGGAGCGACATGTGACCACGATCACCTGAGAGCCCTGCTGTCACGGGCACTTGTGGTCTCTTTTCTCTTCACGTCTTCTCTCTGTAACCCCTTTCCCTAACAATATCAGTTCTGCACCTTTTCTCTACCTTAGAACTTCGGCTGTGTCTATTACCACCTCATGCTTCAGCTCGCTAGGAAGCCTGGCATGCCCTACCCCCACTTCTGGGGACCCTCAAACTTCAGCCCCCATAATTTGCTGCACCATGTGTGCTCCGCCATTTAAGTTTTCTTATAATATGATTTTGATTCGACTACCATGGGTTGAATAGTGCCCCCCACTAACTTTGCAGCTACCTAGAACTGCAGGGGGTGTGACTTTGTCTAAAATACAGGGTTCATAAGTGTAGTTAGGGCAAGGGGCACAAGAAAAGATTGTCCTGGGGTACAGTGGACCCTCGCCCCAGTGTGAGGATGAAGGCACAGTCAGGAGGGTGACTGTGAGCCAAGGAAAGCCAAAGACAGCAGCGGCCCCTCAAGCTCAGAGACGGATCCGGAGGCATTAACCCACAGACTTTCTAACAGCTTAGTGTTGGACTTCCAGCCTGAAGATCCATGAAAGCATAAACTTCCATGCGTCGCTGGGAGCAATTTGTTACGGCATCCCAAACTGTACTAGGGTTGTCTGGAGAAACAACCGATGGGATATACAGATATATGACGCCCACTATAAGGGCTTGGCTGGATAGTCGTGGAGGAAATGCATAACAAAGCGGAAGTGCAAATCTATAGCGTGGGCTGGCAAGCTGGAGACCCAGGAGCGCTTGAGGCCGGGATGGAGTCCCAGGAAGCCTGCCACAGAACGGCCTCCCACCTAGAGGAAGGTCAGCCTCTCTGTTCTACTCAGGCCTTGACTGACAGGTAAGGCCTACCGCATGCTAAGGACTATCCTACTGATTTTAATGTTAGTTTGCTTTAAATGGGATCACTATGTAGTTCAAGCAGACTTCACTTTTCTGCATAGTCCAGGCTGGCCTCGAACTCACAGAAATCCTCTTGCCTCTGCTTGCCAAGTGCTAGGACTACAGGCCTGGCTCACCAATGTTAGTTTTATTCAAAACACCAGCACAGAAACACACAGAGTATTGACTGAACAAATATCTGGGCACCTTTGGGGCAAGTTGGGAAAATACACAAAAGTACCCATCATGAAAATTAATGGGCTCATCTTGGAGGGGCGTTGATACCCACGGGCCATTGCTTAGGCGAAGAATTGGCTACCCCTGGATGAAGGGCTGTGTCCTCAGCAGGGGGATGGGGATGGGACACTGGCCACGGATGCGTGTGGCCAGTGTGCCACAATGCAGCATCCCAACATCAACCACCCAAGCACGCCCTTGTTCCCTCATGGGCCAGAGGTCTCGGCAGTGTGACTGCACTGGGCCGTGGTGGCCTTCTGAGAGTGACGCCTCGGGTGTTGGGACTCTGTGTGCTATTTTCAGGACCCTCCTTTGGGGTGCTGGGCAACTTCTATTTCACTGAACACCTGCTTGCTATTGTTTCTCCCTCTCCAATATCCTATTGGTGAAACTGCACTTGTCTATCTCAGAAAAACGTAAAGGGACAGCTACCTGTGTGTGGTGCTGCACATTTCTAGTCTCAGCTCTCTGGGAGGCTGAGGCAGGAGTGTTAAGTCCTACCAAGGCAGCTTAGCAAGAACCTAGCCTTTATAAAAATATAAAGGACTTGGGGGTAGAGCAGCCCTAGGTTTGATTCCCAGTACCAGAGGTAATAAAATCCTGACTTAAAGCAGTTTAACAGTAATGTTACATTGTCTACAGCATTGTTGCACTAAAATAAAATATGCCTTGCTAAAATAAAACATAGTATAAACCTGCACAGCAGAAGCCTGAAGACTTTATCCTAAAGAATGAGAAATAGGTGTCTAGAGCTCTGCGGGCCAGGTAGCTGTGCTGTCACTTGGGGGCTTTGGCCCTGCTGGGCAGAAGCAGCCTCAGACAATCTGCAAATGGATGTGTGTGGCTGTGTTCTTATAAAATTTTATTTACGGGCCCTAAAACTTGAATTTCAAATAATTTGCACCTGCCATTAAAAACTTTTTTTTTTTTTTTTGGCAGGCAGGGACCAAAACCAAGGCCTCTCCCATGCTCAGCGTTTGCTGCCCCTCTGGCCTTCGCACCCAGGCCCCTTCCAGTCATTTCCAAACGTAAACACCAGAGCTGGTGGTGTGTGCCTGTGATCCCAGCACTCCAGAGGTTGAGACAGGAGGGTCGCTGTAAGTTTGAGGCCAGCCTGAGAGAGTTCAGGACCAGCTGAATTACACAGTGAGACCCTGTGTCAAAACAACAGCAAAGTAGGCCCCATGCTTTGCTTAGTGGGTCAGAGGGAGACAGGCGGAGGAGGACTGCTATGGCCCCGCTGTGGGAAATACCTGCTGTTCCTCCACCCCAAGTCCCTCATCACTTTGCTAAGGGCCTCGCCTGCCTGCTAGGAGTTGCCCCTCTCTTTCTGCCCCAGGTACCAGGCTGTGTGCTTACCTTGGAGCTAGCTGCGGGAGGGGCCCGGGCAACAGTGCTTGGCTCTGTTGCAGCCAAGTGTGGAAGTCATGTGTAGGGGCTATGCTTTCTCTTCCCATGAGAACTCGTAACACCAAGAAAGCCCCAAGTGCAGAGACGCCAGTGGCTACCACATGTATCTTAAGAATGAAGCTGACCCACCCCCCCAAGGAAAAGCCAAGAAACTAAACTTGGACTACATTTTTGGAGCTCCAGGAATGAGCTGTGCTTGAAACTAAAGAACTCTGAGGCTTTCTACCACATCAGTAAATAACTTTCTCAGCCACGCATACCCCTGAGCCCAGCTTCAAAGCAGGCTGAGGTTGGAGGGTCACTGGAGCCCAGGAGTTCAAGGCCCCTGGCAATATTGTGGGATCCTGCCTCTTACAATGAAATTTCAGGACCAGGGAGATGGCTCAGCAGTACAAGGGCCTGCTTCACAAATACAAGGTCTTGAGTTCGATCCCTGGTACCAAAAAATAAAATAAAATAAAGTAGAACAGTCTTTCAATGTCGGCTCTTCCTATCCTTGTGAAGCAGAATTCACCAAATGTTGGGCTGTTCACCCTCTATTTCATAGCAATGTCACTTTTTGATCTTAAAAAAAAATGTCGTGGAAGACTGCAACGTCGCCGTCCCCTAGAGCCGAGTGTGCCGTGCAGAGGTGATTTCCCTGCCCGGGCCTTCGGTTGAATGAGTGAGCCGGGTGAGGCCGTGTGCGCGTCTTCGTGGAAGCAGGCAGCCCGCGCTGGGCTGGCGCTGCCGTGCGCCGGCGGCCGTGGCTGAGCTGAGACAGCAGAGCTGTGGTCCCACGGGGCCAAGGTGTGAGAAAATTCCTTCCCGGACCTGGCCACACAGCGGGTTGCTCCTCAACCGTACCCGAAATCCAGCTGCTCCTTCCTTTCCCCAGAATGCTTTGTTCCCTCTGTCCAAGCCTTGCTGCCAGGCCACTTGTCCAGCAGACCCAGCCACAGTTCCCACGCCACTTTCCTCAGTAAATGAACACTCAGGGTCTGGGTACCTCGTGGCCCACCACGATCAGATGGCCATCCCGCTCCCTGCTGCACTCCTCTTTTGCCTCTTGTGCTTTCTTCCTGCCCTGCACTGTAACTCCAGGCAGGAGATTTGGATCCCACAGCAGGGATCTCTAATAAGAAGTGATAGTTTTGATTTTCCATCAGAAGGAGCTTGAAGCCAGGTGTGGTGATGCTTATCTATAACCCTATAATTCAGGAGCCTGAGGCAGGAGGATCACTGAGCATTTGAGGCCAGCCTGGGCTGCATAGTGGGCCCTTGTCTCAACAACAAAAATAAAACAAACAAACAAAAAAAAAGACCCCAAAAAACCAAAAACCTAAAAATAAAAATAAAAAGAGTTTGTGTTGGACCTCCATCACCCAAAACAAATCAGTCACTAATAGGGAAAAACTACTTTTTAAATTTTTTATTTAAAATAAATAAATAAATAAATATTTTACTTTTCCAGTACTAGGGATTGAGCCCAAGGCCTTCACATTGAACCACAGTGTACATCCCCATGTGATACACGTCTGTAATCCCAGGCTTTGGGAGGCTGAGGCAGGAGGATGCCATGAGTTCAAGGCCTGCCTGGGTTACACGGTGAGTTCAAGGGACTTGAACAACATAAAGAAATACTGTTTTAAAAAACAGGCTGGGTTCAAACCTGCAATTTGGCCTCAGAATGCTGGGATCACAGGCATGAACCATGGCACCTAGCTACCTCTTACCTCTTGAATGTATTATTTTTTAAAAATTAAAATTAGTTTCCTACAAAAGTTCCAGATCAAAAAGGCCCAAGTCAATAACATTATAGGCAATGTCGTACTGAAATCCAGTTTCTCCTCCCGATAGGACTGTGGCTGGATACGTTGCGGGGGCCCTTTGAGTTCCGCATGCCTCTGTGGTTGACGCCTGAGGTGCAGGAGACGTAAGGAATCCTTTCCTCATTCTGTGAAACCCACGTGCACAGAGCTCCTGGGTGGCACGCACGCGGCCTGCTGCTGCTGGAGCGTGTCATTTGCATAGTAAGTGCTTCTCCACTTTCCTCAGTAACCAAAGCTCCGAACATCACTGCCCTTACTTTTTCAACTATATTGCTATCCAATTGGAGGCCCATTCTATCCTTACGTATGCCAAATTGATCTGGGCAAATGTGTTGCGTTTATGACTGGAGAAAATGGGCTTTGTGTGTTAAGCAGCTAATTTGAATGTGCTGCCATTGGGGCCTGCCGGTCTCAGTAGTTAATAGATAAGCTTATTTCGTTAAAGCTGTTTTATCCCCTGTGAGCTCCTTCCTGCACTTTCAGACCCCCTCCTGTATCCTGTGATTCTTTACATTGGTGTGGGTCATTATTTTTGTTTGGAGTTTCCAATCTAATTGCACGACTTATGATCTACAGTTGCACGAAGGCCTCCTGTACTCATTGGTTGGCGTGCCATGAACCGGAACAGCCAGTGTGAACAGACAGAACCAAAAATGGTATATTAGCTGGGGTGATGGCGTATGCCTGTAATCCCGGCACTCTGGAGGCTGAGGCAGGAGGATTGCTGGGAACTTGAGGCCAGCTGGGCTACACAGTGAGTTCAAGCTCAGTCTGAATGACACAGCAAGGCCCTTGAAAGGAAGGAAGAAAGAAAGAAAGGAAGGAAGAAAGAAAAGAAGGAGAAAAGAAAAGAAAAAAAATTTTGCCTGGGGAGATAGCTTGGTGGTCTAAACACCTGACTGGCAAGTGCAAGGACTTAGGTACGTCTTGCTGTTGTGCCAGCCACCGAAACCAGGTGTGGTGGCGCATACCTGCAATCCCAGCACTAGGAAGGCTGGGACAGGAGGATCACTCCCAGTCTGAGCTGAGTATCGAGACCCTGTACCAAATAAATAAATTAGAGATAAAAAAAAGAAAAGAACAAAACAGAAATTAAAAAATAGGGAGCTGGGAAGATAGATCAGTGGAATAAGCACTTCCCTGGCAAGTGCAAGGGCTTGAGTTTAATCCCCAGTTCTGGAAATAAATAAATAAATAAATAAATAAATAAGAAAAAAGAAGAGAAAACTGGGGTCAGAAAGTTTGTGAGAGTTTATTTTGACTCCACGATCACTTTCTTTGGCACGAGCCAAGACGTAGCAGCTGGCCAGCCGGTAGTGTGGCCGGCTGAGATAAGCTCCCCCTTGCAAGCTCAGTAATTGCAGAGTAGTAAAGCCAAGTTTTATTTAGAAATAAACAAACAACAGTTATGTACATATGTTGTGCAACAGGAAAATCACCGCAGTCCAAAGCCTACAGCCTGGTTTCCCCAGTGTCACAGAAGAGGACAGTGCCCTGCTTTGGGTGGGGGCTGGCTGGGCCCCTGCCTGCAGTGACCCCTGGGCTCAGGCCTGACCTTCTCCTGCCCTCCATATCCTCTGCTGCTTCGCCTGAGCGGTTGCCACGTCGGGGCCCAGGCCCACTCTGGCCTGGAGCAGCTGCAGCCCGCATTCCTCCACGTTGCTTCATTTACAGGGTTTCCAAATTCCTCCTCACCCCGCTGGGCCTTATCTCTCCAATCAAATCCCCAGCGTGTTCTTCCTGTGATGATCAAGTATGGACGTGCAGCGCCTGCCTGGACCTGTGCTTATCTGTCCCCCTGTCCTCGAGGAGCCTGCGACTTGCCCGAAGCTGGCTGTCGCCGCCGGATCCGAGCAGCAGCGCAGCCCCATTGCACCCTCAGCGTGCAGGGAACCAGGGCGCGAACCAAGAGCCCTTTCCTTCCGGACTGCGATTGCACACTGAGCCCTGAGATTGCACCCTGGCCTGCTTCAGGACTCTGGGGGTCAGGCCTGGGGAACACCATGTCACATCCTCACCATGTCACATCCCAGCCCTCGGAGGAGGAGGCGGTGGCACAGGCCAAGCGCTGGCAGAAGGCAGATGCTCCTGGGCCGCAGGGGCGCAGGGCAGCGCCCATGGCAGAGCCCGGCCCTGTGTCCCCAGGGGAGTCATGCTGCGTGCAGCAGTCGAAGAAGGCTTCAGCAGAGCTCCCAGCAGAATCTGGTGAGAACACATTTCCGTCCCACAGCTCTGAGTGAACAGAAGCACAACACAGGATGTTCAGGAGCCTTGAGTCAGCTTTTCCTGCCACTCAGAACTCCACTTTTACGAAACAGCACCCACGTTTAGTAAACTGTTAGGCACTGAGCATGTCTCAAAAAAAAAAAAAAAAACAAACAAACCAAAAACAGGACCAGTGAGATAGCTCAGAGAACTAAGCACCTGCTTAGGCAAGCACAGGGGCTGGCGTTCGATCCCGGGCACCATATGCCACCCTGGCCCTGCCCACAGGCATGGTGAGCCAGCCACAGAGACCAGGTGTGGTGGCGCAAGCCTATAATCCCAGTGCTGGGGAGGCTGAAAACAGGAAGATCACTATGAATGAGTCCGAGCTGCGTAGTCCCAGCTGCATAGTGAGACCCTGTACCAAATAAATGAAAAGAAAAAAAAAGAACACTACTAAATAAATACAAACTGACTCTTGGATGGATTGTAATCCAGGTACTGCTCTTTAAGGATTTTAAAGCAGTGTGAATTTACTGCAAGTGAGTTCTTATCCAAAGCCCTTTTAGTAGAACTGAACAAGGTGCAAGGTCAAGGGTGGTGGTACGGGTGAGGCAGGAGATGTAGTCCTTTTTCTTTTCTTTTTTTTTTT
>NW_004524600.1:12302727-12303911 GCF_000260255.1 Octodon degus | reverse complement strand
CCAGATTTTTGAATAACAATATTTTTAACCATCCACAAGTGTCTGCGCTGCTGAGCAGAGGACAGGAACAAGCTTTGCATTATCTGAATAGCATTAAAGAATTCGAAGATACAGAATCCAGTTTTTATTTTGATGAAAATCCTTACTTCAAAAAGTATTGCTGGGTGTGGTGGGACATGCCTGAGATCCCAGCACTCAGGAGGCTGAGGCAGGAGGATGGCTGTGAGTTCGAGGCCACGCCCCACAGCATAGTGAATTCAAGGGCAGCCTGAACTACGCAGGGAGACCCTGCCTCACAACAATAACAACCACCTCCAAAAGCTTCACTATGCACTGCAGACCAGCTGGCTTGCTCAATCAAAAAACAAAACACTGTTTTTAAACTCAGTCATACTTGAGTCTTCATTAGCAGTCAGTAATCACTAAGCTTGCCTGCTGAGCTCTCTCACTGGCCCTCTCTCACTTTATTTTTATTTATTTTTTTTTTAAAGGAATATAAAACTATTCGTTGACCACTGCTCGCCACTATTTACAATAAAGTAAACAATATACATTAGGATAACATTCTGACTACTACAAAGTTGTTTTCCGGGCTTCTGCTGAAAACAGTAACCCGAATACTGAAGACTGAGCCTACATGTAAGGAAGAAGTTGGGGTCAAGAAAAAACATGCAGGCCAATAGCTTAGATTACAAGTTTGTCCCTTTATTTATTCTAGGTCCTAGATTGTGAACACCTCCAGCCACTTGGTAGGTTTCTGTGAGTCAAATCTTAAGACATACATGAATCCTGACTTTTGAGTGCAGATTTCAACTTGCCGTGAACTAATGAATCCTGGGGAATTTTCAATGTTCTCTTGTTAAGTCTTCCTTAGTGAATTCAAGCAAACCAAGTTTTGGCTTGCTATGTTATTCGGGTAGGGAAGTTGTTGGTAGAGATAAGAACTTTTTCTTTTCAGGACAGGGTCTCACTGTGCACTTCAGGCTGGCTTTGAGCTCAGTTTTGTAGCCCAGGCAGGTCTTGAACTCCCAAGATCCTCCTGCTTTAGCCTCCCAAGTGCTGGGATTGTAGACATGCGCCACCATGCTGAGCTAGATAAGACTTTTTCTTGGGGGGATTTTAGAAATAAATTGCATTTTTGTGACTAAAGACAGATACAGATTCTGATATGGCTGCTTTGAAAA
>NW_004524600.1:12294175-12299082 GCF_000260255.1 Octodon degus | reverse complement strand
GCAGCCATTCCACTGAGCCAGTGGACAGCCCTGATCTTGTTAGTGACCGTGAAAGACTTGCCACTGAGTGACCCTCCCCCTTCTTGTCTTTCTCACGTGGAGCGTGAAGGGTTTCAAAGGAAAGTACAGTTCAATTTGTCTACTTTTGTTTTTCTATTGTCTCTTATTATTTTGTATCATCTTACATGATTGCAGTCGTTTCTGGATGATAGTGTTTGGATTGTGGAGTGAATCTGAATTTGCATTATTTCTTCTGGGGACATTTGCTTTGCTGTCCAAGTGCTTTGCACTACAAGCCTGTTTGCAGTAGAAATTATGCTCCCAGGGCGAAGTTTTGCTGTATTGTGCTTGGTTGTGAGAGATGCACTCACCCACTCTTTACCTACCCACTCCTGGGATGAAAACATTACAGACTTGTTGTGGTGTGTGGATATTTCAGCTTAGCAGTGAGGACACTTTTAAGTTCTTTATGGAAAAACCATATTGCATATCCAGATGGGACCACATCGTTGATAGTGCTCTTGGGATCACAGTCTTTCTCCAGGAAAATGAAAAAAACCTTCTACATTAGCTTTGGGTTTTCACTAGAGTTGACCCCAGTGATTTACCAAAGGAAGAACAATTTACATTGTACATAATGCAAATTAAATTTTTCATGCATTTCTTCTGCAACAGGATAAGGTGCTTTATAGGTACCTTTCCTAGGTGCTTTGGAGTTTTAAATTTTTATATATTTATTTAGGTTTTTTGATAAAGGTCCTCCGTCTATAATTCAGGCTGCCCTTGAACTCATTAAGTAGCCCACACCAGCCTCAAATTTGCAGCGATCCTCCTGCCTCAGTCTCCCGAGTGTTGGGGTACAGTTGTACACCACCACACTTGGCCAATTTTTAGAAAAATAAATTATTACTGTCAGACAGCAAACTTTTCCCTGGTATACTATTGGTGTGAATTGTAAACATGTTTGTCTGCAAGCAACTGCAGATTAAGGGCTGAGAGGCTTGTAGGGTTTAGGGTTTATTTGCCTCTAGCAGCGTGTTCCTTGAGGCAGGCTTCTTACCATACCTTCCTGTGGCTTTCTTTTCTGTGGTTGAAAGATAACGTTGCTTTAGGCATTATGGTAAGGTTCCAAGTAGGAAGAGGAAGAAGGCAGTAAAAGTGAAAAGGAGCTGGACGTGGTGGTGCCAGCCCGTAATCCCAGGCCTTGCCAGGCTGAGACAGGAGGATCTCTGGGAGTTCAAGGACAGTCTGGACTATGTAGGGAGTCCCTGCCTCAAAGAAAGAAAGCTGCTGGTCCAATCCTTAAGAAAACTTTTTCTAGAAGCCTCAAGCAGAGCGTTAGGTTCATGCTCATGGATCAGGCCCAGGTCTGGCACAGTACAGTGAAGTCACTCACCGACCCTCCTGTGTGCACGAAGCCCAGGCTGGTTAGGAAGGTGACAAAGGGGTGCTGAGGAAGTCTGCTTTCGTCTGTCACCATCGATCGATGTGGGACTTTCTGACCATGTTCTTGTCATGTGGGAGTACTCTAAACAAATACAACTTTAGCTCAGAAGTTCCGGTCTGAGAAAGCAAGGTCCACCCTGCTGATTTCCTCTTTCAAATGACAGATGTGGCTATCTTGTCCCTAAATATCTGCTCTCTGTGGCTGGGGTTCTGAGAGCAGCACATCGAAGATCAAATGACAGCATGAAGGGAAACGTCTTGTGACCTGTGTGGTTTGGGTCATTTGGGCAGTGTTTCTGGCCAGGGCAGGCAGCTCAGTGTTTTGAAATAGTCTGGAGTTTATTTGTTCAAGTCTAGGACAAAAATCATTGCAAATAATTAATAGATGGGGGAAAGGTAAGCGGTGAGATATAATATTTTCAATACTAAAGATGGAATCCAGGGGTGCTAGATCACTTTTCTTAGGTTTTAAATTTCGAGTTAGGGACTGGCTAGGCTGCCCAGGCTGACCTCAGACTTTCGATTCTCCTGCCTCAGCCTCCAGGGTAGCTGGAATCACACGTGTGTGCCACTGCACCCAACCAAGATCTGGGCCTTTAAGTATTTGTTTACTGGAGATTCAATCCAGTAAACAATCCTGAGCCTTTGTACTGCGGACATTATCAGATCTTTTCTATTTTTTAAATTTAGAGACAAATTCTTGCTAAGTCACTGAGTTACCCAGGCTGGATTCGAACTTTCATTCCTACGTCAGCTTTCCAGAGTGCTGCGATTATAGGTGGGTACCAACATGCTCAGTTATCTTTTTATTTGCTTCTTTTGGGGGTACAGGGAATTGAACTCACACTTGCCAGGGAGGCACTGTACCACTGTGCTAAATTCCTGGTCCTTATCTTTATTTGGAGGCAAATTTTTCACTAATTTTTTTTTTTTTTTTTGCAGAACTAGGGATTGAACTCAGTCCCTTGAGCTTACCCGGGAAACGTTTATTCTACTGAGCCATCTCCCCGGCCCCAAATAGGGGCTCACTAATTTTTATATGGATAAAATTTTGTTGTTGTTTTGTCTTGTTTAGTGCAGGCTGGCCTTGAACTCACTATGCAGCACAGACTGGTCTCACACTTGTGGTGATCCTCCTGCCTCAGCCTCCTGAGTCTTGGGTTTACTGGTGTGCATCTACGCCCTCCTCCTAATTACTCCTTAAAGAAGCTCCTTTTAATGCCACTACATTAGAAATTCAACATCAACATGAGTTTGGTGGAGACAAATCATACCCAAACTTGGTGTGTCATAAAATATGAAGGGAAGTTTTAAAAATTACTGTTATTCTTTTTTTTAAATAATTTTTAAAAAATTTTTTATTTATTTATTTGTGTGTGTGTGTGTGTGTGTGTGTGTGGCCAGCTCAGCCCACCAGGGGGCGGGCTGGCTGGCATGTGGTGCTGGGGGATTGAACCGTGGTCCCCTGTGCTTTGCTAAGCTTGTTCTAAGTAGGTGCTTTAGACCACTGAGCCATCTCACCAGCCCCAAAAATTACTGTTATTCTTGAAGCTGAGCATGGTGGCATACACCTGTCATCCCAGTATTTGGCAGGCCAGTGCCTGAGGATTGGTAGCCATTTGAGGCCAGCCTGGGCTATATGGTGAGTACCAGGCCAGTCTGAATTACACAATGAGATCCCGTCTCAAAAAGATCCTGTCTCAAGAGAAAGCCAAATAATTAAACGATCCCTAAGAACTTGTTTTGAAACTGTCTCATTGCTACTCTTTCTCAATAAAATTATTTATTTATTTAATTTATTTATTTCCCAGAGCTGGGGATTGAACTCAGGCCCTTGTGCTTGCCAGGGAAGCACTTATTCCACTGAGCCATTTCCCCAGCCCCAATAAAATTATTTTAAAAAACCCCAAAAGCAAAAACAACAACAACAAAAGATCTTTCTGCCTCAGCTTTCTGAGTGCTGGGTATTCTTTCTTTCTTTCTTTCTTTCTTTCTTTCTTTCTTTCTTTCTTTCTTTCTTTCTTTCTTTGTACTGGGATGAAACTTAGCACTTTGCACTTGCCAGGAAGGTGCTTATGCCGCTGAGCTATGTCTTTGGCCTAGTTTTTGTTTTTTTTTTAACTCAGGACCTCACACTTACCCAGCAGGTGCTGCACCACTGAGCTGTATGCCTGGGCTCTAGCCCCATTTGAAAAGGTCTTGTCCTCACCAAACGGCTTTTTCACCTTTATCGAGGTCCAGTTGTCTGTTTGTGTGGCTGCTATTCCATTGACTTATTTACCTATTTTCACTGCAGTAGGCATGGTTTTGAATGCTGTGTCATTACAGGAAGCAGTATAATCAGGTACACAGTTCTACTCTTCAAAGTTGTGTTAGATCTTGAGGTCCTTTGCTTTTCCATATAAATTTTAGAATCAACTTGTTAATTATTACCAAGTTGCCTGCTGATGTGTTTTGGGGTAGATTTCTTCTTTTGTTTTACTTTTCTGAGGCACGGTCTCGTTGTGCAGTTCAGGCTGGCCTTTAACTCCCTCATGTAGCCCAGGTTGGCCTGCATCTCACAGCAGTCCTGTGCCTCAGCCTCCCAAGTGCAGGGTTAGAGGTGTTGCCACCTTGCCCAGCTGTGTCTGACAAATTTTTCATGCTACTTTAAATCATATTTTTAACAATTACAGTGTGCATTTGTTCATTTCTTTTTTCTTTTTTTTTTTTTTTTTGATGGAACCAGGGATTGAACTCAGGCCCTTGCGCTCTCCAGGGAAGCGCTTATTCCACTGAGCCATCTCCCTGGCCCCTCATTTCTGATATGTAGAAACACAGTTGCTTTTTGAATGTTGACTTCTCCATTGTTTTGATTTCTATTTCTTTTATTTCCTCCTTGATCTTTTTGTTGTTGTTTTTGATACAGGGTCTCACTATGCATTTGGACCTGTACTGATCCTCCTGTTTCAGTCTCCCCAGCACTGGGATTACAGGCATGCACCACCACCTCTGGTTTCAGTGGCCCACACAGCATGCCCAGGGTTCTGGGGCCAGCATGGCATGTGCTACTGGGGATCGAACTCGGGACCTTCCATTTGCCAGGCAGGCACGTAGACTGCTGAGCTATCTCCCCAGCCCTCCTCTTTGATTCTAATTAGTTTCTTCCTCTGCTTACTTTGATTTTAATTTGTTTTTCTAATTTCCTAAAGTAGAAACTGGGTCACAGATTCAAAACCTTTGAAGCACAATACACATGATAGCACAGGCTTATGATGACAGTTGGAAGGCTGAGGCAGCAGGTCCACAAGTTCAAGGGCAGCTTGACAGTGTAGATACATTCTCTACAGGAATTTAAAAAAATAAGAGACTGGGGTCATTGCTCAGTGGACAGGCAGTTTCTTGGTGTGGATAGGACCCTGGGTTCTGTAGGGAGCTGCGTGTAGCCACGCCCTAGGATGGCGCCGGTTTCCGCCTTCCAC
>NW_004524600.1:12290522-12291800 GCF_000260255.1 Octodon degus | reverse complement strand
AACTGTAGGGAGCTGCGTGTAGCCGTGCCCTAGGATGGTGCCGGTTTCTGCCTTCCACCCCCTCAAGGGGTGAGCGCTCCTGGAGTAAACAACTCCATATATGGCCAAGGCTTGGGTTTATGCATTGCTTCCGCAGACCTGGACCAATGGACAGTGCATACGTGGCACCCTATGGTTGGAAGCCCTGAGACTTATAAGCTAAGAGCAGGGGCCTTGGAGAAGAGAAAAGAAGGCTGATGTAACAGGCAATAAAAGCTGTGCAGACACAACCAGTGGTCGCGTCTTCCTTGCTGGCAAGGCCACGCGCGACAGGTTCAATGCCTAGCACTATAACACAAGATCAAAGTAAACCCTTGTTATGGTTTTTGCCTAGTTGTCCCCCCAAAACCTCATGCTGTCATGAGGTGGACTTCTAGAGTTTGTGATTAACTCATGATCCACTGAGATTATGGGTGTGAGTGCTGCTGGGATTATGGGTATGAGTGCTACACCCAGCCTGGGCAGATAGCCTGAATGCAACATAAGGGAGGCAGGCCTTCTCTCTGTTGCCATTGCTCCTTCCTTTTGCTCTTGCTGTTTTGCTGCCTTCCACTGCCATGAACTGCTGCCCTCTGCCATGTGCCACTCTGCCTTTAAGCTAGCTATGTGTGGACTAAAACCTCTGTAACTGTAAGCTAAACAAACCTTTCCTTCCTTAATTTTGTGTGTTGGGTATTTTGTCCTAGCAATGAGAAAAGAGTAACCAGGACAATTCTCCAAAAATAATTTGTCTATTTTTTGTTTTTCTTTTCCTCTTCTTTCTTTCTTGCTGCTTGCTTGCTTGCTTGCTTGCTTTCTTTCTTTCTTTCTTTCTTTCTTTCTTTCTTTTCCTTTGACAGAGTTTTACTCTACAATTCAAGGTGGGCTTGAACTCTCAACAATCTTCCTGCCTCAGCCTCCCAAGTACTAGAATTATAGGCATGTACCATCACACTCTGCTTCTCTATTTTTTTCCAGTGCATCATTAGTTCTGTAAATTTCTAACACAATTATTTTAATTTTTGTAAAATTTTCTTGGTACATTATAGCTATACATAATAATGATAACATTCATCACAGGGAGTTTGTACTTGTACATGACATATCTGCTTCTTTTTTCCCATCCCCCTCTCCTCCCTTCAGCTCCTCTTCCCCTCCTTATTTACAAAAGATTTTTTTCATTTTTTCCTTTATTCTCATTTTTCTTTTCCCTTCCTTCTCCCTCACCCTTCCCTGTGCCCTTCACATTTTTTTTTTTTT
>NW_004524600.1:12282797-12288540 GCF_000260255.1 Octodon degus | reverse complement strand
AAAAAAAAAATAAAAAATATATAATATTATTTAAACATTTGGTTTCTCATACCAGAGAAACAATGCAGTGTTTAATGGATGTCTCAAGGTGTATCCATTTAGCTAGAAATATCTCAGGTGAATCCTTCTTCCTGGCAGGGTAGTATGCCATTGTATAAAAACGCCACATCTTCTTTATTCATACTTTGGTTGATGGGCATTGTAGTTGCTTTCAGCATTTTGGCTGTTATAAACTGTGCTGCTATAACCATGGGTGTCCATATATTACTGTGGTATGATGCTTTTAACTCATTTAGGAAGATACCAAGAAGGGGAATAGCTGGGTCAAATGGAACCTCTAGCCCTAGTTTCTTGAGGAATCTCCACACTGATTTCCACAGTGGTTGCACCAGTCTATACTCCCATCAACAATGGAGAAGGGTTGAGTTTTCCTGCATCTCCACTAGTATTTGTTATTGGTTGATTTCTTGAAGACAGCCATTCTTTCTGGGGTGTATCTCTCAAATGATCAATGATGTTGACTATTTTTTAAGGCTGTGATTTTTTTTTTTTTTTTTTTTTTCTGGCGGAATCGGGGATTGAACTCAGACCCTTGTGCTTGCTAGGGAAGCGCTTATTCCACTGAGCCATCTCCCCGGCCCCCAATGTTGACTATTTTTTGTATATTTATTTGCCATTTCTATTTTTTCACCTGAAAAATGTCTGTTCATTTCAGATGCCCATTTTGGATTGGGGCTTTAAATTAGGGGTCTGATTTTTTTTTTTTTTTTTATTTATATGTTCTAGATACTAGTCCTTTGTCTGGGGAACAGCTGGCATTTTTTTTTTCTCCCCACACAGGATTGTCTCTTCATCTGCTGATGATTTCTTTTGTTGTGCAAAAAGCTTTTCAATGAGATCCTAATTGTTGACTTTTTGTGCTAGTCCCTGTATGATCAGGGGTATGGTTACAAAATCTTTGCCTATGCCAGTGTCTTCAAGAGTTTTACTTATTCTTTCAGCAGATTTATTGTTTCTGTTCTAATATTTAGATCTTTGACCCATTTTGATTTTACTTTAGTGAAACATATGGGTCTAATTTTAATCTTCAGCACGTGGAAAACTAGTTTTTAAAGCACCATTTATCAAAGAGGCCATCTTTCTTCCAGAAAAGGTCTTTGGCTCCTTTGCCAAAGAGAAGGTAGCAAAGGGTGTTTGGACTTGGTTTTACATCTTTTAATCTGTTCCATAGATCCAGGGGTCCTTTTTCTCCCTGGGGCAACATGCCGTTTTTATTATAGTTGTTTTGTAGTATGATTTAAAGCCAGGGATTGTGACGCCTCCAGCCTAGTCTTTGTTGCTCAGAATTGCTTTTCCAATTCTACATCTCTTTTGATTCCAGATGATTTTAGGACTGTTTACTTTAACTCTGAGAGATGTACAATTGGTATTTTGATCAGGATTGCATGAAATCTGTATAACAGGTTTGGAAGCATGGCTATTTTCACTATATTGGTTCTTTCTGCCCATGAGCAAGGGATATCTTTCTATTTTCTGGTATCCTCTTCAATCTCTTTTTTTTCGAAGTACTATAGTTTCAATATAGAGGTCTTTTACTTTTTTCCTTAGATTGACTCATAGTTATTTCATTTTGGGGATGCTATTGTGAAAGTCATTTTTTCCTTAACTTCTCTTTTGGTGATTGTATTATTTGTGTGCAGGAAGGCTATTGATTTTTTTTTTTTGCTATTGATTTTTGACTTCTGACTTTCTATCCAGCTAGGCTACTGAATTTGGTTGTTAAATCTAGAAGTCTTTTGATGGATTATTTGGTGTCTTCTATGTACAGTATTCTGCAAACAATAATAATTTAACTTCTTCCTCCTTCTATCATTTATTTCTTTCTCTTGTCTAATTGCTCTGGCTAATATTTCCAGAACTACATTGAATAAGAGTGGTGATAATGAGCACCTATTGTGGCAAGGGTTTGCAAGGGGATAGATTTAACACAGGACATATAATTTATAGGATTGTTTCATAATATTAATCCAAATGGTTGAATGCAGAAGAGTGCAAGAGATCTATCCATGCACTAGAGATCCAACTGAGGGCCTGAATTCCCTGCAGTGTCCTGCATGAGTCCAGCTGGAGGCCTAGAACCCACCACAGTGTCTCATATAAGTGTGGATCAAGGATCTGTGCTGGGAAGGCCCAAATGTCAGTGGTGGAAGCAAGAAAGTCTGTGCCAGTGGGATGAAGGATGTGTGCCAGCAGGCTGAGGGATGTACACCAGAGCCAGGAAGCAATGCTCAAGGTAAGGACCAGAGCTCCCCGAAGAGAACCAGAGCCATTCTCAGCAACAGTGAGGATCTAAGGTTTGTATCAGGAAAACCAGCATAACAGACTTCTCCGGAAGAATCAATAGCACACCCTCTTCCCCTCCAGTTCTTTGTGCTTTTGGCAACAATTCTCAGGTGGGCTTTCCACACCCAGCACTGCACAGACTCAATTCAGCTGGGTGTTACAAGTTGCCCATTAGTTAATCTACCACAGCATCCTCATTGTTCCTGCCTTTAAAATGAACTTTTCAGGTTTTTTTTTTTTTCACTTATTATGATACCAGCTGTTGATTTGTCATAGATAGATTTTTATCAGATTTAGATAAAGACTATTTCAATTTTCTGTAGTGTTTTTATCATGAATGGGCATTGGACTTTGTCAAATGCTTTTTCTGCATCTATTGAGACAATTATACAACTTTTGTCTTTGATTCTGTTAATATGGTGAATTAAATTTACTGATTTGTATATGTTGAATCACCCCTGCATCCCTGCGATGAATCCTACTTGGTCATGGCATGTGATCTTCTTGGTGATTTTCTACATTCTTTTTGCCAGTATCTTATTGAGGACTTCTGCATTTATGTTCAGTAGGGAAATTGGCCTGCAGTTTGCTGTTTTGGCTGAATGCCACTCTGGTTTTGGTATCGGGGAAATGCTTGCTTCCAAAAATGAATTAGAGAGCAGTGTTTCCCTTTCTATTTCATTAAGAATTTCAGAAACAGCAGCACAATTTTGAGACCATACTGTTAAGTAAAATAAATTGGACATGTTTCTCTGATGTGAGAAACTGAAAGTGTAAATAAAGACCAAAATGTATAATAAATACTGGGAAATGGGAAGAAAATACTCAGATGGAAGGGAGACGGAGGGGTGAGGGAGAAAAGAAGAAGGGAAGAGAAAAAGTGTAGGAGGAAAAGGAAAAATGGAAATAAAGCTATTGCAAATAAGAAGAGGAAAAAGGGTTGAAGGGAGGATAGGGCATGAGGAAAAAAAGAATCAAGTTACATCATGGAAAGCCAAGATTACATCATTCCTCCTGTACGAAGTCCCTATAATGAAAGTGATCATTATGTATACCTGAAATGTACCAATAAACTTGATTATTAAAAAAAAAGGAAGCAGCAGAACAATGTCCTAAGTTTCTTACAGAATTTAGTAGAAAATCTCTTAGGGCCTGGGCTTTTCTTTATTGATAGGGATTTTTTCTAATTTTTTAAAAAAATCTTTGTAGAATAAGTGCTTGCCTGGCAAGCACAGGGTCCTCAATCCCTGAGTTCAATCCCTAGTACCACAAAATAAATAATAAAGAAATCTTTTATGTATTTATTCGGTACAGGGTCTCATTACCCTACTCAGGGTAGTGTACAGGGTCTCATTACCCTACTCAGACTCATAATGATCCTCCTGTCTCAGCCTCCCTGGCACTGGGATTACAGGTTTGTGCCACCACATCCAGTTTCAGTGGCAGGCACAGTGCACCCAGGGGTCCAGGGCCTGCACAGCATGTGGTACCAGGGATCAAACTCAGGTCCTTGCATGTGCCAGGTAGGTGCTTAGACCACTGAGCTATCTTCCCAGCCCAATAGATTTTTAATTATATCTTCAATTTTGTTAACTGATCTTGGTTTATTTATAATATTCATATCTTATCAATTCAGCTTTGAATTGCATGTATTTAAGAATATTTCTTTTGCATTTTCCATTTTATTAGAATATAAGTTGTCAAAGTAGGTAAAGATGATCAGGATTTTTGCAGAATCTGTTGTGATTTCACCTTTTTCATTTCTAATTGCATGGATTTGAGTCTTTTTATACCCCTGCCTTTTTAAAGTAAGATTGACCAGGAGTTTGTCAATTTTATTTAATCTTTCAAAGAACCAACTCTTCAGTTCCTTGATTCTTTGTATCATTTTCTTAGTTTCCACTGCCTTAATTTCTCTTCTTATCTTAATAATTTCCTTTCTCATATGTGCTTTGGGTTTGACTTGCTCTTGTTTTTCTAGAAGCTTGAAGTTCAACATTAAGTTGTTTATTTGAGATTACTCTGTTTTTCTGTAATGGGAATTCTCCGTTATAAATTTCTCTCTTAAGACTGCTTTCTAGAACTGTTTTTTTGTTTTTTGTACTGGGAATCAAACTCAAGACCTTTTGCTTGCTAGGCAGGTGCTTATGCCATTGAGTTACCTCCCTGGCAGGACTGCTTTCTTTGTGTCCAATAAGTTTTGATATGTTGTATCTCCATTTTCATTTATATATAGATATTTGCTTAGCTTCTTTAATTTCATCTGTGACCCATTGGTTGTTCATGAGGATGTTATTTAATTTCCATGTGCTTATGAAGTTTTTGTGGTTTCCTTTGCCCTTGATTTCTAATTTGACTGCATTATGGTCTGACAATATGTGGGGGATAATTTCAATTTCTTTGCATTTACTTAGACATATTCTATGAGCTAGAAAGCTGTCTATTTTGGAGAACATCCCATGTGTAGTTGAGAAGAATGTACATTCTGATATTGTAGGCTGGAACACTCTACAGATATCTTAAAAGTCTGCTTCTGTTGTGATTTTTTTTTTTTAGTTTTTGTCTTGTTGATCTGTGTATTTGTGACAGTGGACTATTGAGGTTCCCCATTATATTTGTATTAGTATTGATTTCATTTTTCATGTCTATTAATATGTTTTATATAGTTAGGTGCACAGGCATTGGATGCATATATACTTATTACTGTTATCTCTTCCTCATGGATCATTTCCTTTACAATGATGTAGTGACCTCTTTTGTGGCTCTTAATCAGTCTTGGTTTGAAATCTACTTTGTCTGCAAGTAGAATACCTGCCTCTGCTTTTTTCTGGATTCCTGTTTTCTTGATTATTATTTTCCATCTTTTGACTTTCAGTCTATGAATTTCTTTTTTATTGAACGTGTTTCTTTTATGCAGCATATTGTTGGATCTTGGGTTTTTGTTTTGTTTTATTTTTGGAGACAGGGACTCACCATGTAGTGAATCCTTGCCATGAACTCGCTTGTAGCCCAGGCTGGCCTCCAGCTCACTGCAGTCCTGCTGCCTCACCATCCTGAGTGCTGGGATCACAGGCATGCACCACCATGCCAGGTTTGCTATCTCTTTCGAGAATGTCTGTCCTTCAGAATATTTGGGAATGCTGGTTTGGTTGCTTTGAATTTCTTCAGGTGTTCTTTCTCCATCAATTTTAAAAGATAGTTTTGTAGGGTATATAAATCTGGTTTGGAGGTTATTTTCTTTTAGGGCTTGAAATATTTCAAGCTCTCCTTGACTTGAAGATCTATGTTAAGAAGTCAGCTGTAGAGATGGCTCAGTGGTCTAAGGCACCTACTTAGAACAAGCTTGGCAAAGCATCAGGGACCGCGGTTCAATCCCCCAGCACCACATGCCAGCCAGCCC
>NW_004524600.1:12280998-12282692 GCF_000260255.1 Octodon degus | reverse complement strand
ATCTATCTATCTATCTATCTATCTATCTATTTACTTTTGAGACAAGGTCAGTTTGGTCTTGAGTAGTTCAGGTTGGTCTTGAGTTCAGTATGTAGCTCAGGCTGGCTTCAAACTCCACTGATCTTTCTGGATCAGCCTCCTGAGTGCTACAATTACAGGTGTGCACCATCGTGACCAGCTGCTTAACAGCTTTTAACATTCTGTTCCTATATTGAATTTTGGGAATCTACCAGTATTATATACCTTTGTGTACTTAAATTTAATTTTTTAAAATTTTATTTATTTATTTATTTGGTATAGGGTCTCACTACTCACAGCTCAGACTCACAATGATCCTCTTGTCTCAGCTTCCCCAATGCTGGAATTACAGGTGTGTGCTACCATGCCCAGTTTTGGCAGCCAGCACAGTTTGCCCAGGGTTCTGGGGCTGGCACATCATGCAGTCAGTACCAGAGATCAAACCTGGGTCCTTGTGCTTGTCAGGCAGGTGCTTAGACTGCTGAGCTATCTCCCTGCACCCTATATATTTTTCTAATCATAGCTAATTGGACTTGTGTATGGCTAACATATCTGTATGTAAAATTATTTTTCTCTGCTTTGGAAATTTTCTGCCATTAGTTCTGTGAATAGGTATCTTTTTTTTTTTTTTAATGTCATTTCCACTATCTCCTGCTTTTTTTGCTGACTCCAGTCAATCTTATGCTATTCTTCTTTGCATTATCTAGCAGCCTTTGGGTTGATTTTTCATAGTCCTTTGCTATTTAAAAAAATATTTTAAAGATCACTAACTGTAGGGAGCTGCGTATAACCGTGCCCTAAGATGGCGCCAGTTTCCGCCTTCCAGCCCTCAGGGGGTGAGCGCTCCTAGTAATAAACAACTCCATAAAAGGCCAAGGCTTGGGCTAATGCATTGCTTCTGCATACCTGGACCAATGGACAGTACATACGTGGCACCCCATGATTGGAAGCCCTAAGACTTATAAGCTAAGAACAGGGGCCTCAGGAGAGAGAAGAGAAATGTAAGAGAGCAATAAAGTCTGCGCAGACACAACCAGTGGTCGCGTCTTCCTTGCTGGCAAGGCCGCGCGTGACAAGTGGTGCCGAAACCCGGGAACTGCAGTCCCATAACTGGTTGGAGACCTGCGCAAACGGTACCAATAAGCCCCAAGGTAAGTGGGGTCTGCCTAGAGCGGGTAATAAAACTCGCGCTCCCTAATTTGGGGGAGCGGGAGTCTCACCTAGAGTGAGGACAACCCAGGTAAAGTGGGGTCTGCCTAGAGCGGGTAGTAAAACTCGCGCTCCCTAATTTGGGGGAGCGGGAGTCTCACCTAGAGTGAGGACAACCCAGGTAAAGTGGGGTCTGCCTAGAGCGGGTAATAAAACTCGCGCTCCCTAATTTGGGGGAGCAGGAGTCTCACCTAGAGTGAGGACAACCCAGGTAATGGGCGCTTCTCTGTAGATAAGAGAAAGCAAGAGTTCGCTGACAAGCGGACTGAAACGAAAGGGAACTAAACCGAAAGTATATCAGTCATCATGGGCGCTTCCGCTTCGCACCCAATTTTTCAGGCTCTGAAGGAGCTGTTGCATGCACGAAAATTGAAGTTGAGTAATAGGACGTTGGAAAAGTATCTGAGGGAGTGTGATGTGGTGGCTCTATGGTTCGCAGTTTCTGGAAGTCTTACGATCCCCCCTAT
>NW_004524600.1:12269999-12279536 GCF_000260255.1 Octodon degus | reverse complement strand
GATGGCGCCAGTTTCCGCCTTCCACCCCCTCAGGGGGTGAGTGCTCCTAGTAATAAACAACTCCATATAAGGCCTAGGCTTGGGCTAATGCGTTGCTTCCGCATACCTGGACCAATGGACAGTACATACGTGGCACCCCATGATTGGAAGCCCTAAGACTTATAAGCAAAGAGCAGGGGCCTCGGGAGAGAGAAGAGAAATGTAAGAGAGCAATAAAGGCTGCACAGACACAACCAGTGGTCGCATCTTCCTTGCTGGCAAGGCCGCGCACGACAACTAACTGCAGTGTGTCTTCTATACCTGACAGTCTCTCCTCACACTGGCTCCTTCTGCTGCATGTACTTTCAATGGAATTTTCAATCTCCTGGATACATGTTTGAATCTGTTTCATGGATTTCATTTCTTTTGTATATCAAGCATTCACAGTCTTCATCATTTTCCTAAGGTCCTCTACTTTTTTTTTTTTTAAGTGTTATGTGCTCTAGAGTCACTAATCATGTCTTTCATTATCATAACCATTTTTGTAGTTGAGAAATGTAAAAAAAATTTTTTTTCCCACAGCATCATTCATCTGCTTTGTTACTTTTGCTGTTGCCACTTCAGAGAGCCCAGGTGGGAGGCTTTTGGATTGTTCCACCTCATTGCCCCGTGGCTTGATCTTTGGTGAGCTGCAAGTCTGGGGTTGCATCTTGTTTAAGTGTCTTCTCATTTTCTTTTCTTTTTTAATTTAATTCTTGGGCTGATGCTTGTAAATTAGTTATGGTGAGTAGCTCACTGATACTATTTCAGTCCTTAGGAAACGATTATTTGTCATCGATGTTTTCCAGCTATAGGTGGCTTTTGGGTTTTGAGTCTTTTTTTAGGATCCTACCGCTTCAATTTTTGGGGGTGAAAAGTTGCTGCATAGTGGGCCCAAGCCCTGATTCTTTACAACGGGCCTATAGGATTGTTTAGGACCCTTAGTCTCAGGACCCAGACCTCAGTCTGGCTGTACCAGGAAGAACAACTGACTAGAACAATTATGTCACCTTAGCTAAAGTAGTACAATCAGGAGTAACAATAGCATCAAACACAACCTAGAAAATGACAAACTGTGGTAACTATTAACTTACCACGTGCAACCATATGAACTAGATTTATGGCTGTGTAACAAAATCTAAAACAAACCAGAAAATTATATATAGTAAATACACCTTCAGTGTGGCGATTTTATCCTCAGAGGAGAAAAAAATTATTAACTAAGTTTATAGATAATTTTAGGCATAAAGAAGGGTTACATTCATCATTAAGGGAGTTTGTGCCTACACAAAGGGCCTCATTATGTAGCCTAGCAATGCCCCAAACTTGAGATCATCCTGTCTCACAGTGCCCAGCCCACCTTAAGACTCTTTGTTTAATCTTTAATTAATTAAGTTGGTACAGGGTCTCACTGTGCAGCTTGGACTCATAGTGATCCTCCTGTGTCAGCTTCTCCAGCACTGGGAGTACAGGTGTGTGCCACCACCTTTGGTTTTGGTGGCTGGCATGCCACATCAGGGATTCCAGGCCGCATGGCATGTATTACTAGGGATTGACCCTGGGTTCTTGTACTTGCCAGGCAGGTGCTTAGACCACTGAGCTATCTGCCCAGCCTGAGACCCTTGTCCAAAAAATGGAAACCAGTGCTCAGCACAGCAAACTTGATTTCCCACTGTGCAGAGGGATGAGAGCCAACTACAGAGCCCTAGTCCACCTCTGGCACCTGTGTGGTATTTGCTCCCTGCGCGTTAGGCTCTTCCCCACTTTGGGCACAGAGTGGCAGGGCAAAGCACTCTCCTGGCTGGCTCTGTTGCTGTGCTACAAGTCCCAGACCCTCTGTTCTAGGATTGGCCACAGTTTCAGAGCAGGCAGGGCTGGGTGGAACTGTTCTGCTCCACTGAATCCAGACCCACTCCAATGGATTTGGTTTTGAGAGAGTTTTTGTCTGTGGTCCATGTTGGCCTTGAACTTTATTTTATTTTTATTTTTTATTTTTTTTTTTCACCATTTCAATTTGGAAGCAGATACTTTATTAACTGACCAAATCATAAAAACACCATGGTAGATACCTTAGTTCATCCTTCTAATAAGCCTGTTGATCTGGTCTTCCCTATATCCTGCATCTCCACCTTCCACAAAATGGGTGGTCTTTTTCTTCATTCCACCTCGAGGAGATGATAACTTGAATGGCCACAGGAAATTATTTGCCTCTTTGAAGCATTTTCCAACAGTATAAATCTCATGAATCAGATCCTCCATGCAGATGATTCCATATTTACCAAGAGATCGAGCAATCAATGAATTATCTGTCAAGGCAATTCGCTTCTTATTGATTTTGCCATAGCCACGCTTGTATATTAGTTCGTTCACTGACTTCAGGTTTGGGTGCCCCATGCAAAGTATGGCTCCACAATTCTCAGCATGTTAATTGAAGCCTGGTTGAGCTTAACGAAGGTACCATTGAAGATTTGGCGAAGGCGAAGAAGCTGCAACACCTTGCGGACCTTTGGGCTCACACCATCGATACCCCTGATCCGGATGACAAGTGCCAGTTTGGGCTCTGCAGGGACATAGAAGTTGCCAGCTTTTCTCGCCATCCTAGCCATTCGGATCTCAGTTCTGTACATCTGTCTGTACTCCTTATGATAGTGCCTGGCTTTTTCATAGATGAGCTTCCCCCTCGCCTTGTGAAGCGTCTTCTGGGAAAATTTCTTTCTCAGGCGCTTTATCTTTAGCTCTGCGAAATGTTTTTGCTTTTTCATAAGGGTTTCTGGCACAGCAGGAACCTTCTTTTTCTTCTCTTCTACACCCTCCATGGTTCCAGCCAGAAAGAGCTGGCCTTGAACTTTAAATGGTCTTGACTCAGCCTCCTAAATTCTGGGATTAAGACTGGATTTACTCTTAGCCACACCAGACACCTTTCCTGCTCCTCGAAGGAAAGCCAGCGGTGCGTGTGCAGGTTCTCTACTGAGTGTTTTCTCTCTGTTCTTCAAGCATCTTCTGGGAAGGACAGAATTGTGTCCAATGCTGATGGAGCTGCGCACCCAGCTTGGTTGCTGCCCATTTCTAGGTCCTTTTTCTTTCTCTCTCTCTCCTCTCCTCTTTTCCATCTCCTTATTACATGCCAGTGATTTTTTTTTTAAATTTTATTTATTTATGTGTGTGTGTGTGTGGCCAGCTCAGCCCACCAGGGGGCAGGGCTGGCTGGTATGTGGTGCTGGGGGCTTGAACTGCGGTCCCTGTGCTTTGCTAAGCTTCTTCTAAGTAGGTGCTTTAGACCACTGAGCATCTCACCAGCCCCAACATGCCAGTGATTTTTAAATTTATTTTACAGTATTTTGATGCTGGATATGGTGGCACAGGCCTACGATCTGTGTTTGAGAGGTCAAGGCAGGAGGATCACCATGTATGAGGCCAGCCTGGGCTTCGTATGAGTTCAAGGCCAGTCTGAACTACACAGCAAGACTCTGTCTCAAAAAATAAAAGAAGATAAACTACAGTTGAATACATAAATAAATCTTATAATATATTGCCAGAGGCTATTTTGCTTTGTGACATGCATGCAGAATTATTCCAAGTCCAAGCTCTAGACTCTGGCTGGCTAAGCTGGAATCCATAGCATCTTCCTTCAGAGTGAACTCCCTCAGAACTAACATTACTCTTTTAAGATTACATCACTCAGAGCTGACCCAATAGCTCAGTGGACTAAAGCGCCTGTTTAGGCAGAGCACAGTGGCCAAGAGTTGATCCTCAGAGTGCCTTGCCATGCCAGCTCCATCCCCAGGCCTTGCTGAGATGGTGATTGATACTGGGCTTGGTGGCATGCGCCTGTAATCCCAGCACTTGGGAGGCCAAAAACAAGAGAATCACTATGAGTCTGATCTGTGTAGTGAGACCCTGTTGACTCTATAATAAATACATAAAAATCTATTCCATCACTCCTCTGGATCTGCCTCCTGACCAGCAGAATGGCATGGGAATATGTTTTCCTCCCACTCTCTCTCCTGCCCTGAAGCCAAGACACTTGCCCTTGATGTACTCTCTTAATTTTCAACATTGGGCTGGTGAGATGGCTCAGTGGTCTAAAGCACCTACTTAGTACAAGCTTAGCTAAAGCACAGGGACCGCGGTTCAATCCCCCAGCACCACATGCCAGCCAGCCCTGCCCCCTGGTGGGCTGAGCTGGCCACACACACACACACACACACACACACACACACACACAAATAAATAAAATTAAAAAAAATTAAAAAAAAATTTCAACATGCACAAGTATATTACTAAGGCTTTTAACTATGAAGTTGAGAGCACAATTCATGTAAAAGCTATCCCCTTCCCTTCTATTCAGTACTGGTAATACTTGCACTGACCTATATCTCAGCCTTTGTAAAGTTTTTACTTATTTATTTACTTTATTTATTTATTTTTGAGACAGTGTCCCTGTGTGGTTCAGGCTGAGTTCACTACATAGTCCCTGAACTCACAGCGATCCTCCTGCCTCAGCCTCTCCAGTGCTGTATTCCAGGCATGTACCACCAGGCGTGGCTTGGATTTGCTGCATTTTTACATTCAAGTGATTTTCTCTGCTGGCATCACAGATATTTTGCTTTTTCTCAAGGTGGTTACTTGTAGAACAGAAGAAGTGAAGCATGTGTTCTGCAAGGCATTGGACAGAGTCCTGTGATGCCTCTATCAGGGACATGATGGAGAAATGCGATGTGGGTGGAGCACTTTTAGCCAGCTGAATAAATAGCTCTGGACGACTGCACAGGCTGCCATTCTGGAGGAAGGACTGCATGGCTGGCTCTGAGAACTGGTTCAGGTACAGAAAATGTGAACGGTGAAGCAGGCTGCGGCAGAGGCGTGGGTCTAGCACTGTCTTGGATGTGTATGTGGGTGTTTCGGGGGAAGATAATGATTTGGGGGTGGAGTAGGGAAGAGAGAGGAGGCGGGGGCTGGGAATCAGGACAGGGAGATGATGGCTTACATAACAGACATTTATGAAGTAATAACCAACTATGTAGTAGATGGTATCTAGGCGCCAAACGTGTTGTAACTCAGGTCCCCCACACAGACAACGGAAGGGTTTCCCATGGTATCTCTAATGGGCAGATGAAAGCAGAGCGGCGATTCCCTTCAATGTTGCACAGCTGGTAAGTGGTGAAGACTGAGATTGGAGCCTTGCCCAGCCACGAAGTCGCAGTAAGTGTCTGGTAACTTAGGTCCTAGGCATAGTCTAGTTGGTCAGGTTGGTGCACAAACAGAGGATCAACTCCTAGAGAACCTATGGCGCTGGTTCATTTCTGGATCACCTCACGTTGTCATGGCTGGAGTTTTGGACAGTGACTGGATTATAGGGTGAAACAGCCCACTTCCCATTAGGACACAGGGCCTGGAGGGAAGAAGGGGTCACTGTGGGTGTGGCCTGGAAGGGCCTGGCTAGCTCTCTGGCTCCACCCCTCACTCGCTTTTTCTGTCTGCCGGGTCATGAGCATGTCCCCTCTGTGCAGGCCCTGCCACATGCTGTCCTGCCTCAGAGCTAGCTGACTGTGGACAAAGCCTCCATAAAGAGCTAAGGTGAACATCTCCTTTACCTCATGGCTGCCAGGTATCAGGTCCCAGAGACAAAGAGAGTCACTGAGATGTACATGTTGATGTTAAAGGTCCAGGGAAAAAAAGCTATTGTCTTCTTTGTACAGTCAAACCTCACTTTGTGCATACCTTGTTCTGTGAGTGTTCCACAAGACGCTTGAGTGTTTGCTTATGAGGAATTTAAACCTGATAAATGAGCCATATCTTGCAATGCAAGTAGTATGTGTCATTGAATGTCACAGGGTCACAGCTGAGCCAGAGGCTCTATCTCTAGGACTGTGGATGGTCATCTTTCATCAGCAAGAGGTTAGTGAGGAGATATCATCTGCAGAGGAGGAGAAAAAGCAAGAGGATTTTTTTTTTTTAACTTCAGATGAGATTAGGGAGATGTGTAAAATGTGGGAAGCTACATAATTTTTCAGAAAAGCACCAATTGAACAAGGCTGTAATGGTGCAAGGAATGAATCTGTTTAATGACAATGAAATGTCACATTTCCATGAAATCCTCAAAAGGAAGCAAAACCAAGTATCAGATAGGTCCCTTGTTCAGGCTGCAGCAAAAGAATAGAATTCTCTGGAGCCAGGGGACAGCAGTGACTCCATTTGTGACAGTGAAAGTCACACCATGCAATAACCGTCCGTGCTCCCTCCCTCACACCAGCTGTGAAGGCTTTCTTTTTTTGTTGTTGTAGTTGTACCAGGGATTGAACTCAGGACCCTGTGCTTGCCAGGCAAGTGCTTATTCTACTGAGCTATCTCCCTGGCCCTGAGCTATTTCCCCGGCCCCACGGAGGTTTTCAAAGGAAGTACAAGTTAATTTTTTTTTTTGTTTCCTACTTTCTTTGTTCTTTATCATATTACAGCATTGTGATCATTTTTAGAGGAATATTTTTGGGCTGTGGACTGAATCATCTGAGTTTCCATTATTCCTTATGGGGAAATTTCCTTTGACATCCAAGTGCTTTGGATTACAAGTCTGTCTGGAGAGACAAATTACACTCGCAAAGAAAGGTTTTACTGTGTGTGTGTTTTCTGGACAGCATGTCTGTAGCTCTCTGTACTAGAAGCCCTGTGAGTGTGGGAGAAGTGTGGCAGAAAGCTAGAGGAGGTGCTCTGAGGGGAGAGCAATGGCCTGTGAGGGGAGACGTAGCACAGCCTACAGCCAGGAACCAGAGGAGCAGATGGGCACCCGCGATACCAGCAGAACTGTGTCAACAGCAGGCTGTGGGGTGGGGGAGGAGGCAACAGGTGAGTCCAGACACTGCTGTGAAGGGAAGGGGCAGGAATGCTTGGGGCCTAATGGGGGCAGACATGGGGGAGGGAGGGAGGGAGCAGAAAAGGATGGAAATGCAGTAGGTATATGTGTCAGATGCCCCAGATCAAAATAATAGCTACGTATCACAAACATGTACTAATAAAATAAGTAAATAAATGCATAGGATAAAGAGAAGGGTTTCCCTCTTCTAACAACAATTGAGTGTATTTTAAATGTTAAGTGGCAAATTCAAAGAGCAGCTACAGACATAGAAAAGGAGGTAAACTATGGTGCCACATAGCTATAGACACAGAACTCTGAGAGGCTGAGGCAGGAGGACTGCAAGTTCTAGCTCAACCTGGGCAATGTTGAGACGTATGAGAACCTGTCTCAAAAAGGGAACAGGGAACACTAAGGATGTAGCTCAGTGGGAAGATCCTGGGTATAAGGTTTAATCCCCATTGCCAGAAAAAGAGAGAGAGAGAGAGAGAGAGAGAGAGAGAGAGAGAGAGAGAGAGAGAAAGGAGAGGGAGAGGGGGCAGGGGTGTGGCTCAGGGGTAGGGGACTTGTGTAGCGTGCACAAGGCAATGGATTAAATTCCCAGCATGGCAGTAAATAAATAAATTTGAAAAAAAGGGTAAGAGTGGCACAATACCTTGGAGGGGGTGTGTCTTAGTTACTCTTCTCTCCTTGCTGGGACAAATACCCGACACTCAAAATGAAGGAAGGAAAGGTTTATTTAGCTCACAGTTACTGGAGGTTTCAGTCCATACTCAGCTGGCTCCAAGGCAGAGCAGCACAGAGCAGAAAGCAACCTTTCATGGCAGCGGCAAACAGCAAGAGAGCAAGGGAGGGGTAGCAGCAGCTCAAGCAGCTAGCTTCTCTTCCCACCTTACATTGTAATGCAAATTACCTGCCCCAGGGTAGGGGAAGTACTCACACCTATGGGTACTTCCCAGTATTTACCCACCTATGGGTAATCCCAGCAGTACTAAGACCCATAATCCCAGCCTTGGATCACACATCATCCCAGTGGATCATGAGTTGACACAAACTCTGTAAGTCCTCACCCCATGACTACATGAGGCTTTGGGGGGACAACGAGACACAAACCATAACAGGGTGCAAGAACGGGTGAGATCTAAACACAGAGGAACCTGGGGTTCTCTGAGATGGGGGTAAGGAGAGTCTCAGCAGAGCTCATGGGGTGAAGAAATGCCTACCTTATGTCACCAGGAAACAGAGGCCCAGAGAAGCTAAGGGTGGGGACAGAGCCCACAGACCACTTACAGCACTTACCTGACGTGTCCTCTCCCAGACAGAAGCCTTCTCCTCCCTTGACCTCTAATTTTTTTGAGACAGGGTCTCACTTTCTAGTTCAGGCTGACCTTGAACTCACCGTAGCTGAGGCTGGCCTCTGACTCCTGGTGGTCCTCCTGTCTCAGCCTGCCAAGTGCTGGGATGACAGGGGTGTGCACTGCTTGACTTTCATTATTTTGGATCTTCTCTGATTTCTTTTTCTATTCCTTTTTCTGGTTCTTCCCTTCCTGAGGAAACACACTCCGGGCCCCATGGTGTACTTAACAATGAAGCGAACCTTGTTCCTGGCCTGGGTTCAGCCCTGGGCTTTGCTGCCTCCTCGCTCTGATCTCGTTTGGACCCAGCTTCCCTGAGCTTCTCAGGTAACAATCTGTGCAGAGGAGATGCCAGGAACCTGGGAACAAAGTTTGTATAGGGCCTCAGTTGTGGCCCACAGTCCTGCGGAGGGACAGGCTCCTGGAGTGGACAGTCCCATGGAAGGCTGGCCATGACCTGCGGGTGCCAGCGTACCCACCTGTTGGCAGATGGGCCGTTCGGCCCTGGCAGACCCTAGGTGGCACCCCTTGCACACCTGTGGGAGGGGGCAGGGTCCCAAGGCTGCTGCCTGGCCAGGCTGGTGCCCAGATCTCTGGCGCTGTATTAAATCCTCCTAATGAACCACACACATAGATCTGTTTCCTTTCCAGCTCTGATGCAGACATTAACCCCAACAACAGGACCATGTGGGGGCCTTGTCAAGGAAGTGACCCTACGCCCACGTCTCGGAGCCAGCTGGAGGATGTCCCCAGTGACACTGGCCTGGCCAGGCCTGGGTCACAGGGTCAGGAGGCGGGAGCAGGGGAGGAGAGGATACAGGAAGCAGGCTGGGGAGAAAGGCAGGAACCAGCCTTTTGCCTCACTGATAACCCTAAAGGTACTCACACCAAACAACAGAAGACACAGCTTAAAGCCCAAACACTTTGCAGGTCTCTGAGCTGCGGAGGGGCATCGGAGTTGCAGTTTAAGATCTCGCTGGCTCCGTCCAAGACCAGTGTGGTCTCTAATTGGAGAATCACCACTTGCCGTGAGTAACTCCTGAAACCGGAAAGGACTTGGGTTTACAGAACTCTCCGGGCTGGGCAGAGCTGTCTCTGTCTGTCTGTCTCTCTCAGCAGCACTCCACAGGCAGAAAGGGCTAAATCACACCCACTCCTGATGAGTGTGCTGCTTGTTCCCCAGCAGGAGATGACACAGTACTAAACACGCACTGGGCACTCACCAGCAGTGTGCAGTGTGTGATGTTTCCGTCCTGGGCACACAGTTGGCATGTGTACATACACATCTTAAATCCTCTTTTAATAAAGCAACGGTTT
>NW_004524600.1:12265400-12268478 GCF_000260255.1 Octodon degus | reverse complement strand
TACTAAAAAAGCTAAATATTCCCTTAATGAGGCAGATTAGGGTGCAGCAAACTTGCCGAGCAAGTGGGTGTGCTATGTCAATGGCTGAGGTTCAGGAAAACCTGAAAAAGCACAGAAAGAGTTCCCAGAGCCCTGCTCTGGGGACCAGAGAAAGCCATCTGCAGTCTTTGCTCAGGTCTCAAGACCGCGTCCTTTCTCTGGTGTGAGAAACTGAAAGTGTAGTGACCGAGCATGAAATAGGAAGAAAAATTTCAGATGAGAAGGGGAACTAGGGAGGGAGGAGGGAAAAAAAGGAACAGAAGAGAGAAAAAGAGAAAAGAGAAAAGAGAAGAGAGAGAGAGAGAGAGAGAGAGAGAGAGAGAGAGAGAAAAGGGGAAAAAAACCAGAAACCAAAGCCAGTTTTATAAATAAAGAGGGGAAGAGGGGTTGGAGAGAGGGTAGAGAAAAGGGACCAGGAAAGAGTCAAGTTATACCATGTATGGGTACAAATTCCCCACAAAGAATGTGATCATTATATATACCTAAAATGTACCCAAAAATTAATTAATAATAAAAAAGGGACTCAGGCAGGCTTTTGACAGGATGGCCTAGACCTGATCCTGGCCTGAGCAGTGGGAAACAGAAAACTCAGTGGTCACCGAATTTGAAGCCCCTGCACTCTGCCTGCAGTGTGCACTGCTCTTCCTACATTAATTAATTAATTACAGGGTCTTTCTACACAGCTTGGACTTGTAGTGATCCTCCCGTCTCAGCCTCTCTAGTGCTGGGATTACAGGCATGCACCACTATGACTGATTTCTGGGCTGGCACAGTTTGTGGCGCCAGGGATCGAACTCAGGTTCTTGTGCTTGCCAGGCACGGGTTGTGCCGCTGAGCTTATCTCCCCAGCCCTCTTCCTACTTTTAACTGACTGTTGCTCTGCAGAGCATGTTATTCCCCTCCCTTTAGTCAGTACAAAATCTTGCTAACGGTTCAGAAAGAACCTAGAAACCACCTCTAGAAAGACACCCCAAAAGTTCTGCCCTACCACAAGTCAGGAATGAAGGCTTTAACTTTTTTTTTTTTTGGCCAGCTCAGCCCACCCTAAGAGGGGGGCTGGTGCGACATGTGGATACACTGGGGATCGAACTGCAGTCCCTTGTGCCTGCCTAAGCTTGCCTAAGCAGGCACTTTAGACCACTGAGCTATCTTGCCAGCGCAAAGGTTTTAACTTTAATTCATGAAAAATCCTCCATCCCAAAAGGGACGCTGTATCAGTCTGTCCTGCAGGACTACAGTGAGATCCAGAAAAAGGCTAACTTTATTAAACAAGACATTATCGTGGTGTCTGGAGATGGAGGCAGAAGGCTGCAGAGCTGCATCTGGGGAAGATCCTGTGCACCCAGGCATGTGTGCGTGCGTGTGTGTGTGTGTGTACGCTGAGCTCACTCTCCACCACTAGGCTGTTCCTCAGCCCTGGAGAAGACCTTTCTGCTGGCACAGCCCAGCTGGGCTGGTGCAGGGTACCTCGTGGCCAGAGACATGAGTGTGTCTGGGTGTCTCTTCCAGCCCTGTCACTTAGTCACCAGGTTCAGGCCTGGGCTTGATCCTCATCCTGTACTGGATCAGAAATGCCTCTGAGAGGCCTTGCTTCTCCCTTAATGCCTCATCACGGGGTGAAATTTTCACACATGAAGGCTTGGGGGCACTGATGCCACATCTGAACTGCAGGCTGCGGTTTCTGAACACCTCTTGGTGAGCACAGTGAGCGCTGCTGGCCCACAGGGGACAGATGCCCATGCCCACATCAGATTTGGCACCGCCATCAATGGGGTGGAGGGCAAGGCCTGGCACATTAGCTTTCTGGGTTGTGTGTTCTTATGACAGGAACTCTGCTATGTATTTAGGCTGCACTTGGACTCACCATGTGGCCCAGGCTGGCCTTCAATTGGCCAGGACCTTCTTGCCTCAGCTTCTCCAATGCTGAGAGTATAGGCGTGGGCAACCACATCCAATGTGGTTTTCTTTTTCTTCTAATGATAAACAAGGGCCAATCATTACATGAAATACGTTTAATGCCATCACAGAAGTGAAATCAAAACAACGGGATGAGGCATGAATGCGCCACACCCACTGCAATGGCTACTGTACGACACAGTGGGGCGTGGTGACCCTCATCTGTAATCCCAGCACCCTGGAAGGCAGAGACAGGAGGATTACTCTGAGTTTCGGGCCAGCCTGGGCTGCACAGTGAGACTTTGTCTCAAAAAAGAGTCAGTCTACTGGGTTTTATCTCGACTGGCCTTTGAATTGGTGGCGCAGAGAAAACTGCACTCCACACAGTACAAACAGCAGCACCGTGGAAAACTAGCTCCCAAGCCCTCCAAGCAACTGAGATCCCTCCTCTGGGCTGACGACAGTTGGATTCTAGCTTCAGGATGCTGAGCTCAGTCTCCCCAAATGCGTCTCACCAGAAGCCTTGAGTTGGGGGTGGGAGAGGTGTCCATGACCACGAGCTTAAGAGCGCTCGGATTTACCAGTTTTGGCCCTCAGTTGGGGAGCCACGTTTTGCCTCCTGCTGCCCAACTCCATGCTCTGGGGGAAGAAAGAGGCAGGTGTAACCTTGATCCCTCAGGGGATGGGGAGGAGGTCCCACAGTCACCTCGCTAAGAAAAAAACGCTCTTCCAGCCTTCTTTTTTTTCTTCCTTGGGACATCAGGGTCTCACCGTGTAGTCAGGTTGGCCTCTCATCACTACCAGGCCAGGCTGGCTTTGAAAACCTGCCTCAGTCTCCCGACTGCTGGAATTATAGGTGCTCCTACAGCCTTTTTAAAAGACATCTTCAGAGCCTTTGGGACTGGTGTCCTACTAGGCTACAAAAACCCGGGTTTCTGGACCATATAAATAAGCACCTCTCTGGGGTCCACCCAGGCGCCCCTCATTCCGGAGGCAGATGAGGGGCGGGGCGCGCAGGTGAGCGGCTCCCCTCTCCCTTCTCCCCTCCCCCGGGCCTTCCCGCCGCCGCTGGCCGCGAGGGGACGAGGGGTGCCGGGCAGGGCGCGCAGCCGGGCGCAGGTGGCCGGGCCGCGGGCCGCCCCT
>NW_004524600.1:12243717-12264725 GCF_000260255.1 Octodon degus | reverse complement strand
GTCGCTGCTCCCGCCCGCCCCCTGGCGGCCCGGGGCGGCCCTGCGACGGTGGCAGGCCGGGGGCGTGCAGGTGGCGCCCCACGCTGGCAGCTGGGCGTGGGTGGCGGGCGCAGCCTGTGGGTAGGCAAAGCGCGCGCAGCACCGGGCACCTCAGGCGCCTCTGGGGACGTAAGCGAGCGTGGCATCATCTCCGCCCCACCACGCACTCCCGGACCTGTGTTCTTAGCCGCCCAGCACTTACTTTAGCGCTTTGCTTTTGGGCGCCGAGTTTTGTTTGCATTAGCACTCTGGGGTTCGGAGGCCCCGGCCTTGAGCTCGAACTCGGGACCCATTGGTCCCGGTGCACGCCCTGACCCCGAGGTCCACCACGCATCTCACTCGGCGGCCGCGCTGACTCTGGTGAACTAGGCAAATGGAATTTCCTGCTGCCCCAGCGCAGAAAAACTTGCTGTGCAACTTGCCGTGCAAAGCGCATGTGATCGCTCCCTTTTCAGAACACGGCTGGGGTCGCCATCCCGAGGGAAGAATGCATTGGAGGGGCCTGATGGGTGGCAGGGTGGTGCTGCTGACACCCACGCCTGGCTTTCAGCAACTCTGCGTGAAACACGCCTCCCTTAGAATTACTTCGCCTGCGATCTGGAATAGCTTGTTTTCCACCTTGCTAGAAAAACGCAGTAGTATTTTAAGCACCTAAGAGCCGAGTTCAGATTTTCAGTAGTTCATTTCCAGTGAGATTGTTTGCTACAATCCGTCTCTATCTGCAGGTTGTGCAGAGTTCGCTGGTGGTGATTTTACGTGTTTCCAACTCCTCTCTTGATTGTCTTGTCCAAACTGACCTCAGGGGTTGTGGACAGTTCTTGGCCAGGGAGAGTAGAAGGGGATGTTGCAGAACGGCAACACGATTAAGATCTGTCTGCTCCGTGCGCGGACAGCCTTAGGCTCTCGAGGATGTGTGGTTCTGGTGAATGTGCAGTCCCCATGGTGGGGACGTTTCTAGCGAGTGTGTGTACTAGTCCTGAATTCGAATTCTGCCCTGGACAAATGATGATCTGTGGGAATTAAAAAAACAAGGATGAGGTGTTGCCGTAGTTTACAGACACCAAAGGAAGCCATTTGAGATTCTTAAAAAGTAAACAAGTCAAAGCTCCCTGAAACTCAAGAATTCTTGCTTTGCTAGTTTTGCATTTAAATGTATCAGTTTTCTCTTTTTTATGTACACTTGTCCCAGTAGGCTCTTCTAGCCATCCATCAAATTTTCTGCATAGTGACTAAAATGATTTTTGCAGGGTGGGAGGCACGGGATCTTGTCATATAGCTCCGGCTGGCCTCAAAGTGATCCTCCTGTCTCAGCCTCTCCAGTGCTGGCGCTACAGGCTGCACCACCACACCCAGCAAAAGAAATTCTTTCAAGTTCACACAGCTCTGTTTCAATTGTAAATGGCTTTGATTGCATACCAGAAATCTTGGCTAATCATTTTTTTATAATCATGAAAGAAGGCTTTTATTAAATATAATTATGCCTGTGAGTATAAGCGCATACACAGAGAATGCCAAACTGTAGAGACATTCATTTTTGTTTTCACTTAACTTTTTTATGCCTGTGCCTTAGTTCTACTTGGTGTCTATTAGGCTGTAACAGTAGGAGAGTATCTCAAAAAAATAAATAAAAAATAAAACAGTGCCTCAAACCTTGTTCCTGGGTGCAAGCTACATGTTGCTGTCATTTTGCCTCCATGTATGCTAGGCCTTAGAAGCAGCATCTTCCATTCGTATGTGTGACATGTCGGCTTTTGGATTTCGAATTGACTGTAAAAGCCATCCATTCACGAGCTGTTTTATTTATTTATGTTTGAGCTAGAGTCTGGCTATGAAGCCCAGGCTGGCCTCGAACTTTTGGATATCCTCCCGTTTCTGCCTTCCCAGTGCTGATATTGTGGGCATGTGCCACCCTGCCCAGGCTTCAGGAACTGTCTTGCGTTTATTGTTGTCAGCTGAAGCTTGGCTTGCAGTCACTATCATCTTTCTCCCTCAGCCGTCTGGGTGCTGGGATTACAGGCTTGCGCCATGACATTCAGATCCACTGCATGAACTCTTCACCAGAGAGGGAATCCAGGCCAAAAGTTGAAGTTACTCACCTGGAGACTGGAGGTGGATAACAGCACATCCCACCTGCCGTGTGCTGCATATCTGGCTTCCAGGTAGCAAGGGCGGGTGTGGAGGAGCAGGCGGCAGAGTGTGGCTGTATCTGGGGTCCTTGGGTGGTGCAGGTGGCTGCTGAGTCATCTGTGTGGCTCCCAGGAAGCCTGTGGCAGAGCCTGGCAGCTCCACCAGAGCCTGAGGGCGAGGCACAGTGGACTTGGATTTGCTGGGGCCCATCTCAAACCCAGATGTCCCTTCGGCAGGGACTGTTGGCCTCAGCTGTTGAGAAGAGTATTTCATCAACCTTACTGTCCTGCAATGTCACGGGCAGTCGGTCAGTCAGCAGAGTAACTGTCCGGCTTAAGTTGGGGAGAACGTGCTCCGTTGTTCTCTTCCCTGAAGCCACCAGCGTGGCCACAGTCTGCACCTTCGAGGCCACACTTAGCAGGGGTGCTGACACTGCCAGGCGGTCCCCCCACCACACACCGAGGTCCTTGAGTCCAAGGATGGTGACATCCCTGGTTTTTGAGAATTTTTGAGTATACTGTGTGGAATGCGATAGCTCAGGAGTTATTTAAGCCGATCTAGTATTTAGTTTCTTTCTTTCTTTTTTTTTTTTTTTTCAGTTTGGTTTTTGGAGATAGGGTTTCCAAGATGTAGCCTATGCTGGCCTCCAACTTGGCGGTCATCCTCCTGCCTCAACCTTGCAAGAGGAGTGCTAGGGCTCCAGGGTGTGGGGCTGTGCCTGGTGATAGTTAGTTCCTTATTTATTTATTTATTTATTTATTTATTTTTGTGAAGAATAGCTACGAAAACCATAGTGAAAAAGTACCAGGTTAGGTTGGTAGTTAGAAATCTAAATGAGCAAGGCATTACTTTAAAAAAAAGTAAACTTTCTGGCTTTTAGAAGTTTTGTGTTCAACTACCGACATCTCCTTTCTGTAAAGGTCAAATTTTATTAACTTAGTTGACAAAATAAGGACTCTGAAAATAGTAACAAGAGCCCAAAACGTGGGTGGTTGCGTCTGGGCTCTGTAAACAGGTGACAGAGACTTTGCCTCGCAGAGGTTGATACACACTTACTATTCCTGTTTCACTTTTAAGCCCTTTATTCAGATAAAATTCACAACTACACATTTCTCTCAATGGAAGTGTACAGTTCAGGGCTGGGTGTGGTGGCACCCGCCTGTAATCCCAGCACTCAGGAGGCTGAAACAGAAGGATTGCTGTGAGTTCAAGGCCAGTGCAGGCTACACAATGAGACTTTGATCTCCAAAACACAAGTGTGCAGTGGTTGTTTTCAGGATAATCAGAGTTGTGTGACATCACCACAGTTGGTTTGGAAGCGTTTCGGTCAAGCCAGAAGAAATCCCAGCGCTTGGCGGCCTGTTTTCCTTTTTCTCGTAAGCCTCCTGCCCTGGGTAACCGCTAATCTCCTTTTGTACCCTCGGCCTCTGCAGCCTGCGCTGCTCTGGATGTCGATTGCATTGGGTTCCTTCATCGTGGGCTTCACCTGGCCTCCTCTATGTAGCATGGTATCTGTGTCACTTGTAATTTATTTCTTTTTATAATTAATAGAAATACACTGTGTATGAAAAACATGATTGCCTGAGACAGGATTTGGCTCCATAACCCAAGCTGACCTTGAACTTATGATCCGCCTGCCTCAGCCTCTGGAGTGCCAGTACCACAGGCATATGCCGTCTACCAGGCCTTTCATCTTTGACCTTGTGAAACAGCAAGGCCAGGGTATATTAATATACCCATTTTACAGATTAAGGGATGGAGTGTCCAGAGCTCCTAAGAAGTATGCATAGCACACCAAATTTTCTGATTTCTAGTCCAAAACTCTTTCACATCACCTAGCACTGGAGGTGTAATTCAGTGTTAGTGGTAGAGGGTGCACTTAGTCCTGGGTTCAAACTCCACTACTTCAAACAAAAGCCACCTCCTGGATGGATATGAAATGTAATTTTGGAAAGATGTAAGAAAGGAGGGTTTGTTGACCTTTGCTAATAACAAACAAAAACCCCAAACAAGCTGAGGGTGGTGATACACACCTGCAATCTCAGAACCTGGGAGGCTGAGGCAGGAAGATCACCATAAGTTCAGTCTGTATTACATACAGTAGAGTGAGTTCAAGGCCAGCCTGAACTACTTAATGAGACCCTGCCTCTATTTTTAAACAGTTACGAAAAAGCAGAGTATGCTTTCCACATGGGTCCTAGGAGTGTGTTGCCATTTGGGAGGTTTGCTGTGTTGTATGACCATGGGGCTGCCCTTTACCCCATTGCGTGTGCTCAGCCTGGGCAACTGTCCATGACGGCCTCGGCACACTGCATGTAATTTTTAGAGGTGAGTTGGATCATGTTCAAGACAGCTGGTTGGCTGGGCGTGAACTGAGCAGTAGAGCTTGCATACTAGCGTGTATGGCGTCCGGGTTTGGTACTCAGCACTCTCCCATCCCCACCCCCAAGGGCAGTGGTTGGCAGCAAACTGGGTAGCACAGGCGGTATCTACATAGACAGGCATGGAGCAGTGCAGTGGAGTAGGTGGTGTTCCGGGTGCTGAGGGGCAGGGTGCCGGCTCTGTGCCCTACCTGCCCAGAAGCTGGTGGCAGCCCCTGCAGTGAGCAGGACTCTGTCCCCAGCCCTGAGCTGCAAGCCTTCCCCAGTGCTGGGCAGAGCAGGGAAGGTTGCAGGAACCTCTGTGCCTTGGAGGGTCATGGCTGTCCCTGAGCCGCCTGCTGTAGGCTCACTGCTTCACTGCCAGTGAAACACAGGGGTACCAGGCGGGGTAGGGTGGGCGTGGAGTGCCTCTGTCCACCTCCCACCCCAGACAGCCCTTGCCTCTGACAGCAGCTTGCCCTGTGAAGTTAAAGAGGCTCTGAGCTCCCTTCCTTGCTGTGCTTGGGGCGTTGCCTAGGACTTTTCCTAAAGCAGAGACCGCAGCTTCCATGGCCCTGTCCACCCTGTCCAGCCATTCTCCTCCTGCATGGTCTCTCTATGTAGTTCAGGCTGGCCTTGAATTTACCATACAGCGCAGGCTGGTCTCAGGCTCAAGGTGGTCCTCCTGTCTCAGTTTCCTGACTACTGGGATCCCAAGTGTGCACTACCACGCCCTGCTGGTCCAACTTTTTAAATAGAAAGTGCCTCTCTTTTGGCCAGCATCTCCCTACTACCTCTCTCCTGCAGCTCTTGGTGGCCACCATTGTGCTTCACTTCTATGAGATCGACTTGCTCTTGGGGAACTTGAACTCTCACTATTTGAAAAGATGGATCTGGGAGCACAGCTTTGATCAGTAATGCTCTTGTGGGCCTTATGTGGAGAAATTTATATACAACCTTTGTTTCTGGAATAAAATTTGCGACTGGAAGGACTCTTCCCAGTAATAGTTGATTCAGGTACCTACTCTTTGCGCTGTTGGGGGTTGAGCCCAGGCATCCGAGCTGGTCCTCAGCCCTGCGCCTGTTCATACCCAGACAGCGTGTGGAGTTTCACGTGTCGAGGCCTTAGTCATCTGCCAAGAAATCAGGCAGGTACATGTTTCAAATATGTGTCTCTCCTCCCTCAGTACACTCATAGTTTCCTCGTCCTCGATAAAATCATTGTAGAAAGGTGCGTTGAAATGTATTTTGCCACATATTTTCTAAAAAAGAGTTGTTTTTTGTTTTTTTCTTAACTTACCACTCGTAAGTCTTTAACCTAAAACATAAGTGTACTATTGACTTTTGGATATTGAGAGTATAATTACCTGGTATAAAAAGAAACCTATTTAGGAGGGATTATTTACTTAGCAGTAATTAGTTTTCTGCTCTGTGAGAGAAAAACCTCATATTAAAATTTCAACTGCATGTATTGTTTTAAGGATTAGAACTAGCAAATGAAAAAATAAATAAATAACAGAAAACTAGTTGAGTTCCTTAACACTTTGGAGGAACATTCAGAAGCAGAAAAATAATGCAATGTTTTCCTCTGGCTGACACTTAAATACCTTAGAGAAATTGGGTTTTAAGTGTCAAATAATGTGACCTGCATATACCTGGTACCTTATTTTATTATTTAACTGTTTTTTCTCAGCTGGTTCCATGTCCTAGATTTGACTGTGAATTCTGCGGGAGTCGTGGGTCAGCACCGACAGGTTGATGTGGGGTGCAGCCTAGTGGCCAAGCCTTTGCCTTGGTGCATCTGCTCTGGGGCAGTGTCCAGGGTGGCTAGGGGACCCCAGCGGGAGGGTGCTGGTGGCCAGGGTGCATTTGTATGTTGGCCGCAGTATGGTTTGCATTTTTCAAAAACACACCTCAGCAGTGCTGGGGTGAACTGAGGCAGAGGAGCTGGAGCTCTGCCTGTGGAAGGAGGGACAGGTCTGGGAAGGGCCACAGCATGCCTGAGGTGAAACCCTCAGCTATTGCCGTCATCTTGGGGGCCGGGGATTGAACCTAGGGCCTGTGCGCCAGGCAAGCACCACTGAGCCACAGCCCAGCTCTCTTTATTTTGAGGCAATTTCTCAGCTGCCCAGGTTGGCTTGGAATTTGTGACCCTCATGCTGCAGCCTCTTAGGTGGCTAGGCTTCAGCTGTGACCATCACGCCCAGCTGACGGTGTCCTCATGGATGTCAGCCTGAGGGACCTTCTTTCTTCCAGGTGGTGGAGATTGGGACGCTCTCCATGGGCAGGCGTGGCCGTGTGTGCCACAGTGGCCCCTGAGGTGGACGCTGCTCTGTTCTTTCTGTGGGACTGGAGAGAGGGCCAGGCGCAAGTCACTTGCCCTCAGTCACAGCTCGGAGGCAGGGGCAGGGCTGTGTGGCACTGCTTGTGTCACCTGAACTGCCTTCCAGTAGGACAGTCACATACTCAGATGCAGGAATGGCTAGAAAGCTTTGCCCAGCTGTTGGCACCTGCCTGCAACCTCGGGGCGGGACGCTGCTGAGGCAGGAAGACCTTTGTGCGCACAGAGACCGCATCCCCGCACAGAAAAGCCAGGTCACTTCATCTGAGGTGACAAATGAAACCACAAAGTCCCTGAGCCTCCCCGTTTCCTTCTCTCAACCTCTCAGGAAACGTGAGCCCCGCATGCACAGTGCTGCCAAGCGCGGTGCCTGCACACAGCTCGCGTCTGTCTGCCAGGAGCTGCTTGTGTCTCGGCGACACGGAGAGCCCAGGTGGCACCTGTGTGCACCTCGGTGCCCCTCTGTTGTCCTGCGCGGCCAGCCGGGGGGCGGGGCCGAGAGAAAGCATCTTTGGGCGGGAGGGCGTGTGTTGGGGCCGCTTCCTCCTCCCTCCAGCGGGCTGTCCGGCCCCAGGGCCGTCCTCCCTCCTGGCGCCCTTTCGCCTCCGTTTCCTCCTATTGTGGGAACCGCAGGGCCGGCCGGGCTCCAGCGCCACCCAGGTCCTGGGCTGCGGCTGGACTCAGACCCGCGGCCTGCGCTAGCCCTGTCCCTTCATCTCCAGTTTCCCACACGCTCTGAGTCATCTGATCCTCCAGGCCCGGCCCGGGAGAGGGTGAATCAGCCTCTGCGTCTGGGGCGAGGTCGGGGCCAGGCTCCCCGCCAGGGCCCGCAGGTGCCTCGGGGAGCCAGCCGGGAAGGCCTGGTGGTCACCGTGTGTCAGGAATCCCCTCATCCTGCAGGTGGGGGGCTCTGTCCTGAGCCTCTTTTGGTCATTCATTCTGCTACTGACTGCTTCGTTGGGAGGGTGAGGGAGGGAATCAGACAAGCTGCTTGCCTCAGGCAGGAGGCAACCTCTGGTTTAATAAGAAAGAGGGGGGAAAAAAAAAGAGGAGGAGAGTGAATCACTCTCCTTTGGTCTTTTTGAGACTGGGTTTCACTATGCAGCAGTGCAGGCTGGTGTTGGACTCGCAGTGATCCTCCTGCCTCAGCCTCCCGAGTGCTGGGATTATGAGCATGCGCTACTATGCCTGGCGTGAGGCGCTCTTTATAACATTTTTAGATTTTTAGAAAAATCTCTCCTGAATACCAAATTGTCCACTTAAATGACATCTAATTTAAAAGACCCACCTGTCAGTTGATGGCACGGTGACAGTTCCATGTATAAAATAATGATTTTGAATGTTCATGGTACGTTTATTCTAAAACTTGTATCTTTCTCATAGTGATCCTCGGACTCATAGTGATCCTCCTGCTTTCAGTCTCCCTAGTGCTGGGATTACAGGTGTGCACTACCACGACTGGTTTTGGTGGCCAGCTCAGAGCACCCAGGGGTGGGCCCAACTTGGCATGTGGTGCTGGGGATTGAACCACAGTCCCATTGCTTGCCTAAGCAGGTGCTTAGTCCACTGTGCTATCTTGCCAGCCCCTACATCTCCCTTTGAAAAGTCAGATAACTGTATCAGATTGTTCTTGCAGGGAAATCCTTTATTATACCCTCCTCTCTCCCTTTTCAGATTAGGCCCAAGTAAAGGCGTTTGTCAGTAATAGTGGCAGATCGGGTAGTAACTAGCAGATTTAAATTGTAGCCATGCGGGATGAAGGCCGGGGCTCCCGATGGGACAGCATCTGATGCGATGGTGTGAGGTGCAGGGGCCGTGATAGGCAGCAGAAGAAATTGAATTAAGCAGGTCTGTGCTGCAGATAATCAGATTATGCCTGGGTGCTTGGCCCCTGAGCACTGCTGGTGAGGTACACTGTTCCCTGGCCGATGGCCTGGCTGCTGGGGAGCCCATCTAGATGGGAAGCAGCCAGCACCTCTCAGGACCCTCCAAGAGTGCTAATTAGCCAGCCCGTGGACTCAGGGTAGTGTGGGTCCTCCCCTTCCACTTGCTGTGAGGGCTTTGCTTGGGGGCTCAATGGGTGAAGCTCAATCTTCGTGCAGTGTCAGCTGCTTTATTGCGTAGAGAACACTTTGACACTGTTGACAGTGTATCTCTGGTAACAAAATCAAATGAGAAGCCTGACTCCTGCTTCTGTGGTCCTTCTGTGTCCCCGCCCCTGCCCCAGATTATGACTTGTGTTCGTCCCAGGTTTCTTTACGTAAACACAAAAGTATTAATTGTGTTTCTGTCCCTCCATTTTCCATGCACGTAATGTCTGCATTTGTTCTGTTGCTCTTCTTCATTCACATGTATAACCCCAAGTAGTGTTGTTGTGTCTTTTTTGTTTTTCTTTTCTTTCTTTCTTTCTTTCTTTTTTTATTTTTTTTTTTTTTTTTTTTTATTTTGAGACGGGGTCTCACTGTGCAGTGTGAGCCGCCTTGAGCTGTTCTTGAACTCACAAGAATCCTCCTGCCTCAGCCTCCTGAGTGCTGGGATTACAGGCGTGCACCACCATGCTTGGCTGTTCTGTGTATCTTTTTTGGCTGGTTTTTTTTTTTTTTTTAATTTTGGTTACTTTTGCTGTTATTGTTTGAGGACACCATTGATTTTTTTTTTGAGAAAAAGATTACTTAACATTAAGATAGATTATTAAGCTGTTAAAAATTCTTTCTTGTGGATGTATTTAAAGGTGTATTTCAAATAAGCTTCCCAAGAGATGGATGAGCTTTTCTGTTTTAAGAAGGGAAGAGGGGCCGGCAAGATAGCTCAGTGGTCTAAAGCGCCTGCTTAGGGCAGTTTAGGCAAGCGCAGGACTCTATAGTTCGATCCCCAGTACCGCCAGCCATGCCAGCACCCCCACAGGGCAGGCTGAGCCAGCCAGGAAAAAAAGAAGGGGAGCGAGATCTGCTGCCTGTGGCGGTGCACTTGCGAGGCTGAGCCATGAGGAAGTCTAATTTGAGGCCAATCTAGGCTACATAGCAAGACCCTGGAGGAAATAAAAAGAAAGAAAAGTAGAGGAGGGACTTCTTAAATACCAGTAAGAACACAGGGAGTGGAGTATACTTAGAAGTGGGCAGTTTTTGCCTTCCTTTCTCTGGAGCGCTGAGGCTACCTGTGAAGTCCCTCCTAATTTGGGCAGAGCCGCTAGTGGGGGAGGGCTGCGTTTGAACTTCCATTTGGCATGCTTTGCTCAGAGAGGGGCCCTTAGGAGTTCCTCAAGGAGTGTACCAGGTCTCGAGGCCGGCTGGGCCAGCTCAGTTGTGGGGGCTGACGTAACTACCTGGCTACAGCAAGCGCTCGCCAAGCGAGCTGCGGAGTGGCAGATGCCAGCAGGACCCAGGAACTGTGGTCGCTGGAGCTGTTTTTCCCAGGCGGTCAAAGTTCGTGTTGAATTAGCACAGAAGGCAGGAATGAGTGTGTTCTCCTCAAGGGGAGGCACAGAAACACACTCATTGAATTACACAGTCTACTGTGTGTGGCTACAAGTAAAATTATTTTATTAATCAAGTACATTCTGGGGATACATAATGATCACATTCATCACAGGGAGTTTGTCCCTGTACACGGCATATTTTGATTCCTCTTTTCCCCCATCCTCCTCCTCTCCCTTCAATCGCTCTTCCCCTCCTTATTTATAAAACTTTGTTTCCATTTTTTTCTTTTTCCTTCCTTCCTTTTCCCCTCCCCAGATTCCCTTCCCGTCCTTCCTGCTGGAACATTTTCTTCCTATTGCATAATACTGATGATACAGCTGAAAGTAAATTTAAAAAGCCTTTAACCTTACAAAGAATGCCATGAAATAGTTCTGATTCTAGAGCCTTGGGGTACAGCTCAGGGCTGGAGCATGGGCCTAGCCTAGGCTGGACCTGGAATCTGATCCGCGGGACCACACAAAGCAAATTTAAAAAATTTATGATTTTTAAAATTTAAACCTAAACCCAAAGCCCAAATATATAGTGTAGAAAATACAAAGAAAAAAAAAATCACAAGATGAGTTGGTCTTTTTTGCTTAGCTGTCTGCTGTTAGCATTTGTCCAAGGACGGGGGTTGCACCGGGCTCCCATACCAGCTGAGCTAAGCACCTGACCTGTGAGCTGCACCGCTGTCCAGTTGATTGCATGTTTGTGAGACAGGGTCTCATTGTGTAGCCCAGGCTGACCTTGGACTCCAAGTGATCCTCCTGCCTCAGCCTCCCAGAATGCTGAGTTTACATGTTTGTACCACCACACCCCACTTCCTTTTTTCTTTATCAAACTTCTGATCAAACTGGGGCATCCTTCTCTGTTTATGTTCTGTGTCTTTTTTTTTTTTTTTGGGCTGGCTCAGCCCACCCTGAGGGCAGGGCTGGCTTGATATGTGGTGCCAGGGATAGAACCACGGTCCCCTGAGGCTGCCTAAGCAGGTGCTTTAAACCTCTGGGCTATCTTTCAGGCTCTGTGAGTCTTATCTTTCTTGTGACAGCTTCTACCTGTGGTAAACAGCTGGAGGCTGGGCGAAAAGGAAAGACCCAGGCGTGCTTCTCTGGGGATCTTGTCTGCAGCTTGCTTTGGTCTTTTGATGTTCCCAGAGCCTGAGTGTGCACACTGGACTTACCCAGCAGGCAGAAGTTGGCTTGTCTTCTGATACGGATCCTGAGTTCCTTCTTCATGTGTTTAGTTCTTTCTGAACCCTTAAACTGTATTCATCCTGTGGGGGATCTGGAAGCAGCCTTGGGAGTTCACCAGGTAGGAAGGTTGTTGCCCAGCCTTGGGAGTTACCAGCATCTTCTGGAGAACTTAACTGTGCTTTACGGCACAACTGTCCACCCACAAGGGTGCTTCTGGGTAACGGATGACTGAGTCAGGACGGTTGTCTTCTCTTCCCATCTTGGTTCTTTGGCTGAGTCTCTTGTGCTAACCACTTGTGCTGCTGCTGCTTTTTCTCTCAAGTTCTTTTTGTTTCCACTTAAGGAGAGAATAAACTGAGGATATAGCTCAGCATGCGATGCTTATCCACTGCGCTTGAGGCCGTGGGTAGGAGCTGCAGAGCTGCGAAAACAAAAACAAACATTTCCTTTTCCCCTTCGGCAAACTGGCAGTCAGATACCTGTGTCTAGTAGGTGCCTCTTGTGCAATGGACGAGGTCTGTTTAGATTTAGTTTGAAAAGATTTTTAAAAACAGATTGTTTTTGACCACATCTTTTTTTTTTATTTTTGAAGCCTTGGGCATTGAATCCAGGGCCTTGGATCTGAGCTATGTCTCAAACCTTGATATTTTGTATTTTGAGACAAGGTCTTGCTAAGTCGCTCGGTTGCCCAAGCTCAGCTTGAGCTTGCCATCCTCCTGCCTCAGCCTCCCAAAGGACTAGGATTATAGATAGCGTCACACTTGGCTTCACTTTGGTTCCTGTTCTGCAGAAAGATGAGGATTAACCTTAGAGGTGGTCTTATTTTAAATGTGGGATAGTTTAATTGAAAACATGAAGCGGATGGAAGGTGGCATGTGACAGAGGGTGTGTGAGGGATGAGAGAGATGTCTTAATGCCTTTTTTTTTGAGACAAGGTCTTACTCTGTGTGGTCCAGCCTTGAACTCACTGTGCAGCCTAGGCTGGCCTCAAATTCACAATGATCCTCTTCAGTGCTGGGATTATGGACCTGTGCCACCATGCCTGCCTAATACTTTTAATATATGTTTCCAAATTGTAAGGATTGGTCAATAGTACTGATTTTTTAAAATTTTTTTAAATTTTTTTTTCCAAAATTTTATTGATAAACAGCAATGAGACAGTTTCAAATCAAATCGGAAATACAGTTTCAACAAATAACATACTGCATATATTCTTCTTAGTGGTTAATTGCTGTACAAGATGCGGACTTGAGATCCTATTTACAAACACCACTAGAACAAACCATTCTATTCATTAAGAGAATGCAACTATATATCTATCCTAACCACTTTGAATACACAGATACAAAATGGACATTCATCTGTATACCCTATTTTTTCTAAATTCCGTTATTGAATATTATAGGTGTGTAAACTCAGCAAAATATTCAAAAAGAGTCCAGTAGACCATAATAGCCTTGGGTCTTCTGTTTAACTGGCAATGTCAGAAATTATTGACCTGATTCCCCCACAGCTCAACATAACATAAGTAAAGCCATAAAGCATGGCTTTACTTCCTATATTTCGTCTTCATACTTTTCTACTGGATGGATAGGACCAAGGTAAAGCAGGACCTGTGTAATAAGAGTTGTAGCTTTTTGGTCTGAGAAGGTCAGTGAAATCCCCTCAGGATTTATCCTGAGATCCTGTACCTGAGATTGTAGAACCTTTGTCAGTGCAGCCATGTGGATGCAACAGTACTGATTTAAATTAACATTTTTGTGTGTTTGTGTGTGTGGCTGGCTCAGCCCACCCTGGGGCAGGACTGGCACACAATATAGTGCCTGGGATTGAACTATGCTTGCCTAAAGCTTACCTAAGCAGGTGCTTTAGACCGCTGAGCTATCTTGCCAGCCCTATATTAACATTTTAAAAATATCCTTTATTGCTCATATCCTGTCGTCGTACCTTGCTACTCGACTGATTTGAAGCCTGTCAACAGTGGTACTTGTCACATTTTGGTGTGAAAACTTTGCCCCGCTGCTGGTTGCGTGGTGCGGGAATGTCAGTGCCAGTTGCGCCCACGCAAGTCGCTGCGCTTCCCAGCCGACAGCGCGGGTCTGATATTCGCATTTCCTGGCGCTTGTCAAGCACCCCAGAACCAGCTGAGCACGGGCACCAAAGCGGCACGTGTCCCTCAATCCTCATAGATCTCGTACAAGAGAGGACGGTCTCCACCACTGTTTTACTCATGAGGAGACAGTGGCACAGAGACGTAATTTGTCCGCGATCACACGATGGGTAAGTGGTAGAGACAGACGTAGCGGGTGAGTCCCTCCTGCCTCTGCAGTGTGTCAGGCCCTTCCTGTGCTGCAGTTTCTGTTGGAATTTGTTGGAGATTGGGTCTAGGACACCTGCGAGGACCGGGATCTGCAGGGGCTCAAGTGCTTTGCATAAAACAATGCATTTCCTCCCCCCAGATATTTTCCACGTGGTTGGTTGAACCCCTGAAAATGGAGCTTGCGAATGTGGAGGTTGAGCACACCGTAGATGTGTACTAAAGTTGTTCTCTGAGCCTTCAGGTTCATTTCAGTGTTGAAACGATTCTGAATTTGGCTAGTCATTTTCCATTTATTCTGGTTGTTTAAAACAGAAGCCGGACTTGGTAGCAGGCGCCTAAAGTCCCAGCTCGTTGGGAGGCTGAGGTGGGAGAGTCCCTTGGGACCCTGTGGTCTGAATCAGAGGGGAGTACATGGTGAGATCCTATCTTCAAAACAGAATGAAACAAAACACAGTGGGGACAAAAAGTATTGTGCCAATAGCCCAGTGGCATATTCTCCATGGCTGCAAATGGGTGGCCCACGTGACAATGCCATTGTGTGTGAGTCTTAATAAAGTTTGAGAATGAACACAGTTTGTCTGGGCCTCTGAGCCGCGCTGATGGAAGATCCTGGCATCGCTGATGCACAGTCTTTCTGGGAGTGCTGGCCACCTGCCTGGCCTCTCTTCTGCCAAACTTGGGTGATCAGTGTCACAGGATGGCGAGAGGAGCAAATGCAGCTTTAGCCTTTTTGCAATTTAGTAGTCTATAAAAAGTTTCTTTCCTCTCTCCCAGCCTTACTATGTGTAGGTCCTGGGACAGTGCAACAGGCTGTCGCAGAGCCAGCCTTAGGGGAAGAGACAGCTCCTTGCGCTTATGGGTGGAGGATGACAGGCCGGGCTGTACCTGCTCCGGGCCACTGCTCGCTGCCACCTGGAGAAGCCCAGAAGACCTGGAGCCGCAGTGCTCGGTGGCAGCGCTAGCCAGCGCACGGTGACCCCTGCCAGTCCTTTCAGCCGGCGTGGCACCGCTTCGCCCGCCGATGCTGGTAGAAGCCGTGGGCCCCTGGTCGCGTCTGCAGGCCCTGCCTCCCTGACCTGGGGTAGCAGGTGAATCTGCAGGGACCGCAGTGTGTGTGTGCCAGCTGGGGCCGACGCCTGAGCGACCAGACCCACTCCCAGGGGCTCTGTAAGGGCTCATCTGGTTGGGGCAAGAGATCAAAGCTTTACTGTCACCCAACAGTGGGTCTGGCTTTGAGAGCCACCTCTTCTATCATGATGAGCAGTGTGGCCCAGGCCTGAGGTGAAGGGCAGCCTCTCCCATGTCCCCTTTCCCGGGAGCTCTAAATAACACTCAGAGAGCAGGAGGTGTCCCAGCGCCACCACAGTGGAGGGACGCATTTTCTGAGCAAAATCTGAGGAGAGAGGCTTATTTCTTCTAAATACCGATGACTTAAAACTCCCAGTTGGGTATTTCAGAGAGACTGTGTCCAAAAGATGAAACCAGGTAGAAATGGGAAATTTTACTTTGGGCGCAATATAAATATTTGAATAAATGTGAGAAAAAATTTTGCGAGTGTGCTTTCACGGGTAGTTAGTGCTCCATTGATTGGGGTGAGGTCCTGGTTTAATTTAACCCAGGATTACTCAGCTGTCCAATTATTTTATTTTATTTTTTTGAGACTGGGTCTCACTGTAGTGCAGATTGGTCTTGCGCTCACTCATATGGCCCAAGCTGGCCTCAAACTCACGGCAACCCTCCTGCCTCAGCATTCTGAGTATTGGGATTCCAGGCATGTTCTGTCGTGTCTGGCTCGTTAATTGTATTTATGTAACCTATCCATAAGTTACTTGCAGTGATGGAGAACAGTTTCATGAAAAGCAGTAGAACATAGTGGTTTAGAAACAAGAGTTAGTAAGTAGCTGGTGACTTTGAATAAATTACTCAACCTCTCTGTGCTTAAATTTTCTTTTTGGCAGACCCGGGGATTGAACTCAGGCCCTTGTGCTGGCCAGGCAAGCACTTATTCTACCGAGCTATCTCCCCAGCCTCCTTAAATTTTCTTCCTTAGGAAAATGGGCCTTCACTAATGTTACAGTGGTGGTTGTGGCGATAAAGTTGAATATACAGAACAATTCCTGACCCAGAATAAAATATTAGCTGATACTTTGAACTGCGCCTTACTGTTTGTTAGAGTACTTTTTAGTTTTTTACTTCATGTATTTTAAAATCAAAATATAAATAAAGTTGCCAGGTTATGTGGTGCCCGCTATAATCCTAGCATTTGCACTCGGGAGGCTGAGGCAGGAGGATTGCTAAGGCAATGAAAGATTGGACTTAAACAGTGGATTCAAAGGGTGGATAAGACATGAGTGTTTTCATTGGACCTTGATAGCATAATATTTTCTAAGTATGTGATTTGTTTTTGTGAGTTGAATTTTAAAGAGCCAATGGCCAGGTGTGATAATTGGATTATTTCTGGGCTTTTGGATCATAGTTTTGGATAAACAGTAGTTCAATTCTGAGGGTACAGAATATTGGATCACGGTGGCACAGGGTGTTCCCTAATAATGGTGTTTCAATTACATATCTGATGAGTTTGATGTCTTTTTCCTCTTTTCAAATTGAGGCCAGATATAGTTCAGTAGGTTAAACATTGGGCTTGTTGAGTTTCAGCGAGTTGATTTTATTACACGCAGGTAATCTCGATTGTAGAAACCTGTCAAGTTACAAAAGTTAATTTGTAAGTTGTTTTGGGTTCATCATACATTTCCTCCTACAATCTATTTCCAAAGCATAACCAGGCCCGGGCAGCCCCCAGCCTGTCCAACCTGAAATACAGCCTAGGCATCAGGTCGGAATTTGCTGTGGGAAAGTGACAACAACAATAACAACAGTCATAAATGACAGTCAGGACAGAGGGTGTCCCTGGCAGCCCTTTCCCTGCATTGAGGTCCTTTCTGGGAGTGGTGAGGCTTTATGACATGATACAAGCTGCATGGGCACGAAGCCCCAAGTGCTGCATGAGCCTCAAGGATAGATGACAACCCCGGGGTTGGCACTCTAGCTCCCGACAGCTGGCAGCTCGAAGAGTTTTTGTGTGAAGGCCCACTTGTTGTGCCTTCCCTTTTTAAGGGGATTTGTTTTTTTGGTACAGGGTCTAGCTATGTCGCTGTTACTTGTAGTGATCCTCCTGCCTCAGCCTCCCCAGCACAGGGATTACAGGTGTGCATTACCACACCCAATTTCAGTGGCGCTCTAAGCGATGGCATGGCATGTGGTGACAGGGATCGAACCCGGGTCCTTGCGCTTGCCAGGCAGGCACTTAGACCACCCAGCTATCCCCTGGCCCTTGCGCTGCCCCTCTTAAACTGTCCTTGGGACTTCAAATGGATCAGAGCCACCAGCTTATAAAGCGTATTTATTTATTTATTTATTTATTGGTGGAACAGGGGATTGAACTCAAGCCCTTGCGCTAACCAGGGAAGCGCTTATTCCACTGAGTCATCTCCCCAGCCCCAGAGCCAGTCAAATTTAGTGGTTTTGGGGGGGAGTTGTATACCAACTTTAGTGACACTAATATTAAGTTCTGAAAACCCATTGCCGTGGGACCAGCCTATAAACCGCATTCAAATGTTACATGCTTTTTCTTTTTTACCCATCTTGTTGCAGGAAATGATTATTTTCATAGGTAAACAGTTTACCCTTTTTAAATTTTTTTTTTTTTTTTTTTTTTTTGTATTTAGTGCAGGATCTACAGAGTCTACAAGGTCTCACTATGTAGACCAAACTCATAGTGATCCTCCAGTTTTCAGCCTTCCAAGCATTGGGATTGTAGGCATGCACTACCACGTCCAGTCTTTTACCCTTATTTTATTTTATTTTTTATATATTTATTTTTTTATTGAGAAATAGATATGAATGAGACAGTTTCACAGCTGATTAATAGGACAGTTTTGATAGTCAATGCACTGTACATTGTTATCTTCTTAGTGGTTATCCATAGTACAAGAAGCAGACAGATATTCTGTCCAAACACTGTTAGTACACCTCTTTCTTCTCACTGAATTAAGTGAAAGTAGCTGTAAATTTATCCTAACTACTTTGCATCTATAAATACAAAATGATCTTTCCTTTGTATCCTTTTATTTTTTATTTATTTTTTTATTTTTTTGTCCTGTCAGAGGTGAATAATCTATTGGCATCTAAATACTATAGGTGTTTGAATTCAACTAAACAATCTAACACTGTCTAGCAGTCTATAATATTAGTGGGTTATCCTCGGAAGTTATTGACTTGAGCCTTTTACAGCTCATTGTATTAATATGGATTTACTTTATATGCCTCATTTTTATACTTTTCTGCTGGATGGTTAAGACCAAGATATAGCAAGACCTATATACCAAGAAATGTAACTTTTGTATCTGATAAGGTCAGCCAAGTACTCTCAGGATTTATCCTGTAGCCCTGTACCGCCTTTTGTACATCCTTTTGTCAGTGTCTGACATGAGGATGAGTCACGGCCATTGCTTGACCAATTTGCTCTCTGTGAAAGCTTGAGAAAATGTTTTTTCTCTCCATGTGACTCTCTCTCTCACTTTACATCATCGAACACATTCCTTTGTGGCTCCATAATCTTCTTGATCAGAATATTTGGAGCACAACTGAGTTACATGTTGTTACAGTACAGGTCCTCCTATGTCCTGAGTCTTCACTGACTTTGATTACCCTTATCTTAAAGACCATACCAGAGACCATACCACATAGTCCATAGTTTAATGTCTGTAAACCTGCTTTTATCCATGGATAAAATACAAGAAAACAGTCCATTTTATATTGGCCGGTATTTACATTTGATTTCCACTCAGATTGTGTGTGACTGTGTGTGTGTGAACATATGTGAAAGGGAATTTGATTGGCTTCACAAGGGATATGCAGAGCCTTACAGATCCTTCCCACCTCCACTGTGTATTCTTTGTGAAAGGATCTAAATTGTTTATAGAATCCAACGAGGCTGGGGTAAAGTACATGTTGTTAAATCACGCTGAGCTTGTTAAACAAAATTCCTGTCAAGTCCCGTGCAGCTTCATGACAGGCATGGTTTGAAAACCTTTTCCCCAAGTGGCCCTGTCTTAACAATTTATGTTCCTGAGCGAGTTCCTCAGAAGGAATTAGATGCTGGGAGGTCACAGGTTTCTTTCAAGTTCTACTTCCAAAATGAAAATGGACTTCTGCTTTGTAACTTGAAAAACACTCAGTGAAGAGTTTTTAGAACTGTGCCGTCATTGTGCTATGGGGGCTGGGCTTCCCCAGCCCTTTGGCCAGAAATGAAGCTTGACAGTTATTATTATTATTATTACTTTGTAGCTATGAAAATAAAAGGAGAAAGAGAAGAGGATTTTAAAAATGCTGAGTCTGCAAAAACGGTTCCAGTCACTTAAATCTCAGCTTCATAAAAGTCTGTTTATCTTAATAGGGCAGGAGAAAATAAGTCTTTGCTTTTTTTTTTTTTTCTTTCTTAGTTAAGTATCTCCCCCTTGGGATATCACTTTTCAAATTCTTCAGACTTTCTCAGTGAAAACATATGAATAGCTAAACATTAATACTAAGAATAATTAGAAAATATTACAGTTTTTACAGGGAAATTCCAGTTGAGTTATTGGATTCCAAGTTCCTGAAATTTTAGTTGATTATTCATTTTTTTCTGTGCCATGTAAACTAATGGAGGATGGAGATGACAGGAAGAATCTAGAAACATTTTCACCGTATGAACTTCCAGAAATGGACTCTATCTCCCATTTTAAAGGTCCTAATTCGGTACTTTAGGTTGAGCCAGCGTGCAGTGCTATCCCAGGAAGACTTGGAAAGAGCTCTGAACTTCCTATTAAGTCCTTTTGCTCAGATATTTCGCTTGTGTTTCATTATATATTAGAACTAGATGGCCTCAGCATTCAGGGGGCTGTGTGCATCTAGGCCAAGCCAAAAGAGACTTTTCAATGTTCTGTGAGGGCTAGGCTTGTAGCGCAGTCAGTCAGAGCAGCTGCCTCGCATGCGTGAGGTCCAGAGTTCAATGCCTGGTATTCCCCCACATAAAAGTCTATTCTAATGTAGTGTGGTTTTTAATTAATTTTCCTGGCTTATAGAAAACGATGGAATAATTCAGGGTCTATAAGTCCTCCTTTTCAGTGATGGTGATCAGAAGAACAACTAGGAAGGGGAAGGAAAGCTGTAGGGAGGGATACTGATAAAATCTTATTTTGCTCAATAGGTGCTGTAGCCTTTGAAGGAGTAGTCATCAAAGGTGGGACGGTTCAATGCCTCCCACTTTAACCCTTCCTCAGGTGCTGTCAGGACTTGTGTGATTCGCTTCAGGCCGGGCCCACTTTCTCTCCAAGAGCAGACTGACTTCATGACTGAGAACATGAGCCTCTGGGACTCATGTCCCTGTGGTCTTGGTACTCATTTAAAATTTGTGGCTGGGGCTGGTGAGATGGCTCAGTGGTCTAAAGCACCTACTTAGAACAAGCTCAGCAAAGCACAGGGACCGCGGTTCAATCCCCAGCACCACATGCCAGCCAGCCCCGCCCCCTGGTGGGCTGAACTGCCCCCCCACATAAATAAATAAAATAAAAAAATAAATAAAATTTGTGGCTGATTTGTTTTTTCCTTCTGAAACAGAGGCCCACTGTATATTTTAGGCTGGTCCCCAACTCACTGTGTAGCCCAGGCTGGCCTCAAGTTTCTGAGGCTCCTGCCTCAGCCTCCCAGAGTACTGGGATTACAAGTGGACACCCTCATGTCTAGCAGGTAGTGGGTGTCTCAGTTACTGTTCTCTTGTTGCTGGGACAAAATACCCAACACCCAAAATGAAGGAAGGTGGGGGTCTGCCCCTTAGCTCAGTTCTTTAGGTGGCTGCTTCAACAAAGCAGTCAGGCTCAGGTTGCTGTGGTTTGATCCCCACAACACAAGACAGCCAGTCATGCCTTGAAGGCATTCGGAGCAAAAAAAAAAACAACAACAACAACAAAAAACAAAATGAAGGAAGGCAAGGTTTACTTAGCTCACAGTTTGTGGAGGTTTCAGTGCATACTCGGCTGGCTCCCAGGCAGAGCAGCACGTGGCAAAGGGCTGCAGTTCATGGCGGTAGAAAACAACAAAACATCAAGAGTAAAAAGGAAGGGGGCTGGAGAGATG
>NW_004524600.1:12242673-12243402 GCF_000260255.1 Octodon degus | reverse complement strand
CAGGGACACTTTTTCTTTCTGGTTTTTCATCTTCTTAAATGGAACATGTTTTTTCCCATGCCTCCCTTGCCTTCTCTATTCTTCTAGGGATATGGCCATTCCTCTAAATTTGTAAAACTGTAAAAATTGATTCAAAATTTTAGAAAACTTTTTATAGTACTGACATAATAGTGATATTTGTGGAATAGAGTGTGATAATCTGAAACATTATGCCTATGGAATGGCCACTTCAGGGGAGCTAGTGTTTCCATTTCTTTAAGCATTTATCATTTCTGTTTATTAGGAACCTCCAAGTTACATTTCTGTACTCCTTTAAGATAGTGCTCACTTAGAATAAAGTCCTTAAATATGATATTTAATAATCCTGGGGAATCTTTCTGCAATCTTTGTTTCTAACTTGATGTTTCTTCACACAGGATTTTTTTTTCTCCCGTCTCTTTTGCTTTACTTTTAAAATTCTTGGCATCTCTTTTAGTGCATACTAAGTTCATCTTGGGAAATTGGTGCACATATTGCATCTTAATCATTTATTTTTTATAATTTAAAATCTTTTTTATTTTAAGATAAGGTTTCGCCTAGTCTAGGGTAGTCTGGAGCTTTTGACCTTCCTGCCTCGGTGTCCCGTGCAGCTGGAATACCAGGTGTGCACTTGCACTCCTGGCCGGGTCACCTTAAGGACCAGCTTTAACTTTATTTCCCTTGCTTGCCTGTTTTTTTTTTTTTTTTTTT
>NW_004524600.1:12237670-12242573 GCF_000260255.1 Octodon degus | reverse complement strand
TTTTTTGTGGAACCGGGGATTGAACTCAGGCCCTTGTGCTTGCCAGGGAAGCGCTTAATCCACTGAGCCATCTCCCCGGCCATTGCCTGTTTAGATACCCAAGCATGATTGATTTTTTAACAAGTTTTTTTTTAAACACTATTTTATTTTCAGTTGCCAAAAGATAATTATATATAATATGGCGTACAGGGTGGCATTTTGATGTATGCATACGTTTTGGGATAACCAGATTAATTAACAAAGAGATTTCCTCTATTTAAAACTAATTCATTCACTTTATCTGTATTCATTCATTGTCCTGTCCATCAAGATACTGCGTGGGCATCCACACATGGGCTCGTGCGCATTTACGGGGATTGAATGTTGCATTAAGTGATATCTCCAGAACCCTTTTATTTGTTTTATTTTGAGACAGGGTCTCTGTAAGCACTAAGTTTCCCAGGCTATATATGAAGTTGTGATCCTCCAGCCTCTGCCTCTAAGAGCGCTTGTTGTGTTTTTAGACAGGATCTTCTAGGTCATCCTGGGCTTGCAATCCCTTTGCCTCTGCCTTCAGGTACTTAGGGTTACAGACCTAAGTTGCTGTGCCCGGCACCCCTTGAGACTCTTGCCCAAAAGATGCAAACCAGGTCAGCTCAACAAATGCGATTTCCCACTAGGTGGAGAGCCGAGAGCTGACCATGGAGCCCTAGTCCACTTCCAGCGCACATGCAGTGTGTGCTCCCTGCCGGCCAGGCTCCTCTCCCCCCTGGGGACAGAGTGGTGGGACAAAGCGCTCTCCTGGCTGGCTCTGTTGCTGTCCTCTAAGGCCCAGGGAACAGCCACAGCTGCATAGTGGACAGGGCTGGGTGGAACCATCCTGCCCCACTGAGGCCAGACCCACTCTGGTTGCTTTTTTTTTGAGACAGTGTTTTTGTCTGTAGTCCATGGTGGCCTTGGACCCTAAGTGGTCCTGCCTCAGCCTCCCAAATTCTGGGATTAAGATTGGGTTTACTCTTAATTATACCAGATAGCTTTCCTGGTCCCAGAAGGAGAGTCGGGAGAGGGTGTGTGGGTATCTCCTGGGTAGAGTAGAATTGCACCCAGGGCTGATAGAGCTGGAAACCTGGCTTGGTCACGCAGGTCTGGAAGATTGTCACCACTACTACCACTTTCTCTTTCTCTCCCCAGGATTCCCCCTCCCTTCCCCTTCTCCACCTCCTTGTTACATACCAGCCCTTTTAAAATGCATTTTACAGTATTTTGATGGTGAGTGTGGCGGTGCATGCCTGCAACCCCAGTGTCTGGAGGCTGAGGCAGGAGGAGCTGTGTGAGTTTGTAGCCACCCCACACTACACAGGGAGTTCAAGACCCACCTGAGCTATGTAGCAAGACCCTGTCTCACAATTTTTTTTTTCTTTTGAGACAGTTTCAAGATGAGCTTCTTAAACTGAGAGACCTTACCATTCTTCTCTTCTGCTTTCCAAATAGCTGGGATTGCAGGTGTGGGCCACTGTGTGCCATTCATAGCAAGTGAGGCGGGGTTTGTTCTACCTGTTTCCTGGTGGCGTCAGCTCACCCCTTTTGGCTCCATGTCTTCTTTTCTGTTATGTTGAGGTTGATAAACAACTGGATTAGTGATAGCTGGTGCAGGGCTGGCATCTGCTTGGGTTGCTCAGGGCAGCTCTGAGTGTATGGGTGACCAAACACACGCTGGTGTCCGTGGCGCCTGGAGTGGGGCTGTCCTGGGGTGACTGCCTTCCCCTCTGCATCTGAAGCTGTCTCGGTAGCTCCAGGCTCTGGTCATCTACTGTTTTTCTGGCTGGCTGTAGCCTACAGTGTCTGACTGCTCATTTTCTACATAACAATAATGAAAGCCAGGAGATGTTTGACTGTACGCATCTTCGGGGTCCAGCTACAATCCCAGGGCTTCTCAGAACTCTGTGGGCTGGGGACAGGTCCCGCGCCAGGTGAGGGGTCTCTCCCACTCTGGCCCGGGTCTGCTCCCCAGCACTGAGGGCTCTGTGAGCTCTGAGCTTCCATGTGACACACACACTCACAGCCCCACACACGCAGACCTGCAGATGTGTCTGTGGGCACAATTGACACTGGAGTTTTGAAGATTTTAGGCTCCAGGGTTTGATGCTATGTCATTTGGGCAAGTTGTGTCACCTCAGTTAGCCTCAGTCTCCTCATCTGAGGGGAGTGAGGGGGCATCAGTTCCCAAATCCAGAGGCAAAGTGACCTCCCCCCAAGCAGCTGTGAGCATCATGAACAGTGCATACAGTGGAAGAGCAGGGCAGGAATAGAAGCTCTATGATTTTATGGGATAGCAGACATTGTCATGAGGCAGCTGAAATTTTCTTTTTCCATTTGGAGTAATAAAAAGAGCTCTGTTTTCCTGGAGTCCTGCTCAGGGGTGATACTGTTCCTGCTGGTTTGCCGTGAAGTATCAGTGTCCATTAAAATGTGTTCTTCCCAGATGTGGACCCAGCACTTGGAAGGCTGAGGCAGGAGGATTGCTACAAGTTTAAGGCCAATCTGGGCTACATATGAGTTCAAGACCAGCTTACTGTGTAGTAAGACCTTGGTGTTAAAACAAAGACACAAAACGCACCTACAGTATTTAAATGGCAATGGAATACCCATCTCTGACAAAACTAAACAAAAAAAGATATAAATGAAGGACCATTTTGTAACTGTGTATACAAAATAATTAGGATAGATGTACAGCTACTTTATCTTAATTCAGTGAGAAGAAAGATTTGTGCTAGTAGTGTTTGGACAGGATATCCTGTCTGCATCTTGTTCTATGAACAACTGCTATGAAGACAACAATATGCAACATATTAATTATTGTAACTGCCCTACTAATCTGTTTTGAAACTATCTCATTGCTCTTTGTTTTTCAATAAAATTAATTTAAAAAACCCAAAGACACAAATGGAATAAAATGAGTAGTTTCTCAGTGGTGCTGTTTATCACAGTTTGTAACTAAAATGTGATGAATTTTTTTTTTTTTCTGCTGTCAAATGAAAAGTTAAATATGAACTGTTAAGACTGGGTGTGATGGTGCATGCCTGTAATCCCAGCACTTGGGAGGCTGAGGCAGAATTCAAGGAATTAAGGCCAGCTTGAACTACATAGTGAGAGTCTATCTCAAAAAAGGAAGAAGCAGAAAAAAAAAAGAACAATTAAAAATTATAGGACTTCATAAATAGCAGCCTTTCTCCCTAGTCCTGATTCTCAGAGACAAGCATTCTGAGCAGTAGGCTCTTTTTTTTCCCCCCCAGAACCAGGGATTGAACTCAGGCCCTTGCGCTTGCCAGGCAAGCGCTTATTCTACTGAGCCAGACATTTGAAAATCAAGGCTGTTGCCTAACTCTCACTCCTCCACTCACTCTGTCCTTTCTGGGATGGGAGCAGTTCGGTGCCTTGCAGGTACGCCCCACGGGCATGCAGCCGTAGGGCCTGCAGCCCTCTCTATTAGCTGCTCTGTGTTTGGACTTATTTGGAATTTGGTGAGTGAATGAAATTCTAGAAGGGAACTGAAAACATTGTGGTTGAACAAATGTTGACATTCTATCCACCTTCCTTTCCCTCTTTACAATAATGTCTCGAGTGTGTGTGTCGTCCCCACCTCCCCCAGCGACAGCGCCTTGTGCTGAGTGATGGTCGCCCTGTGCTGCTTCATTGTTTTCTCTACAGCAGAACAGAGACTTGGTCATGCGCTCCTTGCTTCGCCTCCAATCGTGGCCTAACAGGAAAACCTGAAGTTTTGGTGAAGAGTAGAAAGCAATTCGTAGTGTTGAAGAAGTGTTCTGGTTAGTTCAGGCTGCCTCAAGAATGCCAGCAGTTGCTCCATTAGAAACATTTTCTCCGCTTTTGTCTCCTACTGACTGTAGAAAGCCATGTTTGTTAATTTCAGTAAGAAATGTGTCGTTGTATGGCAGGCCATATGTTTTTTTCTCTGTCCTACCAAAACCCTTTTGCTAAAGAACTGATGGCAATTATTGGATTTTGAACTCAGAAACAGGCCTGGATAGGCGTTGTAAAATTCCGCTTTGTTTTTGGGTGTTTGTTTGTGTTATTAATTAAATTCAGAAATGGGGCTCTGTCTGCCTGCCGGTCCCCAGATTTTGAGTTCTGCCTGGGGTTACAGTTGTGCCTCTTTGCGCAGGCTAAGGGGCGCCCTTACAAAAGGGACCTCTGCGGTCGAGCTGATACCCGCGATTATTGTGTGGATCACGGAATGCTAACAGTTGCAAATGCAGAGATGCAGTTTGACGTCACAGAACTGGGCCAGGGATTACCCTATGTGCTTCAGGGAAGCATTCTTTCTGTAATAGCCAAGACAAGAGACAATGCATTGCTAAAAATAGAGCTGGAATTAAAAATCTGAATCTGGAGTCTGTTAATACGTACGCAAAGCATGTTCATAGCTTGTTAGCTGTGTGGTGATGTTCCTGCCGGGAAGCGTCCAGGGCCACACAACTCTGCTGCCTCACTGTGCAGCCTGCTCCTGTCTCGGAGTGTCTCGGAGCAGGCCTGTGCTGCGTCCTCATGTGTGTGTCGCCTCCCCCCGCGTAGCAGCACAGAGGTCACATTTCTCCTTTTCCAAGAACCACAGGGATCATACTAGGTAGAAATTGTGAGCTGGGCGTGGTGGCGCACACCTGTAATCCCAGCACTCAGGAGGCTGAGGCTGGAGGATTGTTGCAGGTTCGAGACCAGCCTGGGCTACAAAGTGAGCTCAAGGCCAGCCTGAGCTGCATAATGAGACCCTGTCACAAAAAGACCAAAAAAAAAAAAATTGTGCTTTGAGTTTTTTCTCCACCTACTGACAGGTTTCCTAGTTTTCACATCCACATGAATTTAGCACATTTCCCTCTGTGATTTCCTCTTTCCCACCATTTCTTCAATC
>NW_004524600.1:12231297-12236638 GCF_000260255.1 Octodon degus | reverse complement strand
ACATCTTTCTTTTTTCTTTATTTGGGGGATGAGGACAGGGGCTTGCTGTGTAGTTCAGGCTTTGAACTCACTACGTAGCCCAGGGTGGCCCTGAGCTTGCAGAGGTCCCCCTGCTTCAGCCTCCCTAGTACTGTGACGACAGGTGTATGTCATCAGCCTGCCTGTCCGTTTCAGCCTCGGTCAAGGTAGTGGCACTGGGACCCAGTGGTGAATGCTGCCCCGTTCCCTGGGCCGGCATCCTTTGTCTGTGCCTCCTCACAGCCCCGTGTACCTACCTTTCCTAGAGGCCCTGAAAGTCACTAGCTCATGCCAAGTGTCCTCTTGCTCAGTTGGTACTTAGTGAAAGACAGGAAGTGTTCAGTAACAGGACCATCTGCAGGCTGAGTCAGAAGGAGCCCAGGACCTCACTGGGAGGGATTCGATCTGGAGGAAGAATGGTTGGTGTTTAATCCAGCGGGGCGGGTGCCTAGTGTGGATGGCTGAGGTCTTGGGTTCCATCCCCAACACTGATAAAAATCAATGGAGAGAAAAGAGTTTTAATTAAAGGGGCACTAGGATTACAGCTCTAATTAAAAAGATGAAGTATGAGTGAAGAGGGTGAAATAGACAACGGAGACAGGAGTTGAAAGACAAATCAGGACATAGTGAAAGTGGCCTGGCTTCTGTTTGGAGAGGTGGTGATGGGACAGTAAGGGAGACTCTACCTTAGAGGAGGAGCTACCGCCAGATTGGGTCTGCTGTGAGCCAGGCGCCAATCAGGCCTCCGTGGTGAGGTGTAGAGCACAGCCATGGGCTGCAGGTGCTGAGCGGGCTGGGACCGTAGGCATGCTCCGGGATGGCTGTGCAGCCCTAGAAACTGTGACGCCTGGGAGGTGGAACTGGTGCTTTTTGTTTGCTTTTGCAGTGCTGGGGTTGAGCTATGCCTAGCTGCTACCCTGGCTCTTTATATGGAAACTGAATCTTGTGAAGTTGCCAGATTGCCCAGGCTGAGCTTGAACTTGTGACCCTCCTACCTCGGAGTGCTGGGAACCCAGGCGTGTGTCACCACACCTGCTGGGGAGCTGGTTTTGTTGGCTTTTGGACTCATAGGCTCCAAGCTGTCAGAGGCTGTTCTGCCAGATACTGGTTGGCAAGAGGAGCTTTTCTGGGGGTTTAATGAGGGCGGAGAGGAGAGTTGAAGCTCAGAAAAGAAAAACAAAGCCACAAAGGGTAGATCCAGAGCCCAGTTCTGTTGAGATAGTCTTTGCTGCCGCAGGAGTTCCGGAGTTCCGGAAGTCCTTCTCAGCAGGGTCAGCATTCAAGGGGGAGATGAGGGGGTGGGGTGGGGGTGAAGATGAACGCTGAATCTGTGAGAGCAAAGGGAGGACGGAAAACAGGCAAAATGGGTGAAGACTGAAAGCTCAGGAGCTCCTGATTTTATTCGCTTCCTCTCATACCCTCCTTCTACTCCCCTCCCCACATGCTGGTGGGGTGGGGGTCAGTTTGAAACCAGAGCCTCGCTGAGTTATACCCCAGTCTTACTCCACTTTGTTTTGTTTTGTGCCAGGGTCTTGGGTGGCTTCACCCTGTTAGCTGCCTTAACAGAAGAACTGGGGCTCCCTACAGGAGAGGAGAGAAACACTGGTCCACTCACATGCCCACATGCCTTGGGCTCATACCGCAGCATCAGCTCGGTCTCCTGCCACTGCGCTGCCCAGCAGATCTTGGGCTTGGCTACAGCTACACAAGACAGTTCCTTAGAATAAATACTTCTTTCTCTAGATCAGTCAGGTGATGAAGATCCATCTGTCTGTCCATCCTGCTGCTTCTGTTTCTCTGGAAGATACCGATTAATACAGATTCCCATGTATAGCTGCAGTAAGAGGTGTGTTTTCTGTTTACTGAGATTGTTGTGTAGCCTTTACCTTCATCCCTGATATGTCTTTTCTTTCTCTATGCAGGGGATTGAACCAGGGACTTTACATGGGGCTGCATCTCCAGCCCTGCTTTCAGACAGGATGTTGCAAAGTGACTAAGTGGCCCAGGCTGGACTCGAACTGAGCCTAACAGAGTGTGGGGGTCACAGGCTCCACCAGTGGGCCCCGCTGGTCTCTGAGCCTTCTAGTGTCCCTTTCTTAGGACGCTGACTGATCCTGCTCTAGTGCATCAGGGCCCTGTGTGCCCGCCCTTTGCTTCTACCTTGTTGTGTCATTGGCATGGGGACCTGTCTCCCCACCTATGCCACCAGCTTCTTGCAAGCTTGCACTTGCTCCTACTGGCTTGTGCAGTGCAGCGGCGGTTTCCAGCCTCCCGGGCCTGTGAGAATCTGTCCTTCTGTGTTGGTGGGGACAGAGTCTGCTTTGTACCTGGCTCTTACCCATGAAGTTAGCAAAGAAATGAGACAGTGAAGCAGTGACTGAGAAGCCAGGAAGACATGTGTGATCAGAAACTTTGAGAGAGGTGGAAGGGGACATTATTTGTGTCTCTTGGGTCTTAGTCTTGTGCTGGGTGGCAGATGTGAAATATGGTGAGTTAGAACACCCAAGTCAAATGTTACCAATTTAGCCTTTATGTTTTGATTTGTCAGATAGCTATGATGTGACTCTACCCAGAAAAAGTCAGGCTTTATTTAAGTAGCAGGTTGTTTGTTTGTTTGTTTTTTGCGGTACTGGGGATTGAACTCAGGACCTTGCGCTTGCCAGGCAGTGTGCTTATGCCATTGGGCTATATCTCTGGCCCGGGTAGCTTGTTTTTTGAGACATCTTTTTTTTTTTTTTTTTTTTTGGTGCAGGCTGCCCTTCTTTGAATTCATGGCAAGCCTCCTACCTCAGCCTCCTGAGTGCTGAGATTACAGGCATGCATCACCATACATTGTAGACTTTAAAATATTTAGTAGAGATAGTTTTTAAGAAAATATAATAGCTTCTAGAGGAAAAACAAATGCTTATAACCTTATTACCCACAGTTAACTATGAGCATTTTTGTTTAGGCTGAAGTATCCTCATGGTAACATCTTTTGCTTTAGTTAATTGTGCATCATTATTTTAGTATCTACATGTGATCCCACTAGAGGGAAATATGCATTATTTAACTAATCCCCTTTTTATTGGGCATTTCTTTCTCTTTTCTAAACATGAGCTCAGTATTTCTTTTAATTTTTAAAAATCTTTCATTTATTTATTTACTTTTTTTGGTACAGGGTTTTGCTACACAGCTCAGACTCATAGTGATTCTCCTGTCTCAGCCTCCTCAGTGCTGGGATTACAGGCGTGCACTGCTATGCCTGGTTTTGGTGGCCAGCATGACACGGCCTGGGTTCCCAGGGCAGCACAGCATGCAATACCAGGGATCAAACCATGGTCCTTGTGCTTGCCAGGCAGGCTCTTAGACCGCCAAGCTATCTCCCAGCCCTGAGCTCAGTGTTTCTAATTATATCTGCCCACGTACTTTGTATGTTTATCTGCCCATGTACTTTGTATATTTGAATCTTCCAGAAATGTTTCACCAGTATATATTAATTTCAGGAATCCATGGGCATTGCATTGGAATTAGTTCTCTCTCTCTCTCTCTCTCTCTCTCTCTCTCTCTCTCTCTCTCTTTTCTTCTTCCTCTTCTTCCTCCTCCTCCACCTCTTCCTCCTCCTCCTCTTCCTCCTCCTCCTCCTCCTCTTCTTCTTCTTCTTCTTCTTCTTCTTCTTCTTCTTCTTCTTCTTCTTCTTCTTCTTCTTCTTCTTCTTCTTCTTCTTCTTCTTCTTCTTCTCCTTTTCCCTCCTCCTCCTCCCCCCTCCTCCTCCTTCTTCGATATAAAGTCTCCCTGTGATTCCAGATGGGCCCTAAACTCATTAGTGTAGTTTTAAATTCACCTCCAATTCACAGTGATCTTCCTACCTCAGCCTTCTTGAGTGCTGGAACCACCTGGAATGTGTATTTGAAACAGGTACAAGTACATACCTGACTGATTTCTTTCTTTCTTTTTTTTTTTTTTCTAATATAGTTTGCTTTTTTTCTTGTGTCTTGAATATTCTGAATAAGGTCTTGTTCAGCCTGTCATGCTCTAGTGATTCTACTGGGATTGATGTATGTCACTGGATATCATGCTTGTTTGAACAAACTACTAAAGTTCTCAGCATGAGAGCAGCCAGCCTCACAGCTCTCCTGAGTGAGTCACTTGTTTGTGAGAGATGAGAAAACAAGGCTGAATTTTCTCAAAGCAACCATAATATACTTTGTAACACCAGAAGACTAGCCCCAGTTTGGACCTATGGGCCTGTAAGCCACATTATAATTATTGTTACAGCATTTGATACTATGACAAGCAAAACCCTATTGGCTCAGTGGAAAAAGCGCTTCCCTGCCAAGTGCAAGGGCCTGAGTTCAATCCCCGGTTCTGCCAAAGAGAGAAAAAAAGAAACTATGACAAATGATACAGCTATCAGTTGAAAATAATTGTTTTTCAAGGGCCATGGAATCTAGGCCATAGCCTTTCAGTTTATAATGTAACATGTCTTTGCAAAGAAATGTTAAAAAATTAGTGTTGTGGCCTCCCACTGGGTTTTTCTCATGGAGTACAATTAAACTGCAGTAGTAATGTGATTTAATGAAAATCCAAGAATCGTGTAGATCAGAAAGGAACCTCAGAGGGCTGGCCAAATAGCTCAGCAGATTAAAGTGCCTGCAAGCAGGCGCAGGGGCTGGGGGTTCGATCCCCGGGCCTGCCATGCCGGCCCCACCCTCAGGGTACACTGAGGCAGCAATTGAGACTGGATGTGGTGGCACTCACCTGTAATCCCAGCTCTTGGGAGGCTGTAAACAGGCGGATCACTATGAGTCCGATTTAATAGTGAGACCCTGAACACCCTGTAGACCCTTCCCTAAAATACAAAAAAAAAAAAAAAAAAAAAAAAAAAGAAAGAAAAAAGAAAGGAACCTCAGAAAGTTGTTGGTACTTATTGCTTTCTTGTGTGTGTGTGTGTAGGACAGTTTTGGTTGTTTATAGAGATAAATTTTGTGACCTAAAAAATATGATTTATTCTAAGGCTTTTTAAAAAACAGGCTTATACTAGGCATAAATTTGTTTCTCGTTGAGATGATTCAAGGCACTCTCTACTTATTCTCCGTTTTGCTCAGGGGCATCTGAGAAGCTCCTTATTTCTGCCCAGAAGGCAGGGACAGACCCAGTCCTGGTGCTGTTCATTCCTGTTCTCTGCTGCTGTAATAAAAGGCAAATCACAGGAGAAATGAAATTTAAGCTTTGCATGCTCAAAAATTTTTATTTTGATGAAACTTCATTAAGTCACTATAGGAACTGTGAAAATGTTTGGGCAATTTGCAGTAATTCCCATGGTATTTATGTATTAAGAAGG
>NW_004524600.1:12222709-12231197 GCF_000260255.1 Octodon degus | reverse complement strand
TTTTTTTGCGGAACCGGGGATTGAACTCAGGCCCTTGCACTTACCAGGCAAGTATTTGCACTTACCAGGCAAGCCCTTATTCTACTGAACGTGTTTGGTCAGAGCTCTGTAGTTTTCGCTCCAGCTTTCCAGGTGAGAGCTACTTTGTTATGACAGCATCTCTTTGGAATGGACGAAGTTTGTGAGTTCGGGGTGTGAAACACTCAAGTGAGAAGTATGGAGCTCAGCCTCCAGGTGGAGGTCCCCGAAACCTTAGGCGACACAGCCCAGCTTAAGCAAGAAGCGGAAGAAGCACAAACACAAGGAGTGGGCGGTGTGAAGCACAGCCCGTGCGCTGCTGCAGAAGGAGTCGCGGCCACATGGAGCTTGCAACTCCTCGGCCTAGGACTTGCTGGGCAGGAGCCACCAGCTTGTGGTCCCCGGTGTTGCTCATCTTTTGTCCCTGATGCAGAGCTTTGAGTCCCCAGGGAGGGTGCCAGGTGCGTCCTGAAGACAGCACAGCGCACAGGTGTGTGTATCAGGAAGGGCGTGGTGGGGACAGTGATTCTCCCCTCTTAATTGCCTCATTATGTTAGTTGCCTGACATAAGTTTATGTTCAATTAATGGCAGAATGTGTTTCACCACGGAGCAATTCTTATAATCCCTATGCTTTTCAGGCCCTGGTGAGCCCATCGTTAGCTTTTGTACCTAAGTGTTCTTTGGCTGTGGAGAAATATTAATTTACAGCCACCATTCACACCTGTTTTAAATGTATACTTTTCCTGGCCACCAAGAGAGTTATGCGCGTGGCCTAACAGAAGCGCAGGAGTCCTTCTGACCAGGATATTAAGTGTGTGGCCCTTCCGTGTCCTCTCCCCTAGGGCCAGCTCTGTAAATGACAAGGCGGCGGCGTGTCTGTCCAGTGTGTGCACAGGCCGGCCGCTCGGGCTATGCACAACTGTACACTTGAAGGAACAGGACGTTTCCAAAGCTTTCCATCCTTCTAGCCCCACTCGCATTATTAGCGTGGAGTTTACCAAATTAATTTAAAATTGGATGGGGTTGGCAGTCTTATTTATGGAGCAGATGATCCCACTATTGGGTGTATATTGACAAGAATGAGATTCCGCTACCAAGGAGCTGTCCCTGCTGTCCCCAGTAACCAGAGCATGGGACCTCCCCGGTGTCCACGGGTGATGCGGGGGTTGCTGTGATATGTACCCACAAGGGAATATGTATTATTCAGCCCTAGAAAGAAAGAAATCCTGCTGTGTGCACTGCCGTGGATGAACCTGGGAAACACAGGGCTGGGTGAAATCAGTCAGATGCAGAAAGCCTGCAGCTGCGTGAGGAATTCGAATAGTAAGGTGGTGGCCAGGGGGCTGCAAATATGGGTCGAAGGGCTCAGTCTCACTGAGGCGAGATGAGGAAGCTCTGGGACCTACGGGTTAGCATGGTGACAGCAGGTGAGAGTAACGCGTGAGATTTGCTAAGAGAGTGGATCTCAAGTGCTTTCACCAGCTACACATACACAGCTCCTTCTTCTCGCTTTTTTGGTCTGGTTTGGGCCCTGAGGAGAGCGGCCATGTTGTGTGGCCTCCACCCAGGCCTGGTCATGCGTCTCTGGCCTACAGGTTCTGAACTGAAATCTCTGCCACTGTGAGCCCAGTGAGAGCACTTTTCTTTAGAAGTTGTCAAAGTTGTCACCTCAGGTATCTGTTGCAGTACTAGGAAGGGGGACTAGCCTATCCCTTTGAGGTGCACAACTTTGTGTGAGTTGTGTACCTCAGTCAAGCAGGGCACGGTGGGAGTCCGAAGGCCTCCTTCTGTCTTGCTCAGGGACCTGGTGGAGCAATCTTACCATCCTGGAGCTCAGCCACTGCTGGCGGCTTAGGTTTTTGGAGATGAGTGTAGAGAGTAAAAGGTTTTTACTGAGACAGTTATGGGATTTTCTCATCTGATAGTCTTTCTCAAACCAGGAACATATGTTCAGGATTTTAAAAAATACTTTCAAATATTCTATCATAAAACTCCTCCCCTCCCCACCCCGCTTTGAAACAGCTGGTTTATGCTTGAGAGTATTTTACAGGCTCTTTTTCCTTCCATTTACTCTGGCTTCCAAATACTTCAGATATTTCTAGAAGCAACCGGTGTCTATACAGGAACCAAAGACATGCTTTCATGGAGAAGTGGATCAGCCCTAATGTTTTTCTCTCTACTGCTGTTAAGTATGATCAGAGGTAAATCTGTACCATGAGAAATAACATTTTCTCGTGTTTGATATATATATAAAGTCTACCATTGGTTTGGTGCTGACAGCTTGCCAGGAGCTGGATCTTCTACAGTGCTTGGGCACTGGCCTTCGTGGGGTGCACCTGGTAACTCTCAGGAGCCTTAATCCCATGAAAACATTGTTTTCCAACTGAACAGAACCCAGGCTGGTTTTTCACGTACCTGCAGACAGGCACCTTCCTGTCAGAGAGGTTGGTTTGGTTTTAAGTTATGCAGCCTTCCCAGAGGACGTGTTTGTGTGTGTGCTTGTTCCGCACGCGGGAGAAGCTGGTCAGCGGGAGATCCAGGTCAAGCAGGAGAAGAACCCCCTTGGGAGCGGAAAGTGTGCGTGCGTGTGTGTGTGTGTGTGTGTCTGTGTGTGTCTGTGTGTGTCTGTGTGATGGGGCGGAGCACAGCCAAGGCAAGGCAGCAGTGGGTCATGCTGAAGTCGCTCTCTAAAAGACAGTTGATTTGCACCCGATACGTGTGGATTCGGGTACTTAGAGCCTGGCACGTAAGGGGATCCAAGCTTTCTTCATGGTTGTCCTTTTACAATAAATTCTGGCATTGAGAGCCTGCCTGAGGTCTCTTCGTGATGTTTTCTTAGCCGGCTAATTAGGATGAGCTTCTGGTGTGATCCAAAGCGTGGTCCGCCAAAAGAAGCTGGAGCATGCGCAAGCCTGGGGAAGGAGCACCCCAGGCCACGTTCAGGGACAAACAGCTGCAGCTGGTCAGTGATGCGCCCGCGTGCGGGCACAAGGCACGCTTTCCCTTCCCGAGGCTACCTGCCTCCCTGCCTCCCTGCCTCCCTGAGCCTTTCCACTTCCCTACATTGTCCTAAGCCCCCTTAGGTCTGCTGTGACAGGTCAGTGCTGAGAGAGGCTGTAATTTCCTCCACCAGGAACGTGTCACTGGGGCACTTTTAGGGGCCACGAAAAACCCATGCACTGTGGCGTGGTCGCTGGTGAAGCTCAGCGTCTTCAGGACCATGATCCTCTTACCCGTGGGAAGGATCCTTGTTGTCCTTTGGCTTCCTCTTCAGTCCCACGTCGGGGGTGGCACTGTTGTTCGCTTCGGATGGATTGTTGCACCGAAGCTCTTTCTGCCGACAGCTCACATCATGCTGGCTGGAACCGTGTCTCAGCCCCTGGCGACAAGGGGGTCTAGCGTTCTTACGTGGGCGCGGGCCGCCGTGGGAGGTCCCTGGTGCTGTGCCTTTGGTAGGCTGGTGCATGCCACAGAATGAGTCGTGGCCTGCTGATGGTGTTGGCTGTGGTCCTTTGAAATAATTGTCACATAAAACAGCACTAGTGCATGTGGCTTTGCATACTTGTTTTTAGTTTCAAAGTTATTTTAAAAAGGAAATAGAGCAGTGTTACATTAGAAAGGAAAGGCCAGCTGTGGTTTCGATTTTACTTTTGTATCAGCCGGTGTTGGCTGTTCATGGTGTTGGCTTCCTCGACCGGAGTTGATCCCTATACCTGACACATCTCCATCCTTTCTCATCCTTCCCCTCTTGGCCTCCTTCCCATTTGTGAGGCTTTTTAAAAAACTTCATTAGACAGTCTCTTGAGACGGGTTGAGGGGGGAGCAACTGGGGGCAGGAGACCGCATCCTCTGACCTCACAGGTCTGGGGACCAGGCAGGGAGCCGGTGGCAACGGTGCAGAGGGCAGCGTGGGACACAAGCTGGGTAAAGGGGCATTGTGGGAAGAGGGTAGCAACAGGGGAAGAGGGTAGCAACAGGGGCAGAAGGCATGAGTGATGTGTGTTTTTTTTATTTTTTTTAATAAATCCCGTCTTTTTTTTTTTTTTTAATATTTATTTATTTATTTATTTAGTGTGTGTGTGGCCAGCTCAGCCCACCAGGGGGTGGGGATGGCTGGCATGTGGTGCTGGGGGATTGAACCGCGGTCCCTGTGCTTTGACTAAGCTTGTTTTAAGTAGGTGCTTTAGAACACTGAGCCATCTCACCAGCCCCATGAGTGATGTTTTATTTCCATGTTTTTGGTCTTTTGAGACAGGGTATTGTAGTGTGGTACAGGCTGGCCTTGAACTCACTGTGTAGCCTCGGCTGGCTTCAAACTGGAGGTAATCCTCCTGCCTCAGCCTCCTCAGTGTGGGAGTTACGGAGGTATTTGACCTCATCTGGCTCATTTCCATGTGTTTTGTGGTATTTTTATGATGTTTAATTAGAGTACCCACAAAAGATCTTGTCACTTTAACGAGGAAGGAAAAAGAACTTTATGAGTCAAATAAGTCATTAGAAACATGTTATCTCCTCCTAACCTTTCCCCTCCTTCCTCCTACTCCTCGGGTGCTGATGGTGGGCTCCAGGCCACACACACCCTGCACTGCTGCACCCACACCCACCCTCCCTTCCACAGGCTCTCCAAGACCCCAGTTCTCAGGATGGGCAGAGTCTGTGACTATGTAATGGATTTGGGTTTCCCCACATAAAATACTGTTAGCTTAATACAATCCAACTGCTAATAAGCCGAAGAGATTCTTAAAGTGGTGGTCAAATTGAGTGGGAGTGTAGCTTGGTTGTGGAGCATGTGCTTAGCATTCATGAGGCTGGGGTTCAAAGCCTCACATGTGCCCCCCAGAACACGCAACACGTTCCCCTTGCACATGCAGTGCTCTGGGAGCTCATAGAGCAGTAATTGTGACTCTCTTCACACATTCCCCAGCTCACTACATTCATTCGCGTACACACACACACACACACACACACACACACACATGCATGATTGCTTTCTGTCCATGTAATTAGAATCATATTATCTGTTTTGTTCTGCAACTGGCTCTGTCTCCTCCTCCATAGCATCGCTTTTGATGTTTCTTCTCTTCATTGTACTTGGGATCATGTTTTCTTTTTCAACTCATGATGGCACCACCCTCCCCTAGGGATAAAAAAAAAAAAAAAAAAAAGCCCACAGCTGCACGTGGGGCATTTTCCGAAGACATCCTGCTCAGAATCCCTTTAGTGTTCTGTTGAGAAATAGTGGGGTGGGACTCGCTGGTCTTTTAAACATTTCTTTATGTCATTATAAAATGGGCTCGTGCCAGAACCGTCCCTCCGCTGTGGTCAGTGCCGTTAGCAGAGGTCCTGGCGCATGTGCAAGAGGGAGCATTTCCTAAATACTAGGATTTCTGGGCCGAAGGGGGGCTCATACCACTTGCTGATCGTCCCAGACCTCTCTCCAAAAAGAACTGCAAGATGAGCCTTCGTAACAGGGCACACACACCTCCTTTCATTGCATACTACTAGTTCATGTATTATTTTTATTATTTTTGAAAAATAAGGAAAAATAAAGTCTTGTTTAAATTTCTGTTTTTCCTGTCCATCCGGACTTGTTACAAGTACTTCCAATACAAGGATAAAAGGCCCCTCTGCTGGCGGGGATTCGCAGCTGGGGCTCGTCCAACCTGGCTACACTGCTGCTTGTTGCATTCATGTTTCAGAAAACACACTTTACTGTACCCCGGCCGCCACTTTGGGGTGCCTTTTCAGCCTCCTCTGTGGGGAGTGCCGTATTGATTGTGACTGGCAGGTGTGAGTCTTGCAGTGCCCTAAAGTGGCACTTGGTCAGAGGAAGTGCTGCTTTACCTGCTGGTCACCATCTAGTGAGTGGGTTGGTGGAATCAAATTAAGGGTCATAAGTAGAGATAAGGAGGAAGAATAGAAAGTGCTGGTGAGTATCATATATAATAAAAGATGTATTTCATGCAGTTATTTTGTGTGTGTTTTTAGATGTGTGTGTGTGTGTGTGTGTGTGTGTGTGTGTGTGTTAAGTGTAGATATGCATATGTGGTATGGCTGAGTACCATTCTGTAATGGAAAATACATCCCTGTGGGTTGAGGAACACCCACATGGAGAACCTTAGCTTTCAAAATGTATTCAAAGAAATGTATTTCTGCCCTAACTGAGGTAGCATTTTGATGCTCGATTTTGTCATTTAAAAAGCTAGATTGGCAATAGTATCAAAATTTCACAAGAGCGTAAAGGCTAAAGTTTTCCATAGAGGAGCTTAAATACATGGACAGATGTTACCTCATTGGGCGCTGAGATTGAGGAAGGCCTGGTGGCCTGGGCTGCAGAATGAAGAAATGTACTCGCTAAAACCGGCCCAGCCTCATGTCTCTGGACAAGTTCATTTTTCAGTGTTTGCACAGGCAAGAGGACAGAGAGGAAATCCTTAACTCTCGAGTTCCTCCCTGTGGGTGGGCACAGGAGGGATGCTTGGATTAACTCCGAATATTTTGCTCACCACAGTCCCAGTGTTGATCTTATGTTGCTTAGGAAATTACCTGGTGATGATTATAATAAATGACGGTAATTAAAATTAAAGAGAAAAGTAATGGAACATTCTGAATGTGGGTGTGTTTAATTATCTGGCAGGTGTTCATGTTGCTAGAGTGTGAAACTTATGGGTAAACAATGGCTTTTCTGTTAGAAATCCTGCCCACACTTTTGTACTGCTCCTTCTTTATAGGTGGGTATTTTCTAGGAGTTACAGAGTCATGTTGATGACCTGATGATTTTGTATTTTACTGTGTTTCCCAAGGAGAAGATTAAAATGTATTTGTTTGCTTGCTTTGCGTCATCCAATTCTAACTTTCCTGCTGAAATGACTCTTGATCAATAATAGTGCTTTCATTAAAAAAAGGTGTGAATGGAAATATTTTATTTTCTAGTAAATAATCATGTTAGAAAAATTGTGTCCTTCAGGTTCTGCTATAACCATTTAATTTTCTTTTTATAAGGTATTTTATAAGGTAATACATTTTTTAGCACAGGTAAACAACATGATATTATCTCATCAACCAATGAAGATAGAAGAGAAAGTTAACTTTTCAAAAGATTGTTAACTGCCACATAAAATCACTGAATTTGCATGTTCTGACAGAACTAACTTTTCGTGTGGTTAATGTGAAATGGAGAGGCAGTATACATATCGTGTTACTTCAGGTAAAACCTTTTAACTCAAAATGTTTCAAATGTAGGTGGCCGAGTAGTGTGCCCTTGTACCAGAACTCTGGGAGTCTGAGGCAGGGGATTACATGTTTGAACCCAGCCTAGGCATTTTAGCAAGATCCTGTCTCAACATGAAAAGTTAGTCAGTACATGCCTGTAATCCCAGAATTTAGGATGTTTGAGGCAGGAGGCGCACCGGAAGTTCAAGGCCAGCCTGGGCTACCTAGTGAACTCAGGGCCTACACAGGGAGACCCTGTCTCAAAAACAAAACAAACAACCAATGAACCAACCAAGCAATCAAACTAACAAACAAACAAAAGGACCGGGGATACATATTGCTCAGTGCAAAAGCTCTGAGTTCAATTCCCAGTGCCACAAAAACAAAACAAAACAAAAAAACCCAACAAAACATTTTCTGTCAATTTCAGTATCTAACTGGTGTACTAAGGTACCTGCCAACTATGGTGATTTCCCTTTAGGTTCTTTTATCAACTTAAGAAAAATTTGCTTATGTCAGAGCTTTGAGCTCTCTGCATAGTGAGCACGGTGGGAGTCCTGGAAGGAGGCCCTTCGGGTGTGTGGGCCTCAGGGTCCTACTGGCCCCGTGCTCATGGAAAGAGGTAGGTTTTTATTTATTTATTTATTTATTTTTTTCCATTTATCTTTCACTTAAGAAGCAGCTGGGTCAGGCAAGAGAAGGCCAAAGGCAGGATTAGGTTTAGGTAATTTCTAATTGAGTGTTGAGATTTCATCGTTTCTACTTCAATTGCTCTATTTTGTTACCTTGTGTCATGACTTAAAATGATGCAAATACTAATTAAAACAATTGGCTGGATGAAAGACACTGGAGTAGTGCAAGAAGAGCGTTTTATGAGGTGTTTAGAAATGAAGAGGAAAGCTAAAATATAACACAGTTATAGTCCAAAATGGTCCATTTTTTCCTTTCCCTCCCCTTCCCTCACCTCCACTCCCCTTCCTTCCCTTCCCTTCCATTTCTCTCCTCTTTCACCTTTTCCAAAATTTCTCCTCCTTAAATTTAAATTACAAAGAAAGGAAAAGGGCTTGTTAACATGTAGATAAAATTGAAAAACATGTCAGTGTAAATAGTTGCAACTGATATGAGATTAAAATAAAAACCATGAATTTTTTTCCTTAAAAAATATTATAGGGCTGGTGAGATGGCTCAGTGGTCTAAAGCACCTACTTAGAACAAGCTTAGCAAAGCACAGGACCGCGGTTCAATCCCCCAGCACCA
>NW_004524600.1:12208660-12222254 GCF_000260255.1 Octodon degus | reverse complement strand
CTCTCCAGCCCCACACTAAATAAATGTTAAAAAAAATATTATATACTGCATTAAGTTGGTTGGCAGGTAGAGTTATTAAGATTTAACAGATATGTTTTATGGTATACTATCAAAATATGAAGTAATTGTAAACAACTTAATGACAAATAGATCTAACTTGTGAAATTGGACAGACCTACAGAACGTTTGTCTGTTCATGGTTCCTTCTCGGGGTCTTTTCGAAGGAAAGCAGGATCGAGATTCCATAGGTCTGGCTGTGGGTATGGAGTTTTGAAGTGGCTTCACAGACCGAGGAAGTAATCTACTGAACGCAAAGTTTGTATGAGCAAAAGTATTGTGGACAGTTAGGCGAGTTATAACTATTACGGGCAGCTAGGGCTGGGCCCTCAGCACCAAAGACAACTGTGGCTGGAGGCACATTCACTGAAGCCAGGCTTCAAGAAGAAGAGGACTGAAGCCCGACACAATTCCTCTAGAGATGAACAGCGAGGACGACATCCTCAATAGGCATCAGCCACCTTGCATGGGGGACCGAGACCTCCCTAGCCCATTCCTTCCTGGAAACACCTTGTTCAGTCCAAGTGCGATTGCTGTGTGATTTAGTTTCCCCGTTTGGTCCACTTTTAATCAGTGTCACCTACATGTCTATCCTTGTTGTCATCTGATTGATTCACCATAGTTTTGCCCTGCCTCAGACCCACCCTGTGACTTCCCATTGGACTATAAGGACTGTACTTGACCTTGAACTAATTGATTTTAGTTTTGTCCCTTTTTTAATCCACTCCACCTCTTGACTTTGCTTAATAAACACCTTTGAGAAGCAGGGTCAGCAGGAAACCTGCTTCCCATTCCCCCTTCTGTCCCTCTTAGACAGAAGCTTTTATTCCATCAATAAATTGTTGCTTTTAACCTCCTTTGTTCCTAGAAGTTATTCCTTGGTTTCAGAGAACACCAACTCAGTGTTTTGGACATCCAGCAGGTTGGGAGTTAGAGTATTTTTCCCCCATGTTATTTTTAGATGCATATAACATCCCTGTATCAGATGCCCTATATCAAAAGTGTTCTATCTTTCCGCTGTGAAAGATTAGAAGCTTGTAGAACCCAGTCCTTCCCTGGCTAGTGCTTGCGTAGGAGTTCTGGTGTGATGTTTAAGCCATTGCTTGCTAGTGTCTTCTTTTCTTCTTCCTTTTCTTTGTTTTCTTGAGACTGGGTCTCATTGTATAGCCCAGGCTGGTCTTGAACTCTCTGTGTAGCCCAGGCTGGCCTCAAACTTGTGGGAATCCTCCTGCCTCCGCCTTCCAGCTTCCGGGATTATAGGGCTGTGCCACCATGAGTGACTTTCTACCATCTTTCTACTGCTTCTCCTTTTAGCCTGACAGCCCCTCTACTCTGATGAGATGTGATCGACAGGGTTTCCTGTCATAAGTTGGTGAGTTACTCCCGTGTTCAGTTCATGTGACTTATGTGATGTGTAATAAGTAATGATTAATCACCACATGCAGCTCTTTCTTAATTTTATGTAAACAAATTATGTTTAAAGCCCCCAGGGTGCAAAGGTCCAGATCTATGCACCCACTCTGTTCAGACATACTATTTTCTGACTGCCTCCATTCATCTCACCAGTAAGGTTTTCTTCCCCCTTCTCTATGTCCGTCTCTTTCTTTCTTTCTTTCTTTCTTTCTTTCTTTCTTTCTTTCTTTCTTTCTTTCTTTCTTTTTAATTTCATACATCTGGTACAGGGTCTCACTACGCAGCTCAGACTTGTAGTGATCTTCCTGTTTTCAGCCTCCCTAGCACTGGGATTACAGGTGTGCGCAACCACTGCCTAGATTCTGGTGGCCAGCTCGGTGTGCCTGTGGGCAGGGTTAGCGTGGCATGTGGTGCTGGGTATGTCTATTTCTTACCTATCTTTCATTTATTCTATGTGAGCTTTTATTTACTTATTTTCTTTTTGTGTATGTGTTTGTTTGTTTTTTGTTTTTTTTTTTTTTTTTGAAACAGGGCTTTACTGTGCAGTTCAGACCTGCCTTAAATTCACTTTGTAGCCTAGGATGGCCTTGAACTCACATCAATTCTTTTGCCTCTGTCTCTAGTGTGCTGGGATTATAGTCATGTACCACCATGCTTGGCTTGTGAGCTTTCACTTTATTTTTATAACTTCGTGCTTCTGTGGTACCAAACAAAGTTCTGAAGCTGCAGTATACCTGGCCATGGTGGTCTGTAACATGGGGAGCTGCCGGGAAGCGTGGTATCCCTCTCCGTAGCCCCACCCTTGTGCAGATTGTTCTATCTGAGTGTGGCTGGGAACTGAGACCCTAACTGAATCAGCAGCATCAATGCTATGTGAGAGAGAGGCCCATGCTTTGAGAAGATCCATTGGTTATGCATATAAGAAGCTTAGCCACTCCAAGGAGCAGTCACATGGGTGTCCACAGGCCTTAGTTTCATGGCAGGGAGAGAGACCCAGCCATCTGGGTCACCAAGCTGTTCCCATCCAGTGAAGGCATCCTTGTGTGATGGCCAGGGGATGAGGGAGGAAGCTCCGAGTGGAGCCGGTCTTAGATTGCATTTTTTTTTTTTTCCTGGAATCAGGGATTGAACTCAGGCCCTTGCGCTTGCCAGGGAAGCACTTATTCTACTGAGCCATCTCCCTGGACCCTTTCTTGCTTTTTTTTTTTTTTTAGATTGCAGAATCTGTGCAAAAGCCCTACTAAAGCCTTTAAGTTTCAGAGTGGTTTGTTTCTCCAGCAGTGGACAAGGGATCAGTGAGTATTGATATTCACTGAGATGCATTTGAATAGCTGCTTAGGAAACATTCATGCTCACATGCTAGAAAAAAAAGAATCAACACTCGGATCAACTACTGAGATAGATTCATCTGCATGTTATGAGTTATTTAGTAGTGTAGTTACATCAGAGGGGAGGACATGGGCTGGGTGTGGTGGCACACACCTGCAGCCTCCGCAGGTGGGAGGCTGAGGCAGGAGGATCAAAGTGAGTTCCTGGCCAGCCTGGACTATGTCATGAGTTCAAGGCCAGCCTGAAGGACATAGCAAGACCCTGCCTCACCAGCACCCCCAGAGAGGGATGGAAACCAGTGAAATAGCCACAGAAGTGATTTGGAGGCGATTTTCCAGTGCAAGACCTGCTTCCTCATTACAATTCTGCGCAGTGCAATGACTCAATTTTGGGGACAATTTAAACTGCAAAGTTGGAAGAGAAATGTATGTAAGCAAATTAAAAATATTTTTTATTGAATGAGGGTCTTTGTTCTTTTCCTCACAAAATCATTTGTATTTTTATGTTTCAAGCAAAATGCCACTGTGGTTCGGCTGATTATAAATGTTTTCACCCAAGGACACCAGTTTCCAAATCTGTCTGTAAGCTGCTTTCTTAAAAAAGTGAATACGCTTAGGAAATAATTATTCTTCCAAGTACACTAAACTCCCAAGCAAGCTTTTGTTCTGCAGACAGATCTGATTCATCAAGAAACATCAAGATAATTGTCACGATTTAAAATTTTAAAGGAAACCCAGGCGCCTTTGGCTCAAGTATAAAACTTTCTGTTGCTGTCTTGGCGTGAGGCCTCTAGTTGAATATTTCGTGCTGTATGTTGCTCCATTGCTCCATTTTTCGGTTTTGTTTTGTGTTTTTGCCCCTGGGACAGGAAACTACAAAATAGAATATATTTACTTTGGTAACGAGCGCTGGCCCTGTGGTGACTCACTGTTTCAAAGTAAATTTTTACAGCAAGGAGAAGGTGACCCTGAAGGCTGTGCTGTGGTGGCTCCGGTGATGAGCAAAAGTCTTATTCTCTCATTCGTCTATCCTGAGAGTGTGGAAGACTGTGGGTCATTGTTTTGACCCCAGAATGTTGTTCACAAAAGCACAGTCCACCCTCATTTCTTTCAGTGTTCCTCTTTCTTTCTTTCTTTCTTTGTATTTAGTACAGGTTCTACAGGGTCTCACTACACAGATTGGACTTGTAGTGATCTGCCTGTTCACAGCCTCCCAAGCGCTGGGATTACAGACGCATGCCACCACGACCAGTCTCAATGGCTGTCTCAGGGTGCACTAGGGGCGGGGCCTGCACAGCACACCGGGGATTGAACTCCGGCTGCTGCGTCTGCCTAGGCAGGCTCTTTAGTCTGCTGAGCTATGTGGTCAGCCCTCCATTTTCATCAACATTCTCTAAGGGCTGAGATGGTTCACATCCGAGCACCCGAGTGTCTGCTCCATCTCCGCACCATTCTGTAATTGCTTAAAAGTGAGGTGCAAGGAAGGGTTCAACTCAAGTGGATGGTCCAAGAGGACAGAATCGTATGTTAGTAACTAGGGCAGATTCTAGCTTTTGCCAGTCTACGTGCAAGGATTTTTTAAATTGATGAATTTAATTCTTGAACCAGGAATCTCTGCTGCCCCCGCCTCACCTCCAGGAGTAGCTGGTTTGGATAAAAGGCCACCAATTCCAGACTGGCTTGCTCTGCTGACGGAGGCAAGCTTTCTACTTTTTCCTTCATGAGTATCCGCTGGTCCCTTCACTCCAGTTCTATATCATAAGAGTAAAAATTCTTTCAGGCGAAGATGAGACTTTCAAATTCATATATGTATGTGCTAGGGGTTCCCACTATGTTCTATCTAATCATCATAGACCCTCATTTAGCATTGGTGGTTACAAATACCGATGTATTTAATTTTCTTATAATTTCTTATTGAGAGCGCGTAACAATGGATTTGTGTGGCATGTAACAAGAGATTTCTATGGTATGTTAAGAATGTTAAGATCTTTCTGGCGTTACTGAGTCGGAAGGTATTTGAGCAAGAAGGATGCACTGGGAAGCTTTTGTGTTTCTGTAATCTGACGAGAGGAAGTGCTCAGGTTCAGTTGAGCTTGCACTGAGGTTCCCTGGCCGCTACTTTGACTTAAGGCTTTCTCCCGTCTGTATCAACCCTCTCTGCAGTTTTGAATGCCTAGTAAAGGCAAGGCCTATATTGGATGCCAGGTGCCTTTGAACTCTTGAGGTATCGCAGTGAACAAAGTGACTAAAATCCCCACGCTGAGGAAGTTTGCGTTTTGTTTAGTAGGGGAACCAGGAACAGTGACAACAACAACAGTGGACCTGTGCTTGGCTACAAGGCAGTGAGTGCTGGGGAATTGAGAGTGGAGCCGTGAAAGTCGGGTAGAATGGTGGGCTCTGCCTCATGTAGGCTGGCTGGGCGTCCTCAAGAGGTGGGCTTTCAGCAGGGTGCAAGCTGGGATAGGCAGGTCAGTGACCTCATGGTGGTTCTAGCACTCCTGGCCAAGTGCCGAGGACTTCCTTCCTTCCTTTCTTCCTAGAGTCTCATTCCATAATTGAGGCTGGTCTTGAACTATGTAGTTTAGGCTGACCTCAGAATTGCAGCAATCTTCCTGCCTCAGCCTCCTGAGTGCTGAGATTAAGGTGTGTGCTGCTGCACCCACCTAAAGCCAGATTTTTTACTACTTTCATACTCAGAGCAACACATGCCAAGTTTTCTTTTTCTTTTCTTTTTTTATTTTAGGGAAGGGTCTACAGGGTGTTCAGGGTCTCACTACTAGATCGATCGGATTCATAGTGATCCGCCTGTTTACAGTCTCCCAAGAGCTGGGATTACAGGCGTGTACCACCACACCCAGTCTCAATTGCCAGCTCAGCATGCCCCGGGGCAGGGCTGTCATGACAGGCCAGGGGATCGAATCCCCAGCCCCTGCACCTGCTTGCAGGCACTTTAATCTGTTGAGCTATTTGGCTGGCCCAAGTTTTCATTTTTTACTTGAAGTAACTTATATTACCTGTCTTTCTGTTTTGTTTCTTAGCACCGTGTGTCCTTTCCTCAAACTCCACTTTCTTAAGTCAAAACTAAGTCTTGAGATCACAACACAGTGTCTGTCTCCTCTGACTTGTTTGTGTGTCCAGGTCTGTAAGATTGTTTTTTTTTTCAATACAGAAGAATTTTTATTTGATGCAGGGTCTCTCACTATGCAGCTTAGATTTGTAGTAATCCTCCTGTTTTCAGCCTCCCAGCACAGGGATTATTTTAAAACTGATATTTGATAGTTTGGGAGATTTTAATGAAATATTTTTATTTGCAAATAAACTTCAGAGAATTTTTTGGCAATCTATTTGTTCTAAGATTTCCTTTTTAAAGTAACTCATAATAGAAATTTGTTATGGGGGATCGAACTCAGGACCTTGTGCTTGCCAGGCAGGTACTTATGCTGCTGAGCTACAATATAAATTTTATTTATGAAAAGGTAAATTTCTTAAGCAGCCAAGCACTTTTTAGAATCCTGTGATAAGTACTCTTTTTTGATGGCACTTGAGCTGGTTAGCTTTCATTAAAAGTTCTGTTTAAATGGTATCTGATTATACTGTAATTTCTCTTGAGAACTTTAGGGGATACCTCGAGGCAGAAGTTATCTTGGTGCTAAGCAGATGTACCGCCATTGTGCTGGGTGTGTGTTTTCAAACCTAAGCACATGCAGGTTGGAATATTTAACATCTGCCAGGTCTAACAATGTCAGGTCAACTTTTAGTTCTATGAGACTTGGTTTCCCCATTTTTAGAAAAATGATAGATACTTCTCTCTATGTTTTCACCCAAACCACAGAATGTACAGCACCCAGAGTGAACCATGGGGCTGCCTGTGCCCTAGGAGGCAGCACTTATCCATGTGGGTTGATCAGCTGGAACCAGTGGACCACTCTGGAGGAAGAGTAAACGCCCCTGTTTGTGTGTAGGGGTGCGGAGGTGCACAGAAAATCTATTTCTTCCTCCTAATTTTGCTACGAAAACCTAAAACTGCTCTAAAATATACTCTTTAAAGGTGGGATGGATATCTACATCTCTGAATTATGAAAAGTAGAGAAAATGTTGACAAAAGACACAGCACAGTGTTTGAGCATAGTAGATCCGCAACTAATGGATCCGCTGTTAATAATGGAAAGAAATCCTCTCATCGAGTAGCTATTTCTTGTTTTGGCTGTCATCTGAGATGTCCTGCATCTGATGTTTTAAGCTTACCCTACTCTACCCTGTTATTCAGCCTTTTAACATCAACTTCTTCAGTATTTGGTGAGTACCGTCTGGTACAAAGCGGATCCAGGGATTAAAGGAATCTCAAGGTAAAATACTGTGGGAATGCGTAGCCTTTAATTACAGCGTCTCCTTTCTGTCCTCTTCCCTCCCCGACCCTCAGGCCTTATCCTCTCCTGTCTGGATTGCTGTCCTGGCCTCCCTGTAAAGCTCCTGTTGGCCACTTCCCCTTCTCTGATTTGCTGTGTCGCCCTATGCTGGTGTCACCCTAACATTCCTAAAATGCCACTGTGCCTCTGTCGTGGTTTGGGGTTTTTGCAAGGTAAACAATATGGCGCAGGACACATTTTATGATAGCATTTTATAATGAATCACCCAAGAATCACATACAGCAAGTGTAAGAAGTCTATCCACTTGCATAAAGTCTAAAGTCTCCAGCTGAAGGCCTAGATCCCAATATGCTACATGAGTCCAGCTGGAAACCTAGAGCTCATAACCATGCCTTCCACAAGTCCAGCTGGAGGCCTAGAGCCCACAACAAAGTCTCACGCAGGCCCACTTCATGCGTGTGTGCTGGAAAGGCCCATAGGTGAGGGGTGGAAGCTAGGAAGTCTATGTCAGCGGGATGAGGAATCTGTGGTAGCAGGCTGAGGGATCTGAACTGGAGCTAGGAAGCAACACTCAAGGTAAGCACCAGAGCACCCCCAAAGATACCATAGCCATCCTCAGCAACAGCGAGGTCTCAAGCTCTTCCAGTGATGAGGAAAACTGAGTTCGTATCAGGAAAGCCAATGTGACAAGCTTCTTCATGAGGCTGAGAAGTACACCTTCTTCCCTTCCTCAGCCAGGAAGCTAGGAAGATGAGGATGAAGATGCTCAAGATGAGGACCAGAGCTTCTCTAAAGTTGATTGGGAAAATCAGCATGACCAGGTCCTCCAGCAGAGCAGCCCAAGAGAACTAGCAGGTTCCAACAGCTTCTCCAAACAGCATCCCTAACAGCGTCTTGGCAGCTTTTCCTGCCCTGCCTTTATGCCGCTGGCCACAACCCTCAGGTGGGCCTCCTGCACCCAACACCATGCTAGTTTAATTCAGCAGGGTATAATAAGTTCATTCCCAGTTAGTTATCCACCACAGCCCCTTTTATTTTCTTAATACATTGCTCATTCTAGCAAATCTGAATTCCTTCACCTACACTGTGTGGTTCACTGCAGTCTGGAACCCTCCTGTCCCCTTCATACATTGACATGATGACCCCGAAGCATTCCCGCGGACTGCCTGCCCTGCTAGCGTGCCTGAGTGTGAGTCCCTGCAGCCTCTCTGTGCATGTGGGCTGTCCGTCCTCATCTTCTCAGGCCACCACCATTTACTGAGGGCGATCCAAGTTTCGCATTCCCCTCAGTCTTTTCCTGACTCAGATTTTATAGCATCCCAGGATGGTGTGGAGGCTTACACTGTGGCTCGGTGGATAGGACTTCTTTTGTCTTCACGATCATCCTGAGTTGCTAATGGCCCAGCACTTGGTGCATGGTATTTGTCTGATTTATTTTGTTTTTGTGTTGTAGCTTTCAGAAATTACTTTTATGGAAATGTAATTTTCATACAGTGAAATGCGTTGGCCTGAATGTACAATTTGATCAGTCTTTAGAAATATGCATGTAGGAACAATGCAGATACAAATAAAGATACAGAATATCTATGATCCCCCAAACTTCCCAGACACTTGCCCCCGTTTCCCCTCTGGAAGAGGGACTGCCAGCTTTGCTCTTCTTTGTCATGGGCTGGCTTTGGCCCTCGCGTATATTGTGTCATGATGTAAAGACACATTTGCTGGGGCCGGGGAGATGGCTCAGTAGGATAAGCGCTTGACTGGCAAACACAAGGATCTGAGTTCAATCCCCGGTTCCGCCAAAAAAAAAAAAAAAAAAAAAAAAAAAAAGACACATTTGCATTTGGCCCCTTGAACTCAGTATAATATCTCTGAGAGTCATCTAAGTTGTTTTAGTACTTCATTCCTTTTCGTTTCTGAGTAGAATTTCATTGTCTGAACATACACGCACTTGTTTATCAGTTCTCCTGCTGTTGAAAGTTGGATTATTTACAGTCTTGGGTTATTAAGAATAAAGTTGCTGTGAATCATTGTGAGCAAATCTTTGACCTGGCAGTCTTCTCATTTCTTTTGAGTAAGTATCTAGGAGTGGGAGTGAGTCGAAAGGTCGATATATATTTAACTTCAGGAGAGATTACCACAATTTTTTTTCCAAAGTGGTTGGAATCTACAAGCATCCCAGTTGTTATGTAGTCTAACACTTGATATTGTCATCCTGTTTGATGTCATCTATTAACTATAAAGTTGTACCTCACTGCAGCTTGAAAGTTTTCTGTCCGATATTGACTACTTCTCTTCAAGCTTTTTCCTGTTTGTGGGTAGCATTTGTTCTTCCTATTTTCTGCACGTGTACTGTTTGTCAGATATATGATTAGGAAATTAGCCACACTGACTTTGTGTTGTGGTTTGTGTCCAGATGTCCCCCTAAAGCCTCATGTGGCTATAGGTAAAGCTTTTTCAGAGGAGGCCAAATCTAGAGTGTGTGATTGATTCAGAGTGCAGTGCTGGGATTAAGGGTGTTAGGATTAAGTGTGTGTGTCTACTACATCAGTCCACTGATTGGTCTGACACTACCTTGCCCATCATAGCCTGGACACAAGAGGCCTGTCCTGCCTCCCACCTTGCAAACTTCATTATCTTGAACTGTTGTTGTGAACTGTCTCCTGCCCACAGCGCCACTCTGTCATGCCACCCTGCCTTGGAGTCAGCCAATGATGGGTTGAAGCCTCTACAAGCTGTGAGCTAAATAAACCTTTCTTGTCTTACCTCTGGGTGTCAGGTACTATGTCTCAGCCATGAGAAAAGCAACTGAGATATTTTATTTTATGGGCTTTGTTGTTGGGGTCCCAGAACAGCTGCTGTAGAGTTACTGTTCCAGACCTGGTATCTCTGAGGCACTGTGTCCTGGCGCGATTTGGGAGGAGGGAAGAGGCCAGGCTGCAAGTTCTTTCATCATGTAAGAAAGTTTTCTTTTCCCTGAAGACTCTTGCCCTTGACCCCCAAGAAGATGTCTCTGTGTGTCTTAGTCAAGAGCTGAGGCACTGGTTATCCTTCGCTGAAGTGACACTCGTTTTTCTTGTTTAGTTAATAGTCTCCATGGTGAGCTGGGCGTGGTGGTGGGAGCCTGTGATGACAGTGGGCGGAGCACAAGCTTAAGCCCAGTGTGGGTAATTAGTGGCTTGTAGAGACACTGTCTCAAAATAAAATATAGAAAGGGAGAGTAGCTCAGTGTGAAGGTCCTGGAATGCTCAGTAGTAGAAAAATCAAAGCAAGAGAGAGAAATAGAGTAAATACACTCCCAGGTGGGGCTGTCCTAATGTGTATTCATTCTGTGTTTCTCAGAAAACCATTTGTAAGGATCTGAAGGAAAGAAAGAAAGAAAGAAAGAGAGAGAGAGAGAGAGAGAGAGAGAGAGAGAGAGAGAGAGAGAGAAGGGAAGGCAGTGTCTCTGTTAGTGGCCGGATGAGCAATGTGGGTGAGAAATGTTTGTAGTGTGCTTGGAGCCAGCTGGGGCAGAGCATGTCAGAATAAACACACCAACTCTTGGGCACAAAAGCCTACCTAACAGAGAACTTGTGTTATCTGAGAGGAAAAGTGAATTTATTCTTCACAAGAACTCTGTGTCTATCCATTTGAATTTACTGGGAACCAAGAGGCAGAACATCCGAGTGAGGAATTTGACTTGGAAGTGTCTGTGATAACATGAAGTTTGAAGCTATGCTGAATTTGAGAGTGCTCAGTATGGACTTGTGAAATAAGAAGGGATAGGCTGCACATGGTACATGTTGGTAACCACTGCATTTGGGAGGCTGAGGCAGGAAAGCCACCAGGAGGTGGAGGCCAGCCTGGGCCACACAGTGAGACCCTGTCTCAAAAAATAAAACAAAGACCTCAGCAAACAAACAACAAAGGGACAGGACAGAGAACAGTGCTGATGGATCTGCAGGAAGAGTTTCTGGCTGGAGAGTGAACAGTGAGGTGGAGAATCCCAAATATGACATGACTAAGGTGTTGTGACAGCCCCTGGGGCTGGAGTTGGAATGATATTATAGGTCTTCTCATGTAGGGGAGGTGGTGGGAGCCATAGGGTGGTAGTTAAGGGACATGGGCTCAGAGCACTGTAGTTTCTTTCCTCTATGATTTTGCTCTTTTGTTTTAGTTACTGTCAGACTGTGGTCTGAAAGTATTAGCTGGAAAATTCCAGAAGGAAATAATTGATAAATTTTGTATTGCACACTGTTCCGAGTGAGGAACTCTCACACCATTCTGTCCAGACGTAGATTGTTACTTTGTCCGGCGCAGCTACACTACATACAGCGCTCTCCTGTTAGTTACCTAGTACTTGACTGGTCATCAGGTTGACTGTTGAAGCTTTGGGGTTTTTATGTTCCAGGGACTCTTACGTGGTAGCCTAATGCTGCGCTACATGCCTTGAGTCCTTCAGGGCAGTTCAACTTGCCATGTAGGCTTTTTATCTTCACATTATGGCAATATTTATAGAAATTGAAAATATAGGAGAAAGGGAGGCGGTGGGGCTGAGAATGGAGGGGTTGTGCTTCTGGGTAGGAGTTGGCCAGGGCTCTGTATCTTTCCTGGCTGGAGGTTTTAGCAAAGAGTCAGGCTATGGTGACTAGCTGTATGGGGAGGGAAGGGTGGGTGCGTATTTGTGATGAGGCAGAAAGTGTGTCCTGGGTGGGCTTGCCGGGAGCAGAAGAAGCCTCCTGATGGCCACTGTTGCCTTTCAAGTTGGCAAAGAAGATGGTCATAGGTAGGATTAGCTTTGGAGTAGGAGAGAGCTATTTTATTTTCCTTTAGTTTTTTTTTTTTTTTTTTTTTTTTTTTTTTTAAGGAAGGGTCTATAGGGTGTTCAGGGTCTCAGTACTAGGTCAGACTCATAGTGATCTGCCTGTTTACAGCCTCCCAAGAGCTTGGGATTACAGGTGTGCACCATCACACCCAGTCTCAATTGCCTTCTCAGTGTGCCCCAGGGGTGGGGCCCACATGGCAGGCCATTTCCTTTAGATTTTAATTCTACTTTTGATCAGGTGTACAATATTTTGGAAACACATTTACTAGTCAGATAAACATTGTTGATATAAACAAAGCTGACTCCTTTCTTCTTTTCCTTTCCTCCCTCCCTCCCTCCCTCCTTCAGTGAAGTCTGGCTAAGTTGCCCAGGATGACCTCAAACTTGTGACCTTCCCAACTCAGCCTTCTAAATAGCTGGGATTATACGCTCATGCCCCTGGCCATGAGAAAGCCAACAGTCTGCACCTGTTTAAGGAAGTTAGTCTAATAGCATGTTTACCCTTGTGCCTGGATGGGCTAAAGATCGAAGGTGGCGTCAGTTTTACCAACCAATAAATGTTTTAAAAATGCCTGCTGTAGGCAGGTTGATAGGTGCTGTGCAAACAATAAGAAGTACCAAGACATCGTAGGACACTTGTGGTCACTCTATCTTAAAAGAGACAGTAGTGCTGTCCTTTCGCTTCCCAGCTATGCTGCTTTGTAGAGTAAGGGGAACTTTGGCCCAGGATGTCTCTAACCGCAATAGTAGACCAGGACCAAGATCTTAGAAGACAGTAGAAAACCAAGTGTGTGTTAAGATACTTGGTGTAGACAGTAAGACATTCAGATGGGTAAAGGTTGTAAATATGGTGTTTTACTGATAGGCGTAGTAAAGAAAAATTTCAAAGGCAGGACTGGTCGGTGTTCCTGGTGGGATTAGAGTCCTGCTGATGAGAATTTTGAAATGCTGAATGAACCCTAACATGTGTGTATGATGAAACAAGGTCTTCTAGGCAAAAAGCTGAGTTTCTTCAAAAAATAGCTCAAATTAATTGATTTGCAGATAAGAGAGTATAAAAGCTGTATGTGAGGTTGTTTATAAGGTGGTAAATTAGTTTGTATATAAAGTTGTCAATGTCAATATTTTAACAAGCTAAGGAGTAAAAGTTTTAAATGAGAATTTTTTTTTTAAATTTTGTAGTGACTGAAATATACTTTATTACCAAATCCTCAAGGTTTGAGATAATAACTTTTATCTTTAAGATGTTTTCAGAGAATACCCATAATTGCTCCCAGGAGTAAGTGAAAAAATAATTTGACAGTTTCCAGATGGCACTTAAAAACGCCTTCAAGTTCTTGACACTGTGAATTTCACTGTATCTCCTAACACATCAAGTGATTCTGATGTAGCTATGAATGTGCTTTTACCCCGATTTCACTTTCTGGAAACAGATGGCACAAAAGAAGAAAAGGCTTTCACCATCCCTGTGGGCGAAGCTCGGGCTTATTTATTCTCATCCAAAGGCAGTTTCTCTCTGCTTTGGCCTGACTTCTGGGAGTGCAGAGCTCTTGAAAGATGTTTCCTTGAGAATAGTGGCTTTTCTCTTGTTCTGGCCTAGGATCTTGGCTGAGCTACTTCTATTC
>NW_004524600.1:12201474-12208540 GCF_000260255.1 Octodon degus | reverse complement strand
AGAGAGAGAGAGAGAGAGAGAGAGAGAGAGAGAGAAAGAGAGACAAAAGGGCCCAGGAATAGTGTGGCCCACTAGTCTTTGCGTCAGTTGAATACTTCAGATTTTCAACTGACTTAAATAGAAAGGAGGCCCATCTCCCCACCTCTTTTTCTTTTGATGTCTTCTCATTTAGGGCTTAACTTTTTTGCCTCCTTGATGGTGAGTATGCTTTTCTTGTTGAATATAAAATAATCAAGTTAAGCACTGTGCATTTCTTAGTTCAAACCTATTTATACAGATTGACAAATATTAAGTTGTTTTAAGAATGGCTGTCAGCGGCGGGGCTGAAGTAAAATTGATGGGAGAAGCGGAACTGTTGGAACAACAGAATGAGCGGTTCCCTGTTGGCATAGTACAAAGGCATTTCCGCGTCCAGGGATATAGTTATTTCTTCCAAAGATGGCTTTGAAAAGAGCAATCAACAGCTGGGGTTCACACGGCTTTGTACAGGAGAGAACACTTGCATAGAAAGTTTGATTTGCTTACTTTGGGAGAAAGTGATCATGTTACTAAAGAAAATCTAAAAGCTACATAACTGAAGAGCGTGCTCGTTATTTCTTCTGTCTGCACTACTTATCAAATCTGGTTTCATAGAAATCATTTTCTCATTACCGTCCGCTTGCTTAAGGCTTGAGGCTTCGCAGATGGTTGGCGGGAAATGCTGTTACCACAAAAGCTTTTGTAATGACTGCCACTGAGACTCAATCTGTGCCTTAAAACCTCCCAGTATGCGCATCTCCTTGCTTTTAACTAGTACTGGTATAAAACTGGAAGCAGCGTGTGAGCTTAGAACTTGGAGGTCACATGGCATTTGACTTTCCCTGACCCAGGAATGAAGACTCTTATTACCTCGCTCACCTTGTAGTTGTTTGACATAGTAGTGGCTTCTAGACAGGGCAACTGGTTTCTGCTGTAGGCCCCACGCCAGCTAGCTAATTTTTTTTTTTTTTTTTTTTTTTTTGCAGAACCAGGGATTGAACTCAGGCCCGTGCACTTGCCAGGGAAGCGCTTATTCCACTGAGCCATCTCCCTGGCCACGCCAGCTAATTTTATACAGTTATGTTACAAGGAATGATGCAGTGGAACTTCTTAAGGCGGTGGGCTTCTTAAGATTATTTGAGTTTGAATACTTTTTTTTTTTTCTCTTTGAGACAGGTCTAGCTGTGTAATTCAGGCTGGCCCTTGAGCTTACTGTGTAGCCCAGGCTGGCTGGTAATCCTCCTGCCTCAGCCTCCTAAGTGCTGGGATTACACAGGTACACCACCACACCCAGCTTGATCACTTTTTTTTTTTTTATTTTTTATTTATTTATTTATTTATTTATTTATTTATTTATTTATGTGTTTATGTGTGTGTGTGTGTGGCCAGCTCAGCCCACCAGGGGGCGGGCTGGCTGGCATGCGGTGCTGGGGATTGAACCGTGGTCCCTGTGCTTTGCTAAGCTTGTTCTAAATAGGCGCTTTAGACCACTGAGCCATCTCACCAGCCCTTGATCACTTTTTTTTGAAGTATTTTAACCTTGGAGCTCTGCCTGAGTCTCTCAGAACCTCACAGACAAATGGCTGAAAGTTGTGAGCACCATAATGACACGCCTTATGTTTTTTCCACAGTCCTGTCAGTATTCTGATAGAAATGTTGAGTTTACCCAGCTTTTGTTTACCCTATAAATACTTACAAAAATCCAGTTATGGGCCAGAGTAAAAATTTCTTGGAGTTATTTTCTCTGTTAGATTCAAATGACTTCTAGTGGTTGCAAGTGAATAGACATTCTTTAATGAAACTAAACTACTCAGAGTCTGCATTGCTAGTTATCTAATTGAGGGTCTTTAGGGGGACTCAAATTAAGATCCAGAAACAAGCAGGGTAGACCATTGGATTAGCAGGTGGGAAGGGCAAGAAAGCTGGGTGTCTCAACTGCATACCGGACCCCCACCCCCTGCTGACTTTAAGGCCAGACATCAGCGCTGTCCAGGATGTGCTGGTTAAGGTGAATGGTGCAAAATTAATAGTGACCATAAAAAAGGATTTCAGGCATACATCTGTAATATGTGTAATGTGTGTATATATGTGTGTATGATCGAAGACTTATGTAACTTCGAACCTTTCCAGATAAAATGTAGAATTGTTTTTTTTTGGCAGAACTGGGGATTGAACTCAGGCCCTTGCACTTGCTAGGAAAGCGCTTATTCTACTGAGCTATTTCCCCAGCCCTCCAGATAAAATGTAAGCAAGAATGTTTTAAATAAGCTACAGAACTCTTGTAAATAGCTATCTTTTTTTTGGCTGCTGTTTGTGTTTTTGTTGTACAGTATTGAGAGCTGCACCCAAGGGCTGGGATAGGTTAGGTGAAAGCTCTACCACTGAGTTGCACGCCCAGCCTGAGTTTATGTACCAGGTGTATAAGTGTGTGAGAGGCGCTTTGCCCTAGCAGAAAATCCATTGCATTAATAGCTAAGTTACTACTGTGTTAGAGTTGATGTTTCACAGTGGGCTTGTGTTGTATACTTAGCGTTATTTACATTTCTTTCACAGGAAATCAGAAGAAACAAATGTTGGAAGGTTTGCTCTTCTCGCCCTGGTTTTCATCTACAGAGATGAGATTGAGGGGCATCCCATTTCCTGTGGCATAGGGATACATTTGAAAAACCCCTTTGCTGGGGCTAGGGAGAGAGCTCCGAGGCATAAGCGCATACCTGGCAAGCACAAGGATCTGAGTTCAATCCCTGGCCCCACATGCCATGCGGTCTTGACATGCCTGTAATGCCAGCACTTGAGAGGTTGAGACAGAAGGATCTCTTCTAGTTTGAGACCAGCCTGGGAGCTACAAAAGTGAGCACAAAGCTAGCCTCAATTGTACAGCAAGACCCTGGAGAGAGAGAGAGAGAGAGAGAGAGAGAGAGAGAGAGAGAGAGAGAACCCTTTGCTTGAGTAAAATATCCTTAAACATCACCCAAAAGAAATAGTTTTCTCAGTTAGGAAAACCTATAGGAATCAGTACATTGCACAGAATTAAATTTTTTAGGCCTCGAATGTTTCTCTTCAGAAAAGGTTTAGTGTTCATCTCATGGTTTTGCAAAGAGCAATGTTTTGTAGAGAAGACAATTACTCACCAACATCTCATTAATGCTAACAATTGCCCTCAGAGGGGGAAGAAGTGGCAAGAGTTCCAAGTTGTTCTCTGGCAAAATCAGAAGGTAAACTCATATAGCTTTAGGTGCTTTCCATGAGGCCAAGTTTAGTAAGAGCGAGAATATAAGTAATGCTTTTGATTATTCATGGTTACAACTTTATTTTTTTCAGGGAGGTGGGTTTGAGACAGGGTCTTGTAATGTAGTTCAGACTAGGCTTGAACTCGTGGCAGTCCTCCTGCCACAGCCTTCCTCCAGAGTGCTGGGATTACAGACATGGGCCACCACATCTGGCTAATCACAATGTACAAAAGTTTCTTTGATTAGATTAACAATATTTGCTAATGTTGAGCATTTGCGAAATATAGGATCTCATCGAATGGAGCTGAGCCTTTAATCCCAAGGCCTTGTACAATTTCTTTGTGTGTGTGTGTGTGTTGCTGGGGACTGAACTCTGGATCTTCTACATGGTAGGCAAGTGTGGCCACCACTAAGCCATGCTCCCAATGTTTTGACGTTCATTTAAAGTTTTGCCTTCATAGAGAAGTCAGGTGTGTTTGGTAACCTCTGCAAAATTCATAGGCCAGTCAACCTATCTACCCATGTGAGCTGTGAAAACCTGATCATTTGAAGATTTTACCTTAAGAGGGAAGAAAGGGAGCTTTGCATTAGCGTTCTACCTGACAGAGTTTGGTTCCAAAAGGCGCTAAGAAGCGAAGTAGAATCACTCATGCAGGACGCGGTGGCTGTTTCCAGCTGCCCTCGCCAGGTTGGCGCAGATTTGTTGGCTGGAAGGTAGAGTCATGTGGACGCCTCCCGCAGGGGATCCCTGGATGAATCAGAGTGGGCGGAGCCGCCCCCCCCCCCCCGCCCCGAGCTGGATTCCCACAGTGGACGCTTGTTGCCGCAGCCGCAGGAGGCTGGGCCAGTGCTGCAGGCGCCCTGGTGCTTTCCCACTGCGGAAACCCGGTCCATCCAGACACGTCCATCCAGACACGGCACGCCGTGCCGCACTGCAGTCGCAGCCACTCCCATGCTCAGCGAGAACAGAGAGGAAAAAAGAAGCGCTGTTTGCAGGGAGCTGACTGCTTAGAAAGGAGACAGAGGGGTTTCAAAGTAGGAAGGGAGGGGCCGCAGTAGACGGAAAGTAGGAGATAGGCTTGAACTCTGGAGAAGAACTGCCCAGCCCCTGTCACGACACCTAGGAGAGCCGGCTGGCGCTCGACAGTCTAGGAAAGCCCATAACTGAGGTAGCAGGGGCAGGGCGAGCTATCCTAGACATTCGGTTCTGTTAAGACTCCTTCCAGGACCAGCCACAGTTCTGTATATGTGTGTGCGCGCGCGCGCTTTTGATTTTTGCAAATGCCCATTTGCTACAGTTTATGACACTTGGAAATATTACGCCAGTCACTTCGCTTACACATGGAAGGTTTTGAGTCCAGAGGGGAGGAATGGGAGGAGGAGGCCCCGTTCCTGACCAGGCAGGCTTAGTAATCTCTCAACACTGGTTTTGTGAGATGCCAGTTGTCCACTCTGAGCCAAATGGAAGACGACTGTTCCGCCTTGACACCGCAGTTTCTCTAGGTTATCTCACTTCATCCGTTGTAGGTTTTGTACTGCGTGTGCATGAATTGTTCTCAGCTGTGTCACTCTGGGAAGTGCAACAGACTCATACATGTGGCGTCATCTGTGTCCCACGATGACCTCTTACCCACGCACCTTCTGCTTTCCCTTCTTGAATTCCTGGGGTTTCCGACCCTAACTTCTCAAAGTGAGGTAGATCCCTAAGGTAGCGTGTAATTGTTAGCAACATGGAAACTCAGCCCTCCCCAGCCCTGGCTTAGAGTCTACATCTGAACAAGCTGCCGCCGGGTCATGTGGTGCCTGTTAAGGTCTTGCTCCACCTCTCCCACCTGCAGCTGGCAATGACAGAAGATGTCTTTTTTTAATAACTTTTATGATCGGGATAGTGTGTCGGGCTTCTACATTACTAAGAACTGTGGGGAGTGTTTGAGGAGGTGTTAATTGGTAGATCTGGAGTTTCGCTTATAAAATGGACTCAGTTCAGGAAATTTGTTGTATAACACGGTGACTTAAATGCTGAACACCGTATATCATAATTAAATCGCTGAGAGTAGATTTTACATGGTCGCATTCACAAGTTTTTCAAGTGATGGATATATGAACTGACTTGACCTGACCTGTCTGTCTGTCTGTCTTTCTTTCTTTCTTTCTTTCTTTCTTTCTTTCTTTCTTTCTTTCTTTCTTTCTTTCTTGCTGAGACCAAATTACTGATATTCACAAGGTAAAGGGGGGAGGTTTATTTCATCTCACAGTTTGTAGCGTTTTGGTAACTCCGAGGCAGGTGGCCTGGCATGGGCGTTGCCGAGGAGAGGCAGTGCTCAGCAGCACAGGCAGCAGGCAGCACAGAGGAGCAGGGAGCAGGGAGGTAGCAAAGCGGCAAGTACTGCTCGCTTCCTTTTCTCATACTTTATTATGTTATCTATTTTTAAATGATTTTTATGGGACTAGCAAGATAGCTCAGTGGACTAAGTGCCTGCTTTGGCAAGTGCAGGGACCAGGGTTCAATTCCCTGTCCTGCATGCTGTGCCAGCCCGACCCCAGGGTGCACTGAGCCAGCCACCGAGCCAGGGTGTGGTGGCACACGCCTGTAATCCAGCGTTGGAGAGACTCAACACAGGAGGATCACCCGAGTCTGAGGTGCATAGTGAGGCTCTGTACTAAATACACAAATGAAAAAAAAAAAAAAAGATTTTTATGATATTCTACATTTTTCCTCAGCTCAGGCTTTAAGATAGGTTGTTTTTAAGTTTTTCTGTATGTGAACATTACTCAAGGTAGATTTTTTCACAGTAATTAGTGACATAACCAAGATATTTGACTCAGCTCATGATCGAGTTTTGCAAATAACTTGATGAGGATTGAAAATACAGTGTGTTCCGTGTCTCCTTCCTTTGTACCCGTGTGACAGCTAATTTTTCGATGTTGGCTCTGATGTCTGCTTCAGCTGTCACAGCCCCGCAGCAGATTTTCAATCCTAAATTACTCTTCCAATTTCCCGACTTTGACGTCAACTGAGCCTTCCTCTCGTTCACATTACTGCTAGCTTTTCATTTCTATAGCTACTTATTTGCATTAGAACAGAAATATTTAAAAGCAGTTTGCTTTAAAACATTCTGAAGTTCCTTGATTCCCTGTGGCTGGCTTTTATTGGGTTCCCTCTCCCTGTGATGGGCCTTTCGTCTTCTCGGGTTCCACACTTTAGGCGGCCTTATCGTCCTTCTATGGGGAGACTGAGGCCCACATGCTGGGCACATCTTCCTGCCCAGACCAAAGCCTTGCTTCCTGCAAAGGATGGTCCTGAGCTGGGGCTGTGCAGGGAGTGCCAGTGACATTCTCACCCTACCCTGGGTGCATTTCAGGCTCCAACTTTTATTTTGTGTGGTTTTGGGAAGTGGGGGTAGTTGATCAGTTGTTTTTTTTTTTTTTTTTTGTTTTGTTTTGTTTTGTTTTGGTTTTTTTTGATCAGTTTTAAAAGTTAAAAATCATGCTTAAAATTGATTCTACTCACATTTTCTTTTTACATTTGAGGTATTTTTTATACTGGAAGTTATATAATTGAGACATTTATTCACTATGCTTTTGGGTTTTGTTTTGGGGTTTTTTTTTCATTTTTTTTGTGTTTGCCTTTTTGGTGTAATTATAAAGTTTTGATTTTTTTTCTTTAGGAAAATAAATTGGAAGAATTTTTTATACTGGAAGTTATATAATTGAGACATTTATTCACTATGCTTTTGGGTTTTGTTTTTGGGGTTTTTTTTCATTTTTTTTGTGTTTGCCTTTTTGGTGTAATTATAAAGTTTTGATTTTTTTTCTTT
>NW_004524600.1:12199245-12201374 GCF_000260255.1 Octodon degus | reverse complement strand
TTTTTTAAATTTAATTTAATTTTTTTTTTTTTCAGAACTGGGGATTGAACTCAGGCCCTTGCGCTTGCCAGGGAAGTGCTTATTCTACTGAGCCATCTCCTCGGCCTAAAAGTTTTTTCTTTTTGAGACAGGGTCTCACTATGTAGTTCAGGTTGGCCTTGAGCTCACTTTGTAGCCCAGGCTGAACTTGAACTCGCTTCGGATCCTTCTGCCTCAGCATCCTTAGTCCTGGGATTACAGGCATGTGCCACCATTCCTGACAATGATACGTGCTTTTGACAAGCAGTTTTGAACTTTTGTATTCAATACTTTTTTTCCCCTTAAGTAGTGGGGATTGAGCCCAGGGACTTGGCAGTGAGCCTGCAGGCCCCCCTTGTTTCTTTTTCATGACAGAGTCCCTCCCCCGTGTAAAGCAAGTGCACTACTGCTGAAAACACCCAACACTGTCCCTCCCTTCTTTTGGCTTTTTGAGACAGGGCCTCCCGATGGACTTTAGGCTGGCCTTGAGCTCACTGCACTTCAGGCTAGCCTTGAACTTGTGATGATCCTGCTGACTCAGCCTCCCCAGCGCTGGACCTACTACAGGGTGCACCCCGTGCCCGGTCTTTTCTTTTCTAACTTTTATTTCGATACGGGGTCTCAAATCACCCAGGCCCTCCTGCCTCAGCCTTCAGAGTAGCTGGGATCACAGTCCTGCCCCTTGGCAGCCTATCTGAGGGCTTCCTTGTGTAGCCAGCAGGAGCCCTGAGATGACTTGGTGTCCCGCTGCCTGCACCCTTTCCCACAGCCAGGCACGATCTGTTCCCTCTCTGGTGAGCCAGCCCCCTCCCCCACTGGTGCCCGTGCGGCTGTCCTGCCCACAGTACCTCTGACTCGTGGTCCCTCATGGTTTGCTTATGGCTGTGTGTGGCCCTTTGGCCAGCCAAGCAGACCTCTGAAGCTTCCCAAAGGGCAACCCAGCCTTCAGGTGATCCCTGGGCCTAGGGGAACCTGGCCCACCCGCAGGACCAGTTGGGGCCTGCAGCTTGGACCTGGTTCTGGTGGATGAGGCAGTTCTGATGGCTTTGCTCACAGTCTGGGTGGGAGGAGGGGAATGCAGAGGGGACCAGAAATGCCTGAGATGGAGGAGGGCCTGTCTGGGCCTCCACCCTCGGACCCATGCCCCTCCCGGCCTCAAGTGGGCCTTCTGCTGTGGCCTGCAGCCCTGGGGCCCGATGCCACTGAGCGGGATGGACTTTCTCCCCTCTTTCTCTCTCCCTTCCTCCCCTATCTCCTTGCTTCCTGTCATCCTCCTGCCCCTCAGGAATTTGTAGTAGCACAAACTAGCTGGCACTGCTCTGCTGTGAAATTTGCTTCTCAGCTGAGGGAGAATTCTCCCTTAAAAAAAAAAAGAAAAAAAAGTTTTTTCTTTTGAGACGAGGCCTTGCTTTGTAGCCTTGGCTGATCTCGAATTTGTGGGAATCCTCCCACTCCAGCCTCTGGAAGCACTGAGGTTATAGGTGGCTCACCTCCAAGCCTGGCCTCTTTTTTAGTTTTAAATTAAGTTTTTTGTTTTGTTTTGTTTTGTACTGAAGATTGAACCCAGGGCTTTGATGCTCAACTACATTCCCGGCCCTTTTAATTTTTTTATTCTGGGGCAGGGTCTTGGAAAGTTGTCAGGTTGTACAGGCTGTGCTTGTGCTTGCAGTCCTCCTGCCTCAGCTTCCTGCAGCACTGTAGTGACCAGCATGGACCACCACCTCCTGGGATTGTTTTTTTTTTTGATTACCATCTCTGTGCCTAGGGCTGGAGGTATAGCTCAGCTGACTAAGCGCTTGCAGGGGCCCTTGCAGAGGCCAGGGTTCAATCCCTGGCTCCACATGTTGCGCCAGCCCTGCTCCTGGATGCACTGATCCAGCAGTGGAGTCCAGGTATGGTGGCGCATGCCTGTAATCCCAGCACTTGGGAGGCAGAAATCAGGAGGATCACTACGAGTCTGGGCTGCGTAGTGAGACCCTGCACAAAAAAAGAAAAAAAGAACAACAACAAAAACCCCAAAAACCTCTGTGCCTAAGAAAAACGATGCTGTAGGCCAACTAATCTTTCTTTTTCTTTTTCTTTGTCTTTGTTTTCCTTTCTCTCTCTTTCTT
>NW_004524600.1:12189620-12199005 GCF_000260255.1 Octodon degus | reverse complement strand
GGTGCTGGGGGATTGAACCGCAGTCCCTGTGCTTTGCTCAGCTTGTTCTAAGTAGGTGCTTTAGACCACTGAGCCATCTCACCAGCCCCCAATTAATATTTCTGAAGTCGCACTTGTAATGCTTGATGCATAGACAGCTACACAGTGACAATGCGGTTGTGTCACAATGCTCGGGTCTGCATGTGGTTGCTGCCGCTTGTGTTTCACAAACAGCATTGAGACGAATTAAAATTTGCATTTGAGCTTATTATTTGTTCTGCTTCAGGAGAACAGTGAGGTGTGAGCTGTGTTGTTTCTAGGGCATCGCTGGAGTTCACAGAGCAGATGTGTGGAGCTGTTGCGCAATCCCTGCGTTCATCCATGGTCGCGGTAGCCAGCCGTGCTCACAGTTCTTGGCGTAACTGAAGGCATCATGCCTCAAATCCCTGAATCCGCCTGCACGGACACATTCCTCCTCCTCCCTTAGTCTTGTTTGGAGCCTCTCACTTGTTTGCTCTCGGTGTCATTTCCAGACCAAAAATAGATTTTTAAAGCAGCGACCTCAGCTCATGGATAGCTTGACTATCTCTTTGCAGTTTGAAAAGGTCGCGAGTCTATTTATGACTGGAATTACAGTTTCCCAAGAAAACAGCTACTGTGACAAGAAAGGGTACAAAGCAGCATTTTCAACCCAGGGCAAGAGGATGATGGGGTGTTTGCTGGCCCACTGCACGAAGAAGGCTCTGGGCTTTGGGTCCACTCTGCAGAGACACTGGGGTGGGCAACGCTGCGCCGCGCGCTGCGGGCTGGACCAAGACGCTAACTGTAGCGACTCGGCTCTTAAAAACAAGAGTGTGCGCATGTTCAGTAGCCGGCTGATTGAGAGCTTCAGAGGCTCACTTCTTAGAGCTTGGTCTGTAATACAGGAAGCACTCGTTTCAGCTAGCCATTGAGCTACAAGCAGTGAACACACACCAAACCCCAGTGATTCTATACACAGAGGTTTCTTTCTGTCATGTAATGAGAATGCTGCTGTGGTGGCGTCAGGAGCTGTCAAGCTGGCCCTGTATGTCCGCTCTGCTGTCATCAGTGTCTTTGTCACCTCGCAGTCACAAGGTGGCTGCCTCATCTCAAGCATCACTCTTAGATTCCAGGCAGGAAGTAGAGGCCTCCGAGAACAAAGGTGAACAAGGGCTGAATGGTCTGCCCTTATGGAAGTTCTCAGCAGCCTAGCAGGCAGGCATTTTCCATTCCCTGACAGCCAGGGCAGATTTTGGTAGTGGTGGTGGTGGGGAGGACCTGGGAGCTCTGGTAGCCCCAGCCTTGAAGATGGGGTACAGGATGACCTGGCTGACTCTGGAAGAGACCGGCCCTCACAGCCCTGTCCTTCCCTGCTAGGGTCAGACCGACGCTGCCCCGACCTTGCTCAGTTTGTTCTGCACCGCGTTGCGTAGGCATGGATGGGGTGGGGGGTGGACCGTGCTTGGCCACGCCCCCAGCGTGGGGCTGGGGTTAGGGGTTCAGACCTGGGATGCGCAGGAGACCAAGGGTGCCTCCTCTCTCCATTCAGCCCTCGCACTCAGGAACCACTTGCGGAAGATCATCCAGGTTCGGATTGGCTCCTGAGCCCTTCGCGCGCCCTCGGCCTGATCCACAGCCCGGGTCGCCGGCCGCCCAGCCCCCAGGATTTGCTACGCTCTGCCATGCTGTTGGCTCTTAGGGCGCGGCACGCAGGCCTGGTGTGATGAGGTCCCCTGTGCTGAAGTGAGTAAGACAACGTGCTTATGCAGCTCATCAACCCCGCACTTGGGAGGCTGAAGCAGGAGGACTGCTATGAGTTTGAGGCCAGCCTGGGCTATATAGCGAGACCCAGTCTCATTCCATCTCCCCTCCCCGCAAAGAAAAATAACAACAAAAACTCGTGGCCAGTCTACTGATTTTGTAAACCATCTCCTCAAAGGCTACCGATATTTTCATCTGACATCTGTCTTTCCAGATTTTTTCCTATGCATTTATATTTACACTTGAAATTATCCTTTAACTCCACAAAGAATTATGTTGTATATTACAATCTTGTGTGTGTATTTATTTATCTATTTATTATTTTTATTTATTTATTTTTATGAGACAGGAGCTACCTGTATAGTTCAGGCTGGCCTTGAACTCAAAGTGATCCTCCTGCCTCAGACAGACATGCACCACCAGGCCTTGTACTTTATTTATTTAGCTGGCTCAGCCCACCCGAGGGGCAGGGCTGGCGAGGCATGTAGTGCCTGGGATCGAACCATGGTTTCTGCACTTGCGTAAATTTGCCTAAGTAGGCACTCTAGTTTGCTGAGCTGTCTCGCCGGCCCAAGGCCTTGTACTTATTTTTATTTATTTATTTTTTAAAATTTTATTTTACATTTATTTATTTATTTATTTATTTATTTATTGTGTGTGTGTGGCCAGCTCAGCCCACCAGGGGGCGGGGCTGTCTGGCATATGGTGCTGGGGGATCGAACTGCAGTCCCTGTAACCGCAGTCCCTGTGCTTTGCTAAGCTTGTTTCAAGTAGGTGCTTTAGACCACTGAGCCATCTCGCCAGCCCCTGTTATTTTTAACAGAACAATAGATCTTGAAGATCATTCTGTACAATCCATTTAAACTCACTCTCATTGCTGTTGCATAGTACTATCACAGATACACCTTAGGGATAGTCCGTGTCCTGCTGAACATTGCTTTTTTCCTTCTTTTGGGCTTTGTTTTTGGGTTGTTGCAATGCCGTAGTTCCTGCGTTTGTCTTCGCACACGTGCATGAATGTTTCTCCAGGATGGAGACCCAGAAGTAGAGGACTGGCGGCACTGAGCATGTGCATCCTACACTTTAATTGATGCTTTCCGTTTCCCTTCCAGAGTGGTCCAGCAGCCGAGCCTGAGAGCTCAGCATACTTTTTATGTGACACACTTATGGTGTGTTTAGATAGGTGTTCATGTTTAGCTTGGGTATGCACTTTTATTATATGGCATATTCTGGGGCTACGTTTAGTACATTTGTCTTTAACAAGGGATTTAATTTGAAATAAAGGTAAATCTGAACTCCCCCTTATACCACCAACAGCCATACTCTGCGGCATTGTGTCAGCCCAGAAGTAAGTGTGTGTGGATGAAAAACAGGAAGAAGTCTACTTGTTGCCTGCTCTGTTGGGTGACTTTGGTGTGAGAGTTTTATTCTGGTGGTGGCTCTGGAGGTTCTGGCCACAATCAGATGGACCAAGTGTAAGGAGGCCCCCAGCAGGGTGTTGCTGGCCATGCCAGTATCCGTGGCCAGAAAGCCCAGGAGGAGAGGGGCCCTTCCTGGGCACAGTCCCAGTGACCTGCAGGTCTCTCAACAACCCCCTTTACAGGTGCCACAGCCTCCTGACAGTGCCATCTTGGGGGCTGTGGACCTTTGAGGAACACCCACCTTGAGACTATGGGACCCCTTCCTTTCCGCACTACGATAGTGACCCTGATTCAGTGGAAGTCACTGAAACGCTGCATTGTGCCCCTTGAACGTAATGTGAGCGTATGATGTAGCTCTGACCCGAAGACCCGGCACAGTATCTGCTGTGGGCTTTGAGGACCCCCACTTACGAGGAAAGATGGTGGTTGAGTGGCTCAGTTGTGTGCGCAGTGTTTCTCCTGGCGATACCAAGTCAGGGATGCTGCTGCTGGGAAGATGGAAAGAGCCTGGGGCTTCTAGGACATCCTTGGGCTGGGGTGCGGGAGCAGTGGGTGCTCCTGGCCTGCACCTTAGGCAGAGCTCTCTCCACCCTGTGTCAGTGTCCCCTCCGGTGCTCTCTGCTGCGAGCCTAAGATGGGCTCAGATCTCCCTGAACCTGGGAAACAATGCCCAGCTATGTGATGCGAGTGCTACCATTTTTCAGAGGAAAATGAAGTTGAGCAAGAGCCCAGGGCCAGTGGCGGAAGACAGACTTGAGCCATGCAATTCCTGCATTCTGTAACAATGATGGCAGCCTCCTCTCTGTGCCCCATGTTTTCCCCAGCTTTCTCTTCCTCTTTTGGCCCTGCTGACTCTTTGGCCACTTCCGCCCTATTCCTAGAGCCGTGAGCTGCCCACCTTTGGAGGTCTACGGAGTGCAGACTGGCTTGTCTGCCTTTCTCGGTCCCTTTATTTGGAAGTACATATTTCTGGGGAGTTGCCAGCTTGTGTCATCTGTGTAAGAAATTCTTGATCTTTTGAGGATGTGGACCCTTTGAATAAGCTTTATTAGCCCTACGGAAAAAATGTTGCCAATCTTATAAATTTGCATATAGTTGGGTGGGCTCAAAAGCCTTCTAAAAGCCCTGTTTCTCTAAGTTTAGTTATAATCTTCAGAGGAGAAGGGCAATCCAGTGGGTTGGAGGAAATAGTCTTGCCTTGTGAATATCCTTCCTGTGTTTACAGTTTCCTCCTAATCCTTTTGAAAAGAGGGATAGTTTTAATCTTACACTGAATCTATTTGTAGTATGTTGTAATGTAATTAGCACAGTTATTTGTTTTATAAATTTAGGGTTATGTTTATAGTGGCAGTTGAAGGAGGCCTTTCTGTTCTGTTTTTGCTAGATAATCTTTTTTCTAAATAGGAACTGCAGTTTGTGGTCCATAATACTAGATGAGGGACTTTTCTTATGGGAATGGAATTAGACACTAAAAAGACAACTTTGAGTATGGACAGTAAGTTTTATCAGGCTTAACAGGCTGTGGGAATGATTCTGTACTCCGGACCTACTGATACCTATTTTGAGAGAAAGCACATATTCCTGGATTCAGATTGCCCTGAGAGAGGAATACACTTTCCAAGTCTACCTCTGACCAGCTGAAGCTGGCTGGCACATTTGAAACTGGAACATGGTTTGAAGGCAGTTGGCTTAAAATTGCTTCATGTATGAATTGCGGCTTTTGTGTTTGGGTTTTTGTGCCGAGATTCAAAGTCTTAAGATGGCTTTGTTCTTGAAAACTGACTTCCTTTATCTCAGAAATTAGTTGGTAGGAAAAACATGCCGTTCAAAGTCATTTTCATGATTTTCTGATGGACAGACACATTAGCGCCTTTCAAACAAACTAAGCCCCCCTTCCGTAGACTTCTCTTCTGGTGAGCTGACATGCGCACTTTCACAGAGCGGTCCCTGGGGCTGCTCTTTGTTGGGATGCAGTGTGGCAGAATGGATGCCCTGCTGGGGGCTGGGGGTCCTGCGGCCGAGTGGGCTGACAGGGCTGAAGCCTGGGCGTGAGGGAAGCTGCTGCCTTTCTTCAAGGATTCTGGAGGAAGGGCGCTCAGCCTTCTAGTGATTATCCATTGAAAGACATTGTAAGCATCCACTTAGTCTCCCAGATATGGTCTGTGTGTGGAGCTGTCCTTCGGAAATAGAACCAAGCATTCAAGCTTAGAAGCCATCTGGGATGCGGGGAGGGGGCAGGTACTTGCATGCGTTGTGGTATTTCAGCATTCCAGGCAGGATGAGGCAGGAGGATCACTGTGAGTTGGAGGCCGGCTTGGGCTGCATAAGAGAGTTCACAACCAGCCTATACTACATAGTGAGGCCCTGTCTCAAATAAGCAAACAAACAGGTTGGGGTTGTAGCTCAATGTGAAGGCCCTGGGTTCAATCTCCAGTCCTGGGACAGGGTGTGTGTGTTTGTGTATAAGAAGCTGTATATGTTGGTGTTGCCTGGCAGTCTTGCTGTGTGTGAAGTGTTCGCCTCTGTTTTAATTCCTGCTTTCTCCAGAGACCCCTAAGCTTCAGGAAAAGAAAATCAGAGCATCAAAAGTTCAATCCTGATTTGCACTTTCAACTCAGAGAACGCTGCAGGGTTTGAAATCACCCTGCTACGGATGGATGCTTTGTTCGGATCAGGTGCAGTGGTTTGCCTCTGACTTGTTTCGGGCTGATCAGTGTGAATGCTTCCTTTTTTGGTTAGTTATGTGAAATACTGGCACAGCTAGAAAGAATGTTGACCCCAGAAACTCAGAAGAGAGAGACTGAACCATACTCTGGGTTGCATTCAGAGAATGAGTGTGTTTGTTACTTGAGCACTTCTTAGTGTTAGACATGATGTAAATAATCTGGAGATTCAAAGTTGAATACAATGGGGGAGAGAAAGGAGGAGAAAGAGAGAGGGAAATAGAGAGGGAGAGAGAGAAAGGGAGGGAGGGAGGGAGGGAAAGAGACAGGCAGACAGACAGACAGACAGACAGACAGACAGACAGACAGAGAAGAGGAAGAAACAGCCTGAGCAGCATGGCACAATATCTTTCCACAGATGTGTGGGTTCTATAGACCATGGAACCTGGGGAATAGGAGGGCTTGTCTTAGCTGATTAAAGAAGTAGCACTAGGAAGCCAGCGCCAGGGAGTGGGGACGCTGCTAGTCACAGGCACAAAGGCAGTAAATGGTGTGATGTGTGCTGGGGACACTGCCAGGTGGCTGCTGTCAAGTGACCTGTGGAGTGCACTGAGCCCTTAGCTGGGGAGCTTTGCAGAGATCTGGGCCCAGCCTGAATTGCCGAGGACAAGAGTGGTAAGGAGAACTGAATTAGCAGATCAAGCTGTAGGATGCTAAATGAATTGTATTTTAAAAATCCACCACAGTGGTTGCTGTGGGACTTCGGATCATTTTGTTGTTTAGGAGTTTTGTGGCGATGATTGCTGAGATTAATTCATCACAGCCTGCAGCAGATGGAGATGAGACAGTAGCGATGCTTTCTTGTCTGCAGGGGTGAAGCGATTTGATTGTCAGGAGAATAGGAAGGCACAGGCTATTCCTCAGCAGCCCCTCAGGGCCCGAGGCGTGCACGGCTGCATTTGTAGGTGGCTTCTCCTTCTGTGGGTGGCGGGCTCTGCGGATGACGTGGCAGTGCCTGGGTGTGTGGAGCGCCTCACTGTCTTGTGAAGTCCTCCTTGTGTTACCCCGTCCGAGCTCAGAGGAATGCCTCTTGAAGCAGCCGAGGGCAGTGTCTGGCTTTCAGAGAAGTTGCCTGAGACACTGAATACACAGTTAGGAATTGAAGGAGAAGGCCTAACTCCTGGATTGGTGACCGTGGAGCTCACTCACCCTCTGTATCCCTGCCTTCTGCATCCTGCTCTTCAGCGGTCAAGACACCTGCTGCCTCCCTCCCACATCACAGGCTTCCTTGGGCAGAGGAGGGCGAGGTCCTTGTAGTGGAGAATCTGCTCCTGCCAGGAGATTGTGGGGCGCTGCTGTTCGGCTCTCAGCAGCCACAGTGAGACCGGGCGCCTGCAGTGTCCAGATCACATCTGCCCAAAAGCTCCCTGTTGAGGCACGCTTTGGTTTCTCTGTGTCAGTGAGCATCACAGAGCCCACCCACGAACGCCTGGGACATCTTTACACTACCCAGAGGTCCCTGGTGGCTACCACAGTGCCTTCTGCTTTGTTTCTAAGATGCTCAATCCTCAGATTGGCCATAGCTCTGCCTAGCTTGTGTGATGCCCTGGATTTAATCCTCAGCACTAGAAAGACCAAAAAAAAAAAAAAAAGTCCTTGACTGTCTTCACCTAGATGTACATAAAATACTATTTCTTGCTTAGAAAGTTTTTTTGCTTTAAAAGTTCAAAACCAGTAGCTACGTTTAGGCCAGTTGCCTCTGAGCTCATTTTGGGATTGGGAGACATCTCATGACAGGAAAGCAAGACCAGCAGACAGCAACACGAGGGGAGTGGCTTCCTGTTCACACAGGGATCTCTGTCCATTTCTTTGGAGGGCTTCCTCGGTAGGGGTTTCATACACTTAACCGAAAGATGTGCGTTGGACATTTATGAATGTTTTGGATGAAGGAATTCTGTTGTGATTTCTCAAAGCACAGCTGCCCCTTGAATGCGTGGATTCTTAATGCAGTGTTTTTTTCATTTTTTTTTTTTTTTTTTTTTTTGTTTTTTTTGGTGGGTGTTCTTATTCTGCTGCTCCTCCTCGTAGTCCTCCTGTTTTCAGCCTCCCCAGTGCTGGGATTGCAGGCATGTGCCACCACGCCTGGTCTTGGTGGCCAGCTCAGCACGCCTGGGGTGGGACCAGCGAAGCATGTGGTATGGGGAATTAAAACCTAATCCTAGACTTGCCTAAGCAGGCACTTACTCCGCTGAGCTATTTCGCCGGCCCTTTTAATGCATTTAGCAATGAGAACATAGTGCTAAACATTCATTCATAGGACAATTTAAGAAAAAAAAAAAAAAAGGAAGCAAGCTGTGTTCAGTTCTAATGGGATTCTCTCTGCTGAATTGTCTGTGGGAAATAAATGATAAGAACCTGAAATTGTTGGAGAAATTATAAAATGAGATGAACATGAAATAAAACATCTCAAAGTAATGCTATCCTCATGTAAAATCATCTGCATTTCTCTGGAAACAAATTTACAACTCAGTAACCTTATTACTTCAACGAAGATGAACTACCTCGGTATAAATATAGTAAAGCATGTGCCATATTTCTATGCAGAATATTACAAAAATACCGAAGAGAGAAACCAAAGAAGAACTAAGTACTCAGAGAGATGCACCGTGTCCATGGATTGAAGGTTTCAACCACAGTAAATAGGAGAGATATCTTTTTTCTTTTTTTTCTATAGGGGCCTTGGGCTTGCTAGGCAGGTACTGTGCTAGTAAGCTCTATCACCAGCCCAATTGTCTTTGAAATTAACCACAGGTTTATTGTAATTCCAATTTATACTCAGCATTTTTTTTCTAGGTAGAATAGCTTATTCTAAAATTTATATGGAAGGGCCAGTAAGAGAGATCAGTGGACTAAGCACTTGCTTTGGCAAGCTCAGGGACCAGGGTTTGATCCCTGTTCCTGCATGCTGTGCTGGCTCTGCCCCCCAGGACACACTGAGCTGGCAATGGAGTCCAGGTGTAGTTGCATGCCCCTGTAATCCCAGTGCTGGGGAAGCTGAATACAGAATCACCACAAGTCCAATCTGCATAGTGAGACCCTGTACCAAATACAAAAAATGAAAAAAAAAATATATGGAAAGGAAGAGCCCACACAGACACTAAAACAACATGGAAAAAGGAAAAGAAAATGAGAGGAATTATTCTTCTCCATGTTTAGTTCACCTAGGTAGGTGTAGCAATCCAGGTATTGTGGTGACAGGGTTGAGTAGAGATAGGCCAGTGACATAGAAGACCAAAAAAAAAAAAAAAAAAAAAGTCCACCCAAATATGCTCAATTTTGGGTGGAGGAGCAAAAGCAATTGAAGAGAGGAAGAGATATAGCTGCTACAATAAACAATGGTGGAGTAGTTAGTCATAGGTAGAAAGTGGACCTTAACTTCATACACAGACCAGCCCAAGTGGATCATGGACTTAGGTGTAAAACAGAAGATTTTCAGGCCCTAGGTCTTGGCAGAAAGGTCTTAGACCTGATATCAAAACA
>NW_004524600.1:12188017-12189160 GCF_000260255.1 Octodon degus | reverse complement strand
TATGAGCTCGTGGTGGTGCCCCCGAATATTGGGGAGAAGCCACAGATAGCTACAGGCTCACGCAGGTTCATACACCGCGGATGAGATCTGAGTAAGTCCTGTGTGTTGCACTATTGTCAAGTTCCTGGGTGAGTTCTTCAGTTTTAACCAAGCTACATTCCTCGCCCTTTCTCATTTTGTTTTTTAAATGTTGAGATAGGATCTTGCTAAGTCCCTAAGTTTGCCAGGCTGGGTTCAAACGTGTGCTTTTCTTGCTGGGCCTGCCCTAGTGCTGGGATTGCTCCCGGCTCCTGGGTTTATTGCCATCTTGTTGGGATGTAAGACGCCAACTTTGGCAGAAGCTGGGTGAGGGGCGCTGGGACTCCCCTGTACCTCTCCTTGTATGCTCTTGTAAATCAATGCTTCTTTCAAAGTAACCAGTTTAAAGAAAGAAACCTGGTCCTTCACCTTCCCGTCTCGTGGAGTGAATGCTTAGTTGTCGTTTTCCAATATATGCCTGATGCTGTTTTATAATGCTGAGAGATCCTAGTAAACTCCTTGGGCTTTTGTTTCTATTCCAACGGCTCTCTTTTAATGAAAAAGCTAAGCACATGCATTCCTTCTTTAGCTTTAGTTTTTACTTTTGATATGGAAATAATTGAATTCCTTAGTTTATGTGGTGATGGCCATCTGAGTAAAGAAAAGCTCCAGCAGTCGGTCTTAGTCACGTCTTTAGATTCCCTGGGGGTGCTGGCTCAGAAGCAGCGCCCCGCCTACAGGCTCTTTTCTGAATGACAGGTGCAGTAGAGAGTGCACACAGGTCCTGGACAAAATGTGAGCGTGTTGCCAGCAGACAGCCAAGAATGTTTTGAATGTCCTGAGTGACCCCGCCGGTTTAGTGTGGGACTGAGTGCATACACTGGAGAACACGACGGAGGCGGAGTTTTAAAATAGCAGTGGATATAGTTGCGGTGTTAGAATGAAAGAGTTAATAAAGTGAGGCCACAGATTACAATCAAAGATGCTCATTGGTCTTGGTGAGTTTTACCTTTTTTTTTTTTTAATTTTTACCACTTCTTGGCCTTTTGGCTAGGATCAAGTGGTTTTTTTTTTTTTTGTTTGTTTGTTTTTGTTTTTTGTGACAGGGTCTTTCTATGTCATTTA
>NW_004524600.1:12185712-12187402 GCF_000260255.1 Octodon degus | reverse complement strand
CAGGTTAGTAGGGCAGTTAACAATAATTAACACATTGCATATTGTCTTCATAGTAGTTATTCATAGTGCAAGATGCAGACATGATATCTTGTCTAAACACTATTAGTTCAAAACTTTCTTCTCAGTGAACTAAGAGATAGTAGCTGTATCTCTATCCTAACTATTTTGTGTATATATACATATATTTTTTTTTTACTACAAAATGGTCCTCCATTTATATCCCCCTTTTTTGTTTACTTTTGTCAGAGATGGGTATTCCATTGCCATTCAAATATTTATTTGCTTTCATAATTATTATGAAAAAGTACTTTTTGAATTTCATAAATTAACAGAGCTTTTAATTACTTCATATGGAAAACTGCACTGGACACTCAATGTTGAAAAAGTACTTTAAAATGCTTCATCTATAATGTAGGAATCAAGATAGCCTTTTCCAAGTAAATATTGGATTTGGACCCCCCCAGTGACATTTGGACCTGCAGATACATTAGATGAGAAAATGACATGGCATTTTTGTGGGATATATTTTCAGAAGAATATTTCAAAATATGGAGGATCAGGGCTATTTTAAGACAGTTTTTTTTTTTTTTTTTGGTCATGAGTCAATACTTTTTGATCTTTATAGTTGCCAAACATAGAATCCTGGTCAGGATATTAAGATCTAAGTGTCTGCCTTCTCCATTTATGAATGCAAAGAACAGCTCTGGATTTTTAAAAGTACCACGGACATTGTTTTTTCACTTACATTTATAGCAATTTAATAAGAAACAAATGGTTTAAGTAAACTTAACAAAGCCAAGATTGCAATTGATTTCGCTTAGTGATTCTCTTTTCATTAAAAAGTTAAGAAGCATTTGGAAAAGAAAAGCTGTTTAGTTCTTGTCACTCAGCAACCTTGACTCTAGTCATGCTTACAGCACTGATCCCCTCTTCAGTTCTGCAGCGGCGTTGCTCATGGGAACTGCAAGAGGGGAGCGGGGGGCTTCAGAACATTCTGTGCTGCTTCAGTTTAAGTTGACTCCAGTCTCCTGGTTATCTGGAGTTCTCTTAGCGCCAGTCAGAAAGAGGGAGTGGCCCTGGAAAGTGACTTTCTGGTCCCTTCCACAGGCACTGACCTGACCCACCAGGAGACCTTACCTCAAAATCAGATTGGACGCAGCCGACCATCTGTCATTTGATAATCTCGAGGTATCTTCGGTCCTCGAGGAGAAACTAGAGGCTTCTCAGGTGTCTAGGTTACACTCTTGGCCAGATAAGCCAATTCCAATTTCACCAGCACCACTGTTTCTGCATATTTTATATAAGAAAGAAAAGAGTTGGAGAAGCCCCAAATCTTTTTCATATGGCGTAGGTTGGTATAACACTGTGCTTGCTAGAATTTGTCTTGAAAACAGTACATAACATTGTGCATAAGCCAGGTAGCTCTAAATGATTCCTTAGGTTTTCCCTCTGTCTTGGTGTTGAAAAGTAAAATGCAAATCAAATTGAATTTAAAGACTGGATACGTTTGGACACACTGGGCCTAGGTGAGGCTGTCCCTGCAGGAATCTCATGGAAAGCCAGGCCTGAGTGCTCCTCATCTTACAATCTATGATTAAAAGGACTGGGATGACCTGAATTAAAAAGAAATGTGTAGAAGGTTGTTGACTGTAATTTCATCTTCACTGGAGCACTCAGAGTGTGAGGGTGC
>NW_004524600.1:12176862-12180882 GCF_000260255.1 Octodon degus | reverse complement strand
TCTCCCCTTTCCCCATTGAATGTAGGTAAGAAGCGGACTTGAATTTAAAATTTACACCGCTTTGTGAGCTTCTTGTGCGAAGCTCCGCGAAATTCATTGCCGCAAACTTGAGAAGTTTTTGTGGTCTGTGGATTCTTCCAAGGACCTCAGGAATCTTGCCAAATGTATTACCCGCTTTATAAAGCAAAGCATCATAATAAACGAAATATTGTTCAGTTTCTTCCCTTAGCTTTAAAAGTGTCCTGATATTTTAGCAGTCCATCACAATCAGGCTTTGATCTACCCACATAATCCTTTTGGTCTATATTTAGATTTATTAAGTGCTTCTCCTATAATTGATGGGAAAGCTTACATTTTAAAAATTATTTCCACATGACCCTGGAGGCCTCCCATTGTGGTTTGAACAATGGTGGAGATGTTGCATTGTTTATTCAAAGCTGCCTGGTAGAGCAAGGTCTGGGGGTGGGGGCACCTTAGAGGAAGTGCTGGATAGCCCAGGGTGGTGATTTAATCTCTTCATGTAGCCAGAGCAGCCCTATTCCCCTGGTAGAGCAAGGGAAATCCCGACTCTATGGCCACCTTCTTCTTCTTCTTCTTCTTTTTTTTTCCTTTATTAAATTGAATCCGGAATACCTGCATACTTGAGGCATTCAGATAATTCCAAAGAAATGCCTTTCTGTTTAGCTGTGTATTGCAGAGGAAAACATACCTTTGTCCTGGATGTTCTTTTATTTCAGTCATTGAAAAGAGGCTTTATTAACATTTCCCTTTCTTTTCTTCATACTTTTTTTCCTTTTTTTTTTCTTCTTTGTTAGGGGTTAGAAAGGAAGACAGTTGTAGAGCAGTTTTAATGAGGAGACCTCGAAGCTCTTGGTAAGGAGGACCGCTCTCTGCTCCTCACTCACTGTGGCCTCCCTTCTCAGGGGCTTTGCTCTGCACACTATGGGTTACTCAAGCCTAATGGGACATTCCAGAAATCAACAGTTCCTAAATCTTAAATTATGTGCTGTTCTGAGTCACTCCCGCCCCACCGTTTGCTGTGTCCACATGGTGGACACTACCCTCCTGGCAGCACTCCGCAGCCATCCTGATTATCAGACGCACATAGCGCAGTGCTTGTGTTCAAGTGACCTCAGCTTTACAATCGAGGGGACTGACACTGGCACCCTGGATCTGCCAGAGAAGCCACAACACGCTTCTTGTAAAGAGCAAAAAGGTGAGAAAGTGCAGTCCACGCTCACGTGGTTTGCTGCAGTGCAATTGTCTCGGCATCGCTATTGTTGATCTCCTACTGTGTCTAATACATAAACGAAGCTTTGTTGTGGTCTAGCTGTGCGCGTAGGAGAAGCCGTAGTTTATGGAGGGCTCATACAGGCTGAGGCTTGAGGCACCTGCAGGCCGAGGGCCCCTCGTGAATGAGAGGCCCGCTGGCGCCACGCTCCAGGAAGCCCCGGTGACAGCCAGCGCCTTGGCAGGCGCGAGGCCCCTGCCCCCCGACGCAAGCGCCACCAGGACGCACCATTTTGTTTCCTGTGATCGCTCATCTCTGCCTTTATAGTAGTCTGTTCACATCTTTTCAACGTGTACTTTTACTGATGATTAAAAACATTCAGAAAGGAAAGAGATTTTGTTTATAATCTACTCCAAGGTCTCTTATTACATTGATGTTTAAATAAGCACATTTAAAATTTTAACTCTCCTTTTCCTTCTGAATCACTAAGTTGCCCAGACCGGGCCCGATCTTGTGATACTTCTGCCTCAGCCTCTCAAGTAACTGGTATTACAAGGGCAGGCCACAGCATTATGATTCAAAATCACTTTTTCTCTCTCGTGGGTGTCTGCTTTACCCAAGGACCCTGGGCCCACCCCCTGCGTAGTGTACCCTACATAGAGTTGGCCCAGGGGGCACATTCCTGGCTTTGGCCTCTGAGCGTGCCCTCCCGAAGTCTTCCCAGGCCAAATCCTGACGCGCGGAATGGCTGGGAGGGGCTCGCCTGGGCTAGGGGACTGGCTCCCGTGGGAAGCAGTGAGCACCTGGCAGCAGCCACCTTAATGGGTTGTTTTAAGCACTGTTCTTGTGTTTTTCTTGCTCCATGAAAATGACCAGGAAAAAAAAGGCCACCCTTGGGCCGTATGGATTTGTCTGCCAACTTGGGGTTCATTTCTGTTTTGGTGTGGAGCCCTGTGTTAGTGTTGCTGGTGGCAGCTTTGCCAGTGACCTTGGTCCCCAAGGGATCGGGGTGCTCGATGGCTTGGCTGCTGTGGGTTGGGCTTCCAGAGAAGGTGCGAGCCGCTGCTGTCAGGCACAGGCACCCTCGGTGACTCCCGTGCCCAGCAGTGGGTTGAGACCTGGGATCTGAAAACTCAGGCCTGTGCAGCAGCCCTGAGCATTCCCCACGAATAGGGGCCCAGGATGTTCGTGCCCAGAGCCGGAAGTCATCGCAGAACCCAGGGAGACTGGCAGTCGTGTTGGCCGCGAAAGGGACTCTCTCAAGGATTTAGTTCTGTGGAGGCTCGTTCTCCCAGGCGTCTTCTGGGTGCTGCCTAGGTCTTACTGTGAAGTTCAGGCTGGCCTTGAGATCACTATGTAGCTCAGACAGGCCTCAAGCTGAGTGATCCTCCTGTCTCAGCCTCCTAAGTGCTGGGTTTACAGGCCTGCCCCACCACGCCCATCTTACCTCGTCTTGAAACAGTTGTAAGTAGCAGCCTGGCTGCACTCTGGCCTGAACTACTGGTGTTGTAGAGAAGCCCTTTGTTTTCCGCTGTTGGATGCTACCTAGTGAGCACCTGTTTCTCCTGCACCCGCCCCATTACTGTATTGTGATTAAACACTCCCCTTCCCTAATCCTTAGAAATTTACAATTCCATTAGCATATCAAAGGACAGGAAAATCCTGTAGTGAGCAAGAGAAAAGAACCCTCTTAAAAACTTTGAGTTAAACTTATTTGCATGAGAAGCCACTTTTGCTCCTTAATCTACAAATGAGCTGCTTTTCCCTTAAAAAGTAGTTCTGGGAAGAAACTGACCAAGTTGCTTTCTGACTCAGTCATTCTACTGTGGTTCATTTCTGAAGCGCTCTTCAAACTTGCTTTTGATGTTGGGCTGAATTAAGGAATGGGAGGTGTGGCCAGACACTTTACTAATTCATAGCCACATCCCTCTGCTTTCTTTTTGTGGCTAAGTACTATGATCTCTGAGCTGGTAGCAAAAATCCTGCTCACAAGTAAGTATTTCAAAGTGCCTGTGGGGTATGATGTGCATGCGTTTGTGTGTCGGAGAGGCCTTCTTTTGCTGGGGGGAAGAAATGACACACTTTCATCTGCTAATGAAAGTGAGGTGGTTGTTTTACAGTCGCTTGAAAGGAAGTACTTCAAGAGCCAAGGTTTAGATTTCTGGTTATTTTTAGACACGGTTATCCATTGGCTTCACTGATTGGAGGGTTACAGGGTAAGTCATAATTCCTGAGTGCTCTGGAACCGTGTATTGAGCGAGTTAGCGCACTATTGTGAATGATTCCTGAGTGAATGAACGCAGCTCCCCAAGGATGCTTGGACCGGCTGGAGGAAGCGGAAACATGACTCATGGATGGATGTACTTGAAGAGTGTCGAGGAGAAATCGCTAACTTCAGAGCCAGACCCAAAGCCTCGTAGGGTAGGCAGAGCCCGGAGTGGGGTGAAGAGAGGGGGCTCTGGGTGTCCTTGGTGGTCAGTGCACCACCCGGGTGACCGTGGCCCTGTGAATGACTTGTCACCGAGGTACCCTCCAGCTCAAGAGCCCTCGAGGCTGTAAATTCCACTGATTTTCTTCTTTGTGTGGAAGTGGGTGTGTATGTTTTAATGGTCTTCAGATGGAATTCATCATGTCTACATTAAATGTTTAAAATTTGAACTGCTCGGACAGTTTGGCCAGGAAAGCCTACTCCAGACAACGAAAGGCATATAAGCTTTGATTTACAGGGGACCCTTGACTGACAAGCTTGATTTGTTCCTGAGCGCTGTTTGGAACTCACATTGTAGGGG
>NW_004524600.1:12140522-12176407 GCF_000260255.1 Octodon degus | reverse complement strand
CCAACCCAGGATTTCCCCATTAACCCCCTACAGGAAAGGACGTTGTACTGTTCATTCCTTCCAGAATTCTTGAAGGGCTAAGTCTGCATCTAAGAACATCTGGATGCAAAAGCAGCAGGACTGGACTCAGCCCAAGACTCTGGTCGTAAGTTAAAACCAAAATTCCAGCTATAACCCGAGTTGTTCGTCTGCGATGCCCATTGTAAGTGGAGGGTCTGCTGTATAAGGCTCAGGCCAGCAGCATGCCTGTGGTGTGGCATTTGATATCTGGAATGAAGCATCCTTGATCCTTTTGGAGAAAGGTTAATTATTATCTACAGGTGAAAGTTGTACTGTATCAGAATTTCTTCTAAAAAAGTTGAAATGGCTCCTAGATACCTTGTTTGATATAGCTCACTATATTTAGAAAATATTTAGACTGGCCTATTAAATATATAACCACACTCCTGCCACAGTCCACCTCTTAGCTCTTATTACACAGTGAGTTTTTGTTGTTTTGCTATTATTTTTTTCAGACAGGGTCTTGCTATATAGTTAAGGCTAGCTCTAGCTAACTCACTGTGGAGCCCAGGTGATCCTCCTGCCTCAGCCTCCTGAATGCTGAGATTACAGGCATGCATCACTATGCCTGGCTGGCCCTTAAAGTTTTTTCTTTTTTACATCATCACTATTACATAAGAGTTACTTTTGTTTTACTAATCATTTACTCATTTTATTTTTGCAGGCTAGATTGATAGGACTTTGAAATGTTAGTGCTGTACCTAATTGGAAATTAATAGCATATCCTTAAAAAGTAATGATACTTAGTTCTGTTTTGGGGAGCTGGAAGTAGTGTTTTTTTTTTTTTTAATTCATGATTAAATTCTCTTTAGTTTTCTTGCCTTTTTTTTTTCTTTCTTGGTACCAGGGATCAAACCCAGGTCTTTGCATAAAGCCAAGCAGTCTACCACTGAGCCTGGGACACACCCAGCTCTCTTTAATTTTCTTAATAGCTATGAGAATATATTAATGAAAAAATTAAAATTTTTTTCATAGTTTTTTTTTCTGAAAAACTGAAAATATTTCTAAGTGGTAACTTCCAAAATTAAACTGTATTCGAACGCTGCATACTTGTATTCACGTTTGCCTACGGCTTAGGACACAGCAGAACCTTCCCTACCACTGTTTTAGCCCTTGAATAACTTGCCCATAGTCCCAACCTCCTCTTGCTGGTTATCTTCCGCCCCTTCTCTAGTTGCGAACGTTGTCTGCCCGCAGAAAAGCTGGTGCTTGACTCCTAAGTCCCACTAGGTGGCGGTATTGCCGCTCTGGTTCTCCCTGGCTGTCCCTCCCACTTCTACTGCCTCTGGCTTTACGCTGGATAGATTGTTCTGTTCTGCCACCTGCTGGTCACCTGCGGGCAAACCATATCTTGTTTTTATATGGGCTCCGGGTAAAACAGGATTTCAGACGTGATTTTCTGGTGGCTCCTAGATGAGCCAGTCATTCTCGTTTCTAATAGCGCCATCTGCTCCGAGTTAAACCTTTCGCACCTAATGTTACCATGATAGAGTTAATTTCCTCTTCCCTGGAGCTTTTTCCTGACCAGGTGTTAAAGTTTAATAACAACACAACGCCAGAGATCAGTTTTCTATGGTAATCTCAGAAGGAATGTTTCCTATACTTTCGGTTCTCTGCCAGGTACAGAGGACCCCAGGAGTTCTCGGCAGTGGTTGGAGCGACCGGACTCACGCTCTACGCCTCGGAGAGGTGTGAGCTTGGAAATTGCTGCCCTTGTCTTTGGCTTAGTTTATTTATCAGTATCATTGCAGCCGGCTATTATTGTTATTTTTAACGGAGTCTGGTGGTGGAAACCAACTGTTCCCTGACAGCTTCTGAAGTTCATATGGTATGGTAGCCTTGCTAGGGGCTGACCAAACAGTGGCGAGGGGCTCAGATGTGACTCTGGGTGCCCGAGCTGCGGCAGATAACCTCACCTGATGCCAGTTTCCTTGTGCTTCCAGCTGAAGTGCATGATGGGATTATCTCTCAGACTGCCTCAGTCCCAAGCATCCATCCCTTAAACAAGTATTGTGATGGGAGTGGCCCAGTTCCTCAAGTCGGTTGCAGCTACACGGGTCCCTCAGGGCGTGTGCTTGGAGCTTCTGAAGAGGCAGATTTCGCCGTTTGCATCTGATTGCTTTGGTCGTAGCAGGCATTTTCATTTTATCTTCTGCACATTACCACTGGAAACACAGAACTCACATCTGAGCTGGCAGTTGTGTCTGCAAATGAAGTTGCCTCTTTCAAACATTAGTGATTAAGTGGGAAGGAACAGCATACCCTTACACAGATTAGGGAGCCCTTGAGCAACGCAAGAGCCCTTAGAAAGTCTCCAAAGCCAGGCTAGCATGAGCTATTGAGTAAGAACCTTTTATGAAAGATGATTCCAATGTTCCGCTTCTTGGGTGAGAAGCAGCAGGTAATGCAGTTTCTGCCAGGCCTGGCCATCCCTTGTCTCCGATCTGCAGGTGATGCGAGGCTGCAGACTCCCACAGATACACACAGATGGTCCTGGGAGCCATGCCCCTCCCCTGCCTCTGTTGGGCTGCTGGTGAAACACTGGATTAGACTTAGTTTTTCTTGAAGTAGGCTGTTGTAGTTAAGCACATCAGATTGGTAGCTTTCTTCAAACTTCACTGTACTCTTAATTTGTGGAAGATGTCTCCTCTGGAAATGGCCCAGTAGATACACATATTCCTTCTATTTTTGTTGTTGAGACAGTGTCTATAAATTCAGGCTGGCTGTGAACTCCAGGTGATTTCCTGTCTCAGCCTCCCACATGCTGGGATTACGGGCCAGGGGCACCACGACCTCTTGACCTCTTCTCTAGCACACGTTGCCTTTGTGAGTACCCAGCTTTTATACATCAAAGATTATTTGACGCCATTAACTTTTTCCCCTTATTTTGAAATGAAACTTCCTTTTAGTTGAGCACGTTCTTATCAATTGCAACCAGTAAGTTATACATTTTATAGAGCTATGTGGTGACTGGTACTTCTGTGTTCGTTTAAAAAAAAAATTAAAAAAAAACTTTAACAAATGCCTAGGACATATTTTGAATCTGTATAGAGTTCGTGCAGCTTTGGGGTTTTTACGTTTCTTTTTCTTTCTTTTTTTTTTTTTGCTATGAAAACAGTAAGTTCGTTGATAACGGAAAGTACTGTTGCGGAGAAGTGTCCTCCTTCTGGGGTCCTCAAGGAATCCACACAGCTTATTTTATCCAAGTGGCAGAAACTATGGAGATGAGAAAAAAGGTCATAGGGCCTTTGGTATCTTCAGCACAGGACAGGGCCAGGCAGCTGGCCCCTCCTCATGGTGGCTTCAGGGAGGCCCTCACGCCTGCTGTCACCCTAGCTTCTCAGGAAATTTGGGGTGGGTGCTAAGGCTTCCTGACTCTGACAGGACAGGAATGTGGCAAGAGTTCGGTGTTCCCAATAACTGTCATCATGCCACGGCAAGCCTCACAGAAGGCACAGAGGTAGGCAGGGACCCTGTCCCTACACCTCTTTCTGCGCTTGGGATCTGCAACTAGAATCTGAGCCTCAGGGAGCTGGAAGCCCGCGGCCTGCCCAGGCTATCGAGGGGGTGGGGGTGGGGGTGTTGCCAAAGGCACAGCAGGCTGGAGGCTCCCCGCCCTGCCCTCGGGGGACCCGGAGATGGGACATCTATGCCCACACTGGAGCTCAGCTGGCTATATTTGGGGCTCCTGCTCTTCTTGGAACACGTAGCTTTATATTTTTCTCCCTTTTTGCATGGTGTTCTCGGAAGACTTCTGTGCTTGCTGGTGGGCTCCAACTGAGTTTAGCAGTTGTGATTTTTTTGTTTGTTTGTTTGCTTTCTGTTTTGTTTTGTTTTTGAGGCAGGGTTTTGCTCTGTAGCCCATGCTGGCGGTAAACTCACCCCAGTCCTCCTGCCTCAGCCTCTGAAGCGCTGGGGTCACTGGCATGCACTACCGTGTATGCCTAGTGCTTGCTCTTGCGCCACCCAGAGCCCCCACATGCCTTCTCCCTCCCATCCCTAACCTTGCCCATCGCGGCCCGGGAAGTACAGAGCCCTCAGATCCGGGCCCACTGAGGGCCCCCAGAAAGGCACTGCCTGTGACCTGGGGGCGAGGGGTGCCTGGAAGACCTGCCGCACAGAAGCTGTTGGTCAGCTGAGGGCTGATGGTGAAGCAGCCTGCTGGTCCACCACGCCCCGTGTTGCAGCTGCAGTAAGGCCCAGTACCAGGGCGGTCCTCTCGGGCCTGTGAAAAGTGACCCCAACATCTCCTGGCTGTGCAGTACTCAGCTTTTTTTTTTTTTTTTTTTAATGTATTTTAGGGAAGGGTCTCCAGGGTGTGCAGGGTCTCACTACTAGACCACACTCATAGTGATCTGCCTGTTTACAGCCTCCCAAGAGCTGGGATTACAGGCGCACACCACCAAGCCCAGTCTCAATTGCCCTCTCAGCACACCCTGGGGTGGGGAGCAGCACGGCAGGCCCAGGGATCGAACCCTGGCCCCTGCGCCTGCTTGAAGGTGCTTTAATCTGCTGAACTATTTGGCTGGCCCTTAGCACTCAGCTTTGAAGCAGGCGGAAGCCTGGAACAAGGCTGGTGGCATGTCGACAGTGGAGCTCCATGTGCAATGGGCTGAGGTGTGCCTGGGGTGAACCGGCAGGCTCCGCTGGGCTCTTCTGCCACAAGCTTTTTATTATTTACTTTTTGTTTATTACCAGTTAGTAATGGGCATCGAACTCAGGGCCTCGCACATGCTAGGCAGGCCCTGTCCTGCAGAGCTATGTTCCCAGTCCCTTAACTCTTTTAAATAACTGACATTATGTATTGATGAGGTAAGGCGCACCTGGGCTGCTTGGTGGCATTTCCCTCGCCTGTCAGGATGGCACACATTTCTTTCAACCTTTCATTGCCTCACATTACTGTAGGAAGAAAAATGTGTCCAGCCAGGTGGGTGCGGCTGCTGTGGACCTGTGGGTTTGTAGGTGGCGTGAGGGTGTGCGTTTCACTGATGGGGATCTCGCTGTCTGGCCTGGCCCGGCCCAGCCAGGTGTCACTGTCCTTACCTACTGCTCCTCTGTGTCCCACTGGCAACATCTCCTTCAGGGACCATGAGGTCACCGGCTCTCCCAGCTCCTGTTGCAGGGGCACATAAAAGCGGTGGCATGTTGTGATGTCAGCATTTCCTCTCTTAATTTTCCTAATAACTCAGGAAAGGAAAGTCCCCGGCTCAGCGACCAGGGCAGCTGCAGGGCTCTGTGCATTCCGGCTCACCTGGGTGCTTTGTGAGATAGTGCTGTCACAGTTCCATGTTGCAGGGAGGTGACAGGGTGGCGGGGCTGGGGACAGGGATGTGAGAAGGGGGGCCGGAGCCCTCCAGGCTGCCCGTGGTGGGATGGAGAGAGCCCAGCGCCCACCTCCTCTGCAGCTCTCCAGAGTGGATCCTGGGATGGTGTCCACAGTAGCGCTCATTCTCTGGATTTATCAACCTGATCAAGCTTCCAGAGCAAGGCTTTGACCTCAGAATTTCTGCAGGGATCGAACTCCCAGCCCCTGCACCTGCTTGCAGGCACTTTAATCCACTGAGGTACATGACTGGCCCTCTAAATTTCTCCTTGTGAAGCAACTGTATTACTTCATGGGACCACTCTGGGATCCCTGAAGCAGTCATGATCCACTTGGATTCCCTTAAATAGCCTTTTTACTTGGAGATTTTGAACATTGTCTGGGAGTTGGCAGTGCGCGTGGCTATGAAGCTTGTTGAGGCGGAGAGAAAAGCATGCAAAGATAAGGCTGGCTTTGTGCGCTGCACTTACGTTTTTGGTAGAGGAGGGGCAGACAGCTTCCCCGCCTCTCTGGCTCTTTGTGGAGCTATAAGTTAAGTTGACATGAGGCAGATCAGCAGCAGCAGCAAAGCCGTATTTAATTACTCACACTCGAGGTTCCGCCGAGCACAAGGCCAACAGAAGGTTCAGACTGTTGAAGTTAACTTCGGTAGCATCTGAGCTACGGGGAGGAAGGGGCTGGCAGCTTTTGGAGGAGAAAGTGTCCAGATATGGGAGAGGAAGGAGGTGTCTGTCTGGAGATCGTACTCTGTGAAGAGGTCCCTCAGGTGGAAACCTCTCTGGGGCACCCCTCAGCCTGATGCTTTTACTAATAATGCAAATTTCCTATATAGATACCATCCCTTTTTTTGTTTGTTTTAAATTGAGACAGGGTCTCACTATATAGTTCAGGCTGAGCTACTCTGTGAAGCCCAGGCTGGCCTTCATCCTGCTGTGATCCTCCTGCCTCAGCCCCCCCCAAGGGCCGCCTGGGGTGACGGGTGTATGCTACCATGCTTACCTTTTCTTAGATTTGCTGTATATATTTATTTAATTTGTTAATTTTTAATTTTTTTGTGGTACCAGGGATTGAACTCAGGATGCTGAGCTTGCCAGGCAAGTGCTTATTCTACTGAGCTATCTCCCCAGCCTAGATTTGCTATATTTAAAGAAAACTCTTTTATGAACCAAGGAAATTACCCCCCCCCCCCGGAACTGGGGATTGAACTCAGGCCCTTGCGCTTGCCAGGCAAGCGCTTATTCTACTGAGCTATTTCCCCAGCCCCGAGCCAATGAAATTTTAATAGACATAATATGTGGAAAAAAACCAGGAAAGTCTATGTTGTTAAGCAAAATGTTTAGATCTATCCAGCTGTGAAGTGCCCTTTTAGTTACCCAAACAAGGTCATAGGAAAAGGATCAGAGGAATTAGTTGATAAAAGGTACGAAGGTTTTTCTTTTTTGAGATAGGGTCTTGCAGGTGGGCCTTGAACTCACTTATGTAGCCCAGGCTGGTCTCGAAATCACAGCAATGCTCCTGCCTCAGCCTTCTGCATGCTAGAGTTATAGGCGTGTGCTACCCTATCCAGCGGTACAGAGTTTGCTATAGTTCCTTTAGTTGCAGTGTGAGTGGAAAGTTTTAAATATTTAATAAAAATAACCTTTAAAATGACTTGAAAAGTATAACTCCATTTATGAAATGTAATCACACAAAACCCTACCATGTCTTATTGATGAACACACAGATAAGTACAAAAAGTGTGGAAAAAATGTTTGGGAATGCTAGACACCAAATTTAGAGAAATGGTTTCCATGGAGAAATGGGGGACAGGAGGGACATTTATCTGTAACATTTTATTTTTGAAGAATTGAAACCAAAAAAGAAAACATACAAACAAACAACAACAACTTGTCTGGAGGCTGTAGTGAGGGAGAGTGGTTACTCACGTACCCTCGACTGGGGAAACTGTTTCTCTCTTTGGGGCAGCCGCCCTCCTCCCCCGACACACGCACGGGGGACCCCCGCCCAGCCAGCCGGCTTAGCCAGATCCACCCTGGCGAGCAGAGGGTGACAGATGCCACAGCGAGAAAACCCACACATCAGAAAAAAAAAAAAAAAAAAAAGACAAAACTGGAACAAATATGGCAAACTGTGAAGTGTTACATCTGTGTGATTCTTGTGTTTAATTCTGAATGAAGATTAAAAACTAGATGAGTAGAAAATGTGTAGTCCATGTTTGTCAGAGAACGCTAGAAAAATATAAAGGTGAAAGTGAAGACTTAAAATGACCTCTTTCACTACGCCCTGCTGTAAGATCCGCTGGTGAGGTCTTTATTTTACCTGGGGCTCTTCCTCTTTATTTAGGTAGTACTACACCTAGACTTGTGACGTAATGTCTGTGCATCTTTGGTGAAATTATAAGTAGAGGCTTCGGCTCTGTGAGCCTAGTGGTTTTCAGGCTTTAACATGCCTGATACTTGCCATGGAAACTTAAGTGTGGAGTCCCAGGTGCCTCCTCCGTAGGATCTGGGAAAGTGGATTTTTAAAAAGCTCTTTATTTTTCCTGATTTTTTTTAAATCATACCGGAAATTGAATTCTTGATTTCTCACATGGACAGAAACATACAGGGAAATTAAATTATTTTAACACATAAAAATCAGGAAAAAAAAAAAAAAGCCCTTTGTTTTCTCTTTCCACAACCCCGTGTGACCTGGTACCTGGTCCTGAAGCAGGCGGGAACCTACCTGGTTACACAGGCGTCTCAGGACAGGCCTGGGTGGGTGGGTGTTTGTGGCACAGGGGGAGGTTTTGCAGCTCTTTCACATGTTTCAGATAAGCTGTATTAATATACAAACGGAGCAGTACAGGGCATTTAAAATGGGAAGACCTATGTCTATTTGATCATTGTTGTGTTCTATCTGAAGAAGGTTATTGTTGATATTTTTAGAGCATAATTTAGTGGTATGCTAGAATGGACTATCGAAGAACAGGAAAGTTTGTGGTTTCTTGTTTTGTTTTGCCTTTTTAGGACACGAAGCGAGCGGGGACAGCAGCGTGGGCGTCGGCAGCGTTCACTCCTGTCAGGCTTTTCTAAGGTTTTGTTGCCTCATCTTTAACAATTACCTATTAGTCTCACTCAGTTACCCTGAGGGGGGAAAGGAATTTGGGAGCTTAGAAAATGTAAAATCTAAAGTAATTGAAAGTCACTTACTGTATCCCATCTATATATCCTCCGTTTTAAAACTGCTCCTCAATTTAGGGCCACTTCGCCTAAAAAAGTAGCAGTTTCTGTCTTGTCATGCCTGGCCTCACACAAAGCCCAAGATATTTTCAAACAATAAAAGCGGCATTATTGGCTTATAATTGAATTTTTAGTGAGAGCTCGAAGTGGAAACCTCAAAGCTTCCTACCTTTCAAGGCCACTCATTTTTGCAGGCAAGGTTGCTTGTCTAACAGAATTGAAGCACTGAAAAGAGGTATAGGTCACCCCATAATTCTCCAACTCAGTGGCAGCTGCTGTAGTCATACAGGGACTGTTAGATCCTCATTAGATTTCTTTTCTGTCAACACCTCTGCATTGTCCTTGGTGACAGTTTGGGCTCTTTCAACTAACCTGCTAGGCCAGGTTTCCCCAACTTTTTGCTTTTTATAAACGGCACAAAATGGGAATTTTGAAATAGGTAAGAGTATAGAAGAGACAATCTCAAGATTCTTTCAAAATGAATGGAGATGATTCAAGACAGCAGGTCACACAGCTCCCCTTTGTAGGTCCTTGTGTTCATTTCCTGTGGCTGCTATAAGAACTCTCCAAATGTACTTTTCTAGCTCTGGACAGCGTCCCACGGCTCTGGGCAACTCCTGTTCCCATCTTCCTCCTGTTCAGGATGGTGGAATCGCTTCTCCACTTAAGAAGAACCTTAGCGATGGTGTTTAGGGCTTACCTAGAGGATCCGGGCTATTTGCCTGCCAACCTGAAGGAAGAGGAATTTGTTTTGGCTCAGGGTTTCAGAGGATTCAGCTCATAGCTCTCCAGCTCCGAGGCAGGAAGGGCATGGTTGAAGGATCTGGCGGAGGACAGCTGCTCGGGTCATGGCGGCCAGGAAACAGAGACCGGAGGAGGAGCGGGGAGGGGGATGCACTCTCCCAGCTCTTGCCCCATTGATCTACCTCTTCTACTTTGGTCCTACTTCCTAACAACAGGTTCATCTGTGTATTCATCAGTGATGAGAATAGCATTCCATGTTCCAGTCACCCCCCAAAACTTGCTTCTCAACACTCAAGGCTTTGGGGGATATTCCAGATCTAAGCCAAAGCATTGCCTGATCTCAAGCTTTTTAACCTAAGTACAGTTGTGCATTTTTTCCCTGTGTATAGTAATATTCACAGCTATCTCTCCTCCTACCTCTGCTATAACAATTAGCAATTGAGAAGGTATTACTAAATAAATCATTGGTTTTACCAAATTAGCTTACTGGCCACTTTCACTGGCATAGCAGAGCCTGGCGTACTGGCCACAGAGCTGTTCTTTTACATTTTCAGGATTTTAGCAGATTGGTTGTGAATTGGAACTAGCTTGGCATTGTTGGTGGGATTCTTTACACCATGGAAACTGTCAAATTTTACAAACGAGGGCTTCCTACACTCCCCACTCCCCACAGAGCTGGTTTATTGAGAAAGCCTTGGGGTTCTATATTCCTGGATCACTGGGAATTCAGACCAGAGATGGTTCTTATCCTGAGAACTAGTGGTCCCTGGAGGCCTGACGGAAGGCCTCTCTTATTTCTATTGCACTTTTTGGTATTATTTTAAAGTGTATATATCTGTCTCCTACAGTAAGTATTGAATTCCTCTTGGGCACGGCCCTGTCCCTTGTGCTTTCTGGCCAGCTGCCTGGCTAATTTCCTCATGGGGGATCAATACATATTAGAACCAAACCCCCGATCTGCACTCTTCCCCGCTCCTGGAGATGGCTCACAAACCGATGCTGACTGATTCCGAGGCTGTGGGAAGAGCCCGGCAAATATAGATTCACATTTCTCTCTTCTGTTTGGAGCCAAACTTAGATTGGGATGCTGAGTGACCCTGATGAAAGTGCTCCAGGTGCTTTATATCCAGTTCTGTTGACTGATTTGATAAAGCTTAAGATTGGCCTGGGTGCCTGGAGTCTGCTGGTACCCACGAGATCACTGTGCTTCTGACCTGTAGTCGAGGCACACTGAAGGTGGCCCATGTGGTAAGGACATTTGCTTTTGTGTTTTGAACATTGGTTTAGAAAGATACATCCAGCACACTCTGTGGACCCACATTGAAAGCGAGAGCCAAGGAGCAGGATAAACAGTTCTGGAGGTCTTTTGACTGCAAATGTCTTTGTCTTAAACATCTACCACTGAAAACAACTGTTGTACACCGCTTTCCACCTCTTAAGCAGTTAAGATCTTGGGTGGAACCCACAGTGCTGTCCCCGCCTGGCCTCTGCAGTTCCCCGCTCTGCGCTTCTGACTCTGCTCACTGGGTTTGGGCTGGACCCTTGCAGTGCAGATGTCCTAAGAAGTGAAGGAAGACAGTGGCCATCGGTAATCCTTCCAGTTCAGATGATGTTCTTATTACCAGCTTAAATTTTACTTTGACTTTTGGGGATTTAGGGATAAAGGAGCAATGACTGTCAAGGTCTAATTGTCTCCTTGACTTGAAACACAAAATCAGAAGAAAAGGGTGAGATGGAAAAGAGTGGGGTGAGTGAAAGCTCCCGTTTTCCCCCACCAGCCAATGTTTTATTTGTTGCTGGTGGGAGGGTACTGCCTCAGGGCTTTGTGGTCTAGTGCTGTGCTCCCCCAGCAGTGGCCCTGCCTGGGCATCATCTGCGTGGTGTTTTGTTTTTGCCACAGAGTCTTGCTGTGTAGTCCATGTTGGGCTTGAAGTGGGGCGTAATCCTCCTGCCGCAGCCTCCCGGCTGCTGGGGTTACAAAGTGCACCGCTGCTCCCAGCTGTGGGTGTTCCTTGGAGTTCAGAATTTCAAGTCCTTCCTCAGATTGGAATCAGACTGTGTGCTATATTTTAATGAGCTCTCTCATGATTTATGTGCTTAATAAAGTTTGCTAAAAACAGGTTAAATAGGTAGAGAAATGAATGCATTCAGTGAGAGACCACAGGAAGGTCCAAGAACTGGGGACATCATGATTTTTTATTTTTTGTGTATTTGGTTGTTGCTGGGTCTTACTGCACAGCTTAGACTCGTGGTGATCCTCCTGCTTTCAGCCTCCTCAGCACTGGGATTACAGGCATGTGCCACTACACCCAGAATCTGGCCAGCTTAGCCCGCCTTGTGGACAGGGCTGACATTGCATGTGGTGTCAGGGATCAAACCACGGTCCCTGCGCTTGCTTAAGCAGGGGCTTTAGTCGGCTGAGCTATCTTGCTGGCCCCCAGACATCATGGTTTTTTAAAAATGCATTTATTTGGAATTTTATTTTGGTCTCAGACCTTGGTCTTGGTCTATCGGAAGGGTTGGGCAGTCTCACCTGTCTGTCACAGACTGCAGATGCTTATGTGAGAAGCTTGGTATGGAGTTCTCTCCTTGGTTAGGACATTGTCTAAGTCTCCCCCAGTCCCTGTCCCCTGGCAGCAATACACTCTACCTTGGGCTGAGGGCAGGTGAGAGCTGCCACATTACTCCAGTGCTGGTGGGGGTCTTATCCCTAGAAGGACAGAAGGGGTAAATAGCTGTGTTTCGTCTTCCAGAGCTTCTTCCTTGAGTACAAGTAGTTATTTAATTTTCAGGGGAGGAGAAGCTGGATAAGGGGAAGAGGATTCAGTGTACTGTGTGCTGCAGTGTTAGCTGTGAGCCTGGTGCTAGTATTTTTTTTTTTTTTTAATGTTTTACGTATAAATACCTGCCTGAAGCTGCTTCCTTTTAGATGCTGAGATAACCTTTCATTATCAGTGCTTACAACTCCCTTATTTATGCAGATGCTTAAATTATTCATAGGAGGTGACAGTTGGAAAACCTACTGTAGGCTGTTCCACAAGGCGGAGGTCCCCAAGGGTTGTGAGCCAGGTCCAGGGGAGTCTGTACAGGACGCTGGTCCTGCTCCCTAAGCTGCAGGCGGCTTCAGAACCTGACACAGCATCCGGCAGCCCCGTCACTGCTGCACAGGTTGCCCCCCACCCTCCTTATGTTGGAGGCCTGCTGCTGTGCCCCTGCCCCCAGATCCCCCACTCTGTCCACCCAGCGCGGTTCTCTATGACCTCCTATCGCCAGGCCTAGCCTCGCTCTTTATTTCTTTTTGGGTTGAGAGGGTGGAGGAGGCTCCCATGGAAACAGTCACAGTGCCCATGTGCAGTCTTTGAGGCCCAAACCTGATGGCACTTGAAATGGGTTCCTGCTCTTGGCTGGCATCGGGCACAGATGGCAAGTTGTGCAATTACACGCAGATTGGTAGGGGGTGTGTGTCTAATCCTATATCCTGCCACGTTTAATACAGTTTTTATTCAACCAAAACTTTGGTTTTTGCTACACTGCTTTTGAAGGATGCTGGTAATATATGCAATATGAAATATTGTATCTTTTGGCAACTGCCTTCCGAACTTATCCAGTTTCTCTCTTTGACTCTTTATAGGAGCATAAATAAATCCTTCCAAATTGGTTGGCATTTACACCAGGAAGGTGATTCTAGAACCTTCAGGAATATAGCCTCATCGGTTTTTGTATGTAACTTTTAAAAATGTATTACTTAAATTATTCCTGTAATATTATACTTTCTTCTTCTTTCATCCATAGTGATTACAGGGAGCCCTTCCTGGTCCTTGTCTTGGCCCAAGAAGTTTGTGTTTGTAATCCCATAGAAAGGGTATTGCCCACTAAGAAGATAACAATGTGCAGTGTATTGATTATCAAAACTGTCCTATTAATCAGCTGTGAAACTGTCTCATTCATATTTATTTTTCAATAAAAAAAAATAAATTTTTAAAAAAGGCCATTAACCAAAAAAAAAAAAAAAAAAAGAAAAGAAAGGTTATTGGGATTCTAGTGAGTTCATTCCAGTGTACCATTTCCAGTACAACCCGTGGTGAGAATAAAGACACTAAGGCATATGTGTAGTCATAGGGAGCCAAGGGGCTCCAGCTACAATGGTGGCTTCCACCCAGGCTGAACCAGGTGTTATTCATTTATGAAGAAAGGAGTGGCTTGAGGATGACTGAGAATGGTGGGAAGTAGGTGAGTGCTGTAACTGGACCAGGTAGAGGCCTGCATTCATTTGTTGCTGCCCTACGCAGAGGGGTATGCAGAAAGAATAATTTGAATGACACAACTGAGGTAGTATCTAATCTGTAATCTTTATGCCCTGGGAAGTCATAGCCTCCATCTCCAGGCTTTGTCTCGGCTGACAGCTACAGCACTGGCTGTCCATTCTGCGCGGCCCTGGCTCACACGTGGGAGCTAGGGGTGGGGTAACACCGTCCTGTCCTCTTGGCTTCAGAGACTGCACATCAGCACCTCGGCTGGACTGGTGTGCATTGCTGAAAGCCAACTGAAGGGACAAGGAAAAGTCCTCACTAGCTCTGTTCTCAGCAGCAGGAAACAGGGTCAGGCTCAGCCAAAAGGAGACGGTTGTTCCTCCTTCCAGGACAGTCGCCCCTGGTCCTCCCCAGGGATGAGCAAGTGACCTTCTGAGGCTCAGAACTGAATCTAAAAGAGCCCGTCAATCACTGCATGGTCTGAATCCACCGGAGGGGTCATTTTCCAGCCATTTCAACCCCTTGGCTTCTGTCACACAAGTAGAGGACAAGGGTGCTGGCCAGGAGGGGCTGTGACAAAACGCTTCCTCCGAAGCAGTGTATTTCATTCTGTGAATCCCAAAGACTCTCACTAGGCGCATCATTTGATCAAACTTGTGTGTCTGACCTCCCAGGCCTGGAGCTGGGCAGTGCAAAGTGGGAGGAGACAGCAGTTATGGGTACAAGTAATGACAGCAGAAGTTTGAGTGTGACAGCTTGATGGCAGAGGGGAGATGGGGGTGCCCAGCACAGGGAGGGACACTGATGGAAATCTGTTCAGTGCATTTGTGTGAGAGGTCTGAAAGGCATGTATTCTACCATAGTGGATTTTCTTTTTCTTTTCTTTTCTTTTTTTAAATGTATTTAGTACAGGGTCTACAGGGTCTCACTATACAGATTGGACTCGTAGTGATCCTCCTGTTTTCAGTCTGCTGAGCTACCTGGCCAGCCCCTGTGGTGGATTTTCCTAGGAAAAAAATGGTTACCACAAGTTCTTTTCCTCTGTAAGTTATAGTTGAAGTTATTTGAAAAAGCAGTTATTCCCTAACACTAGAGATAATCCACAGCTGGAGTGTTGTACAGATTGACAACACCTCCCATGCAGGGCATGGTACATGGTACTCCGTGCTGTGGTCCTGCTGCTGGAGGCAGGGTTTGTGTGACTCCTGCGTTGACAGTCTGAGATTTCAAATGTGTGGCTCATTGTGGTTGTTAAAGTGCTGCTTGAGAAATGGCGATAACTCCTCAGGCAGCCCGCTGAGGATCGGCTAAGCTAGGAGGAGTGTGCATCTAACACAGGTGGCCAGAGGCTACATATTTCCTCCAAAGCTGATTTCAACCATTGCATTCTCTCTTGCCCCAGTTGCCATTCGAATCCACTTAGGAAAGTACTTGATACAGTGGACTTTCTTGACGTGAATGAAGACCCAGCATAACAGAAACGTGGGCCAGCGGTCAAGACCCTGCAAATGCACCACGAAGGTCTTGGGATTCACAGAAATGGAGTTTCTGGAAACTCAGTTAGTCTCCTTTTTTTGGGTTTGATTTTTTTCAAATGACTTCAGTTATGGCTTTTAAAAAATAGATAATCAAGTGCAACTTATTAGTCTCGTCTCTGAATGAATCAGTTATCATCCTTGGTTGTGTGGCAGTGAATTTTTCTTCAGTCTCTCTGACTATCTCTTTCCCAGCCATGTGCAGGGTTGGGGAGTTTACCCTAGAGACTCACCAGCGTCCCTGTGCTCCTTTGTCTATGTACCCACCAATGTGGGTGGGTTGAGAAAAGTGTGCACCCCTTCCTAGTCTTATCAAGAACAGTTCCAGGCTTATATCACAAAGCTGAAAGCTGTCAATTTAAAACACCACTGCAGGAGGTGAGCAACAGGGAGGAGAGAATTGTGTGTACGTGATTTGGAGTCCGTGGATTCTTAGATCAAGGGTGCTGTGTTGAGCGGTCCTGTAAACTTCTGAACTGGTACGCAGCATTGGTGGTGTCTCAGTATTTACTGGTGAGGCTTTTAAAAATACCTTGGATTTTGTATTGTCAGCAGTGTGTGTGGGGGGGGACACTTTGTTCCATGTTGTACTGGCATAGGTACAGGGTACTAAGGGGTGAGGCTGGCCTCCCTGTGGCATGGAGAAGCACTGACCACAGTAGAGTCCCGCCCAGCCTGGTCCCTGTCCCTGCCACCAACTTCATGTGACATGGGGCAAGCACATACTTTCTCTGGGCCTGACTCTCCCTCTGTAACTGGAGTGGCTTCAACTACATGATCTCGTGAGACCTTTTAGCCTTCCTCCGAGCCCCTGTCCATGTCCCTTGCACTGTTTCATTGCCACACCCCTCTTCCCAGTGCCTGTCCCTTCGTTGTGTCCAGGAGCTGTCGGGCAGCCTGTGCAGGCAACACCTCCTTCTATGCTTTTCGTCTACAGGTGCTCCACGTCCAGTAGGCTTGTGATGGGCCCCTTGTCTTACAATCTTGGGGAACTGGATCAAATCTTGCCTTTATAATTTGTAGTTAAGGTTTACTCTGTTGGCTTTGTTTGTTTGGGTCTATTTGGTGCAAAGCAAACCACTGAGTAAAGTGCCTCATTTCTGTTTGTGCCCTCCTCTGAGTTGCACTTTGGGAAGAGGGTGCCGACACAAGTCTCCGTGATGGAAAGTTGCAAGGACGTTCCACACCCCCAGGTGTGGGCCTTGGGGGAATGTTGCCCCCCAGTGCACACAAGGTAGGGCTCTAGGCTGCCTCGCACAGGAAGCTCAAGGATCTTTCACCTAATTGCTCTCTCCTGGTGACGCTCCCTCCGATGACTGATTCTTCCAAGATGGAGAGGAAGAAACCTCCGGGGACCTGGTGGCAAAGTCTCCGAGGACCCGCCCCGGCTGGTGGCGGCTGGCAGAGTAGGTGGCAACAGGTGCAAGCATGGCTGCGCTTCACCTTTGCAGAAAGCCAGGTCGTTTTATTCTCTTGGGAAGTAAACTCCTGAGGCGACGCCCTCCCCAAAGCCACTTAGGAATGCCGGACGCCGTCTGTATATAGCGCACGAAAGCCTGCTCTTAGAGTCGTGCTTTCAAAAGTCTAGTCTGATAATTAATAATCACACTCTTTTTTTTTTTAAATCCCCAGACGTCTGTATTCTGCACAGACTTGCATTTCCACCGTCTTGCCGGAGTTCAGAAGTTTGAGCTCACCGAAGCGGTGGCTGCGAAGGGCGGGGCTCGCCGTGTCCAATGAGGGGCCGCTGGCGGCGGGCGGGCCAATCGGCGTGCAGCCAGCGCTCGCTCTGTAATCCAAGCGCTAGCCACGCAGCCTGTTTTATTGTTTGTGGAGTCCTGCGGCTCCGAGGGCTGGCTTCCCAGCCCCGAACGAGGGCAAGTGGGCGGTTTATGATCCTGCGCTCTGCCGGGACAAGTGAGCTGAACCCTTTGATTTCTCCTGAATAACGTGTGTGGGTGAACTTTACTCTGGGGGTCTGCTTGATGCTGGCTCTGTATCTTCAGGGCGGGGAGGAGTTGCCTCCCTCTGCACGGAGAAGGCTGGCTGGCTGCCTGCCCCTGTGGGGAAAGATGCCCGGGAGAGGCGTAGGATTACAGTTTGGGATGGCAGGGACGCACCAAAGAGCCCGAGTGCCTTGCTTCTGTTCGCCGCAAAGTCTTGACAAGTATGCCTGAAACGAACACCACGCTCCTTTTTTAAAATTGCATTTATTTTTCTTTTCTTTCTATTTTGGCTGCGGATGTCCCTGACATAGAAACCGAGTACCAGCATGTGGCTCGGATAAAGCATTAAAAGACAGTTTCCCCGTCCCGCAGCTTTCCTTCTCATCCCGTGACACCGTGAAGGCAGCCTTTTGCATAATGCAGCGCCCGACTCTCCACATTGTCTGACTAAGTGGGAAGGAGCAGGCTCGTTCCAAGGCCCCCGGCCAATTGCTGAACCGGAGCTTTTTGTCTGTGGGGCTGCCCTTTGTCTCTAGCTGATTTTGATGTGAAAGAAGATGAAAAAGGAACGCGCTTCTGGCTCCTTCAGACTCAAGGCAAATGCAGGTTCCCTCTCGCGTGCTGTGAGTTGGATAAATTTCTCCTCCTTGTCTAGACAGACCAGGAGGCTGTTCCGTAGTGACGGAGAGCTGTCGGTGTGTGGGCAGCAGGTGGACGCGGAGGAGGACTGGACATACAGGACTCAGCCCCGAAAAGGTGACTTGATTTTTTTTTTTAAATTATTAAACCTTTAAAAAGTTTGTTATGTGGAATTCTTTGTTTCTATCACTGATCTCCTGTCACGATGTTTGCTCCAATAAGCATTTCCTTCCGGTTCCCTTTCCTTTTGGAATTCTGTGTCATTCATTCGTTGACAAGCCCGCAGTAAAAATCCTTCTCCAGCCCGAGGTAGCTTACCACTGAATCCTTCCATGAAGGGAAAAATAGTGTTATTTGCCAGCCATCTGAGGCACGTGTTCCAGTGGCTTGTGTCTCTAAAGTTCAGTGAGAAAACACTTCTACGGAGGGCATCTTCGATCTCACAGCCTGGGCTTAGGATGAGGAACTCTTTCCTGCAACTGCAAGGAGAAACTCTGGAATGTGGACAGTCTTTTTGCATCTTTCTTTTAAGAAGATTAATGCGTCAGGTGAATGCTCGACTTAGACAGGTGTTGGGATGTGACACCGGGGCGGTGAACACACCAGGGGCTTTCGCCTTCCATAGCTTGGCCGCAAAGAGTTTTTGGATTTTTGTCAAGTCCCTTTTCAGACTAGTGTTGATCTCTGTTCTTAGAATTAGTATATTCGGTCTCCGGCAAAGGTAAGGAAATTGGAGGCCCTGCTGGGGAGAGGGAAATAGTTCAATATTTTAAAGTAGCTTTTGTGTTTTAAAAATGGGACTTCCGAGTTCTTCCTCCTAGCGTGCTCGCTGTGGGCACTGAACTGTTAAGCTCCAAAATGGTTTCTCCACCCAGCACAGTGCCAGGGCTGGGGAGCGCGCTCTCAGTGTTACAAAGGAGCCCGAACCAGACTGTCCAGTGCTGTGTTCTCCCTGTTTGTCACATTTTTCCTGTGTCCATAGAAACCTTACTGGGAATCTCTCAGACCTGTTCTTCCCTTAGTTTTAGGAAAACAAACCTGCTGGAACATGAGAGAAACAGCTAAGCTAGACGTGTGCTGATGGGTGCAGGAAACGCACTGGGCTGGAGGAGGGTTAAGAGCAGACAGACTCCTTTAGGGGCGAGGTCCTGGAGAGTGTCTGTGGTACCATGAGAGCGAGGCACAGGAAGGCCCCACTAACGCTCTTTTGGAGATGTCGTGTGTTCATTATGCCACCAAGGTGGTCAGCAATGGTCTACTGATGTTGAGCTCAAAAGCATGGCTTTTTTAGTCCAGCTGCTGCATACTTGCCAGGCACGGAGGAGGCGGTCGTGCTTTCTGGGTGGAGCTGTGTAGTCCAGTAAGTCCGTGAACTTTACTTTTCTAAATCAGGAATAAGCTGTGGCTTTGCTAAATGGTTGGGTTGTCATGTTTGCAGGGTGGATACAGCAGAGCTGTGGTTGCCAGAGGGTGTAGCTTTGATTCCTCCGGCCTGTGCCGAAGGTTGCTCCTCAGGACTTGTTCTGCTTTCAGTCAAGCTCTGTCAAGGTTCTGAGGAGGACTGTGTACCTGGGTGCAGCCGTCCTGAGGCCTTTCACTGTGGATGGTCCAGCTAAATGAACGTGAAAGGGAAAGAGACTCGTGTGTGTGTGTGTGTGTGTGTGTGTGTGTGTGTGTGTTAGTTTTAGTTGGGAAATGAAGTAAGTACTGTATACTTGACTTGTAGAAAATAAAGAAGTCCTTGTAAAGAACAGGGGCCACTTGTAAAGGGGAGGGAGGACTTGTTTATGTAATAACACAAAGGATTGTGCCCTCCATCCCGTCATGTACTACGGGTTACAGTAGCCTCACAAAGATAAACGGAGGCGTCACCCAGTGTGTAAATTTATATGACTTTTCAAAAGAATGGAGTATGGGTAAATATCCCTTTGACATAGGGAATTAGGGGGAATCCTTAAAAGCTGCCTGTATGTTAAAATTTATGGTGTTCTATGCTGTTTTCACATTGGACTTATGAAAGTGAATCAGCTGCCCCTGCCACAGTATCTCAGGGCATGCTGTGACTCTTGGTCTTCATTCTATGTGCGTCCTTCTTTGGGAGAAATGCAAAAGTGCCATTTGCTTACACATGTGGATTAAAAGAGAAAAAGTCTCCAGGAAAATGATGCAGATTGAAATTTCTTTCTTAAAGACATTAAATAAACTGAAACTGTACCAGGGAGTATTGATCAGCGCTAACAATGCCCAACGGCCACATTAGGATTTGGTTGCAAATGAATATGCGCCAAAACCAAACTGGTCTGATGGGAATGTACAGTCTCTTTTATATCTGGCAGTCTAGACCACATGCAACCAAATCCGCTTTCCTTTTGGTGCATCTTATCCCTCCCATCCCCCCGCTGCCTTACATGAACTTTTTTTGTTTTTTATTTTATTTTATTTTTTTTATTTATTGTGTGTGTGTGTGTGTGTGTGTGGCCAGCTCAGCCCACCTGGGGGCAGGGCTGGCTGGCATGTGGTGCTGGGGATTGAACCGCGGTCCCTGTGCTTTGCTTAGCTTAGCTTGTTCTAAGTAGGTACTTTAGACCACCGAGCCATCTACAGGCTGCTCACACCTCTCTCCTGTTCCTCTGCTCCTCAGGCCCATCAGCTAGCGCTGGGATGCTGGAGCCTAGCTACATGTCCATAGGCGCTGGTCTGGGAGAAGACCAGCTCTGCAGCCCCCTGACTGCCCTCCCTCCCACCAGACGCTGCTGTGGAGCCAAACAGGCTAGACAGCTTATCTGATTCACAAGCACTGTCTCCAGGGAACACTGCCCTACCCAGTCAGCACCCCGAGTACCTGTTGTGTAAGATACGTTCATGCTCATTTTATGAAACAGTAGGGTCCCCTGCACCCACAGGATTGGGGATGGAAACAGGGCCTTCACACCAGAGTCATATCCTCAATCCTTTTAGCAATTTTTATTTGGAGACTGGGGTCTTTTTACTTGCTAACTTGCCCAGACTGGGCTTGAACTTATGATCCTCCTGCCTCAGCCTCCCAGAGTGCTAGGATTTATAGGCATGTGCCACTCTGTGCCTGCCCCAGGGCTTTTAGGTTGAATTGCTATGTTGGATTGCTTAGCAGTAATATTACAATAAAAATTTTAAAGTTTTTTTTTTATTATTGTATGTTTGTAATACATTTGGTTTTGGGGATATATATTTTATTTATTTCTCTCCCTCCCTTCTTCCCTCTGTGTCCCTTGAACCTCTTCCCCATCTGTTCTTATGGATATCTATAAGTACAACAAAACTATAGATTCACAATTGACTTTGTCGTTTGTTCAAAAGAAACTAAGGATTGGGCTTGACAAATAGTGGCTTAAAGTGCCTGCAAGCAGGCGCAGGGGCTGGGGGTTTGATCCCCAAGCCTGCCGTGCCATGCTAGTCCTGCCCCTGGGGCATGCTGAGCCAGCAATTGAGACTGGGCATGGTGGCGTGCACCTGTAATCCTACCACTTGGGAGGCTGTAAACAGGTGGATCACTATAAGTCTGATCTAGTAGTGAGACCCTGAACACCCTGTAATACAGAAAAAAAAAAAAAAAAAAAGAAGCAGCAGCAGCTAAAGATTAAATTACAATGCCTGAGGTTTCTTTGAAGATTCTTTTTGTAAGATTAGAAGTGACTATTGCGCATCTTCCCAGTGGACTACTCTTCCTGAGCTTAAAACGTCATCAGAAGATATGCATTGCTGTGTCCATGTTCAAAGCAGTCAGCAGTAAGCACTTCTGCTTTTCTTGTATAAGCTTCAAACCTCTCTGGTATTCAAGTTTTTCCTCGGGGTAGGCGGGCATAAGCTGAGTAACCGCAGCGAGTGGTTCTTAATTCTGAGTGTGACGTGAGCCAGTGCAACAGTGGGTCATGCATTAATTCAACCCTAAAAATCAGGTATCTTGCAAGTGTGAAAGCCCAAGAATCGTGAGCTATTTCTTTATATGACTCTGTGCTAAAAGGAAAAGTGTGGTCATGGATAAGACAATGTGTATTTTTCCATATGGAATTATGAGAGCATGGGTTGGGGGATTCTTAATCAGTACTACACGAGAGATACAGAGACACTCAGCTCACAGGCCCTGAACTCCTGGAATTCATACCTAGAGAATTGCGGAGGACATCAAAAGAGGAGTTAAAGAAAAACAGAATGAAGGGTCCTTGTGAGAAACACGTAACCTGAATGCTTCAGATGAGAAGACCTTTATGCGGGACACTTTCCTATTTTGCATGGCCTTCCGGCTGTTCAACAGTATTTAATGAGCGCTGCTTCACTATCGCTGTGGATAGTTCTCAGGGAGAACTAATGACTAGTGGTGTTTGTCCTCTGCTTTCTTTTCTGGTCACTCAGAACCAAAAAGAGGTGGAATAATAATGGTGCGCCCTCTCATTGAGCAGAGCGTATTTTGTTTTTTCCCAGGCTCCGCATTTATCTGGGTAGAGGCGTGATTGATGATCCTGGTATTGGCAGGACCCAGGATCCAGAAGGTAATTGACATGCCGAGCCTCGTGGGAAACAATGCCTTCATTCTCACTTTCTGGACTTTATCAGTCAGATTTACTCACAACCCCCTTTGACTCATTTGAATTTCAGTGCCTTTTCCCCAGTAACTTCAAAACTGGCCAGAGATGGGGCTGAGGATACAGCTCTGTGGTAGAGCCCGCCCCTAGCATGTGTGAGGCCCCGCCTCCAACCCCCTGGACTCCTAAAATAAAACTTAAAACGGAAAACAAAACAGCAAGGGTCAGAGCATGGCCATAGTGTAGGTATCAAGGATAATGAATAATCCGTACATCAGATAATCAATTCTTGAATGTGGGAGGTGGCTGTGTGGAATTTCATTCCAATTTCTCTCCTGATAAAATAGTTTCAGGAAAGGACCCTGGTTCACGAGTAGATTAATGATGGCTTCAGGCATCGTAATGGAGAAAAATGGTTTAGATGACCAAAAGCAGCAAGTTCAAGATCCTGTTTCTAAATACATAGCCCTACTTTTTTTTTTTTTAATTTTGTTGTAAAATCCTTAAAATTGTGCATCATAAAACTTCTTTATGATATTAAGGAAACGTAGAATATTTGATAAATATTGTTAAGCCTTCCAAATTGGTGAACAAAACTAAAATAAACAAGTCGTATTCATTCTAGGGGTCAGTATAAATCAGAAAAATCTAATTTTTCTTAACAAAAGAGATAAGGAGCATATCGCCCGAGCAGTGAGTATGATGCTTTCTTTAAGGGGCCAGGGAGATAGCTCAGTGGAATAAGCGCTTCCCTGGCAAGCACAAGGGCCTGAGTTCAATCCCCAGTTCTGCCAAAAAAAAAAAAAATGTTTTCTTTCCTCATTTCTTACTGAAGTTGACATTCTGCAGAAGAGATAAACAGTGAGTGTTTATCTTCATATTTTATCTGGTCCTCTGAGATTGCCCTTTATTAACCTTTGATTTTTTTTTTTTTTTTTAAAGAGGTCAGCAGTCTCTGTTGCTTCTCTGCCTTTTGTTATTCCCAAATGTCCATTTTTTCTTTTTGTTGGGTAATGAAATTGTTGACATGTTATTGAAATAGTGTTTTATCTAATACCCTTCCTTTAGTAACTTTGAAAATGCTTGTGGACTTGAAAATAAGACACTAACTAAAAATATCTTCGCGTAATAAAAGAAGTAATTCTTGTCAGTGCTTGGGCTTGGAAGTGAATAACCTGTGTTCTTTTCCACTGAAATATCTTTTCTGAGTTATGAAAACTCCTTTTAAAATTGTCCTTTACAAATATTTCTAAAGTAGCTTTGAGAGACGCCACGTGTTATTTTAGGATTAACAGAATACACTATGTTTTCACGTAATTCAGGGTTTGTGGTTTTGACTGTACTATTTTTCTATCAAACTTGAGCTTTTAAAAAGTTAAAGTGGTTCCTACAAAACCCTTTGCTATAGGTAAATCTTACTGGTTTAGTTCAGGAAGGTCCGCGGCGTTCACACCACCTGTGCGTCCTGTGGGTTGGGGCCCCCACAGCCTTCCCTGACCTGTGCGTGGTTTCCTGTCCTCCCTGACGTCTCCACTCTTGTCCGCTCTGACCCATTCTTGGGTCTGCCCTGTTACCACAGTGATCACTCTCAATTGAAAAGCTACAGGGTTACTCTTTGGGGCTCCCCCTTGCTTGCAGGATGAAGCACGTGTCATTCCACATCCTGTGGAGCCCGGTGAGATCAGCCTCCTGCACATGCCTGGAGCCCTGGCCTGCAGAAGTGGCCCACAGAATCCTGCATGCATGGAGGAGTCTCATCGCCCACGCCCTGCTGTCCCACTCCCTGGGCCGGGATGCTCCGCTCTCTTGCTCTGTAACCCTCTGGGCTCACTTACACCTGGCCTCCTGCTTGATCCCCAGGGCAGAGCCGAGGATGCTCTCGTCTCTTGCTCCTCTGCCTTCTTCATCCCTCTGGACTTGTGTTTACCATGCCTGGATTATACCTGTTTATTTGTCTGTGTCTTGAGCTAGACTGTGACGCCCTTTAGGACAGTGACTCAGTCTTATTTTTCTTTTGTTATCTCTAAGACTAAGCACTCGGTAAATGGTTGCCCGGTGGCCAACGTCAGTCACCTGGCGCCCTGTTCATGGCGGTGTCTGCGCAAGTGAGTGTGCCAGAGACTGTCACATTGGCTTTAAAAAATGGTAGGTTCTACATGCTTTGTGCCTGTAGCAGTATCTGAGCTGTTTGGAGGGTGGCAAAAGAGGGGTTCACTGTAGCACAGTACTTCTGGGGGTGGCCTGATGCTCCCTGCTGTGGTACCCCAGCCGCACGCCTGGGAAATACTTTGTGGAACCATCTGATGGAGGCTATTTTAACCAGTTAGTGCAAAGGACAGCAGAGTGCAGAGTGGCCCTAGGGGATGCCTGGGGTCCAGGGTTACTTCTCAACTGCTTTCCTGGATTCGCCACTCCTCTGCCTCCCATTCAAGCTAATCTTGATGCAGCAGGCTCAGTGACGCTGTTACACATCAAACATGCCTCATAGTGTGTAATTCACTGGAGCCTTCGACGGCTGCCCAGACAGTGTAATAACTGTGTCACGATGGTGCTCACAGGACCTGCATGACCCGCGGCTCGCCTATGACCTCCCTGCCGCGTGCCCAGGCTGCTGCTCTTTCCCTAGAGCCAGCTGGGCTCCTTGCCGGGCCTGCAGCACATCACAGCCCTGCAGTCACCTCGACTCCAGCTGGGCGGCGCATGCTGCCTTCCTTCCTTCCGCCCTTATTGGTTTTCAGGTCTTTGACTGAAGTCCTCTGGAGATGCCCTCTCATATTGTCACACCTTACTCTTCTCCTGACCTTTCTATCCCCATCTCTTTTTTTTTCCCTCCAAAGTATCACTATCTAATATACTATGTATATTATGTATTTATTTCAGTGTTCTCTGTACTCTCCAGGTAGAATTACAACTCCAAGACGAAGGTTTTTGTTAGTGTTTCCCCCAAGCGTGGTAGAGAGTGTTCAGTAAATTTTACTTGAAGGAGTGAATGAATGAACTGGTCAGAACCTGGTGTCTCATTTCTGTCACTTGCTAGTTGTATAGCCTGGGGTGAATTGTATACTCTTTCACTCTAGTTTCCATTCCCATAGGACACCTTTGTACTGCATAGACTGGTGGCAGCTGCAGTTTGTTGGATGAGCAAGGGTATGTTTTAGGGCTGGCCATCTCTTCCCAATCGATGGTCATTTGTAGAGTGTGCTATTCTGTAGGAGTCTCAGTGTAGGAGTGTTTGGAGTACTTGTGTTCCCAGGCAATTTGAGAGGAAGCTACCATTTCCTTTATAGAATACTCTAAGAAATATATACATCAGTGTCTGTGTAAAATCCTGAAGTAAACAGAACCTTAAATTGGAAATGCTTTCTGAATCCATCCACCTGTAATTATTAACAGTAGCTGATGTTTACTGGCTGTTTACCATGGCTAGACACTGTTAATGACACTTTACGTGCATTAACTTATTTAAGTGACATTGTCTGAGTGTCATAAGGGCTCAATAAAAATAATAGTTGGTTTCATAAGCAAAGAAAGGCTAGGTCATGAGAGAGAACTGAAAAGTGGGCTGAAAGACTTCCCTGAGGCGAGACAGGGAACCCGGGGAGATTCCTTGGATGGAAAGGGACACCAAAGTCCCTAGGGAATTCTGAGATCCTAGACCCAGCTGCTTTCGGTTTTAGGGCAGGTACTCTGCTTTGAGAGTGTGTGCTTCATGGTTCCTGCCTCTCCTGGGTTTGCAATTCTTTGAAGTCTAGTCTGGGTCTTAGCCAATGTCTTCCATTTTGCTGATAGGAGGGGTGCATCTGTTGTAGGAATACATGGTTGGGGACGTGGTATAGTGAGTGACCATAGCGAGTCATTCAGGGGCCGTTCTGTTGAGAAGCAACAGAGCACTGGATGAAGTGATTATTATATCCACTCATGGGGAAAAGCAGCTATGAAACTACAGAGTTTTCTGGGACTTTGCACTGAGCCCTATCCCCAACCTTTTCAAACATTAAATTTTGAGAGAGGGATTTCCTAAGTGGCTAAATTGTCCAAACTAGGCTTAAATTTACAGTCCACCTGCCTCAGCTTCCCAGAGTGCTGAAATTACAGGCATGTGCTAGCACCCCTGGGTATGTTAGGCTCTTTTTTTAAAGGGCACCACAGGTTTTAATCATTACTTATTTGAACAGTTCAACTTTCTCTAGCTTTAAGAAAAGCGAGTGATTGTTACCTCCCACTTCTAAGCCTCCAACTTGAAGATGTGTCTGTGGTGGTCACCGTCTCAGTGGATGTGACAGGAAAGCTTGTGAGGAGTTGGTGCCCACCCAGGGCCTGTGCCGAGGTGTCGGGTGCCCGTCATTTCTAGAATGGCGATGCAGCTGAGCATTAGCGAGCTCTTGCCAAAGCCCATTCCTGTGCCAGCCGCATCTGCCTTCAAGTCCTTGATGGTGCCTGATAAATAAAGGCTAGCGCCTGCTTAAATTGCTCTTGGAGAAAGCCTGAGGGCTAGCCTCTCCAGGTTCAGCGTGAAAATGGCTTAGATTATGGGGTTCCTTGGGGTGCCTGAGCCATGGGGCTTTTCCTAGGGAAAGGAACTCATTAAGGGAAGAGGGACTCCACCTGCCATTTTGTGTGTGTGTGTGTGTGTGTGTGTGTGTGTGTGTATGTATGTGTGTGTGTGTGTGTGTGTCTGTCTGTCTGTCTCTCTCTCTCGTCTTTTAGAGACAGGGTCTTGCTATACAGTTCAGGCTGGCCTAGAGCTCACTTTGCCTGGAACTCTGCAGTGATCCTCCTGTCTCAGCCTCCTGAGTGCTGGAATTACAGGTGTGTGCCACCATGCCTGTCTTCACACCCTCTTATTTTTGAGAAACCCTGTGTGGAAAGCAGTAATCAATGGAAGCTAATAGAAGAGGGCAAAGTGCAGGGAATATGCCCTAAGAACAGAGATAATGAGTCCATCCTTCTGTGTTCTGTCTTCTCTTTGCTAGGAGGGCTTTGTTGAGACAGTCTTTCTCTGTAGTCCAGGCTGGCTTTGAACTTGAGATCCTCCTGCCCCAGCCTCTGGTGCACTAGGATTACACACATGGTCACCATTCTCAGCCGTTGAAAGTGTTTGGATCCCTTCCCTGTGTGGGTTGACAATGGTCATGTCTGAGGTCCGCGTTGACTGCCTGTCTCCTTGCATGACAGACTATACCCTTAAGGTATGATAGGTGTGTTTTAAAGAGCTTAATGAAGTTTCTGCTCATGCTTGAAAAAAGCATGGATCAAAGTAGAGGCTAGAATAGTCACCAGTTAAAATAATTGTTGTGCTACAAGCAAATTGTTAAGTTTGGGTTCAGTATATATTTATCCTTCTCAAAGGAAAACTCAAAAGCCACAGGCACCGAGATCTCTGTACACCCTGTCACTGGACTTTTGTCTTTGCCGTAAACTTGAGAGGGGAAATGCGGATTAATCTATTTCTCTGCTGGTGCATTTCCCTTGTTTCTGTCCCCTAAAGTTCTGTTCCACTTTGTTACTGGGAATCTCTCTGCCAAAGGAGACACTGGGTTTCTGGCGTCTTGTGATCACATTTTCTGATAAACCAGAAGTTTTCCCTGAGCCCAGGTGTGTGTGGCTTTAGCCTTCACTGGTGGAGGATTCTTTTACAAAGCACACAAAAGTTAAGCTGTGGATTTACATAGGTGGGTGGCTCTGGCTGCTGCTTGGTTTGGTTGCTGTGTTCATTTTCCTGGTGCAGCTTTTTATTTACATAAGTTTTTTTTTTTTTTTTCTTTCACCGACAGAAAGTACATAGATTACTTTGACTTCTTGGCAAAAAGAAACTTGATTTCTACCTTGCAGTAATTTTATTGCTGACTTAATCGGTGTAATCTAGTCCTTCTGTAAAATGATAGTTTACATAATATTGTTTTTTTGTTGTTGTTGTTCTTGTTAGTTTCCTAAGCCCGGTTCATTTGCCTTAGGTATGAATGCCAGAATGGGGTTGGTATTTGTACTTATGTTTGATTTATAAGTACATTTTGAAGCACCTTGTCGCCTTAATGTTCTGTTGGTGCTTATGAAGCTGCAGTGGGTGGGGCTTTTTTCCTTCAGCATTGTTTCTTATTTTTGTTTTGAAAAATTAAAAACTTTTTTGTTTTCATTGAAACGGGGTCCTGATATGTAGTTGTGGCTGGCCTTGAACTCGCTATGTAGCCCAGGCTGGCCTCGAATGCCTGGTGATCCTCCTGCCTCAGCCTCCCAAATGCTGAGATTACAGGTGCATCACTGTATCCACCTTCTCCTGCAACATTCTTTTGGATTGAGCTGGGTATAGTGCAGCATATGTGTCTGTAATCCTAGCACGCAGGAGGCTGAGGCAGGAGAGTCACCAGGCTACTTAGTGAGTTCAAGGCCAGCCTGAACTTCATAGTGAGACCCTGTCTCAAAAATCCAACCATTCAGGCAAACAAAAACACCAAAACATTCTTTGGGACTTTTAAATCTTGTGTATAGCTTGTGGTGGATTACCAATTGGTGGTTGACTTGTTATACCCAGCTGAACTGAACTGGCATGGGGCTGGGTGTGGGTGGCCCACGTGAGGAATGAGGCATGAAAGGCAGAACTGGAGAGGCCATTGACAGGCTGCTAGGGAAGCTGTTTGAAGCTGTTGTGATGCTGGAAGCTGCTGATTCTCCTGGGCTGTTCAGCTGGGAGACCTTGTCATGCTGGCTTTCCTGAGGAGCTTGGCTGTTCTCTTCTGAGGAGGAGCTTCGCTGTCGTTGAAGATGGCTACAGTTCACCTTGGAGGAATGCTGGTCCTCACTTTGAGCATCATCTCCTGCCTCCAGAGGGGAAGATGGTTCACTGCTCAATCTCCTGGAGAAGCTTGTTGTTTTGGCTTTTAATGGGAACTCAGCTTTCGTCATCACTGGAAGAGCTCAGGACCTCAATGAGCTGAGGACAGCTGTGGTTCTTTTCAGGGGAGCTCTGGTTCTTACCTTGACTGGTGCTTCCTGGCCCCAGTCAGATCCCCCAGTCTGCTTGCACAGATTCTTCTTCCTCTTGGCAGACTTCCTAGCTATCAGCACTGACCTTTGGCCTTTGGGGAGCAGATCCGTGAAGCAGGCCTGCGTGAGACATTGTTATGGGCTCTAGGCCTCTGGATGGACTTGAAAGCCGTGGGTCTTCAGCTGGACTCATGTAGGACGTTAGGATCCAGGCCCTAGCTGGATTCTTTGGTCTTTATTATGTGGGCAGATTTCCTGCACTCTTGGTATAGGATTCTTTGAGTGATTCATTATAATGAAATAATCATAAGATGTGTTCTACGTTGTATTGTACCCTTGCAGAAACCCCAAACTATGACAGACACCAAATGTATTTAAGTTTTTTTGTCATGTGGTTGCAATTTCTCCCCAAGTTTTCTATTTCATCCCTTTCTTCACATCACTTTCTGTAGTGGATTTCTAACTGGTGGTCAGCTTATCACACCCAGCTGAATTAAAGTAGCGTGGTGCTGGGTGCAGGAGGCCCACCTGAGGGTTGTTGTCAGCAGCATAAATACAGAACAGGAGAAGCTGCTGAGACGCTGCTAGGGAAGCTGTTTGAAGAAGCTGGTGGAGCTGTTGGAAACTGCCAGTTCTTTTTGGCTGTTCTTCCGGAGGTCCTTGTCATGCTGGCTTTCCCGAGCTTTGGAGAAGCTTGGGTCTTCATTTTGAGTATCACTTCCTGGCTCTGAAAGGGAAGATAGTGCACTGTTCAGCCTCCTGGAGAAGGTTGTCACAGTGGCTTTCCTGATAGAGCTCAGCTTTCCTCATTGCTGGAGGAGCTCGGGACCTCACTGTTGCTGAGGATGGCTGTGGTACCTTTTTTAAAAAAATGTATTTGGTACGGGGTCTCACTATGCAGCTCATACTCCTAGTGGTCCTCCTGTTTTCAGTCTCCCCAGCGCTGGGATTATAGGTGTGTGTCACCATGCCTGGACTTGTCGCGGCTCAGCGCACCTGGGGGCAGGGCCAGCACAGCATGGGGTACCAGTGATCGAACCCCGGTAGTGCACACCTCTGTGCTTGCCTAAGCAGGCGCTTAGTCCACTGAGCTATGGCTGTGGTACTTTTGGGGGAGCTCTGGTGGTTACCTTGAACATTGCTTCCTAGCTCCAGTCAGATCCCTCAGCCTCCTAGCACAGACCCTTCATCCTGCTGGCACAGACTTCCTAGCTTCCACCGCTAACCTTTGGGCCTTTCTCACACGGATCTGTGAGGTAGGATCAAGGCCCTCACCTGGATTCACTAGTTTTTAGTGTGTGGATAGATTTCCTCTACTTCTTGTATATAATTCTTGGGTGATTCCTTATAAACTAATGTTATAAAATGTGTCCTCTATTATATTATTCACTGTACAAAACCCCCAAACCTTGACAGCCTCTTTAAAAGATAAAGATGAGAAGTATTTCTGTTCTTTAAACCAATTCTATTCCACTCAATGTATTTGACCAATAATTTCAAATAACATTGACCCCCATTAATACAAATGGGAATTCTGTACATAAGTGATTGAGAAAGCTGACCTGAGCCTCTGATTTTTTTCCATGGGTCACTGCATAAACCATTAATATCCCAGTACTCCAAGTTCACGGGACCTACAGGCTGCCTATAATCCCTGTCTTGTGACATGAGCTCACCAGTTGTTCAGGGCGTACTTCGACTTACAAGTAAGAGTGCTTCAAAACTGAAAGGGACTTAAATTAACAGAAATCAGAAATTAACATTTCTGCCTGAGTAAGGTGGCATAGTCTTATAATCCCAGTACTCAGCAGGCTGAGATGAGAGGGCAAGATTGAGGGCAGCTTTGTGTGCATGATGAGCCCCAGGTACAGTCTGGAGTCCAAAGGGAAACCTTCTCTCAGAAACAAAACAAAGCAAGGGCTGGGGAAATGATTCAGTGGAATAAGTGCTCGCCTGGCAAGCACAAGGGCCTAAGTTCAATCCCCGGTTCTGCAAAAAAAAAAAAAAAAAAAAAAAAGTAAAACAAAATGAACAAACAGATGCAAAAGCAGGAGAAAGGAAGGTCCTTCCACAATGAAAAGTTCATTTTCCAACCATCTAAGGCGCTCACTTCTAAAAAGCTCTTTGGTATCCAGCATCATTTCTCTGCTTTTGTGTGAAGTCTGGTGATGGGAATATTCAAGTGGTCTTTCTTTTCTGATGAATTGAAAACTCAAAGAATTCCTAATGTTTGTATTTATGTGGACAACCTAGTGTGATTTTATCAAAGTAGCTCCAGGCCAGGTGTGGTGGTGTATACCTCGTGTATTGTCTGTAAATTGGAGGTGTGGAGGGACCCAAGTAGAGTCACCTTAATGTCAGTGTTAGGGAGCCAGGGCCAGGAGGAACTTCAGCCACCATCCTGTCCCATCCCGTAAGAAATCAGGCTCCTCATGGGATAGCTGGCTTGGGGAAGGCCTGGTGACCAGGGGCCCAAAGAGGCACTGTCCACACATTTCTTCCTTCCCTCTGAAAGGTATTGAGCATGTGTGTTGCTTCCTTCTGTTTCTTTCACCTTGACATTCCTGATGGCCCTGAGGAGGTCAAGTGACAGATTCCTTCACTGACCTCACAGAGCCCAGGCGGTGGGAGCTTTTGTTCATGCTGTATCACATGGAATGTTTTTCAAATGCCAGAGACCCACGACTTACAATAGCAAAGGCAAAAAGGGAGGCACACCAATCCTGAAAACAGGCCCTGGGCTGTCAGTTTATTTCACTCTGCTTTCAAAGTGTGGAAAGGAAAAGGGACCAATGCACAGGCCTTGGGAGGAGCTGCACTACCTAGAGACAGCCAGTGACACAGTGGATCTGTCAGAAGCACACCTGCTGCAGGGGGCGTCCATGCGGCTTTCAGCTTTCCACCGGACTGGCCTTCTGTCTCGATGCAGGGCTTGTTTTCTCTTGAGTGCGTGTGGGCTTATTGCAGGTAGCAGCGGCGTCTGTAGAGATGCGTTGACTAAAACTAGAACATCAAGGAAGCCCAGCCATGACCATTCCGAGGTAGTGCAGTTATTTCTATTGGAGTGCAACTTGGCTGACATTAAGTGGAAGAGGGAGGTAAGAAGGAAATAAAAAGAAAAGGCTTTGGGTTTGGCATGCCGAGGAGGGGGAGCAGAGCAGAGCTGTGTTTGCGGGGTACGCAGCCCCCAGAGCCTATGCAGCTCCGAGTCCCATGCTCTGTGGTGCATCCAGCTCTGAAACTGGTCCAGCGATCCCAGGCATCATTTTCTAACTTATTTTTAAACTCCTAAGGAAGGGGAAACGACTGAAGGGACCTAACTACTGTGGTTTCCTTAAGCCATTATCATTAGAAATCCCCTGGGTGCTGAAAGAACTCCCATATTCCTGAGGTTTCAGCCTGCCTCAAGGCTCAGGAGAGCTGAGGGGAGAGGGAAGTGATTAACTTTTTCCTACAGCCCTGAAAGTGGGTCAGATGTGGGCGAATGTGGCGGCTTCAGTGATTTCAGAACAAAGCTACCTTTTTATAGAATTTTATAGCTTTTTTTAATAGAGCGTTGAGTTTTCCCAAAGTAGAGAGTTCACTTCAAAACAAAATATTTAAAATTTGTAAGTCTTAAGGAGCATAAATATTAAATTAATGCATCTGGTTATCTATTTAGGAATTATGAGGACAATTTAATTTGATTCCTAAAAGTCATTTATTAATTTATTTGGTAGAGGATTTGGCTACTCAGCTCAGACTCGTAGTGTTCCTCCTGTTTCAGCCTCCCCAGAGCTGGGGTTATAGGCGTGGTGCTTTCAGGGGAGGCATGGCATGTGGTACTGGGATTGAACCCGGGCCCTTGTGCTTGCCAGGCAGGCGCTTAGACGGCCAAGCTGTCTCCCCAGCCCGACATTTTAATTTGTTGTACTGTGTTTTCCTACTACATACGTACATACATACATATATATAAAATAATTTTTTTCCCTTGAGGATTACAAGTAGGTAGAGTTTACTTATAAGTTATGAGCTTCTGTTTTACCAGTTGTCATTTGTGGCAGAACTTGGGGTTCCCCTGGTTGGCTGACTCATGAAGAGGAATAATTCAGATTTTTAGACTGACTGCTCTTGAGAATTTAGGAGAGAGGTTTTATGCGTCTAGGAGTTGCACCTGTTGGTTGTTTATTTTAACTTCTTCAGATTATTCAGATGCTTCAGAGTAAGTGATACAAATGGTCTCTTTTTTTTTTAGATTCTTGTTTTAGGGGTATGGGGGTGAAAGAATGTTGACGTTGATGTGAGTATTTTGGGAGCCAGTGCCTGAAGGAGCACATTGATAAAATACCCACTGTGGAAGTACAGTGCTGCACCTCAGAGTTGGAGCGGCGCTGCGTGAAGGGCCCGAGGCCACCAGGAGAGCCTCCTTTCTGCTGCGCTGGCCCGAGCTGCAGTGCTTGAGAATGAGTGAGTGAGCAGGGCGCAGACCGGAGCCCCGCCGGGACCTGCAGAGTTGGAGTTGAGGCCAACCCTGATGTCTAAGCGGGCAGGGGAGGCTGGGAGTTGCCTTAGTAAGAACCCAGGTAGCATGGAAAGTCACTGTTACACTCCCTGGGAGATGGAACCCGAAGCCTCTCAAGGGCCTTTAAAAACAAAATAAGTTGGAGGTGTTAGGAGAGAGTAGGCGTCCGTCCATGTGTGAGACCAGACCAAATTTCATGGGAAGCAAATGAGGGTTACTTTCTTGGTAGTGACATCAAGACTTCTAGAGTCAGCTAGGAGGAAAAAAAGGTAAACTAATTCCAGGGACCTGCTCAGGACGGCGCGTATTAAAGTGATCAGTGGGGCCAGCCTCTTGGGCCACAGAAAGGAGTTTCGGTGGCGTGAACGATGTGTCACCCCACAACCTGGTGGCCCCAGGCCCAGCCTCTCCTAAGACAAGGCTGAGTAGGAAGGAAGAAGGTTGTGCTTGGGTTGAACCTTCTTTCCACTGGGCTCCCGAGTGCATGAACAGATAGATTATGCGAGTGCTTAGACTGCCATATCCAGAATGCAAGTCTGCACTCCAAATTCCTTACAGCTAAAGGTAACCAGGGGCACTAAGGTAGGGAACTAAGTATAAACTAACCTCAGAGGGGCCAGGCTGGCTTAGTTCAGTGATGGCAAAGCCATGCCGTCTATGTCGCAGCAGGCTGTGTCATTGAAAGCTTTAATAGGTTCACCATTACTGGCTTAGTGGCAGAGAATATGTCTCCTTAGCATGCAGGAGGCCCTGGGTTTTGTTCCCAGCAGCAAATAATAAACGAACAAACTAAGCAGCCAGGGAAGACTACAACTAACCAATTTAAAGTTACAGGACTGTAATTCTTTTCCTACTTTCTCTTGGGCCTGTGGCGTAATGAATAAATAGGAAAACTTAGACCAGGTTCCTCTCTTCTCTGTGAGATTCCGCATACAGGGAAAGCCAGAGGTATTCTACAATGGAAAGGGGGCTGCAGATAACTGACACTGAGGTAAGAGGATTCTATCTCGTAGGTCACAGGTGTCACTACAAGCAGAGTCATTTTGTAGAGTCACTACAAGAGATTGAACCGGGTCATTTTCATCTCCAAGGTATCATCAGGGTTTTGGCATCTTCAGTCTCCTGCTGTGTTAGGGAGAAAGGAAAGTGCAAGCAAGGGTCTCTGAGCTCCTTTGACTTTACGAGCTCCAGAGCTTGGAAATCCTGCCTAGAGATCCAGACAGGACAAAGTGACATGGTAGAATTTCTACTCAGGAAACATACTCACAAACAAGTATTAAGGGTTTTTCCATCTTTGGCCTTTTTGGAAGAGGAAGTTGAGAGACAATTATTTGTCAGATTTTCTTACACATTTGTGCTTGGTATTTTGCCAGAAATGGAGTAGAAGCTTGAGCTGATTGAGACTTATTACCTGTGTTACACAAATTCATTCCTAGTTATATCTCATCCCCACTCTTGTGTTGAAGTCAAAATAAATTCAAATTTTAGAATGCAAAGGAAATAGCATGGGAATGATCCAGAAGATGTAGTTCCTTGAGAATTTTTGGCTGTATGTGGGACTGCCGCTCCCTGTTGTCGAGATAATGATGTTAAACTTTAACGCAATGCTGGATGTTGTAATCCTGCAGGGGAGGAAAGAGGTTGCCGCCCTTGGGCCGTGGTTGGCAAAGCCGAGAACTTTGTCCTGTACAGCAGGTTATAAATTCCGGGCTGTGCTGGACCCGGGCCTCTCCCTCAATGCAGACCTCCTGGACGTTTATTTTTCAATCTCAGTAACAATGATCAGCAGTAGACTCTGACTCTTAGTAGTTCTTAGTTTTTCTTTTCCAGAGTTTGAACGGTGTGACTTCTCATGACATTCACAATTGTTCTATAGTTAAGAACTACAAAATAAAACAAAAAAATTCTAAGAGTTTAGAAAACACTAATTTTCTACTTGACATTAATAAAAGCCTGTGCCATTTCTGTTGCTTTAGATGAATGCTCTGCCCTTTATGGGGGTGGTGTTACCTTCCTTAATGCAAGATGATATTTGGTCACTTAGGATTACTATCTCCCTTCCCCTTCCCTCCTCTCCCCTCCTCTCCCCTCCTCTCCCCTCCTCTCCCCTCCTCTCCCCTCCTCTC
>NW_004524600.1:12125523-12140405 GCF_000260255.1 Octodon degus | reverse complement strand
CCTCTCCCCTCCTCTCCCCTCCTCTCCCCCCTCTCCCCTCCTCTCCCCTCTTTCCCCTCCTTTCCCTTACTCTCCGCTCTTGTCCCCTCCCCTTTCCTTCCCTCTCCTTCTTTTAAACAGGGTCTCCTTTTGTAGTTTAGTCTGGCTTTGAACTCACTGTGTAGCCCAGGCTGGCTTTGATCTTGCAGGAATCCGCCTACCTCAGCCTCCTGAGTGCTAGTGTTACAGGCATGTGCCACCATGCCTGGCCCTATAAAGACAGCTTTTCAAGTAAAAATTCATCCCAGGAAGTACAGAAGTATGCAAAAAATAGCTATTAAGCCCATGTAAACATTAACTGAAGGTATTTTAAAAGAAGAAAAAGATTGTGCCCTTCTCCCCAGGTTCCCGCCTTGCTACCTGAGAAACTTCCCAGGCTGTACAACAGATCACACAAACCTGGTGGTTTCAAGCAACAGAAATTTCTTCTCTACAGTTCAGGGACCCTACTCTGCGGCTGAGGTCTTGGCAGTGTCCTGTTTCCTAGGGTCCCAGGGCTGAACCCCTGCTTCGCCTTCCCAGTTATTGGTGGCACCAGCACCATGGAGGTCTCTGACCCATCTTCCCATGACCTTCTGTTTAATCTCTGTGACCTTTTATCTCTTCTAAGGAAACTGTCATAGGCTTGGGGCCACCCCATTCTAGTTTCACCTCTGTGTGTGTGTGTGTGTGTGTGTGCGCGCGCGCGTGCGTGCGCGTGCTTGCATTTTTGAGACAGGGTTTCACTCTGTAGCATAGGCTGGCCATGAACTTACTAGGTTCTGCCTCAGCCTCCCAAGTGCTGGGATACCAGGTGCACACCACCACATCCAAGTTAGCGTCATCTCCTTTTGATCCTTACCTTCATTATCTCTGCAAAGAGCCTGTTTCCACAGATGCTCATATCCTAAGGGTAGACCTGAACTTTATTCGGGTGGATGCTACTCCACCCACTGCCCAGGTTAGCTGTCCTAACCTGGCTGACAAGAGTGGCTTCCTTAGAAGCTAAATGTCAAGAAGCTGCCATTGAACACTATTAATTTTATGCTCTTTTAGTGTGTAGTTTATCACCTTAAACTGTAATTATTTCATGCATTACTCCCTGCCCCTTTGCTGCTGGAGGTTGAACCCAGGGCCTCATGCCTGCTTACTAAGTACCTCCCAATTCCACTCACCTCTTTTTAAATTTTATGTATTTATTTAGTTTGCTTATTTATGTATTTGGTACAGGGTCTTGCTGTGCAGCATGGGCTCATAGTGATCCTCCTGTCTCAGCTTCCCCTGTGCTGGGATTATGGCATGTGCTACCTTGGTTTTGGTGGCTAGCATGGCACCTGGTACCAGGGATTGAACTTGAGTCCTTGCACTTGCTGGGCAGGTGCTTAGACCACCGAGCTATCTTCCCAGCCCTCCACTCACCTCTTGCACTGACCTGTGGAAGGGTCGACTGGCTTTCTCTTCTCGTGAGCTGACATCGTGCATCTAGCAGAGTGCCTCAGTGTGCGTGTTCTGCCCAAGAGCTAACAAGCAGGCCTTCTGCCTGCCTTCCATTAACCCTTGACACTCATAGGCCATCAGGTGCCACAGAGCTCAGCCAGGATGGGGGAGGGCTGAGAAGGGAACCCAGTCCTCTTCCTTTCCAGACCCTGTCCTTCCCAGATTATGATGTCCCCTGGGTTGAACTGAATAGTCAGAGGGTGGTTAAATTCTCATAACGACCCTAACCCTGTGGATGAGCCTGTGCCCAAGAGACTTAACTCTATGTAGATTAAAAAGTAGAATGTCTTCCACAGAGTGTTTTCAGGAATACCTTCATAATCACACCTTACACGGAAGGCCACCCCATATAGCAGGGACAGAACATGACTCCAGCAGCTGTGGAGAGGGTGACATGGGCAAGAAGCCCAGTCAAGGAGGGTGTCTGGTCTGGTTTCTTTGGGGAGTGGTGGTGGTATCAAGAATTGAACTCATCCTTGTGCATGCCAGGTGGGTACTCTGCTGCTGAGCTATATACCTGGCCCTCTGGTCTGCTTTGGATCTCTTTTTGGTACTGGGGATTGAACTCAGGACCTTGAGCTTGCCAGGCAGGTGCTTACGCCCCTGAGCTATCTCCCAGCCTGCTGTGGAACTTGATTCCATCGCTGGTCAAATGGGCAAAGCACCTCATGGATCCCTGCATGGGGTGACATAGGTCCTTGTTGTTGTGTTTTTAGAGTTGCTATCACAGTTTATCACTCTGTGTTCAGTTCCTTCTTTTTCTTTCTCCCATCCTAACTAACTTCTGGCTGGGGTCTTCTTCTGTGTCCTGTGATCACAGCACCCAGTGAACCGAGCTGCTCTTGGTAATGTGGGACAATGAGGCGTGAGGGCAGGTTATGCCAAAGCAGACACTGAGAAAAGAACAGGACAGGGCTGCAGCCAGCACCAGGGCACAGGGACGGGTAGATCGGCTCTGAGTCAGTTTCCTGCATCCTGTGGAATCCAAAGGAAGATCCTGAGCAGCCACGAGTGTGGGAACAATAGCCACTTCCTGCACAGGGGACACTGTTCAGTGTGCATGGGCAGGTCCATGGGCCACACCGGGTTCAGTGGCACTTGCACGCCAGGTGCCCTTGATGCCGTACTTGGAGGCTACCTTTCTTCTAAGACTTAACCTGTGTGGAAGAGCTTCCAGCCTAGTAGCTTTGAACCGGCTTGTGAATTCAGCTCTGTAGCAGTGGGAGGAGACAGCGACATAATGACGAGATGACCGCCAGAGAAGGGAAGTTCGTATCCTCTAATACTGACTCTGTTTCCTCATTGAAGGAAGTGGCATTGCCACAGAAATGTCACATACTTCACGTTCTTATTGTAATGCTCAAGCTCATCAGCAGGAAAAGCAGCAGGACCTGTAGCCTGGGCTTCCTGGTCCTTATTACTCTGTGTTGGGCTCCGTGTGAGCATTTCACGCACATTCTCTGGTTTTTGCACACCACTGGTCAGTGGTGTGCGGTTTCTTCTTCTAGAGTGTGGTGCTGTCCCATACCAGAAAACAGGCAGCACACAGCTGAAAAGGAATAATGAAGCCAGAGAACAGTTGGGTCCTCCCCAGCAGCCAGCAGTTAGGCTGCCTCCAGTGAGCTCTGTGTTGTGGATCCTGCAGAGCTCTGTGGCTGAGATCCCCAGCAGGCTGCTGCTGGCCTGCGCTGGGTGGTGGGAGTAGTGACTCTCAGTTCTGGGCTCCCCTCCCCTTTCCAGAGGCTGCTGGGTTCAGTCCAAGGTGTGAAATAACGGAAGAACGTTAGGTGTCAGCAGTCAGGCCAGAAACAGGCGCTGGCCGGCTGCTCTGGCCGTTAGTGGCTGCGGGGAGGTGGCTGGGAGACAGCTGTGCCCAGCCCCACGGGCTGCTGCCTTGGAGCTGCGTCCAGAGTGCCTGCCCCTCCATGGCTGTGCCGCAGGATGTTCTGCCTGAAAGGTGAGGGGCTTCGGGTTCTCCGGGAAAACTGTCCTTTAGCACCAATCGAAGTCACAGCACTAATGGAAGACAATTTGAGGGAATTTTCTGAGTATGAAAGTTAAAAAGTCATTGTTCTGTTCTGTTGTTGTTGCTGTTGCAACCAGGAAGAAAGACCTCCTGCTGGGGAGATGGAATTCTCTTTTAGGCAGAAAGGATATTTCTGTTTGCATGTGTCCTGTGTGATTTGTACCAGCGTCAAGAGTAGCTGTAAGTTCAGGATAAAAGCGTTTCTTTAATAAAGACAGAGCTTACAGTTGTAGGATGAGTCCTATTAGAAAAGTTTTGCTGTACAAAGTTAGAATGAGAGGAAGGGTGGGGGAAGATTCCACTGCCTTAAGCTTTATTGTGTGTCTTCAGGAATGAAATTACTATTACCCGAGAGCATACTTCTTGTTCTAGCTGCTAAACTCCGTGAGCTGGTGATTCTCTGATTAGATGAGTATTTTCTCTTTTTAAGCCGTTATATTTTTTCCCTTCATCTCTGTTTTTCTTCTAGCTTTTGTCACGGCATAATTAATTTAGGCGTGTGAGTGGTTTTCTATGAGATTGTTGACATGAGTTAGGATGAATTTCGCTGGAACTAAACTTCACAATTCTGTTCATATCTTTCAGCGTATGTCATTCTGTTGATGAGAAACTCTTGATAGCCTTGCAGTTTTTGGGAGTAAAGTGGTTCTGGTTTGTTTGCTTTGTGGATTTCTCCTTTGCTCTCAAAGTCTGTTAATGGGGTATAGACATGGATTCTTTCAGTCCCAGCTTCATAGTTTTAACCCTAATTTGTAACTTTAAAGCCTTCCAGAGTCATTAATGTTATACTTTGAGAGTTGGGAATTTTTTTTTTACAAAGTAGGTACAACTTTGATAAAATTGAGGGGATAAAGACAAAAGGGAGCATCACGTTCTTTTTTCTTTCCAGACATTCAGTTAATCCTTAGTACAGACATTATCAAAGTGGCAGTGCATTTTTGTGGAGCCTTGGGCTGACTGGAATTTGAATTTTTCTGAAATATAATTTTAGATGAATGGAGTTATGAGTGCTCATGAAAGTTTCTTAAACTTTTTCTCAAGAACCAAAACTTAACTATGAAGAGTCACAAGTACTGTTGGGAACCGATGCGTGCTAATCCAGGGTAATTTCCACAGTGCAGTTGAAATCATTATGACCTAATGATAGCTCAAGGTTTAGGATTTTTAATTGAATGCAGGTGTGGAATTGTTGTTGTGATGATTTCTGCAGCTTCAGTGTGTTTTTCTCCACCCATTCCCATAACGGCAATTTCACTTTATTAAAGAATCTATCAATTTCATGGCCTTAGTTTCTGCAGTAACTCAGGAAGTATTTGCAAGTCAACTGTAAGGCATGTGATGGTGACGTCCTACTTTTATGCTGAAGCATGAGTTCTAACCTGGAACCCACAAGCGCCCTTACGATCCATTCTTTGATCTTGCAGTAGCCAGGACATGTTGTTGACATTTTGCTCTCTTCCTGTGATTTATGGCTGCTTGGTTTACGGTGATGATTTCTCTGGTCATCCTTTGTGCTGCATATTGAGACAAACCCATGACAAAGTGAGTGAGACTAAACCTGGGAGTACTAAGAGCGGCTTGGAGGTGGCTGCTCTTGTTCTTGTTTTGGCAAAGAGTCTCACAGTGGCTGGCCTGCTTTTGTTGATAGCGGAGCAGGTGGGAGCTTTGTGAAATTGGATTAACACTGACCTTCATGGAAACATGACTGCCCTTTTTCAGTTTAAGTCCCATCTCTGTATATCTCTTGTAATTGCCCAGAGAAACGTTTTAATTGGCCTCCCACACCGGCTCAGGGTCTCCTCTTCTCCCTGGAGGTTGTGTTTTTCTGAAGTCATGGCAATTGGGTCATCTTCGTCATTACTGTTGCTGTACTAACTCTTTGCCATTGCCACTGGGGCCCCTGAACTTCTACCACCCGCCTGAGCTCGCAGTCTCCAGGAAGATGTTCTCTGTTAAGTTCTGTTTTGGTTAGCAGAACTTTAGAGAGAATGCAGGTGTGTTAGCACAGGTGTGTGGTTAACACAGGTGTGTGCTGTCTTTCCGTCATGTAATCAGGCACCCATCCTGGTCTGGGAAGGTCGCTTTTGGCTGACCAAGTAATAGCACAAATAGCAAACCACTGTGTGTCTAACACTGACTGTATTTGTATGTTCACAGATTAATAAAAAAAAAAAAAATCAGGATGAAATGTTCTGACCACTGAAACTACATGCAATATCATTTTCTTTAAGATGGCTCCAGATGTAAATCCCTTTCCTTCTTCTCCCTCCTCCCCCTCTTCCCTTCCCTCTTCCTACTCCCCCTTCTCCCTCTCCCCCTTCCCCCCTCTGTGTGTGTGTGTGTGTGTGTGTGTGTGTCTGTCTGTCTGTCTGTCTGTCTGTCTGGGTTCTTGCTATTTTGCTCAGGCTCCTCTTAAACTTGTGGGCTCCTGTGAGTCTCCCATCTCGGGCTGTCAGTAGTTGGTCCTGCAGGTGTGGGTCACCACACCTAGTCAAATGTGAATTTCTTAGTGACACTGTCACTTTCATCTTTGTGCTATCTTTGCAGTGATTTTCTAACCTTGGGAAAAACATAGTTTTTGTGGTACTCAGGGTAGAACTGAGGGCCTCGTTGCTCGGGCCAAGTAAACATTTACCACTGAGTTGCATTCCCAGCATTTAAAAAAACAATAAAGCAAAAAAAAAAAAAAAAAAACCAAAAACAACAACAAAAAAAACTTAAAAAAAATTTTCTTTAGGCGGGATCTTGCTAAATTGCCCAGACTGGCCTTGAACTTGTGATCCTCCTGCCTCAGCCTCCCAAATAGCTAGGATTTCAGGCATGTGCCACTGCACCTCACTGGTAAAGGCTTTCTAGATTAAATTTCTAATCTATGACAAGCTGATATTTCTTAAAACACAAAATCACCTGCTTGTGTGATGCTACCACAGTGGCAAAGACCTAGAAATGTCCCTAAACATTCATTTCCTTTGCTGTATTGGTCTTGTAGACAGGCAACAAACCACTGCTACCTTGCAGTCATTTCTTCTTTTGAGAAAAAGTCTTATTGCATCACCCAGTTGCCCACGTTGGGCTTGAACTTGCGATGCTCCTGGCTGTTCTTGGTTCTGGTGGTCCTAGGTACTCTGCGACTCTTGGAACCGTCCTATAGATCTCCCCTACATTCTTCACATGACTTTCTTTCCTGTGTGTCATTCCGTGTTTCTGTGTCACCTGACTTTCTCCTAAGGAAAGCAGTTATTGGTGAGGACTCCATCTAAGCAAGCATTTAACTTTATCATGATTGGTTCTCTCTACAAAGATCCCATTTCCAAGTTCCCATGCTGAGGCTGTAGTTGACTGTGGATCCTGAGGGGACACAGCACCCCCAGGGCAGGCAGGCGTGTGCCAAGCCACGTAGCTTGAGGCTAGGTTTGTGGGAGATGCGCTTCCTGGAGAGCTGTGTGAAGACTTCCCAACTCAGCTGCTTAGACGGAGATTTGAGGCTTACAGCAGTGCAAATTCAAGACAAGTTTGTATGTAGAGGGGTTGAAAATTTACCCAATGTGACCAATCATGTAAAAGTAAATGTTGCCTGTTTACTTCCTTTAAGTGATCCAGTTTCTTTCATGAACTCTTATCCTGCTGAGAAGGGGAGAAACAAAAAACAAATTTAAGCTTAGCTCACTGCAATCAGCGCCACGTGAGCCAAAACTTTTAAACAATTGCATTCAATAGCTCAGGCTGGTGGGTGACTCAGTGTCTGTCTCAGACTTCTCTTTACTCTCCTTGTAAGCTCACCAATAAGGCATTACTTTAAAAAAGTGATATTGTTGGTAAGGCAGAAAGGATTAATACAGACATGGGGCTGGAGAGATGGCTCAGTGGTCTAAAGCACCTACTTAGAAAAAGCTTAGCAGAGCACAGGGACCGCGGTTCAATCCCCCAGCACCACATGCCAGGCAGCCCCGCCCCCTGGTGGGCTGAGCTGGACACACACACACACACACACACACACACGCAAATAAATAAAAATTAAAAAAAAAGAATACAGACAATTTTGTGCTCTGAAAATAATTCCAGTATGTTTTATGAGCTTTGTGTGCTGTAAATAGCTGAATTTATTTATTTATTTATTTATTTTAAATTTATTTATTTATTTTTAACTTTTTGTGTGTGTGTAGCCAGCTGAGCCCACCAGGGGGCTGGGGCTGGCTGGCATGTGGTGCTGGGGGATCGAACTGCGGTCCCTGTGCTTTATCAAGCTTGTTCCAAGTAGGTGCTTTAGACCACTGAGCCATCTCTCCAGCCCCTAAATAGCTGAATTTAATATTGGATTTTCTCTTGTTGGGTGTATTTCTCTGGGCATTTAGAACAAGGGAGGGGATCTGGTGTGGGGTCAGGGTCTTTCCCTTCTCAGCTTCAGGGTGTTGCCCCGGATCAAGGCATCTCTTTTATGGAGCAGAAGAACGGTGAAATCTGTGGAGTGGGGTGTGTCCCCAGATGCCTGCGTGCCCCACACGACAGGGTCCTTTGCAGATCCCTTCTGCCTCACAAGTTACAGATTTAGGAAAGCCGTAGGGCCGTCTAATAATAGTTGAGTTATGTTGGAGATTATGTCCATGGACAATGTCAGGCATGCGCTTCTGCCACAGAAGGAAGGGTCATACTAGAATCTCGGCCCTCCCCTCCCCTGTCAGCTCCCTGGAACAGCGCACAGGCCCCTTTCCAGTTGTCCGTGTATGTTGTGTATGTAAAAGAATTCCTTGGATTCTTTTCTTGGCGGCATTTGGAAAATAGTGTTAGGAATCAGAACCAGATTTGTTATTTCTGAGCTGAAACAAGTGCATTTTTCAGGGGAATGAGCAGGCAAACATTTGCTCCAAGAGGTCCCTTGCCCCTCCTTAAACCTGGCCATAAACTGTCAACTGATCTCTGAGCTAAGTATGTGCTGTTTTATCCTGTATTCTGGGTGTCAGTTTGAAAGACTTTAAACAAAATGCAGAGCAACTTTGGGACACAGCACATCTGTGCGTCTCTGGAATTTGACACTGTGCATTCAGAGTTTGAGTTATGTAAATTATGGGCATCTTTCAGACCTGCCCCTATGCAAATCTTGCTGTTCTTGTCACACTCCACTCATTTTTTTTTTTAATGCCTGTAATTGTTAGTAATCTGTAGCTACCAAGGCATATTCACATTGGCTTCATTTGCAATTTAAAGTAGCACCGTTAATAAACACACCGTTGATAGCATGCAGTTCTCAGACTGGAGGGCAGAGCCTCCAAATTTAATAAACCAAACAAAGCTAGCCCTGTGTGTCTTTCCTTTCTCCTTGAAAACTTTAAAATCAGGTTTTTAATTGTGACTGTTACAGTGGAAACCAGATCACTGTGCTGATAGATTGTGTGATGATATAAGCTGGAAGATGCTGTCCTTAAGGGCTGGAAGAGCAGCAGAAAAGAATTCAGCTGCCCGAAGCACACAGATGCTGGGATATGCCTGTTCCAGGAGTGTGCACTGCGCAAAGATAAAACTGTGGCTAATTTGGCAGAACGGAATCAAATGACTCCAATTACTGAGAGCCCTGGCAAAGATTTCGGTTCTATTTTTTATTTTAATTTCTCGTCTCATTTTTACCTGTTCTTGTTTTCTTCATTTGCTGATTTGCATGTCTTTCTGTGTTAGTTCCCCATGCCACCCTGCTCTGTGGTTGCCCTCTTGGGGTGCCGTGTCAACCCCAAGCCATACTGGTCTCCCTCTCCTTATTTGTAATCAATAATCTGTACACGCGTTCGTGAAGTAGTAGTTCTAGGCGGAGGCAGATGGATCACTGTGATGAGGCAGCTCATCCCTCGGGACATCATGTCACCACCAGGCACAGAGGTATGCAGGAGCATGTGGGCTTCCATGGGAAACATCAGAGGAAGATACTCTCGAAAACAACCTAAGGGTCTTTAGGCAATTAATAGCTTTTGCATGACTGAACAGCTTGGCAGGATGTGGTGTTGGCAGTACAGCGTGGAAGACTGATATTCTTCAATTGAAAAATTAAATTATTCTATAGAGTCATACATAAATTTAAAATTGAGATATTAATATGAATGGCAGTACATTAAAAAACTGTTCAAGATAATGTCAGTAGCATGTGTGCCCTAGCTGGTGATTATATGACGTGGATCGCTTTCTGTTAACTTAGACTGGGTTTAACCTTTTCTTTTTCTTGCTTGGCAATGTTACTGTCAGAATGTGGTGAATCCCCAGAGCCAGGGACAAAGAGCTGCATGGATTCAACTGGGGGCTGGCTGGGGGAAGGGGCCTGGTGGGAGAAGAGGGGGCTCTCCTGGCCTCTGTTCTCTGGGAGCCTCTTCTCACAACAAAAGGATATAAATAGCATCAAGTGAACTTTAGGAACCATGAGTTGAAGTATAACTGATGTGAATTTATATTTTTATAGACAATAGCTTTCAAGAGATCAGATTATACATTGCCTGTTTGTTCTTGTGAAATTTTGCAACACAGCATTTGAGAACAAATGGGAAAATCTTTCCTCTGGGGTCCACAAGAGGCCAGGGAAGTTTTCTTTTGTTTCACAGGGTGAGCCGGGCAAGCTTCATTGCTACTGAAGTTTTCAGGATAAACTTGGTGTGGCGAATGTCACACCTTCCGGGGGCATGGGGTGGAAGGGTGAGGGAAGGGTGGGTGGCAGAGGGTTCCCAGAAGCCAGAGAATGAGTTGGCGCAGCCCGGGGGCCCTGTAGCGAGGAGGAGATCCGCGGGGGAGGTGGGCCACAGCTGAAGTTGAGAGACTTTTCTGTCATCCTGCCATTCTCCACAAATAGAACAGAATCCTCAGTGAATGCCTTGGAACCTGCTACCTGAGAAGGCATGGCAGGAGACAAGGAAGTCTGTCCTGGCCTCTGGTGCTCCCGGGGACGCGGCCTCCACTGCTCTTTCCTCCATCGTTGCCTGTAGGTGGGCAGCTTGGCTTTGCCCAGATGCTGAGTCTGGGAGGACAAAGGAAGCTCGGGTCCCTCCTTGGTCCTTGGGTCAGTGTGTTACTGCAGTAGAATACTCAGGGCTGGGTGCAGAAAATTTCAGTGTTATCCCCAGTGGTGTCCAAGTTTATCCAGAATGTGTTGACATTTTCAAACCCTCTGGAATTGATCAAACCTGATCAGAAAGAATGTTTTGATAAAGTGTAGTATTAAGTCACGCACAGGGATGGGCACCTCCCATCCTAGCTCCAGGAAAGTCTTCTGTCTTGTCTCTGTTTGGACTTCTCTCCCTGACCTGAGTCTCCTAGTCCCTAGGACTTGGGGCAGATTTCCTGTTGGCGCAAATAGTGTGACGGCTTGTGCCAGCTCTGGCAGCCTCCTCCTTTCTTCAACATTGACTTTGAGAACAAAGCAAACCCAGAGACTTGTAAAAGGGTTTCCCTGCTAATTGTGACCAAATATAAAAGATAGTTAACATAGACCCATGGAATAGACTCAAGACACCCCAGCTCTATTGAAGAATCATATCAGCTTCCCCTATGAGGAAGATCTCTTTAGTTGTGAGAGCACAATGTACCTAATAAAGCATTAAGGTTTTTGTTTTTTTTTTTTTTTTGTTTTTTTGTTTTTTTGTTTTTTTGGTGGAACCTGGGATTGAACTCAGGCCCTTGCACTTGCCAGGGAAGCACTTATTCCACTGAGCCATCTCCCTGGCCCCAGCATTAAGGGTTTGATGATATATGTAAGATGCTAGGTTTTCCCCACTAGTATAGGATAATGTTATTTATGTTTGTCCTAAGTGTTTTGAAAAAAAGTGATTGATCAGACTTAACTTGGGCTTGCAAAGTGAAGACTGCTTTGCACCATAGTTTGCAAACATGGTGCTTCTGCATCGTGATAAAGGCTGAAGTGTTTCTCCCTTTTCACTGCAGCCTATTTATACCAACCTTTAGGAAGTCTTCTGGACTCGGAGTTGTGTAAATACACTTGGATGAACAAGAGCCCCAAGCTGCATATGCTCACAAAGTGAGCGTTGCAGCTACACAAATATTTTGAAAGCCACGTAAGCCAGAGCGAGTGTCCTGAATCCATTCTAACTGCTCTAGCGGAAGTGTTTGCTTCCACAGAGACTGAAACAAAACCTTTCCTTTCTGGAAATGTTTCCTGGCAAAACGGGCACTTGATAAAAGCTAAAAGCAAGGTTGGATTGCTCAGATGGTGCCCGTTATGAGGATGTTTTATTTGTTAATAAAATCTCACTACAGCTAAATGAGAAATATATAGGTGGCAATATGTTTATTTTAGGTTTAGTGTTGTGCTGACAGTTGATAATGAGCTCCTTTTGAATTTTGGGTCACTTCTTTTCTTACTGTGTTCCTTGCATCAATAGACAGTGACCCATTTCTTTACTTCAGATAGATGGGACCAGGAAGTATGAGTTGTTTAGCTGAACATTATAGTGGACATTATGTCCATTACCATGGACATAACATCCAAAATCCGGGCTGGGGAGATGGCTCAGTGGAATAAGCACTTCCCTGGCAAGTGCAGGGAACTGAGTTTGATCCCCGGTTCCGCCAAAAACAAAAAAACAAAAACAAATCCAAAATCCAACATGCTCTGAAATCTGAGTTTTTGATTGTAAACTCCCTCTGCAGGTGGAAAATTCTTTACCTGGCCTTATGAGGATGGGCTAAGTAAAAAATGCAAGTACATCCAAAATACTATATCAATCTATAGGGCCTACATGAATGGATAAACTTTGTGTTTAAACTCGGTCCCCACACCAAGAAGCCTAATTATGTATACATACATATGCCAAAATTGAAATCTGAAACACTTTTGGCCCCAAGCATTATGCATAAGGGATACTCAATCTGTAGCATATACAAAATCTGACACTGTATGTCACTCTTTCCAAAAATGCAGATCCTATGAATGCTATGAGGATTGAATGCAGTACAGTTTTTAATAACTTTAAACAAGTTTTGAGTGTAAAACATTAGATATTTTGCCATCACTTCTAGGATCAGGCTTACAAGATTGCACTTATAGGTACCTCTGCTTTTCCACCACCCCTGAGAAATCTCATGCTAAAAAGATCCTTAGAAAGTTATATTGATATGGCAAATATTATACTTTTTTTTTTTCCTGTGTGCCTCTTGACACATTTGGCTGAAAATCAGTTTGTCTGGAATTGCTCCCCAACCCTCATAGAATGGACCCTCAGTTGGTGTACTGTCTGCGAAAGGTAAAGGCGTTTATGCAGGGGGACAGAGCCCCTGCTATAAGCGGGACTCTGTTAGCACATGACATACGGAAGGTCCTCCCAGACTGTTCTTTTGGAGTTGGTCTGATGAGATTCCCTTCACTTTTCCGCTTGCCTTCTTTGCACTGTGGAAGGTGACCTGCGAGATCTGTGTCTGAAGACTTTCTCTGTCTCCTGCTTGACACTGACCTCCAGAGTTCAGTGTTTAAAGCTGATCCGTCTACAAATGGCCTGTAGAGAAATTAGAAAATGCGCTCCCTGCTGGAGCAGAGCTGTCCTCACTGTGGGGGGAATCTCACTTCAGCTCTAAGACTGCGTCCCACTTGGCAAGAGTGCTTTGCTGTTTTCTATGAAGGAGATCTAGTATTTGGTATCTGTAGGTAATTACAAAATTTTTATCTTGAGCCTAGATTCCTCTTGTAAACTTCAGATACAAATATCCAACTGCCTTCTCCATGTATCCACCTGAGTGTCCTGACTTCTGGAAAGTATTAAACTGGGCTGGAGAGATAGCTCAGCAGTCTAAACACCTTCCTGGCAAGCACAAGGACCCGGGTTCAATCCCTGGTACCCCATGCCATGCTGGCCCCAAGAAGCTCAGGTGTGCCATGCTGGCCCTGAAACTGGGTGTGATGGTGCATACCTGTAACCCCAGTACTGGGGAGGTTGAGACAGGGGATCACTATGAGTCCAAGCTGAGTAGTGAGACCCTGTACCAAATAATAAGAAAAAAAAAATAAATTTAAAAATTAAAATAAAGCATCAACCTGATCTACCTGCCCCCGCCGTGCACACATGTCTATCCCTCATTTCAACAGCAAATCCATCCTTTCTGTTGTTCGCGCGAGAAGCCTTGAACTCATGTGGACTCTTCTCTCTCAGTACCCCACGTTCAGTTTGTCAGAAAAGCCCATGGACTCTGTTTAAAAGACTTTTGTCCACACTGATGCTGCTTCATCCTTCAGCACTGCCTACCGGCCTGAGTCCCCCCCATGAGAACCACAGCTTCCCTCCACAGCCTATTTCCAGCCCAGGCCATAGTGAAGCTCTGAAGATGTAGCTGATGTGTTAGCATTTTTTCACATCAAACCTTCTTTCCCTCATAGTAAAAGCTCACGCTGGCAATTTCCCTGATTTTAGAAGCATCAGTCCCAGGCCGGAACCAAACCAGAGGAGGAGCACAGTGCCTTCCTACGCACAGACAAAAAGGAAAAGCTTTCTGTGCCAGAATGAGGTCCCAGGTGAGCTGTGTTCTTGCTTCTCTCTTGCTCCTAGACGGCTGGAGCTTAATGAGGCCGCATGTTTTCCTGCAGTGCGGCGAGTGGAGCCCACTCCATGCCATCTCCTTTCAGCATGAAAGGTAGCAGTCGGTGTACTTGGTGCAGCGACTGAGATTTACCTTCTAGCTTTATTAAGTAGGTTTGGTAGAGTCACTGCTGGAATTTTGAAAAACTGATCCCCTGCACCCTGACCCTTTGGCAGAGGTCGCCTTAGGACACAGTGGGAGCAAGCTTGTCCAGCTCTGAGGGCTAGTGTCAGTGTTCAACAGGCGGTGTTGTGGGGACCTGGACACATGGGTTCACAGTGCGCAATGCAGTGCTCTCTGCAGGGTACGCAGGCCTTTTCCTTCGTAGCATTATGAAAACAGGACACGGCAAGCCAACCCAGCTTCCTGAGTGGGACCTGAATGTTCTTAGGGCACACACCTACTTTTATTGGGTACAAGGACGAGCTGAGGTGCTCTGGCTCCCCACTGGATTCTAAGCCCCATGAGGTCTTGCTGCCCATTAATGTGATCAGAAGGATGCTCCTGGATCAGTGTTGATTCAAGAGATGGCACATTTGATATAGTTTAAAAACTAGAACCTTCAGGGTTTCTTGTTTTTGTTTTGCTTTTTTAAAAATTTTTATTTATTTATTTATTTTTTTGTCCTGTCAGAGGTGAATATTCTATTGGCATCTAAATACTATACGTGTTTGAATTCAACTAAACATCTAATACTGTCTAGCAGTCTATAATATTAGTGGGTTATCCTCAGAAGTTATTGACTTGAGCCTTTTACAGCTCATTGTATTAATATGGATTTACTTTATAT
>NW_004524600.1:12116547-12117769 GCF_000260255.1 Octodon degus | reverse complement strand
ACCTCTGGTAAGATGATCTGTTCCTGGATTAGCTGTGTGGATTTGACCCTAGTCTGTCACTGCGAGGACTTTAGCTGCAGGGTTTTACCTCAAGCCTGTATGCTAGATCTGGGCTGGGTCTGGAGGGGTATGAGGAGCGGGGGTGAGAGAGCCCAGAAGCTCTCCCACACACTCACCAGTGTTGTGTTTTGGTGGGTCTGCAGGACTCCCAAGAGCGCAGCAGCAGTTTTTACTCAGATGGCAAGCTGTGCTGGGTCTGGTCAGGCGGGGGTGGTCTGGAGTGGTCTAAAGAACGCAGGGAAGTGACTCTCCCATGCAGCGGGCCTGGGCCTGAAGTGGTGGGCTGGCGCAGGACAGAGCAGAAGCTCTCCCCCACACTCGCAGGGCCTGGGGTCAGTGGGATATGGAGGGCCCAAGGCGCGGCAGAAGTTCTCCTTGTTTTTGTTTTGAAACAGAGTCTTGCTGTGTAGTCCATGCTGGTCTTGAACTCAGTGTGATCCTCCTGCCTCAGCCTCCTGAGTGCTGGGATTACAGGGTTGTGCCACCACACTGGCTTAACTACCACTTTCTGTGAAAGTTAATGAACTTTCTTGAGGGTCGCTTAAAAGGTAACAGTAGATCTTGCTCCTCTTGATAGGACTGGAAATATGAAGCAATAGGCAGAACAAGAAAGATCTTCAGTTTTCTGAGTCTTTATTTTCTAAAGCGACCTACTAGAATAATGTAATGGAACAGTTACCATCACTAGTGGTTTGTAAGAGGGGAAACTGGTCCAAGAGGAAGAGCAAAGTTAATTTGTTTCTAGAAATTCAAACATTGAGAAGAAAAGAGTCTGGGATTTGTGGTGACAGGGCAGGGGACATCGTGGCCCAGGGCCTTCTCAGACTTTGAAGTAGCAATGTGCACCCTGGGAAGTGGCCGGGTCCCAACCAGTCGCTCTTAGGACCGGTGCTGAAGTGGCTGCGCTGCTCTCGTCTCGGCCTTGAGGACTCACTCACCTGGGAGGCATGTGTCCCATCTAGGTGCTTTCCTCCCTCTTGATTTAAAAAAAAAAAAAATCACAAAACCTCTAGCACAAACAGTAACGATGGTCTTATGAACGGGCAACTGATTGCAGAAAAGAAGAAAAGTGTATTTAGTTTTAAAATATAAAATCATGGGGCTGGTGAGATGGCTCAGTGGTCTAAAGCACCTACTTAGAACAAGCTAAGCTACGCAAAGC
>NW_004524600.1:12108710-12116172 GCF_000260255.1 Octodon degus | reverse complement strand
ATATATAAAATCACACTCTCAGCATAATAATTATTTAAGTTTGTGATGTTTTTGGTATAATAATCGAATATTCACTGTAATTTTATTTTATTTGATCCTCTTGCTCTTTTTTTTCTAAATTTTTAGATGCACTGGGTTATTTTACAATAGGGCGTCATTTTATAATTTTATTCTGATTTTTCTTTACAGCAGGTATTCTCCATTTTCTCTGTAAATACGTTAGCAACCTGGTTGCTGTGTATTTCCGTCTGTATTAGCAGTTATTACGGTAGAGAGCACGCTACTAAGATCTGCTGAGCGACAGCAGCAGCGGAGCTGCATGAAGACTTATCTCACTTTTATCTCTGTGAACTGTTACTTATCTCAAAGTAAAAGGAACTCGAAGCCTGTGATTGGTTGTCTTCTTTTTTTTAAAAAAATTTTATTTATTTATTTTTGTGTGTGGCCAGCCCAGCCCACCAGGGGGCGGGGCTGGCTGGCATGTGGTGCTGGGGAATTGAACCGCAGTCCCTGTGCTTTGCTAAGCTTGTTCTAAGTAGGTGCTTTAGACCACTGAGCCACCTCACCAGCCCCTGGTTGTCTTCTTAACCTTTGTCTTATTTTTAACAGGTTATTTTAATTCCCAATGGAGAGCTTGCTCAATTATATAGCTTTCAGGTTGTGCCAGAAGGCTTCCATGGTGTTATTTTTATTTTTTTATTTTATTTTAGAAACAGGGTCTCACTATGCACTTCAGGCTGGCCTTAAAGTCATGGTGACCCTCCTGCCTCAGCCTCTTGACTTCTGGTCTTACAGTTGTGAGCCACCGCACCAGGTGTTCTCAACCAGGAATAAACTCTTTACATGTGAAGTAGAAGACCCTTAACTGAAGAAGACCCTTAACTGAAAAGACCCTTAACTGAGAGCATTTCTAGTCCAGACCTAGCATTTCTCTACTCTGCAGGAGCTACTTACCTACCTAGTCAATTTTTCCCACCCAATAATAGAAGTGACTGCCCTGTCTACTTCTCAGGGTGGTTTTGAGGGAGATCAAATGAAATGACGTGCCCAGAATGTGGCAGGAAGTGGAACTCCTTTTTGCCTCCTCTGCCTCTTCCCATCCATTCTGCCTCATGAATGTGTCTCAGAGCCACCTCTGCCCTGTGCCGGAGTTAACTCTCGTCGCCTCATCCTGTGGTGCCTAGCGAAAACTCCTGATTTGCTGTGTCCTGATTTGCTGTGTCCAGGCTCATTACTTAGAATCTTTCTCCAAACTGTCCAGAATGGGAATAAATGACTGAAGTATGCTTCATCTCTGGTAAAAAAATCCCTCAGTTCCCACTCACATCCCTGCCTCAAGGACTGAATGCTCATGTGACCATACTGTGGAGAGCTATTCATGGTTTCCTCCTCAGCCTCCATTCTCACTGCCCTTTTCCCCAGCCCTGCACCCCCACTTCCGGTCACCTTTCTTTGCATGTTCCAGGACCCTCTGCCTAGACAGAATATCTGTTTCTCTTCTGTTATGCCAGTTGCCATCTGGATTGGATTTGTAGGACTCACTTCAGATGTCACCTCCTCTTGGAAGCTCTGCGTAACATTCCAAAGCTGGCTACTTCTCCCCTGCCTGCTCTGCCTAACACACTGTCACACAGCTGTCTGTTTTCCTGTGCAAGGCAGCACAGAGTAAGGTGGTGAGTGTGTATGGTTCATTCACCTCCACACCAAGACCCACGTGAATATTGGCTGAACTAATTCACTAAGCATTAAGTAAGAGTCTTCAAAATAATGCAAGGCAATTCTGGTATAGTTCTAGGTTAGTGTTAGAACCCACATACAAGCATTACTCTGTCCCACTGTAGAAAGTGATGGGCTGTGAGGAATAGGGAATAATTAGCCTGAAGGCGAAGTACACAAAGAATTTCTCTGGGAAAGAAGAACCTAGGCCAAGAAGTCCTTGGGATCATCTACGTTTTGTTCAAGAGATAATTGGGATTTTACCTGGAAGCTATGTTTGGGACACAGTACCACAATTATTCTATAGGGAAGTTAGCATGGATGTTATCAGCCAAAGCCAGGTATGTGTGTGGTATTTATTACTTAGAAGGATGGTGATGGAAACAAAAAATACAAACTCATTCAAGAAAATACAGGTAAATAATTTAATGATTGATTTACCTAGCTGTTCAGGCTTTATTATAAGGCACCATAGATGGTGTAACTTATAAATGACAAAAATTTCTTTCTACAGTTCTGGAGAATGGAGTCTGAAATTGGCATGTTGGCATGGGTTTGGTGAGGGTCCTAATCCAGTATGGGGACTGCTCTCTTTTCTGTTTTTTCACATGACAAAAAGAGAATGAAAGAGCTCTCTTAGCATCCCATTCAGAAGGGATGCTAATCCCAGTTATGAGTGTTCCACCCTCATGACCTGACTACCTTCCCAAGCACCCCCTCCTGACGTAATCACATGAGAGGTAAGGATTTCAGCACATGGATTTGGGGCGAGGCACCAGCATCCAGTCCAGTGTATCCACAAGTGACTATTAAATATCAAACTCAATGATCCGATGGAACGGAGAAACCCATATGATAGGAAAGTCCTTCTCCACCATAGCAACTGCGATAGACACGTGGGCCTTCATCCCTTAGTGTAGTAAAAAGAGGCTTTGTAGATGTAGTTGAGGTTACTAATCAGTGACTTACCAGAGGGGTGATTAGTGTGGGTAAACCAGGCTGGACTCTTGAAATTGCAGGAGCATTTGAAAGTAGGGCTGCCTCCCAGGTGCTGGCTGAAGAGAAAGCTGAGACTTCTATCTTGTAGGGAGAGCGTACTGATGTTTGAAGGCCAAGAAAGCCGTGAAGAACAACTAAATTCTGCCAAATTGAATGAGCCTGGAAGATGGCTCTCTTTCACAGCCTCTAGGTCGAAGTCCATGTCAGCCACACTTTCATTCAGGGCCGTGAGGCCATAAATAAGAGTCTCGGCTAAGCCCGCTGGACTGCCGCTCCTCAGAGCTGTGAGGTAACAGGCGGGTGTTATTGTAGGGTACCAGGCCCATGGTACTATTGGGTTACAATAGCATGTTGCAGGGCTTTCCTGAGAGCAAAGTTATTTGAGAAGAAGCTTTTAGTAAGGATGTAGAAAACTAATATACCAGCAAAACTAAAAATGAAGCTGAGCGTGGGGAGTGTCTGTTTGGGAGCCCTTTTGTTAGGAAGATTTAATTTCCACTGGCCTTGGCCTTGATTGTCTGAAAAACACAGTGAACACCCTTGCAGACACCTGTATGGGGGCCTTTATTTCTGACCGACCCAAACTCTTCGAACTCCTGGAACATCATGGCCAGCCCAAGGCAAACCTCCAAGTATGTCTCGGACTTCTGAGAGTTTCAGTGGAAAAATCAACCAAAGGGATCTTACACCCTGATGTGTTAACTTAGTGCTGGAAAAGTTAACAATAATAAATCAAGGGAATGAAGATTGTTTTTGGTAGTAGAATATCAAAGGGCTGTTCTTGAACTTTCCAAGTGTTTTATAAAAGCAGGACATCTGAGCTGTTTACTTCTTCTTAGCACTGCTTTTCTAAGGTTGCCTAAAGAGCCAGGCTCTTATCAAAGCCCCCCTCAATCCTCAAGTACTTGAAATGTACTAATCTTCTGTTATTCAAAGGACAGCATTTAATTCTGACTTGAGAAATACTGTGCTCTTCTATGAGAAATACTGTGCTCTTCTACCGCTTGTCTAAAAGTCACTCATTTCAGTTGTCATTTACAGGATAAGTAGAGACAAATCTGGGTCGTGTTTTACCACTGTGGTGAATTTGTCATGTTAAATATTAAAACAATTGAATATTAACTTAGAGAACAGTTAAGTCTGCCTAGGATTGTCACAAACAGCGAGTTGCTGTTCCAACCTTATCATTCACCTTTGTAGAAATTAAGTGACCACTGCCTGCATTTGCTCAGAGAACAGGTCATGAGTGATGCATTTAGCCCTTTCAGAAACACCAAGTGACTATAGATAATTTCTTTTTTTCTTTCTTTCTTTCTTTTTTTTTTTTTGGCGGAACCGGGGATTGAACTCAGACCCTTGCGCTTTCCAGGGAAGCGCCTATTCTACTGAGCCATCTCCCCACTCCCCCAAAAGATAATTTCTTGAATGACTAGTCAAGGAATGAAAAATTTAAAGACAGGCAACTCAGTGGATCATGACTACAAAAGGCTGTAAAAGATGTTTTTTTTTTTTTTTAAACTTGCTTTGGTCATTTTATATGTGTAAGGAATTTCAAAGTGGAATCCCTGCTTTGGAAATGAGAGTTTGGTTTTGGTATTTCGGTCTTGGGAATTGAAAGCAGGGACTCACACATGCTAAACACGTGCTGTCTTGTTGAGTTTATATACTGAGCCTCTGAACGAGAGCTTAGTCCATCCGCTGTTGGACATTCATTCCCTCATCTACATGGTGGATGCCAAGTGGTGGTCTACTTGTTATGCCCAGCTGGAATAGCATGGTGCTGGGTGTGGGAGGCCCACCTGAGGGTGCTTGCCAGCAGCATGAGAGACAGAACTGGAGAAGAGCTGATGGAGGCTGTTAGGGAAGCTGGAGACGCTGGTGGAGCAGTTGGAAGCTGCTGGTTCTCTTGGGCTTTTCTCCTGGAGGACCTTGTCAAGCTGGCTTTCCTGGTGAACTTGGCTTCTCTCGTCAGAGGAGGAGCTCAGGACCGCCCTGGCACTGAGGATGGCTGTGGTCCTTTCCAAGGGAGTTCTGGTTCTTAGTGTGAGCATCGCTTCCTGGCTCCAGTGCAGGTCCCTCAGCCCGCTGGCGCAGACCCTTCATCTTGCTGCCACACTGTCAGCTCCCGGCACTGATCTTGGGCCTGCCCAGGGCAGATCCCTGAAATGGGCCTGCGTGAGGCAGTGCTGTGGCCTCGAGGACCCCGGAAGGACTTGAAAGCTCTAGGTCTTCAGCTGGACTCATGTAGGACATTGTTTTAGGATCCAGGCTTTCAGCTGAATTTTTTGGTCTTAAGTGGACAGATGTCCTGCACTCTTTGTATATTGTCCTGTGGGTGATTCATTATGAAACAATCTCATAAAATGTATCCTATATTGTATTGTTCCCCTTGTAAAACCCCCGAAACTGACAATCTAGATATGGTTTACATTGTTTTGCTTTTTCTAATTCAGTCTCTTTTTATATCAGCATGCCTATGTTTTCCAAAAGAATCCTTTATTTAGAGTGAGAGCACTCCTACTACATAGCGGTAGTCCAGCATTGTCACTGTCCATTCCTTTCTTCCTGACCCTAAGACTTGGCACAGTTGCTGACACAGATCTGTTTTGATTTTTCTTCTTCTAATGACTCTGTGTCCCTTCTTGTTAAACCAGAACGCTTTGTCTCAGTCTCTCTTCTTCTACTCTGTATTATTTGTGTTTGATTCCATTATTCTTGAGTGTTAGAAATATATTTCAAGGGCTGGAGAGATGGCTCAGTGGTCTAAAGCACCTACTTGGAACAAGCTTGGCAAAGCACAGGGACCGCGGTTCAATCCCCCAGCACCACATGCCAGCCAGCCCCGCCCCCAGGTGGGCTGAGCTGGCCACACACACACACACACACACACACACACACACACACACACACACACACACACACACACACACACACACACACACACAAAATGAATAAATAAATAAATAAATAAAAATTTAAAAAAAGAAATATATTTCAAAAAGTAGTACAGACCATAAAATTTTGGTATTGTAGTTAGGTTTTTTGGCACCAGTGTGGCAAAGAAGCAGAAATAAAAGAAGGGGTAAGGGAAGCCTTTACTAACCCTGAAGACACTGAGAGGATTGACAGCAGGGAGATGGGGAGATCCTCTGACCTGAGATGATGGAAGGCTGAGATTTTGTGGACTTTGGCTAGGGGCGGAGCTTGAGGGGCAGGTCTAGTGACACGCAAGGAGCTGATTGGAGGCTTCCTTGTGTGGGTGGGAAAGGTAAAAGGAAGTTGTATCCAGGGCTGGAGTGGGAAAGAAGGAGATAGTGGTCATTGGGAAGATAAGCTATTGTTTTGGGGATTCAGCCATGTTGGATCAGGGCCATGATAATTTAGCAGTTTGTACTTGGGCCAGAACCTATCAGTAGGCTTATCATGTAATCATCTAGAATTATATTTAATTGTACAGCACTATAATTATGTCAGATAACTTGGTTTCTCTCCACAATCCTCTCCCGAGTTTTACATGTGTAATTTACCAGTTTGTAGTTGTATTGGGATAAACTATCCGGCACACACAATTTAAGGGAGCAGAGTTTGATTGTGGCTCGTGGTTTCAGAGGTTTAGTCCATGGTCAGCCAGGTCTTAGTCAGAAACATTACAGTGGGGGAGGGTATTGCACAGCAAAGCTAGCTGTTTAGCTCATGACAGCTAGAAGACAGAGCGGCATGGAAAGATCTAGACAGGGTGGGGCCAGGGATCAGATGGCAGTCCCAAGGCATGGCTCTGGGGAACTGCTTCCTCTAACCAGGCCCTGCCTCTTCATAACATTCAACCATGAGCTCATCAATGGATTAATCCTTTCATGGGATTGGCATCCTCAGTATTTCATCATCTATCCAGAAATCTCTTAAACCACTCAGATTGACAAGCAAGATTATGTATCTGACCAGTAGATTACAAAACACAAAGTGGAATATGGACCACATACTTCAGAGAAGGAATGCTGGAGTTTTAAATAAGAAGCATGGTTTGGCATCCCATTCTCAGGCTTTCTAGTCACTAAAGACGGCCTGGCCGCTGGAATTATGTGGCAGTAGGGTAAGTCACTTAACTTTCCAGCCCCAGTTATTTAATCTCTAAAACAGGCATTCCCGAACTCCTAAGAGCTTCATGAACTTTAAATGGGGTAATGCATGCAAAGCTTGCCTGGAACTTGGCTAGACTCCATGACTGTTAACTACTATTTTCTTGCTGTCATGTGTGTTTTAAATACTACACGGCCTCTGAAAATCTGACTGGTATTTTTGTCTTGTTGCAATGCCAGAGAGGATTTTTTCACTTTTGGATTTCAGTTTCCTAAATGGATTGGTGAGGGTGTTGGTTAGGGTCGAGGTCCACATACCAGCCCCTTTCTGCCCTTCATATGTAAATCCTGGACCCTGGTAAGCCGCTGCCCTCTGACTTGCCACATATCTGGAGCTATAAATGCTCCTGCTATGTACAGATGTAAATGAGGGGATTTGTTTTCATGGTGCTGCAAACCTCCCAAGGCTTATTACTCTTTTGTCACTTCAGATTTAAAAGGAAAAACTTTATTTTTCTTTCACTTTTGCCTTCTCTCAGCTCAGACTCTCAGACTGCTGTTCGGAACAAACTTACATGGCCATCATTTAATTTTTCCAGGGCTGGAAGTGGTTTCCTCTGTGCTTACTCTCAGCTTCCAAAGTATGTAAATACAGAAGGAACCCCTATCTG
>NW_004524600.1:12088733-12106940 GCF_000260255.1 Octodon degus | reverse complement strand
TTTCCTCAGGCTAAGCACGCCCGCTCAAGCACCCTCTGATACTGTGAAGGAGCCCAAAGGCCCTCTAATAATAATCCAGTGGATACAAAGTGTTCTTACCACACAACAGTAATAAACACCATGCCACGTGGATGGCGCCTACAAGCCCATCACAGTGCAGCTCAGCCACCAAAGGGCAGAGCTAGGCACAGCTAACCTGGTAGTGATTCTGCCAGGGTCACCTGGAAGCTCCGGGGTGGCGCAGTGGCCAAGGCCGGGAGCAGTTCTGGGGCTTGCGATGGCCTGTCCTGATCGGCATCTGGGTCACCCGGGCCATCCCACTTGGTGACAGTTCATGGTGCTGTGCGCTTATTAGCCCCCAGTGCTTTGTTGGCCTCTCATGCAGACTGCACTTCTGCCTTCGCACTCTCCTGGGCTGAGGACTTCAGTGTCCCCTCCCCAGGGAGAAGTGGAGAGGAGGCTCTGGTCTCAGACCGAATTTGGATTCTCTCCCGCCACTTGCCGACTTAGGAACTTGGAAAACTACGTTAGCTTCTTGCTCAGCCCCCATTTCCTCCACTGGATAGAGACAATGGGAATGGCGCTAGCTCACCTTCCCAGGGCTGAGATAATGCAGAGCTGGGCATTTTATTTTGTTTCCCTAAAGGCTCCCCTGTGCTTTTAAAACGGAGCGATCTTGTCACTTGGCCCCAGACTAGACACAGGGTAAGAAAAGCTCGGGCTTTCCTGCTCTTAAATCCTCAGAGGAGATCCACACCCTGCGTGACTCCTCCACTCCAGTTCCTGCTGATTTCACATCAGTAAAGCCAATCAAGAATTCCCCTGTCTTGTATCCCTGGAGCTTTTTGCTCCAGCTTTTTTGTTTTCTTTTTAATCTTGAAAACTTCTCTTTAAGCTGCTGTTTTTCACTAATTGTTTTCTCCGTTAAGAAAGAAAATGTTGGGTGCACTGTAGCCCGAGGGCTTGGCTTTTATTTTATTTTATTTTTTCAGTACCGAGGATTGAACTCAGGACCCTGCGCTTGCCAGGCAGGTGCTTATTCTACTGAGCTATCTCTTGGGCCCAGGCTTGGCTTTTATTAATGGTCCTGGTCACCACCTTCTGCCCATCTAGTGATGCGAACCCAGCTGGTTTGCTGGTGGAAGGACAGAGCCTGCAGAATGCAGTACCGAGAGCTCAGGGGAGTGTGCAGATGATGTCATGGGGACTTCTTTTGTATTAATGAAACTTATTACAGCTCTCCCTCACTTATTGTGGAGGCTATGTTCCAGGCCCCCCCTCCCCCTTCACAATAAGTGAAAATCAATGAAGTAGCAATGTTATGTTTATTTTAGTATATATTTTAAGGCTTTATAAACCCCACACTCTTATAAACCTTTCCCATGCTTCTAAAAAACCCTTCTAATGTCCTTAACCATTTTCTAACCTCCTAAACCTACGGCATGTTAACATTATACATATACTGTATGGTATCGAAAAATCTCACAATGCAGTGAAAAATCCGCAATCAATAATTTAGATTAATATTTTTTTAAAACCTGCAAAACAGTCCATGAACAGTCCACTTCGGACTGCAGAGTAGCGAAGGACTGCTATAATTCAGAAGATGATCCCAAGCCTTTCTGCCTGTAGTTTATCGTCACTTATTAATACAATGTTTGGATTGTGACTTGTTCCGTGAATCTCAAGGGAGTTTTCACTAAAGAAAAACACCATAGCTTAAAGCTTTTGGACATGGAAGGCTCTGTGACTTTATTTTTGAAACTGCTTTCCTGACCCTGCATACTCATACCTGTCAGTGCCCATCCAGTTCTGACTTTAATGTTAGAACAAAGCGACTTAACACAAAAGCCATCGCCACCTGAGCACCACTGTTTGGGCCTCATCCTTACAGTTCCTTGCACTGAGCGAACAGCATGTCTCTGCTCCCAAGGTGACAGCTTTCCTGGCCAGTTGCAGGCCTTCCTTTGCTGTCCCCTGCCCCTGTCCCTTCAGGTTTCCCCTTCTCTTTAACTAGTACCGCGAGGGTTGTCTTAATCCTCTTCCCCTGCAGGAAACAAAATGCTTGACATGATTTAAAAGAAAGAGAAGTTTGTTTCCACTCAAGTTGTAGAGTTGGTGGCTAGACTGGGGGTAGCAGGGTGGAGGGGTATGGAGGAGCAGAGGAGCTGAGGATCTTGCTTTGGGGACAATGACACCCTTCCAGGCCACACCCCTGTGACCCTCCTCTTCCAAATGGCTAAACCTCCAAACCACAAGGCAGCTAAGTGCTCCATAAGGGTCACCTTCCAAAAGCCCCAACTAGGAGCGTGAGGCTTTACAGAACACAAGGGTCTGAATGATAACAAGCCCCAGGTGGTCACAGGACTCCGCTTACCAGGATGCCTCCCTTCCTGCCTGCCAGTAGGCAAAATCTTCTAATCCTCCTCCAGACTGTTGTGCCTTGGTGTGTTCATTCGTCTCATTTGTCACCTAGCTTGTGCTAGGTAGCCGCCACCTGTAGGTGGCTGAAGCTCTTACGTGTTTGTCAGGCCACAGAACTCAGGGTGGAAACAGCCAGTTCTGTCCCGGACATGGCAGGTAAAATAGGAGTTCGCAAATTCTTTCAGGATCATTCTCTTAGTTTTCCAGCACTAAGAGTCAGTAACTCGGGCAAGGTGACCCACGCATGCTGAGCCAGAACTAACCCTGGCAGCAAGCTCCAGCACTCCGTGTGGACAGAGCTGTGTTGGCATTTGGAATTTTATGTTAGCGTTCAAGGTTTTGTTTGTTTGATATGGTTTTACATGCCAAGATCCTGTAGATTCATTAAAACAAGCCATTTAGCCTCATTATATTATTGTTATGCTCCACTGAGAAGAGCACGCAACATCATTGGATTTGAGGCAGGAATGAATTGTATAGTACAGTCAAGGTTTATGTAAAAATGTCTTCAGGAAATCATTCCCTTTGTTCATAGATGAGAGGAAGAAGCTGGAAAAATGAAATGGGAAAACAGTAAAGAGGCCACAGGGAAATTTTTGATTAGTCCTCAACAACTTTTTAAGGAATGGCTCTGCAATGGCTTCCCCACTTTGGTAAGGCAGATCAGCTTGACAGTGTACAGTGAAGGGAAGCGAAGAGTTGCTGATCAACTGTGCTTAGGACAGAGGGCAGAGCCAGCCCTGCGGGAGGCGCCCTGCCCTTTGTCCTGTGCCCTGCTGAGGCCTGGTCCCTGGTGGGGAGCAGAGCTCAGGAGGTGCAGGGGGAGATGCTCCTCTGGACCGCAGCCTGCCAACTTCCTGACGGGTCTGTGCATGGCGGACAATTGCAGAAATATCTTGTGCAAATGTCATCTAGCCTTGCACAATTAAATTATTCCTGTAGTACAGTGGTGGCACATGACTTTATCTAAGATGATATTTCTCTGATTAAAAGAAAGCTGGGTAGGAACATTAATATGTAATGGTTTTATTATACTATTTGGATGTTTTATGAAGAAATCAATATTTTGGAGTTAGGAGAGCAATAAAAATTTCATTTTTTTAAATAAAACTTTTTAATTTTTATTTATTTATTTGGAACTGGGAGTCAAACTCCAGACCTGGCCCTTGTCAGGCAGGTGCCAAAACTTTTTAAAAATCCTCACTGTACTGAAAAGAAAATTGAACGGCAGATTAGGGTTTTTTTTTTTTTTTTTTTTCTTTTTAAGATTCACTTTCCATTAAGGTACTACTAAATTATGTTTTGAAAAACTAGCATTGAAGATGTTACTATAGATACAGCACAATACCTTTTGCAGATTTAGCTGCGGAGGACTGTTTTTACCTTCAGTGGCTCTTAAGGATGTTTGAGTTTTGAAATTACTAGGTCGTGGCTGGGGTTAGCTGTCTTTTCCATGAGACCATGTTACATAGTGGACACTTTTTCCACTTCTGTTCTTCATTTTCCAACTTCCACTACACAGGAAAGCATGAGTTTATCAAACTTGATATTTTAATTTGTGAAATGAAACTGCAACAGCCCATGGAGTGTTCTGGGTTTCTGAAAACTATTACTGTGAATTCTCTACTCTCACCTCTATTGCGTTCTTTTCTTTTTTAATGTGGATTGTATCATCTTGTCAGTCCTGGAAATTGAATCGCTGCCACTAAACCACATCTGTAACTCTTTTTTCTTGCAGTACCAGGGATCAAACTCAGGACCCTACACTTGCCGGGCAAGCACTTACTCCACTGAACTATCTTCCCAGCCTGTAGCCCTTTTAAAAAATTCTTTGAAGCTAGGTATGGCAGCACATGCCTATAAGCCCAGCATTCATATGGCTGGGGCAGGAGGATCACTGTGGCCACCTGAAGGCTGACTTGACTTGCATAGTGAGTTCAAGGCTAGCTCAGTGCGACCTTGACTCAAAACACTATAATCAAAGTCTTATTTTGATACAGAGTCTTACTAGGTTGCCTGGGTTAGACTTGAGCTTGTGATCCTCCTGCTTCAGCCTTTTGAGTATCTGAGATTACAGGTATATATGTGTGTGCCTCTTCACCCAGCTGGAGCGTGTCTTTTTTTTTTTTAATTATAATTTTTCTACCAGTTCTCTAGAAAGGGAGTCTCCTAGACAGAGCAATTCTGGACTATGTTAGGTTAATATCCTTAGCAAGTGACGTTGGTTAGCGCTACTGAATGAATTCCTGTTGGCTACTGATACAATTTGAATCAGCTTTCTCCAATTTTATCAGCCTCTGTTTTCATGAGTTTGGATGTAAATAACCTTATTTCTGGATTTGAATCAAATCTGAGGTAAGAAACTGTAAGTCCCAATTGATTTTGGAGCATTTTTTCCCTCATCTTTGTTTACGGGACAGGGTCTCGCTGTGTAGTTCAGGCTGACCTTGTACTCACCATGTATCCCAGGCTGGGCTTGAACTTGTGGAGACCCTCCTGCCTCAGTCTCCCGAGTGCTGGGTTTGCAGCTGTGTCTAGTGAGGCGCTTGGGCTGGCAGCATTCTCCACGATGGGCTGCTTAGTCAGCTGGCCTCACACCACGTCTGACCTGAACCCCTTTCCTGTCCGGAGCTGACCTGGCACCTTCCTTACCCCCTTGCAAGGAGACTGCAGGAATGCGACCTAGCTTGGCCTACAAGCTCACTCTTGGACTTGGGTGCCCAGTTGAGGGATGTCAGGCAGCACCCCAACGGGTTATTTGGCTCTGCAGGCAAGCCCAGCAGCCCTGATCTCCTGCAGGTCTCAGAGTGGCTTCAGGTCCCCTTGCGTCAACTTGTGCATGACTAGCGATGGCCAGGAGGTGGCAGCAGCGCCAGGCCATCGCTGTCTTGGACCTTGGTGGGTGGCAGGTAAACTTCCTCTCCTTCCCCTGGAGATAAGTGAGCAACTTAATATCTCTTGATAATTTCTTTTTTTAATGTAACTGGAGTGGATCCTGCTGCTTGCCTGTGTATCCTCCAGCATGGCGCTCGTATCCGCTTTGCAAGGCTCTGAGGTACCCCAGTGAGGAGAAGTCCCCCACTTCTGGAGCTTCCCGCGTGCCTCCAACCGGAGGCAGAGAAGCACCACTGTGGAGGGAGAAGACAAGGAGAACAAGGCCAGGCAAGCCTCCTAAGAGCAGGCTGTCGTCGTGGTGTCACAGAGCCTGAGGTAGCGCTTGGTGCGTGAGTCTCTAGCGCAGCCGCCAGTGATGGAAATGATTTCCTTGCAATGTCTTTGTCTCTGCTTAAGAGCGCTCTAGCCATCTGAGAGGCTGTGGATCTTTTTTTTTTTTTTTTTTTTTTAAATTTCAGGGAAGGATCTACAGGGTGTTCGGGGTCTCACTACTAGATTAGACTTGTAGTGATCTGCCTGTCTACAGCCTCCTAAGAGCTGGGATTACAGGCGCGTGCCACCACCAGGCGCCCAGTCTCAATGGCCATCTCAGCGGGCCCCAGGGGAGGGGCCGGCAGGGCAGGCCCGGGGATTGAAACCCTTGAGCAATTTGGCTGGCCCTGGATACTTTAATATTGTTTTTTAATTCCTAAAACATAAGAATGAATCCTCTAAGCTGGGTGTTGTGGCACCCACCTGCAATCGCGCCCTGAGCTGAGGAAGGAGGATTGCTGTGAATTTGACGCCAACCTGGTCTACATAGCGAGCTGAAAGCCAGACTCAACTCCCTAGCGAGATCGGTTTTTTTTTTTTTAAATTAATTAATTAATTAATTAATTTTTCTTTTTTAAGTTCCCTACTTGGTTTCCACTTTTTTTTTCTCTTGCTGTAACTTACTTATTTAATAAAGTAATGTTAATTGTAGGCCCTCCTGGGACCTGCTCCAGCGTCCCAGGCCCCGGGGACTCAGTGAGCCCTGGCCCGTGGTAGGGTCCAGATCATCAGGTTAGTCATAAATCAGATCCCTACACCAAAACAATTATTTGCACTATTAAGGCAGGCCAGGGTTTGATGAGAGTGAGTGACAGGAGGTGTGGACAGAGGGGCCACGCCAGTGCAGAGCGCACAGCACATGACATACAAGGTCTTAAAAAGAGCTTGGGTTAGGAGGGGAGAATCGGTGTTAGGGTGCGGTGGGCTGAGGGCAGACACGCTGCTTGGGAGAGCAGCAGCCCAGCAAGGAGCACAGCTCGGGGCTGGCGGTGGGAGCGAGCGACGTCGCCCCTGCTCGCCGGGGGCACCCACTTGCGTGGACCCGAGAGGCGTCGCAGGCCCCCACTGCACGCAGCCCCCGGCCCCCACACTTCCCGGTGATCGCCCCGCCGCTGTGATGTCTTAGGACATCCCACACATGGGCGAGCCCTCTGAATGAAGCATTCAGGGCGCCATTCAGTGTGTGTAGTTTGGGGTGCATTCCGGGTCAGATCACACAGGAAGCTCTTTGTAGCCTGCGGCAGCTGCAAAGAAAAGAGGCTGGTTTGGGGGGCTGGGGCTGGGGTGTCCAGCGCGGGTTCCGCGGAGCCGCAACATCCGGGAGTGAGAGTGAGCCTGCTGATGAGGGGTTCCAAGGGGAAAAGGGGGGCTGCCCCTCAGAGGAGCCAGTTCTAGCCCCTTTCCACGTGGGATATCTCCACGCGCTCCGCTCCGTGGAGACGCCCTGGGATTTGTTTTAATAATGAACGTCATATATTGTCCGGAGTCTGTGGCAGATCTCTCCATACAGTGGGCTGCCGTTGGTGAGTATTTCTCTTGAAAAAGCCGCTGTAATCATTCAGTTGCTGTCAGGCTAAAGGAGGTTGTGTGTTGGTGTCCAGGACACATGGGAAGTACGGGTATTTCAAACCACCTTCAATAGGCTACATGAATGGGTCACTAGATATGGTTTGCAAAGGAAACTGATTGTGGTGGCTTCATTGAAACGTGTGTGTGTGTGTGTGTGTGTGTGTGTGTGTGTGGTGGAAGGTACTAGGGCCAAACCTAGGGCCTGAGTGCCAGGCAAGTGCTGTACCTTTGGGGTCCACCCCCACCCCCAAAATGATTTATTAGATTGCTGCATACAGAAACAAGTGTTTCAGATACGCTGATAAAACTGGATGGATGTGACTTTTCCAAAGCTCCCGTACTCCCATATCAGGCTTGGAAGAATTCGTGGCATGGTAAGATCCTGTTGTATTTTTTCCCAAGTTGTCTTACTTTTCTTTTTATTTTCCTTCAAACAAAGAGATATTGATTGATATTGTTCGTCAAATTTTTAGAGTGAATTTTATGACCCCCTCTTTCTTTCTTTCTTTCTTTCTTTCTTTCTTTCTTTCTTTCTTTCTTTCTTTGATATAGTAGTAGTTCAAGCTAGACTCCAACTCCTGGAGATCTTCCTGCCTCAGCTTCTTGAGTGCAAGGATTAAAAGAAAACAGTGGCCAAGATATGAAGGATCTATAATTGTTATTGAAATTCTTAAGTTTCAAACGGGTGCAGTGGTGCATGCCTGGAGTCGTAGCCACCTAGGATGCTGAAGCAGGAGGATCTCAAGTTCCAGTTCAGTCTAGAGAAGTTAGTAAGATCCTCTCTCAAAACAGAAAGGGCTGGGGATGCAGCTCAGTAGTAAGGTGCTTGCTCGGCCTGGGTGAGGCCCTGGGTCAATCTCCAGTCCTCCCTCCCACCCTAAATGTAAGCTTCACAGTTGTCATTGCAGGTTAAGAATATTGTTAGGCATATGAAGAAAATTGCTGCTGTTTGTCTTTCCTAACATTTCTTTATTTGCTAAATGGGTAAAACTTCGTTGGGCCTTTTCTCTGTTTTCTGAGTTGTGTGTCCATCATCGTAACTGGAAGAGGCCAAGCAGACCAGTTTTACAAAGTCAGAGGCTGCTGCGTAGCATTAGCATTATGCCCTCTCACAACTTCTACGTGGTCTAATGATGTGGGCTCGGCGACTGGCACGCCTGCCACTCCTGCCAGCCGTGCCCTAACTGTGCTGCCCTCTAGGAAGGGAAATACCAAGGAGCGTGAGGTGACTTCTGAAGGATTAATTCAGAAATCCACATTGTGAAATCCTTGCTTTAGAAATACTGAGTCCATAGACTAGAGATACTGGAGAATAGCTCTCTGTATAATAGCTGGTGTTTCTATTTATGTTGTTTGCTCTTATTGGTGTTGTTTGTTTGTTTGTTTGTTTTTTTCCAGACAGGGTTGCACTATGTAGTTTAGGCTGGTCCTAAATGCACTGTGTAGTTCAGACTGTCCTAAAACTCCCAGAGATCCTCCCGCCTCAGCCTCCCAGTTCTGCAGTTATAGGTCTGCACCACCATGGCTGGCTTGTTGTTTGCTCATTGAAAATAGATCTACCTTTCTGAATTGCAAAGAAGAATGAGCTAGAGAATGTGAAAACTTGAGTTTATACCAGGTCTCATTAACTTAAAAAGTCTTTGACCCGCTGACACTAATGAAAGTTCTATGCCGTGTAGATGAATTCCAAATATCCCTTTCCTCCGGGCTGACTTTCCTTGTGCCTGGCCTCACCTCTAACGTAATTACAAGGCCATTGGTTGTTGTCCTCATGCTTGGTAAGGAGCTGTGTTTTCGCCGTGTGAAGAATTCAGCTGTCTTCAGTAAGTTAAGAAACTATAAATATAATTTTAAAGAGCCCCACTAATCAGATAAGTGTATTCCTTTCCTAGAGGAACCTTTCCCATCAGAAAATCTAGTTGGAGATTTTTAATGTAAATAGGGCTCCCTGCCCACCAGCACAGCTCCGTGGCCTCGTCTGTTTGTCTCTGTGTGTTGTGCAGGTGACCCGGATGCTTCGCTGAGGACCCGGTGTCCCCCTCAGCATGAAGATGCCAGCCTTCTGCATGGCCAACACCTCTCCACTGTGTGGTCTTTTCTGAGGGATCTTCCTTCGCTCCTGATTTTTTTCTCCCTAGAAAATTCCTCCCCCGCCTCTGTTCCCTGTGGGTTTGGTTCCGCCATCCATCAAGCTGGCCTTGAATATCCAATTTTCAACCTGCAAGCGCGCACAGAGCACTGCGGCTCATCACGTGACTCTTAAATTAGATCTGTGGGATCATCGCGTTATCTTTTGGCTTCCTTTCCACAGCGAGGTCTTCGTTTTTATCCCTCAAGATTTTAGGAAATAAAAGTCACGTCTATTTTTTCTTTCAAATTTTAAGTTTCATTTCCCTTGAGTTATTTTCATGCTAAGAATATGTGAAATACATGATTACATTGAATTTAAGCAGCACAGAATATATGTTTTAATTTTAAAGTAATTGAAAATTATTCTGCTTCTAAGATGTGCTAGACCCTTTCTAGGCATTCAGAATAAAGAACAAGTTAGCTTTACAACTGAGCTGATGGATGTGTAGCTCTCCTGACATGTGTTGTTTCTCTCCCAAAGTAAGCCTTTCTGTACCTAACAGAGGCTTTGTGGAGCAGTGAGGTGACCTGGTCCTCCTTGGGTGGGTGGATCACCGCCGTACGACATCATGAAGAATAATGGACTCTGGTGTAAGAGGCTTACAGTTAATGAAACTATTCATTCTCTTCAGGCACCGTTCACTTCTGAGGAATTTAGCCTTGAAATAAGATAACACGGTTTTAAACAAAAAGTTAACAAAAGCCACATCAAGCAAGGAAAGTCTGGAGAATAGAGGCTCTCCAGGCAGGATCTCAGGGATGGGCCGGGCACAGATGAGGTGAGGATGAGCCTGAGGCCCTCCTCCTGCAGGCAGCAGGTGGAGGACTGCGCTGGAAACTGCAGCGAGCCCTGGAGCCTGAGCTCAGGTGCCGAGTGCTCCGGGCTCCTCTGCTGGTTAATGTCTGTAAAGCAGAAGGAGCGGAGTGTGTGTTCCTTACAGCTGTCCTCAACCCTTTGCTTTCTAGGAGCCTTGAGAGCTGCCTTGACGGACCGCCCAGCTTATGTCCTAGGTACCATTAATTCCATGCCCTTCTCAGAGCTCTCCCCGCAGCCCCACCCCTTTCTGTCCCTCCAGATAGTGGCCGGATGGTCCCCACGCAGTGGCGGATGCTGCGCCCTTCCAGCTCAGGTGGACTTTGAGTGCTGTGTCAGCCGGGTTCCCTTTGTCCTTTGGACTTCTGATTCAGGTTCCTTTCTTTTATTATAGCATGTCCTCTGTCTGCCTGGCATTGGTTCGCCATTTGTCCCACGAATATTGTGGCTTGGCTACACTAGCTACAATGAGCAGACGTTTTGTAATGGACCGAACAGATGGCAGCGGTGGCATTGGATTAAATTATTAACTAGGATCTTCAGCAGAAGCCTTCAGCGGCAACACATGCTGAGTGAAGGGTGTTCTTCCCCATAAAATGAACCATCGAGTGCATGCCAGATCGGGTTGCTTCTAAGGAACGGATCCATGACTGTGTGCGCCAGCCGTATCTCCCACCCCGTGCAGATGAGGAGAGATTTCCATTTGTTCTCAGTATGTCGTGTGCCTCATCATTAAAAATTAATCCAGAGGCAGAAGAAAAAACAGAGCACTGTACTAATGAAGTTCTGGCCTATAGGGTGATTTTAATGTTCTTTTGTGAAATAACTGAATTCATGGATGATTACAGTCATTTTCCGTGACTGGTGTCATCTGGTGCGTGTGTTCTGTGGACAGCATCACCCCCATGTTACATCTGAAACATGCCCCATGTGTTTTAAGTAAAGGACGTTGTTAATTTTAGCAGGTCCCTATAACCTCTTGCTGCTAAATAGACACATTGTATTTTCTTGACCCAGAATGCTTGTATTGTATGATATTTTCCGATGCTCCTGATTAACTTGAAAAACTCAAAATGAATAAGAGTGAATGAATGGATCTAAGGGTTTAAAAGTTAAGTAGTTCAATCATACATAAGGACAATGAATAAATTAGTCATCTATGGTCTTCTATTTTAGATGTTAAAGTTGATTTTAAAAAACAACCTAAAGCTAATTGCATGAATAAGCAGTAATGAATAACCATTTATAGATAAAGCGGAGCTGTGGAATTTTTCCACTTTAAAAGTTAAAGTTCTTTTCAGAAATGCTTGGCATAATTATTTCATATATAATGGTGAGCAGAAGAACACTGTTAGGGCTCACATTTTCTTCTTTTCCATCCTTTTTCAATTTACAGGAACATAGTCATCGTTATTGATTATGTATTTCTTTTCAATTGATCAAGGATGCAGCCCATGTGCCTACATTCCTCACCAAAACCATGGTCATTTCTGTGTGTGCGCAGTGTTTGAAAATGTTCCTTTTTACTCAGTCTCAATATTGTGTAACAATGTAAATGTCTTTGGACTCCAAATAAAAACTTTTCTTTTTGGCAGCCCTGGGGATTGAACTCAGGGCACTCCACTGAGCTATGTTTGCTAGCCATTTTTATTTTTACGTTTTTTTTGGAGATGGGGTTTTGCCAGGTTTCCCAGGCTATCCTTAAAGTTGCAGTTGTCCTGCCTCCGCCTCTAGATTAGTGTGTCTCACCTTGCCCAATTTAAAACAAAGAGTTTTAATAATACTCATCTGGGCTTAAGGCATAGAAGAAGGCCTCGGTTGGGTGTGGGTAGGGCTGAGCAGGTGCAGTGGGTGACAAGATAGAGGCCATGACACTAGGATTTCAGGGCACTCGCTACAGCCCTGCCCTTCCGCCTTTAGATTTCAGCAGTTACTTATGGGTAGCTGGGGTTTACTTTTCTTTTTGGTGGTGGTGGTGTTCAGGATTGAACTCGGGGCCTTATGTGTGGTAAACATGTTCTGCTACCAAGTTCCATCCCAGCCCCTAGCTTTTAAAAACATAAGTATCCCTGGTTCTGAAAACATACGACAAGCTTAAGCTCCCTTAGCCAGAATGCGTGTAAGTAGAGGTTGCTCGGTTATGTGCTGCTGAAGCGAGCACAAGCGGAAGTCCCTTGGACCTCCAACCTTTGGAACATGTACGTACCCATTATAAGATATCTTGATGGGAGGCCTGAGTCTAGGCACAAAATTAACTTAGGTTTCATACGCGGCTCGTGCACATAGCTTGAAGGTCGCTGTTATCGCTGGTAAAAGCATCATAGGTGTGATACTTTTCATGCACTTGTGTTTGGAGTGTGGCCTGTCCCAGGGATCAGAGAAGAACTTTTCCTCATTGGTGTCACATGGGAGCGCAGAAAGTTGTTAAAGTTTGCAGCATTTCAAATTTTGAATTTTTAGATAAGGAATGCTCAACCTAGACTATTAAATAAAGGCTGATATAAGCCCGAGGGATAGAAAAGGCACCCACTGGCACCGCGTTCTGACCCTGCCTCAGCTCCGGGCCCTGTGTCTGTTTCCGTGCAGTGCCCAGACCCACCTTTCCCTCCTGAACTCCTTCGGGCTCCTTGTACTTGCGATCATCCTGTCACCGACGGCAGGCAAGCAAGGCTGGGGTTGGCCCCGCCAGGCGCTGCTCCTCTGTGCCACTGGCCTAGACCTTGCAGACCTCCTCGGGTCCCCAAATGTGTCCCACCTCTGCTCTTTTCCCAATATGCCTCTTTGCCTCTGTTCTGTAACAGCTATTTATCTTCTAAATGAAGCCTCTGCCCCAGTAGTAATCTCATGGTCGCAGCCCTCTGCCTGAGTGTCTTTATTGGACTGTCACTTTTCTCTTTGGGTGTCTTCCTCATTGAGCTGTGCATTTCCTAAGGTCACTAACCATGTGTAGTGCACTATTTGTTTGTTTGCTGTGTTGGGACTCTAACCCACCCCTCATCCATGCCAGGTAAGTATGTTCAACCAGTGGGCTGCATCCCTAGCTGTTTGACTTTCTTTTTACCTAGAGGTCCAACACAAAGAAGCTGATAAAGTGCTCAATACCAAATCGTTGAATGATTGAACATAAACATAGTTCTCATTAATATTTTCAAGATATAAGCCCAGTGTGGTGGCACAAAAATCTGTAATCCCAGCACTTGGGAGGCTGAGTCAGGAGGCTCTCCAGAAGTCAGAGGCCAGACTGAATTACTAGTGAGACCTTGTCTCACCTTCCCCAAATAGTAATAATATTTTAGGACATATACTACTTTGTAAAATAGTCCTATATATTTGCATTTTGCTAAATCTTTGCTAATACATTATATACCTACTCCCAGGAAGTAATCAAGTGACTATAGAATGACCAGGTGGTGGCTGGAAGAAAAATGGAAGTCATTGAATTCCATTTCAGGATACAAATATTGTAGGGTACAGAGTACTATATGATAGTAGTGGTAACAGAATTCTGAAATCCTAGGCCAGGAGAAGCCATAAGGATTCTTCAGGCAACATCAGTGGATGGTTTTTTGGGGATATTTGACTGTACTTTTGGAGGATGGTGGTTCACCATGAAGGTTTTTGTTATTTATGTATCCTCGTAAGGACCTGGGGGGCAGGATGTTACATTTGCATGATACTAAGTATCAGTATCCTTCCAGAACTTTATGCAGGCTAGCAAGGGAGGTGTTGGGACCCTGGGTTCTCGGTTTACTTTGGTATGTGTTAGCTTCTAAATCTCAACTCTCTCATTTTTAACAGGAATCAAATTATCTGCGATTATATCCCTAGTAGAAGTAAGAAAGGTTTTGTGGTGCACCTGGGGAAAAGGGCATTGCTTTAAATTAAACATGCCCAACTTGAGTAATGTGAAATTTGAGTAGAGGTTAATAATAGGGATTGAAAGACATAATTAGAAGATAGTGGATAGAAAGGAGGAGTCCTGTGGTCGGCAGCCCTTCTCTGTAAAGGTTTGGATAGTGAACATTTCTGATTTTTTTTTTAAAGATTTCTTTGGTACAGGGTCTCGTTCTGCAGCTTTGACTTGTAGTGATTCTCCTGCCTCAGCCTCCCCAGCACTGGGATTACAAGTGTGTGCCACCATGTCTGGTTTTGTTTCTGGTTTTGAGGGCCATACAGTTCCAATCATTGTCGCCATTGCAGCCCCCAAGCAGTTCCAGATCATCTGCTATCCAGAAGATGTGACAGCTGTATGGGTGAACCCTGAAATTTGATCTTCACAGAATTTTCACATCACAAAAATTATTACTACAATTTTTTCCACCCACCACTTGAAAACAGGCTGTCTGGATTTGGACCTGGGGCCATTATTTGCTGCCTTTTCTGCCTAACACTGACAAAGCCACTCAAGATTTAAAAGGAAATAAGGGAAAAACATAGAACAGTGATTTTAAAGGTAGACATCAAGGCTGGGGAGATAGCTTGGTGATTTCATTGCCTGCCTGGCAAATTAAAGGACCTGGGTTCAATCCCTGGTACCACATGCCATGCCAGCCCTGTACAGAGCCTGCTACTGAAGCTGGGTGTGGTGGCGCACACCTGTAATCCCAGCGCTGGGGAGGCTGAGACAGGAGGATCTGTAGGAGGCCACGCTCTGTAGTGAGACCCTGTACCAAAAAAATAAATAAAATATTTTTAAAAAGTTTTTAAAACTAGGCCTTTGAGGTAAAGCAAGAGTTTTCCAGACTAAAGAAGCCATCAGAGGCAGGAAAGAAGTCAGCATTGCGGGATATCTAGGCAACTCAAGAGCGGCTTGTGGTAGACAGGACGGCTGGACAGACAGAACACAGGAGCATTGCTACGTGTCGGAAGTGCATGGGCGACCACTGCAAATCTTTTTCAAAAGCTGCATGATGAGTTCTAGGAGAGAACAAAGAAAATGTGTTGTAGGAAGTGAAAGCAGTGAGTTCAGAGCAACCGTTGGAGGAGCTGGTGATTTAAGTCGGAGATAGACAGACCTACAGTTACAATGTCGGCAAAGCTGAGTCCTCTCCCTTAAGCCATGGACTTTTATTATGCTTACAGCTGCTTGGCCATCTCCTCAGAACTTATCAGTTTAACAAGCGCACACACTTACCCCATGCCGGGCACTGTCTGAGGACTTTACCCATACTCACTCTTTATGTTGGCCTGATAACTTTGTGATGTGCACCCTCTTACTCACTTCCTTTTATAGCTGAGAGAACAGTGGGGTGTGGAGGGATCCCTGCTCGTCTTATAAGTCGCCGGTGACCTGGCCAGGTGCTGTGCAGCTGGGGTCTTCGCTGTTAGGTTGGGCTGTCACGTTTCCCGGTTAGGAGCTGAATAACTTTAAAACTTTAGGCTCTTCCATAAGTAAGTGTGATGAAGAGGCATGCAGGTCATATGATAAAAACATGTCCCTGTGCTTATGCCTATACACAGAAATAAAGAGATGACAGCATTGTTAAGGGAAACTTTATCATTAATAAGCGCTCCACAAACACAACTTTATATGTATGCAAAACAATGAATAAATGCAATCATTTATTGGGTATTTTACCTGGGTTTATAGAGTTAGGGAGAAGCTCGGGATACTGCCCGAAGGACAAGGTGCCCAGGACTCTGGGATGGATGGGCGAGGAACAGCGTGGCGCTGTCTTCCCCCAGCCGTGGCTGCCCAGCATCAGACTTGGTATTGGAGGAGGGAGGAGCCTGCCCCGTGCCTGGATCCTGTACCCTGCATGTTTGAAGAGGGGGCGAGAGCAGTCCCGTGCCTGGTCCTGGGAGATTGGTGATGCCTCACGGCCTGGGAGCATCCTCCCTCTGGAGAAAGAGAGGCAGTGGGATTGATTCACTGTGGAGCTGATTCTGTTGCCATCAGCTCCGATTTAATGCAGCATGACCTGGCCGCTTCCTACCCAGGGCCCTTTCTGTGGTGCTCGACTTTGATTTCCCGTTGCATTTGCAGCCTGCTAACCCAGTGTATCATTTGCTTATTGTGGAATAGTGTAAGCTCCATGAGGGTGGGGTCTCGCCTGTTTTCCTTAGCGATCCAGCCCGGCTGAGAATGGACAGGCTTCACTAGGTGCTCAGGGTTTACTTCTCTAGTGCATGAGCTGTGTTCACTGCCATAGCTGTGCATGCCTGAAAAGCTCCATGGTGCTGACCAGAAGTGAGCACACTCAGGGCCTTGTTCTGGATGGGAAGCGTGTATAGAGACACTTAACCTCGACGTGCCTGTCTGTCCTGCAAGGAGCAGGGTGAGGTCACTTGCCCTTGAATTTGTTTTCTGAAGGAGAACTTTGCTCATTCACTCAAGGCAGCTGCCCAAGCTGATTTACTGTCTTAGGTGTTACCCATTTCCGTCTGCCAATGTAATTACCTTTAAGCAAAGCTACGTGAAGGGTGAACGCATGCAAGTTGCAAATCTGTGATGAGACCTACAGCACCGTGTGTTTTCTTGTTTGCTCTTGTTGTTCAAAAGCTAAGCTGGAAGGGCTGAAATGTTTGAGGAGGCACGGTTCCAAAGTTTTCCCTAGAGGGAGCCCCTTCTATAAATTTCATTCTTTGACTAAGAGCTTTTGTTATAAACTAAATGTTTTGAATTAGGGGATTATTACATTTTTCCATTCAGTTACAAGTCTGGCCCAAAGCTATGGAATAAGAGGTTGTCTGAGTTGTTTCAAAAACTGCCATCAAGTCGAGCTGGGGGATGTGGCGCTGTCCTGTCCCTTTGTCCTTTTTGTATCTCTTGATCTGTGTTCTCTTTTTCATTCCACCTGGATTTGGTTTTGCCCGTGCTTCCTCGCGCGCATTTCTGACTCATCCCTCGGTGTTTGTTTCCCCATTTCTCAGAGGTGGCTTTCAAATGGGCCCAAGAAACAACTCCCTGCAGTGGGTTGGAGTTTGAGGATAACCCACACCGGGTTTGAGACTTATGCCTGGGGAGCAGTTGTGAAATTGTTAAGCTAGGTGCTCAGGTGAGAATTACAATCAGGCTCAAGATGAAAATGATCAGGGGCCCTTATCTAATTTCTCATTTGGAGCAGAGAAGTTGTGTTCTTTTTCATTTATTTTTATTTTGGTACCAGAAATCAAACTCAGGACCTTGCGCTTGCTAGGCAGGCCCTTGTACTGACGGAGCCATATCCTTGGCTGTGTTGAGGTTTTTCAAAAGTTGAGGGAGCTGGATAATAGGACGATTACACTTGGGAACACAGGTTACTGGTACTGGTAGGAGCCTAGGCATCCTCATTAGCATAGAAATGACCTCGGCCACCCTGCAGGACTCCTTAGAGAGTCTTCCCTGAAGCTGTACCGCTTACAAACGCTCCTCTGGTCTGGGAGGCAGGGCCCAGGGGCGTGGTCAGCAAACAATAGTTTGGTTCTTTTTTCTCTCTGGTCAGTGTCAGTTCAAATCCCGTATCCCACACACCCGGAGTTAACTGGAAAGTCAAAGAATCAGTGTGGCGTTGCTCTCAGACTTGCCGGCTCCTGTCAGACGACCTGGATGTTCACAGGGGCCTGCTTGAAAGCGGGGAGCGCGCTTGTTCAATCTTGATTTCCGAGGAGGAAAAAAAATCTACTGTTTCGGTGGACTCCAGGGAGGGAGGGGCTTATGGCCTTTGCCGAGAAGGTGGCTGAATGAGCGCGGGGCAGAAAGCCTCCGGTGGCTATCATGCAAATAAGAGCGCGATTGGCTTTCTCTTTGCAAGCCTGTTGTTTCTGGCTGCTCCCAGCCTTTAAGATTAGGTTTCATGGGAGTTTTTCAGGTTCAAGGACTGCTAATGGGTTGTAACTGCCTGACAATAAACTCAGCCTTAGAGTTCCAGTCCAAGGGCAGGACACGCGGAGGAAGAGGTGTAGAATCTGGGGCGGGAGAGTGCACCGTACCACCTGCCTGCGGGACTGAGATTTTTATGTGGTTTGCATTCCTGAACCGCATGTAGGGGCTCCAGACATGGTGGTGTTCATCAATGCGAAGATTAAGTCTTTCATTAAGCTTTTTAAGAAGAAAAGTAAGTAGTACCTTTTCTCCTTCTGCC
>NW_004524600.1:12084726-12088633 GCF_000260255.1 Octodon degus | reverse complement strand
GAGAGAGAGAGAGAGAGAGAGAGTGTGTGTGTGTTTGTGCTAGTGCTTGTGTGTTTTATGTGTTTCTCTGTCCTTTCTGAGCAGAGGAATTAGAGTGTGAAGCAACTTAATTGGCTTGAGTTGAATTCCGCTCTCTGCAGGTTGTTTAAATGCCGCAGACTTTCTTGACAACAGGCTGGTGTTAGGGGCTCTTTGCATGTCTTATTTATTTATGGTTGGGATTTTAAGTGACTCCACAGCTTTTGTGCTTCTCAAAAGAAGTCTTTAAAGGAAGGGGAAATCTCCGTGTTAACCTCATTTCCCTCGATACACAGGGCAGCATCGTTCTGGATCCTTTCGCCTGTCCTCTAGCTAATGTGTCACCCACACATTCTCCGTGGGGCTGGCTGTGGCACTGTGTTATATGTTTAAAAGCTCAAGGTCAGACTGTCTAGACAGCCCAGTGAGTGCTGTGAAGCCCGGGGCTTTTGTGCTGGCCTCACTGTGTACTCTCTGTGGGTTTAAGTTTAATCCAGGTGCTCCTTCATGCCTTGAGAATATAATTTTTCATAATCATAAGGTTTTCTTCCCATGTGGTTATTGGCTTATTTCAGTGTAATTTTTGCATCAGCGACTTCAACTGGATTCGTTTGCAGGGGTGGGGACACTGGTGAGAACAGGTTTGGAAAAAGCAACAATGAAACCCCCCTCCTGCCCCCTCCTCTTTCAGTTCTCAGGCTGGCTTTTCAGGATCCCTAAAATCTGCCCTGGCAAGAGCGAGTTAGACCAGGGAAGAGACAACTACTGTTTCCAAGCAGCCAGTTGGTGGCTGTGCCCTGGGGCTGATGGTAGGGCGATTACACAGACTCTGATGCCCTGGCTTGGGTTTGATTGTAACTGGCAGAAGGGAAAAAAAGTTTTCCCTTTTCTCTGAAGTATGGTGGCAAATCTTTACGATAAGTGGGCATTGACACATTGTAATGAATGTTGTGATGACCTCTGGGAGCTTCTGGGGAACCACTTGGGCACCATTGCTGGACTCTGAAATGTATTCGAGGATGAAGCCAGGTCTTGGATCTCGCACACAGAGGTGGGTAGTTGTATGCACAGGCGAAACATTTATTCTGCAAGAGATTACAGGAAACATTAGGTTCCTAATTTATATGCTGCTTTTGTCAAACATTGTAGGCAGAAAGCAGATAGGGCATTTTGGCTTTAACTTGATATCTAATTCTCAGTGTCCTATTTAGCAATTCATAGGATTTTAAAATCTAGTAGCAGTAGGAAAGGTAGTTTTTGAGGTGAGAGCTAAATTATGGCATAAAGTTAGAGGGAGGTTGAGAAAAACATAGCTCTTTCTTAATGATTTTTTTTTCTATATTTTTAGGGAAGGGTCTACAGGGTGTTCAGGGTCTCACTACTAGATCGGACTTGTAGTGATCTGCCTATTTACAGCCTTCCAAGTGCCGGCATTACAGGCATGAGCCACCATACCCAGTCTCAATTGCTGTCTCAGTGTACCCTGGGGGTGGGGTCAGCATGGCAGGCCCAGGGATCGAACCCCAGCCCCTGCACCTGCATGCAGGCACTTTAATCCACTGAGCTATTTGTCCGGCCCCTCTTAGTGATGGTTTTCAAGTTAGGGACTCCTTCAGAATAATGTCCCCTGTCCCTTCCACCACCATGCTTTACACAGGTTGCTCCATGAGCTAAGAGCTTTACATAAATGAGTTCATTTGATTTGGGTGTCTGGGGGGCAGACTGAACCCAGGGAGCTACATCTCCAGCCCTTTTATTATTATTTTACTTTGAGGCAGAGTCTCACTAAGTTGCCCAGGCTGGTCTTGAACCTGCAATCCTCCTACCTCAGCCTCCCGCACAGCTGGGATTACAGGTGTGCACCACCAGGACAAGCTGGTTCCTTATAGCAGCAGTACAGCTGTGCTGTGGGCTATTTTTAGGAAACAGCTTCAAGTCGACCCAGTAGTTTGTGCATGTCTTTTTGCTGTATGTGGACAGTCTGTCCCTTGAGTGTGTTGCTAGGGCCACATTCTGTTGTGGCAAAAGGTGTTTGTGGTGGAAACTGTAGCTGAGTTCAGAGTCGGGACTGGCCTGACTCACAACTCCAGAGTCTGCTGACTTTGCAGGAGTTAACCTTGACGACTCCCAGAGCCACCTCAGCATGGGGTGGGGGCTTTCTCTTATCTCTTTCTCTGGTTTCTCTGGTGCCTAGGTCATGAGGCAGATCTACAGAAGGTATTTAAAAATTGCTGACAAATTTGTCTGGGTGTTCTCAGCTTCATTTAGGGATTTGTCCATACTCTAGCTAAGGTAGTGTTGTCAGAAAAAATGAAATAAAGAGGTCTCAAGCCCTCGTGTAATGAAAGGAAATTATTTTAGAGATTTATCTTAATCTCAGAATTGCCTATTATTTCTCCATCTAATGCTTTGAACTCTTGTGTTGGAAAATAATTGACTTGGATTGTGTTAAGAAATCAATCGTGTTGTAATTTCTTAAGAACATTTTATTATAGATGTATTCTGTGAAAGCAAAAATTAGAGAACTTTTGATAGCACAAATGGATCTCCGTATCTATTATACCATTCCATGTATTAAGCTGAATGCTGATGAGGACTTTATAACAATTTTTAAAAAAATTTATAACAGTGATGTCAACGCTGTAGCTGGGCACAGCGACACCCCCCTGTGACCCCACCTCAGGGAGGCTGAGGCATGAGGGTCATTTTGAGTTTAAGGCCAGACTGCACTGCAAGAAGAGACCCCCCCAAAAAAAAAAATAATAAAAGAATGCTATAGATGGGGAAGATCCAGTCTCAACCTCCTGGCAGAAAATCTCTGTTAAGAGAAGCTAATGTTTGCTGGTGCAATGGCTTCCTGCCATTGAATAACCAGTCTTGGTCGTGGTGGTGGAGTTCAGTAGGAGCTGGAGGTCTCTGTCAGCTTTGTCACTTATTATTCTAATTTGGGAGTGCTAGAGGGCTGACACCTGGGAAGCAGTCACATGAGGAAATAATTCTATGAAACATCGCATGGAAGATAGACAGTTCCAGCTTCTCACACAGGGGCAACATGGCGGGCAAGGCCCATGGAGTCTACGGTTAAGTCTCATTCAGATCTTGCTCCAGGCCTCTGGGCTGGGTCTTAGCTGTGAGTGCTCAGACCCCAAGGCCTTATCTTGATGGGACAAACTGGGGGTCAGTAGGCTTAATTTGACATCTGAATTTGTTCTTTGTTTCTCCAGCTGTTTCCAACCTAGATGAGGAGAGTCGCTGGACAGTCCACTACACAGCTCCATGGCACCAGCAAGAGAACGTGTTCCTTCCCAGCACAAGACCGCCCTGTGTGGAGGACTTGCACCGCCAGGCCAAGCTCAACCTCAAGTCGGTGTTGAGGGGTGAGTAAGATGCACCGTCCCGGGCTCGAGTGACTGTTCGAACTGCCTGTAGAGCTGGATTGCCCTCTGTGAAAGATCTACTTGTGGTGAATAGATAATATGCCACACTTTCATAAATAAAACCTAATGTATGCCAGAGGTGCTCTGGTCCCCGGGGGAACTCGCTTATTTACAGATAGGCAAACCTGTCTTCCAAGAAGCCACTCCTGCTTTGAAACCCGCAGGCTGCATGTTTAAACCTCTTGTGCCCCTCGAGTCCAAAGAAATTCCTGCTGACACAGGAAAATTTGCCACTGCCTTTTAGAAGTGACTGTTAGTAGTCAAAGCAGATTTGTTAAGGTTGGTCGTCTTAGTGGTTTGGTCTGTTTGATGTAAGTTCAGGCAGGTGTGCCCTGCCTGCAGGCTCCTTGCCCTGTTTATTTCTCTCTCTCTCTCTCTCTCTTTCTCTCTCTCTCTCTCTCTCTCTCTCTCTCTCTCTCTTCTTCTTCTTCTTCTTCTTCTTCTTCTTCTTC
>NW_004524600.1:12079135-12084501 GCF_000260255.1 Octodon degus | reverse complement strand
TAAGCAGTTTCATTACTGTCTGCACTGACCATATTAGTGGTTTATGAGTGGCCCAACACAGTTGCTCTTCGCTCAGTGGGCCCAGGCCAAGTGGTTGGGTACCCATTGAAGGAGGCCGACGTATAGACTTGGAAGCAGTCCGAATGGTTGGATTTGTTGGCAATTGAGTGGCACCAAGCCAGGCTCCCCAGAACCAGAGATCTGCAGGCAGATTGGCAAGCTAGGCAGTAGTCAGTAGAACCTATAGGAGGAATGTATCCCCATGTGTGATGTATTACTCTCACTCTTACTTCAACTTGTCACTGTTATAAAGAATAAATGTATGGTACAGAAAGCTTGCAAAGGTGACAGAGAAGGAAGAGAATTCTTTAGGGAGAAAGGAGTCATTTGTACAACGCAGAGACTGTTTCATGAAACAAGGAAGTAAAGTTCTTATCCTAGCAGATTTATCCTACCATACAATCTTTGGGACATAATTAGACAAAGAATATTTATCATTTATCTGAAGTTTAATTAAACTTCATTGCATTTAGTTGTAGAGCACGTAAACCCAGGAGAAATTCTGACACTGCTTCAAGGAGACATAGCATGAGTCCCTCTTTAATTTTTTTATGGGAAGTTTTACTTCTGTATGGGTCGTCTAGTAGATGAGTCCTCCTTTGGGGTGTGTTGCTGGAGGGCATTTATTAAACACTTAGCTGGAATACCAGCCAGAGCTGAGCTGTTTATACCCAGCGTCGTACTGGATCCTCACAGGAATCCCGCTCCTCACCTGCATCGTGCCCAGATGAAGACACAAATTTGCAGCTTGCCCAAGGTCTCAGGAGTTAGGCAGCAGTAGGACCAGGACTAAACATGGACAGTCTTGACGCTGTAAGCCCGCTTCTTAGCTGGTACGCTAACATAGCTGGGTTCCTCAGCTGTTTGTTAGAAATCTACTGGTCTGCTTGTTATATAGGTCTTGCTTTATCTTGGTCTTAACCATCCAGCAGAAAAGTATAAACACAAGGTAAAAAACGTAAAACCATATTAATGTGCTGAGCTGTAAAAGGCTCAAGTCAACAACTTCTGACATTGCTAGTCCAACGGGTGACCCACTACTATTACGGACTACTGGACTATATTGGGTCATTTTGCTGAATTCACATACCTACAATATTTAAATGGCAATGGAATACCCATCTCCGACAAAACTAACCAAAAAAAGGGGAGACAAATGAAGGACCATTTTGTATCTGTATATACAAAATAGGCTAGATATACAGTTACTTTCTCTTAATTCAATGAGAAGAAAGATGTGTACTAAAAGTGTTTGGACAGGATATCATGTCTGCATCTTGTACTGTGAATTACCACTATGAAGACACCAATATGCAATGTATCAATTATTGTAACTGTCCTAATTGGTTTTGAAACTGTCTCGTTACTATTTGTTTCTCAATAAAATTAATAAATAAAATTGAAATATCAAAATTAAAAATTATGTTAAAACTAGGAAAAAGACATCTATTGGTCTGGCTGAAGTACAGAACCTAAAAGCAGAGCCCTAGAAATTATTTATTTATTGTTGTCCTTTTGAGACAGGGCCTCACTATGCAGTTCAGACAGTCTTGCACTCCCTTTGTAGCCCACGTTGGCCTCAGACTCACAGCAGTCCTCCTGCCTCAGCCTCCCAGGTGCTGGGATTACAGGCATGCACCACCACACCCGGCTGAACCCTAGGAATTTCAGCTTGTACCTTTAATATAAATCACAATGTGGAAGATGCCAAAAATTGCTCTGTGGAAGTTCAAGAAAACAGTATCAACTTGAAGACAGAATAATTATCAGTAGACTCACCAGAGTTTTGCTTTCTATTCTTTTTTTTTTTTAATTTTATTTATTTATTTATGTGTGTGTGTGTGTGTGTGTGTGGCCAGCTCAGCCCACCAGGGGGCGGGGCTGGCTGGCATGTGGTGCTGGGGGATTGAACCGCGGTCTCTGTGCTTTGCTAAGCTTGTTCTAAGTAGGTGCTTTAGACCACTGAGCCATCCCACCAGCCCCCATTGCTTTCTATTCTGAGCAGAACTACACAAACATTTTGTGTCATAGCCCTGCTTTGTCTCTCTTTAATATAATTATATATATATATATATATAATTTGTTATAATTATTTTTAATATATATATATATATATATTTTTTTTTTTAGATAGGGTGCAGACTAATCTTAAACTCACTGTGTAGCCCAGGGTGGCTTCTAGCCCACAGCAGTCCTCCTGCCTCAGCCTCCTGGGTGCGGGGATTATAGGCAACTCTTTCTTGAGCATTTATAATGCTTAGATTATGTTGTGCATCTGGCAGCATCTCTTGTCTTCTAGTTTTAGCATCAGACTGCCCGGAAATGAGGGCGTTACAATGTTTCCTTTCCCTTTACTCCGAGTGACCTCACTATCTGGTGACTTCAGGCTGAGCAGAAGGAGTCAGTGGAGCCCCCCTGTAGGGCCTTGGCGCTGAGCTTTCAGCTTCATTCTCCTCATGATGCTGGTTGCTTCATGTTCCTAAATCCAAAAAACTTTCTTCTAAACCCCTTCAGTTCCCAGGAGTGCATCTTTCAGGTAAACTGCAAGAGGGGCTTTTGTTGTTGTAGCCCCCCTAATGCTAAGACTTGGAGTGGCCGATGCAGCGGGTGGTGGTGTCTGCCCCGTGTCCCTCTGGCTCCTCTGCCCATGACTGTGGGGACTGACGCTGGGGAAGGCGTGTGTGGCTCGCCCATGCAGGCCGGCTCTTCTGATCACCTTCCAGGAAAGTGTGCCTCACCGCTCGCGTGTGCGTTCATGTCCCGGGTCAGAACTCGCCTCCTCTTAGAGACCAAGTGTATGAATGTAGATGAACACTTTTGTTTTCTTTCCACTCGGTACCTGCATGGGAAGGCTCACCACCAGCTTTGCCTCAACTTGAATTTCAGCTTAAAAAGATGGATGGCTTCATGATTGCGTGGTGTCCTCAAAACGTTCGTCAAAGGGATGCTCTGTTCATAAAATTATTAACTTTGGAAATTCTTGTGCTCAACTTTTAAAGACAGGATTAAGAAAACCCTTAAGGGGTTTGAGGTAAATAACTTTATGAATAGCGGCTGGGAAGAGTGACACGAGAGAGCTCTGGGTCCTTGTATCTTTCACTATTTACTTGAGTGATGCTCACAGAAGTTTGGGCTCTTCCACATCGTCTGAGCAATCTTAGGCAAACAGCGGGCCAATGCCGGCTGCCTCCCCGGCAGCAATGGAAATAGATAACAATCGAGAGAGACACCCAGCCGCTGAACGCCCTTGAATATGTACACTGCTGCTCCAAGCTTGGCATTATGTAAATTCTCATACTAAATAATTCAACCTCGACATTGTTTACTTAGAAATATAGGAAGGCAGCTCACTAGTCGCGGTGAGTTTGTGTGCTTTGTTCCTCCTTTTACTCTTAGTATCTGTGATAGTAAGGAGGGAATGTTCAATAATTGGTGCGTGCCCTTCACCACCGTGAAATACTTCCTGCCTGAATTATCCTGTCCATTTTTATGTGTGGTCCTCTCCTTGTAAGGACCACACAACACAAAGGGAAATGATACAGTGAGTAGCAATAGATCAGTAACCAACTGTACGCATAGATGTTATATATTTATATATGCAGCTATGAGTGATTTGTGCTAGCTTTGTATGTACTACTTGTGGTCTGCCAGGACCCATGCATTTAATTTAATTTTTTTTTTTTTTTTAGGATTTTTTTTTTTTTTTTCTCCAAATGCCTTCAGGGCAGGTTTGGCTGGCTGGAGTGTTATGGGGATCGAACTACAGGAACCTGAGGCTGAGGCTGACAGCTTTGCGGAAGCAGCCACTTAAAGAACTGAGCTAGGGCCAGGCCCCCTAATTTTATTTTTTATAAAATAAAAAGTACTTAGGCAAAATTTTTAGTTGTAAACATGTAAGTATTTGTAAGTAAACAAATTACTTTTCAAAGTGCTTGGGAGAAAAGGTTCTTATAGCCCTGATTACAAATGGGCATTTTCCAAGCGTCCCATTGGGTAACAGGTTTTCTGTCCTCTCTGCTGGGCTGAATGCCTTCTCTCGCTTCTATTGGTGGGCTGCTCAGCTCTTCAGTGGGTTCCAGGCTGTCCGGCCCCTAGAATTCTGCTGTAAGCCCCCATGCTTTAATGGCACATGTGCAGCAGCCACTTGGGAACTGGGTCTTGCTCAATTAACAGTGTCCTTGGGTTTCTGGGGAGATCTAAGAGAAAGCAGGACTTGCCTTCCTGGAGAATTGTGGACCCTGAGCACGATTCTCATGTACACGGGTCACGTGCTCTTCATGCCGTGAGGCCACAGAAGCATGGAGTACACAGTTGACAAATTCCCACCGCACTTTTAAAAATGCATCAAGTCCTCTGGACCCGTCTGTAGCAACTGCAGGCTAATGCAACATGGAAATGTTTGGTGGTTGGTCGAGTGACTCAGGAAGATAGCTACTGGAAAATATTTTCTGAAAAGGCTAAGTTTAAGTTATTACCTGAAGGCAGGCAATAGACAACCAGGAATCGGTACTGTCATGGGTTCTGTACTGTGCCAGGAAATTTAACCTGAAGTTTTGAAGGGCTGAGCCTGCTGGTGTGCATGCAAAGACCCAGCAGTGGCAGCTATGGTGGAGCTGCATGCCTGTAACCCCAGGGTTCTGGAGCCGGAGGCACGGGGATCACTGTGAGTTGGAGGCCAGCCTGGGCTCTATAGATAGTGAGTGCAAGACTAGCCTGAAAAAACATAACTATCTCAAAAACCGAAACCGAAAGAAAACCCTATAGTGCAAGGGAAGTGTATAGGAGGCATGGCACATAGAGAGACGGGGCTGGTGGGGCATTGGGAACGCCCTCCCCCACCCTCGCATGTGCCCACCCCCACACTGCCAGGGAGATGGGCTTTCCAGATGTGTAAGCTGGCATGGGGAGTACTAAGGCAGGTGCTGTCCAACACTTGGCACCAGAGCCATTAAGACCTCTTGTGTTGGCTGGTCTCTGGAAGACTTGGTGGTCACACTCTTAACTGGAGTATCTTGGTTTTGATTTGTTGTAGTTACTGGAGCTGTGGGTGATTATTTACTGCTAATGAAGAGTCAAGCATGACTGAGATTTAAAAACAGTGTTTTGTTTTTTGATGGAACAAGACAGCTGGCCTGCAGTGCATAGTCAAGTTTTGGGGTTTTGTTTTAAGACAGGATCTTGCTGGTAGCTCAGGTTAGCCTTGAACTCACTAAGTAGCCCAGGCTGGCCTTGAACTCATGGCAGTCCTCCTGCCTCAGCTTCCCAAGTGCTGGGAGTACAGGTATGGGCCAGCATGCCCAGCCCCC
>NW_004524600.1:12065439-12077577 GCF_000260255.1 Octodon degus | reverse complement strand
AGCAAAATATTCAAAAAGAATCCAGTAGTCCGTAGCAGATCCACTCTGTTTCTCTGACCTTTCCCAACACCAAACCTACTCTGAGGTGATTATATCAACCTTTCCTTGTTGTGAAGAGGCCGTGAGCATCTGGGTTTAATGAGGAGCCCTGGCTGTCATATCTTTGAGTCTTGGGCACATGGGTCCCTGGGAAGGCGCAGATATCCTCTGTGTCTCTGGCTGTAGTGTCTCCTCCTCCTGGGGTCTACTTCTCACAGGTCTGAGCGGGAGATGCCTTCATACGTCTGGCCTTGTGGACCCTAGTTGGGAGCTCTCTTTCAGAATGCTGTCTCCTTGCCTTGTTCAAACCACACTGAATATCCCTATGGATTTTCCCATTTTTTAAAAAAGATATGTAGCATAGACATACACAAAACGTATACAGCTTGACAAACAGATACAGCACAGGCATCTATGTAGCCATTCCCAGGGTCAAAAAAGCCCGTGATCTAAATTCTTTATTTTTGAAAATAAATTTTTTTATTTAAAGAATTTCATGTGACTTAATACTCATTAAGGTCACTTTCATGAGGCTGTCTTCAGGGTAGTCCTTTTTAAAAGAACTGGCACTTAATCTAGTCATCCCCTCTGCCTTGCCATGGCTCTTCTATCTCCACTTGAATTATGGACAACGACAACCTCAGATAATGATTGTGGTCCTATATCCAATTTCTTCCGGCAATTTACATTTTTGGAGCCTAGAATTGGAATTGTGCACAGTATTTGTATTTAGGCACATGATCTAGATTCTGTATTATTCTCATTTGTAATATTGGAAGTCAACATTTTTCAAAGTATTAGGCCAAATATTACCGGCCTCCTTGTCACCACTGTAAATGTTCACTGTGATGGAAGCGTGACCTGGGTCTCAATTTTAGCCACACTGACCCACTCTGGACACCAGTCAACAGGGCCCATTCCAATCCAGAATGAGGCATTATGTGATCTAAATTTTAGATGCTTCCTGTTCTTGCTTTCTAATAGAAAGGGTCTGGGTTTAATGAAAAGCGTGTGCGTCACATCTGAATTCCAGGAATAAACTGTTGTATGTTCAGTGTGTGTTATATCAGTTTAATTTTGAGTTTGTTTCTTCAGCAATTTGAGCTTGATTTTACATCTATAAAGATCCTAGTATCTTTTTGTAGGAGGACAACGAATTTGTACATGTGAAGCATCTCGAGGTGCCTGCCGCTCATTGTAGCAGCAGTGTTTGTAGAGTGCTTGTTTTAATTTATGAAGAAGAAATACAGACATGAGCTATATTGCAGCCTTCACTGTGGGGAGGAAGACAGAGCTAGCTAAGGGAACAATGTTGGATGACGTGGCCCTCAGGTTCCTTTCAGCCACACGAGCAGATGTCTCTTTCCCATTCACCTGCAGGGAACCTTCTGGTCCCTCCAGATCTGAAGACAGGCAGTCTGCGGCCTGAGAAATGGGGGGGTGGGGAGCTGTTGATGCAAGTCCAGCTGAGCTGTGCAGACCTCAGACCCCAGGGTCAGGGAGGAGACGTGCCCCCAGCGGTGTCCTTGCCATCACCCTTGACTTTCTGAAAGGTCACTAGGCAGGGTTCACCTGAGAAAGAAAGCTCACGACGGTCCTGGACAGATTTGGCTTCTCCAGCCTGTTGATTTAGGAGATGCAGCTTCGCTCCTTGTTGCCTACAAGTGTTAACTTCACAGTTGCTCCTAAAACTTCTTCTCATCCCTGACTTTATGAACATTCAAATTAGTTTATGAGGAAGAAAGGAAACATTATGTGGTGTGGCGTGTGATTGTTTTCTCTCTGGTGTTTGGTGCTTATTTTTAGGGCTGCAGTAGGCCGTTAGTAACTCAGACTTTAAAAAAAATAAAGGGCGCGGCTTGTACAGCTCAGGTAGAGAAAAGGCTGAAAGCACTGTGACAGTGACTAACCATTGGGCTTGGGTGTGGGTTTTGTCTTGTTCATTCCTTTCCGAAGGCTACTCGTAGCACTGATGTATAAAAGCAGAAGGTAGAGTATTTTCAGCTAAAGAAAAAATCACATTAAATTTTTTATAGGCAAAATCATCAAACTACTCTATTCATTTGTGTGCTGTTTTAGGTCATTTTCTAACTTAAATAAAAATAGGCATGGAATTATGGAGGCTGGAGGAATGGCACATGATCCTGGCGGGGGGACCCCACTGAACAGAGGCAGGAAATAGAAATAGAATTTGTCTCATTTTGCTAAGCCATGGTGGCGCTGCCGTCTTGTACCACTGTCATTTACTGTCCTCGAAGGTGAGACGGAAGCCAGGGTTCTGGCCCTGGTGGTGTCGGTCGGCAGCTCTGGGACACTGGGAGTCACATTATATTTTCGTCCTTGGCTTCATTCTCTGGAAAACAATTTATGCTCTCACTTCCTCCTGAACTCTAGAATGCTGATTAGCTTCTCGGTGCTTACCCTAGCTCTGTCACCACCTGCTGAGTCTAAGTCCAGATGTACTGGGTTGTCTAAAATCAAGGTGTGTTGACACAGAAGTGTTCTGAGCAGGTGTCCCAAGTGAGTCATGGGGCGGGCGGCAGAGATGAATGGCTTAGTTGCTTTCTGCCTGCAGCTTACAGCTTACAGCCAGTCGGGGAGATAAGGCATCTATCTGCCCTGGTGACGTGGGTACAGGGTTGGTGCTGGTGGTCCACTTGAACTTCACCCCACCTCTGGGTGTTGTCTTTAAAGCATAAATTTAACCATGCCTCACCTTGCTTAGAAATTCCTTCTGGGCTCCTGTTCGCGGGCAGGAGAGAACCTAATCTCTTTAGGATCTGAGAGCCTTGGGGAGCTATCCCCCGTAACGCTGCACTGGCCTGTCCTCCTCTGTGGCCCTCTCTTGCCCACGCACACATCTCTAAGTTTCACCAGTGTTCTTCATCCTGCACTCTGATGTGAAGAATAAAGTCCCTCCGTGGGGTGCTAGCTTGTTCTGTCCTTCTCTCCTTCCAGCGCACTCCCCAATCTGTCCCTTCTTCTTTGGGAACTATGTATGGCCCTTCACACCTGGCTGGTGCCTTCTCTCTGCTGAGAATCATCCTTTGGAGGTGCCATCCCCCCCCCCAGCCCACCTGGGCTCCGCTTGTCCCCACACACCCGCATCCTTCAGTGAACCTCATGCCCGGCAGTGAGTGCTAGGCCGCGCTGCTGCGCACCAGGCTCCACACCTCCTCCCCCTGACAGCAAGGCCCTGGGAACGGGACCTGAGGGTTCCTCCCCCACTCTAGGCATTCCAGCACACCATCCTTCCTGTGGGTTTGTAGGTCCTGCTGTGGGTGCAGGCCCTGAGGGTGTGTGGAAAAGTTACCTGGGACAAACATCTGAGTCCAAGCTAAGAACTGCTGAGACCGCAGGAGTGACCTGAGCAGGGAAGGAGAAGCGTGGGCGCTGGGGCTGGGGACCCAGGGCTGGGGGAAGCCCCCAGGAGAACAGCTGGGGAAGATGAAGTCAACCAGGAAGAAGGGAGGTAACACAGGCAAGCTAGAGGCTCAGCGGTTCTGACCTCAGTCCCTGGAGGGAGCCAGAGAAGAGTGGCTGAGGTAGAGCCAGCTCAGGTTGAGGTTGTTCATTGTGTGGTGGAAATGTGGGCCTCTTACACTGATGTTCTTTGGTGGAAAGGATAACATTATTTGGTGCAGGCTTAGTGCTTATGAATTTTTTTTTAATATATATCTGGGGATTTTTGTGATTATTTTTTGAGACAAAGTCTCTGCTTTGTAGTCCCAGGCTGGCCTTAAACTCGCAGGGATCCTCCTGCCTCAGCCTGACAAGTGCTGGGACTGTAAGTGTGCACCATCAGGTGTGACAATGCTGCTGAATTTAATTAGGTTGTCTTCCCAAAGAAAAATGATGTAATTGAAGACTTTTACGTTTAGCATTCCTTACACTTCGAATTTTTGTCCTTGGGGAAAGTTGCCCAACCTGGTAAACAAAAAAGGGATTAAATCCCCTGCTGGGAAAGAAAAGAGCAAAGACCAAAACAGCAGATTAACAGATTAACAGAGTGGAAGCCATACACAGAAAGCGGCCACGGAGTTTCTGTGGGATTTGGTGGCTTACACAAACTCTTGAAAGTATGTCAGCCCCGAAGGAAGTTCTTGCCTCAGCACAGTCAGCCTGTGAGAAGGAAGCCGGGTGCACCACCACGGAAAGCAGTAACAATCACTGCCCGCTCAGGGGGAAGGGAACTTTTTGCTTTTTTAAAACATGGTAACCAACACACAAAAGATAGACTGGCAAAGACATTCAGATGATCCAGGTCTGAACAAAGCGCGGTGAGGTGCTTAAACAAAGGCTTTTTGTTTTGTTTTTGTGCCCAGAGCCAGTCTGCTGTCTCAGCGATTCTATTTTAACTCCTGATAAAGTCACTCGAGTGGCCTCTCCATTTCACTCGGTGCCGTGTAGAAACGCTACGTGGACCATCCTGGGGTGAGGGTTGTTATCGCTCCCCCTGCACTGGGCCACTGGAGCTGGTGCAGAAACTCTGCCTGCCGCCACTTGATACTGAGTAACCTTGGTGATGCTCCTCCATGGCCAGCCACAGAGCTGCTTTCTGATGTGAAATGAGATCGCTCCCAGCTGGCTGCGCCCGGTGGTGCCCAGCTAGCGCTCGCAAACCCGCTCTCGCCCGCGTCAATCACGGGCACTAGCAAGCGCCTGCCTTCATTTAAATCAGGTGCAGTTCCTCAGCTCTCCTAACTGAATTCGGGTATGTGACGAGAAGAAGTGTTAAAAATGGGTTTTCCATGAAGGCAAACGACCATTTAATAGTAATTTTTTCCATGGCCTGCTGTAAAAACCAAAACTGGTAGTTATCCAATAGCTTAAGTACTTAATTCCATTTTGTTAGGAATTAACCAGAGAGAGAGACAGACAGAGAGAGACAGAGAGAGAGAGAGAGAGAGAGAGAGAGAGAGAGAGAGAGAGAGAGAGATTAACCAAACTGGCCTTGTGAAAGAAAAAGTTCTTCTGTATAAGTGATATTTAATGTCACTGAGGGAAATACTGCTTCTGGGACAGAGGGAATAAGCCCTTTTCTGGTACTACCCTGTGTCAGCAAGTTCATTTCCAGCATGACTGCACTGGGGACCACAATTAGTAGTGTATTTTCTTCCTGTGACTCCACCTTCCCTATCCTTTATTTTACCAAATACAAAATGGTAGATTGAAATGAGAAGCCCTGGGCATTGTATTCTAATCATTTGCAGGTGGCCTGCTTGTTGTTTTTCTTTCTCCCTTGGCAGGGAAGCCTGACCATCTCAAAGGTGGTGTTCTGCCTCAGGTTCCCCTCTCTGCCACCCCACTCCTCCTCAGAACCTGTCCTCAGTTCTCCTGTGACCACCGTCCTGCTTGACCAGAAAGCCTCTGAGAGTTGCCCACACTGCAGTTCACTTTTTAGCTGTAGATGTGATTGGTTTCCCTGAATTTCCCCGGGCTAAATTTCTTGGGCTGGCCACACTGCCTGAGCACTGAGGATCAGTTTCAGCTTCTCATCCACCCCACCTCTCTGCCTCTGTCCTTTTACTTCTTGAACTTTCGAGAGTTTTTCCAGGGTCCATGTAACGGGAGGGCGTAGTATTATGTATTGATGCTGGTCCCAGCCCGAAGCCCTGAGAGTGTGATTTAGTACTGACAGAGCAGACCCCAGCTAGAGGGGAGGTCATGGGGCTCACTCGAGGTGGAAAGCGTGGCCTGGATACAGTACACTGGGTGTGTGAGGGGTCCCTCTGCTGCATCACGATCCTCACAAACACCCTTTTAATTCACTGCCAGCGAAACACAGGGACTCAATTATTCATTCATTTCGTGGGCACACAGAGCAACTGCCAGCCGTCCGCAGAGTCAGACCATGCAGTGCTCATTAACCAGGAGAAGGACTTTGGCTTTTACTTCCGATGCCTGAAAGCCATTGGAAGGACTGGTACTCAAGAGTCACATGATCTGACTCATTGTTAAAAGGACTGATCTAGCCCTGGGTGAAAAGTTCACAGGAAGGGAACTGGTGTGGAAGCAGCAGCGGAAGGGCTTGGGTTTGCTCAGGTGAGAAAGAGCGGTTGAATCTGGGAGCTCCCCCTGCAGTTGTCACCGACCGGCCATGTTTGAATAGAAGTAAGAGCCTCCCGAACAACTTAAGGAGCTCTTGACATGTGAAGGCAATTGGAGAAGACATGTAAGGCGCCCCCAGAGAAGTGAAACTAATGCCTTTATTAAAAGCAGTTTAGGGACTAAATGTAGGTACCAGGTACGGTGTTCTTCTGTGTCCTGCCTTCCCTGTTGTTTGTGTTGGCAAGTGGCAGTCATTAGGAGCATCATGAAAGATGTTCCTCTGTTTTGTCCCCCTTAGACTTGTATCATCCCACATGAAATTCATAAGAAGTCTCCAACTATCAAAGCCCCGCTGCCCTTTTTAGGCACACACCTGACACCTGCAGCCAAACGGGGACGGTGCCAACCACTTTTACCTCTGTAGGTATTTGTCTTACTATGAAAGAGAAATACCTATGACCTTTTTACTTTGTCTTTTTATGCTTTGTATTGCATTGGATGCCGAGTACTGCTGACATGGTAACTGGTGAAGAACCAGGAGCAGATACAAACGTACAGGAAGATAGATTTAGTTTAATTATGAATATATGTCCCTTTCGCTGCCCGGCATCGCTGATGTCTGTCTGCGTGAGGCCTGTCTGCCACTGCCGCTGACAGTGCGCCACGTGGCCTCTTACTTGCTGGCGGGCCTTGGAAGCAAGCCTTCCCCAGTGCCAAGGACATTGTCATAACATGGCTTGCAGGCCCGCAGCATCAGTGAGGACTGGAACTTGTTAGAAACGCGGGTTCTCCTTGGCCATTGTCAGTCACGATGGAACGTGCAGCTTTTCCCCCAGCAGGGGGACTGAACCCGAGGGGCCGAGCTACATCGGCGTCCCTTTTAACATTTTGATTTGAGACAGGATCTTGCTTGCTACGTGGCCCATGTGTATGGATTTTTAATCCTCCTGCTATAGAGTAGCTGTGCGATGGGTGGGCACTGCCATGCCCAGTGCAATCCCGCTTCCAGCCTCCTGCATCAGACATGGGTGGGAGTGAGCTCGGTATCGTTTTCACCAAGCCTTCTGGGGATTTGACATGGTTTGGAGAAATGCTGCCGTCTAGTTTGTTGTGTAAATTTGTTTGAACAGGCAACTGACCTGTGTGTGCCATTCTGGTTGGACCAGAACCTGCCAGCCCTGCTCACCTGTTACGAGGCTAGGATTTGAATACAGCTCGAGTCAGAGCGCTTGCCTGCTGCCATCTCCACCCTGGCCAAAAAACCCTGTGTCTTCTGTTGTGCAGAAGAGAGGATTTGAGAAACGGGGTTCTAAGGACCGTGTCTGCTTATTCTGTGTCTTCTCCAAGTTAGCTCTGCTTTTTCCCACTTTTGATGGGTGGAAAGTGGGTATGTTTTGTGCCCTTTCTTAAGGCATAGTGAGTCACTCATTCCCTTCAGGAGTCTGCCCTTTGCAGGCACCTGCGCCAGGGTTGCTTTATTTCTCATTGGTATGCTTTGCTTTCTTCACCGGAAGTGAAGCGAGGCAATTAGTTGAAAGTGAGGCAAATTACACTCTAGCTGTGGCCATTGGTTTTTTTTACATTTGCCATCCAGAGAGGAAGATACTTACTTTTAGAACTTTCAGGGAGGCTTAGACTTTAGCTTTATGGCTACACCTTTTTGCTTTGTTTTTTTATGCTTTGTATTGCTTTGGATGCCGAGTACCGCTGACATGGTGACTGGTGAAGAACTAGGCGCAGATACAAATGTACAGGAAGACAGATTTAGTTTAATTATGAATATATGTCCCTTTCGCTGCCCCGCACCGCTGAGGTCCCAGCGTGAGGCCTGTCTGCCGCCACCGCTGACAATGCACCACGTGGCCTCTTACTTGCTGGCGGGCCTTGGAAGCAAGGCCTTCCGCAGTGCTAAGGACATCAAGAAGATCCTGGACAGCGTGGCCACTGAGACAGAAGATGACCGGCTTAATAAGGTCATCAGTGAGCTGAAGGTGAAAAACACTGAAGATGTAATTGCCCAGGCGATTGGCAAGCTTGCCAGCGTGCCGGCTGGGGGCGCTGTGGCTGTCTCTGCTGCCCCTGATTCTGCAGCTCCTGCTGCTGGGTCTGCCCTGGCTGCAGCACAGGAGAAGAAAAAAAGAGGAGGAGGAGGAGGAGGAGTCGGAGGAGTCTGTTGATGAAATGGGATTAGGCCTGTTTGATTAAGTTCCTTTCCCTCTGCAAATAAAGCCTTTTTATTTATCTGTCTATCTATCTATCTATCTATCTATCTTCACACACTTTTATACTATTGTAAGGATTCCTATATGATTGTACAAAACTCACTCTAAATATGAGGAGAGATAGAATCTTTAGGCTAATAATAAACCAAAAGGGCATATTTATTTGAAATCATTTAAAATTGCTATCAAATTATCAAGGAAAATACGTTCAACCAATAGTGTCTTTAAGATTTAACACAACTTAAAAAATGTTTTTTAATCTTTGTTAAGTATTTGGTACAGGCTCTCGCTACGCAGCTCGGACTCATAGTGATCCTCCTGTCTCAGCCTCCCCAGAGCTGGGATTACAGGCGTGCACCACCACACCTGGTTTTGGTGACCAGCACGGTGGTAAGGCATGCAGTACTGGGGATCGAACCTGGGTCCTTGCGTTTGCCAGACCGTCGCAGTATCTCCCCAGCCTAACACAACTTTTTGACTCTGTTGATGTGATATAAATAATGGGTACAGCCAGTTTTTCCTATGTGCGCACTTGAAAGCTGAAATCAGGGTCTTAGCGCTACAGTACTTGATCCAGCTGTTAGCACGCAAATGATTTTCTTCCTAACATAAATGCTGTAATCTGATGTATCCTCAGTCCACTTGGACAGAGCAGAAGACGTGTGCTGGAGTTGGCTTTTTCCACTGTTGGTCCTAGTCCAGTGGAAAATAACTGATAGGAGTTTAGGAACCTGGAACTGTTAGAAACTTTACACCTGGGATTCATAACCCATAAGACAGATGAAATATCTGCTTTTCTTCGGTTTCTACACAATTATTTTAAGCACAAATCAAGGGATGGTGGCAAAGCATTTTCCATTTTAAAAAGTATCAGTAGCATTGACTGTTAAAATCAGTGAGCTGGATAAAATGATTTTGTAGCCCTGGCTCTCTGGAGCAGCAGGTTACAACTATTATTTTTATAATTAACTGTGGAACTGGAGCCCTCCCGTGCGTAACAGCCTTGAGTTATAGCAGGAGGGTTACGAAAGGTTTTGTACTGCTAAGAATAGACTACACTCAGATTTTAAAATACAGTTTGTCTAGAACACATGCTATTGTGAAATACCAAAATTGCGCTCTTGACCTGAATGTTTGCAGTTTCCTAGGAATTCATGGTGGTGCTCTGCCTCTGTACTATACCAGCCTTACAGATGGCAAATTGGCCTACGCACCTGGCTCATCAATTAAAGATGTAGCAGTTTTTGTTTCCATTTCTTCTTTTGCTCTTATTTCTTCTTTCTCCTGCACTCTGACAAGTCAGATAGCGTCTCTTTTATTTCCCTTTCAACGTCTGTTCATCTTACTGTATCATTTCCTTGAAGAATAGAAAGACAATCCCTTTATTATCACTGTGAATTACGTTTCTGCCTCTTCTCCCTCTCCTTCTCTTACATAAAAAGTCAGATGTAGTAACCATCTATTACGTTTCAACATCTTTACAGTCAGCTCAAGAAAAGTGTCAGGGCATAGTATACTTCCTGACATGGTATTATACATATGAAAATTATTTATGATCAGTTGTATAAACCAGTAGTTTAAAATTACTACAGCCGTGTATTTTTATTAACATCACTGGCGACTTGCCTTTGTTCAAACTCCCTGGGCTGTATTTGGAATTTGTAGGTTGGAGTAGTTTTGAGCTGAACCCTGGCGTGTTGAGGTAGGAGGTGGGCAGGAATAAGACGACAAAGGTAGGTGCAGTTGAGTCACTTCTCAGCTCAAAGTCACCAGAGGCTACCCTTCCACTTGGGGTTAAAAGCCAGTGTCCTTGTCGGAACCCACAAGGCCTCGCGTGGGCTGCCCCTCCCCCACGTTTCCTGCCTGATGTTGGCATTTGCTCCTCCCTCTTCACTCAGCCTGCGCCAAGCTTCCACTGCGCACTCTGGGGACCTAGAACCTTCTTCACTCGGATGTCACCGTGCTGTGCGGCCCGTGGTGCTGCACCCTGATCCTTTCCCGTGTTGTCTTCCTCTTGCCGCTTAGGCGCCTTGACCTTTGCTCTTGCGCTCCATCCTCTCGCTGGAACCTACGCTCTTTGTGGGAGGGCTGGGCATATAGCTCAGTGTCATAGGTGCCTGCCTGGTAAGGCCAAGGTCCTGAGTTCAATCCCAGGTACTACAAAAAGGAAATTAAATTAACTTTATGGGGTGGGGAGATGGCTCAGTGGAATAAGCACTTCCCTGGCAAGCGCAAGGACCTGAGTTCAATCCCCAGAATCCCCAGTTGCGGGGTGGGGGGGGGGGAAGACAAAAGAATAATGTGGGTGGGCAGCTCTTGCTCTCTTTGCTGTGGGCTCCCCTCTGCCTGCGATAGTTCTCAGCCACTGGTGGATGCCTCACAATGATTTCGTGAGTGAGGAGATGGAGGTCTGCAGAGGATGCCCAATTGTGAAGTCGTGCCGCCCAGACTGCGGAGGAGGGAGACTCGTTTCAGGGTCCGGCTCTGCCCCTGCCGCTGTGCCAGTAGTCGCTGGTGTGCCTCCTCGTTCCTTTTCTTGGCTGTTTCTTTCATTCAAAGCAGCGATTGAACTTCTGCGCTGTGTTCAGCACAGCGGCGGGTCTAAGGAGGCCGGAGATGTGCTCCGGGGCCAGGATCCTCGGCAGGGAGGGGCGGCGGGTGGACACTCGCGCCTGCAGGAGAGAGCACCGCGCCTGGGTGGTGCAGGGGACGTGCCCCGGGAAACCGGCCCTCCGGGCTGCGGTGTCGGGGTAGCCGGGTGCTGGGGTGAGGCGGGGGGTGAGGCGGCGTGTCGAGCTGTGTTGCCACAAGCACAGAGTTGCCGCGCAGGCCGGGAGCGGCTGTGCTGTCCTCCTCGTGAGAGGATTCGGAAAGCGGTGGTGGCGGCGACCGTCGCACCGTAACATGTGTTGCCGATATCAATTTAAAGATATACACATTGAAATAATTTCCGAAATAAGGAATCAAAGGGTTTTTTTTTTTTTTTTTTTTCCCATGGCAGGTCTGCTCATGCTTTATTACTCCTATGAGATCTTTGTGTGTGTGTGTGTGTGTGTGTGTGTGTGTGTGTGTGCTCGTTTGCTCTGGGGAATGATCCGTGTGCCTTCAGTGTCCTAAACATACACCTGCCTCTGGGCTGTGAGTCAACTTCACCTACAGACTTGCTTTCCCTTTGAGGAAAAAATAAGAACCTTCCCGTCGTCCCAGAACGCCTTAATTACTGGCGCTCCTTGGGCTTACTCAGCGGTGCTCTACCACCAGGCTGCGTTTCCAGCCTTCGCGTAGTCTTTATGAGGAGGGCTTATTTACTAATTTCATTTTGTCCCTATTTGTTATAAAAGAATCAGTAGTTGTAGGAAAACACTGTAATAGAACTAGCTTTACATTCTTTCCAGGAAAGAGTTTAAGGGCACTAACAATCCCCAAACTGGATTTATTGATTGACTAGGTGAAGGGTAGCATTATTTTATATATTTAAGTGTGAGTGTCTTAGTCCATTTTGTGCTGGTGTGGCAGATTGCCATAGACTGGGTACTTCATTGTATTTGGTCTCACTATGCAGCTCGTACTTGTAGTGCTCCTCCTGTTTCAGCCTTCCCAGGGCTGAGATTACAGGCCTGCACCACCACATCCAGACTCAGTGTCCAGCTCAGCGTGCCGAGGGATGGGGCCTGCAAGGCATGTGGTGCCGGGGATCAAACCCTGGTCCCTGTGCTTGCCTAAGAAGGCATTTAGTCTGCAGAGCTATCTCACCAGTCTAGGGTGGGTACTTTGCAATGAGCAAAAATCTATTGGCCAGAAGCTGGGCTATCAGGACCAAGGGAGG
>NW_004524600.1:12047459-12064964 GCF_000260255.1 Octodon degus | reverse complement strand
GTGGCTCCTAGCAGTGCCATTGCCTCCCGGCCTCACTCTCTCAGGGCACATTGGCCCTGGCACTGGAACACCATGCTTCTAACCTGGCTGCACCACCCACAGCAAGCTCCCTTTTTGTATTCTGAAATGGAAAGTGTGGGTAATTCTATTATTTCTTAGGGTTGTTGGGACAGGTAAATGATTTACGTACTATACAGGAAGTACCTAGAATTGATATATTCATAGCAAGCCTCAATCAAAGTTGACATTGCTAGCAAGCTGAGACTATTGGTTGCCTCTGAGAGCTGCAGTCACAGCTCTTGCTCCCCCAGGACCCCTTTCATGGGACCTTGAGACAGGTTCCTGAGCACATCAGGAATTGCTGCTTGGCTTAGCTGTTGAGTAGCCAGGGTGTCGCCTATGGCCAATTCTCTTCTCTCCTGTCCTCTCATGGTAGAAGGGGCTATCAGAGGACAGCTGCCAAATCCTGGTGCCCTGGAAGCAGTGACAAGGGAGGAGCTAGGGAGGGAGATGCCCCCCTCCAGGTGGCGTCCCAGTGGTGACATCTTCCCACCTCTAGCAGCAGCTCAGTTATCCATCCACATTCCTGAAGCCTCCTCACCTCTGAACACCAGAGGCTTTGAGGGGGCGCACCAGATCAGAGCCATAACCTTCTCTCCTGCCCTCCCCTGGGCTCTGGTGACTTCAGAGATGGAGCCCAGACCCTTCGTGCTGAGCCACCTCCCTGGCCTTTTCATTTTCAGTTTTTTAGCTTGTAAGTGGGCTGTAAAAATTTTTAATGTAATACAGTTATTAAGAAAGCATAAGAGTACTCATCAAACTTCTACGAAAAAATAAAATTTCATAGCAAAATAGTTAGAGAATAGCAACAGTTCACTGACAGCAAACTGCTAGAGCTTTCAGGGATAGCAAATGGCCCACTGCGATACGTGCGCCACTGCACTGGTTGATGCCTTGTGTGTCCTAATCTTAAAAGACAGCCCAAAGTGTTACTCAGGGTACAAGTGATACACAGAAAAGACTCTTATCAAGAAGAAACAAATAGTAGCACAAAACTTTCTTTTTAATGAACTAAGAACAACTAGTAGTACAAGTCAAACATAATTAGCATATGTGGTACATATACCATTAGCGTATATATTTTGGGATCAGTAGAATAGGTGATTTGGGGAATCATTTGAACTTCTCCTTACCTCCTGTTTATCTAGTCATTCATTCAAATTTCTGTCTCTCTGTCTCTCTGTGTGTTTCTGTCTGTCTCTTTCTGTCTCTCTCTGTCTCTCTCCTTCCTTCCCTCCCTCCCTCCTTCCAAGAAGAGCCATGTATTATTTGAGCTTGTGTCTGACTTATTTCACTTACCACTGTAGTCTCAGATTGCATCCAATTGCCTTTGGATGCCTAAATTTATCCTACCCAATGGCAGAGTAGCGTTCCACTGTGTATAAATGCCAGTTTTCTTTATCACTTCATCTGTTGATGAGTATATAGGCTGTTTCCATGACCTGGCTGTTATGAATTCTGCTGCTCTAACCAAGGGTGTGTGTGCATTCCTGTAATGTGAGGTCTTTAACTCTTTGGAGAAGAGATCTAGAAGGGGGATAGCTGGATCACAGGTCTCACGTTGCCCGCCCTGGGCTCAAACCCTGTCTTCCTGCTTTAGCCATCCAGAGTGCTGCAGTTACAGGCATGTGCCGCCATGCCCAGCCCCCCAGGCTGGTTCTTACTGAGGTATCTTTCCAGGATAGGCTGAGCTTCCTACCAGGAAGCAAACCCTATCCCAATTCTACACTAATGTCTTCCATATCTTGTGCTATAAAACTGAAAACAATGGCAATGTTTCATCATTCGGGCCTAGAGATTAAAAGCCTAAAATCAGGATGGAGGCAAAGCCAGGCTCCCTCCAACCTCTAGGGGAGGAAACTCCTCTGTCTGCTTCAGCTTCTGGTGGCCCTGGGGTGTGCTGGCTTGCGGAGCTCCAGTCCCTGCCTTCACATGGGCCTCTTGCTATGTCTCAGTGGTCTCCTGGGCTCTGGTTCATCAACTGAAGACATCCCTTGTACTGGACTAGTGGCCATTCTGATAACCTCATTTGAACCTGGTTATGCCTGGAAAGACTACTTTTGCCATCCACAGGTAGCTGGGCCTAGGACTTCAATGTGTGTTTTGGGGGAATACAGTTTCACATATTGTCACATCAGATCACCTCCATTCCTACCCCCCCCCTTTTTTTTTTCAGTCTTTTGAGACAGGGTCTCCCTATGTAGTTCAAGCTGGACTTGAACTCACTCTGTAGCCCAGGCTGGCTTTGAACTCACAGCAATCCTCCTGCCTCAGCCTCTGGAGTGCTGGGATTACAGGCATGTGCCACGACACCCAGCTTCTCTCTCCTTGCTTCTGCCGGACACAGGGTTCTCACCATGTAGTAAGGACTGGCCTTGAACTCATTGTGTAGCCCAAGGCTGGATTCAGACTCCAGGTGATTCTTTTGCCTCAGCCTCCAGAGTACTGGGATTACAGGCATGTACCACCATGCCGGCTTTCTCCTGGCTTCTAGTAGTTATGAAATAGCAATATCTTTATGAAGCACCTGGCTGATACTCTTCTAATATAAAATCATTCCTCAGCATAAAGCTTTATGTCATACAAAATTAGTTATGGATGAAAGAACTTTATAAATTCCATAGTTAGATCAATTTGAATTCTGTAGCTCAGTTTTCGATGCAGAAGTTTGAAGGGTCCAGGCCACTGACAAGGAGAGGATCTGAGAAATGTCTTTTTTCCCTTAAGAAAATGCTCACAGCCTATGACATTTTAGTGAATATGGGGCCAAACGTGGTAAAATGAGAGTCATAGTAAGGCATTGTACAGCCAAGTTCTTTAGTTCCTGGCTTTGAAAATGCAAGAGTTCAAGGCAGCTAGCATTTATGTGGTGAATTCTGACAATGTTGGGTGAGTTTTGAGTACCTACCTTATAGAGGGCCAAGTGCAAAGTTCCGGCATCTAGGACTGAAAAGTGCCAGAGCAGACCAGAGTGTCTGAAAGCCTTGGGGGAGTGAACCCCACTGCAGCTTCTCAGAAGAGATAGCACCCATTTCCTAAAGTAGACCCTGAGTTTCCAAGAGATTAAATGCTCCCTGAGGTCTCAAGTGTAGTAAGCAATGCTAAACAGCACTTGTTGGCCCCCAACCTGGAATCTGCCTTGATAATTAGCCTCCTGTTAGCAAAACAGAAGGCGGGATGTTCGCTCTTCGTGCAAGTTCCCCCTCAAAAGGCTCTCACGGAAGGACTGGAAAGACAGTAGAACTAAGTGCTGAGTGATGCAGTGGCATGAATCTGGGAAACAGATTGAATGTAATCTTCTGTTTGGGAGCATCATTAGAACTGTTCAGGAATATACTAATTTTCCACGCTTTTGCAAGAGATAGGAGTATGTTCCTGCCCCATTGGAGTTAGGGCGAGCTGTGCAAAATTGGAGTGAACGTCAATTCACTTGTAGCTCCTAGCGGAAGTCCCAAGAGCCGGAGCGCCGCATCTCATCGCATAGCCAGGTGGAGTCACGAGTATGCGTTGAGGCTTTCACCTGTCTCAACTCTAGGTGACCACAGTGAGCAAAGTCCTTGCCAGCTTGTATTTCTTCCTGTGGGGAAAAGAAACTCTTAGATCTTGGGATTATTTGTAACTGCTACGTATACTAGTTGATTTTGACTGATGAAGTAAATTTACAATGAACAATAACATAGAAAGGAGAAATTCAATAAGAGTTTCTCATAGAATTATCTTGACAACAGCTTTTTAAAAATGCTTCTTTTAGTCAACTCTTACTATTTCCAATTAAATGCATGGGACGATTGGATGACCATCTAGTTCCATGACTTTACTTTTTTCCTCTACATTTTAAACTTTGATTTATCAAGAAGTTCTTGTCCATTGTCTTTGTGCTGTAGAACTTTTTTACTTTTCATGAAAAGAAGGGAGAGAAATTTGTTAGTTTAGAAGTCAGAGACCTCAACAAATAGTGATACTTTTATCCAAGGAGTATGGCAAGAACAATAACACGTTTTTATTCCAAATAAATTTCTATTATAAGAAAGGTATGTGGTAAGTGTAGATCTTCCTTGGGCTCTTCTTTCTGGCCTATAGTTGTGTCATATCCTGGCTTTAAATTATGCTGTGCCTCACAGTTACTCTGTAGGGAGTGTTTGAAGAGTCTTTGTTTACTCATAGCGGCTGGTTCTTACCCACATCTCGTTCTAAGGACAATTAACTCAGTTTTTAATGAACAAGGCCGTGGTTTCAGATCTGTTACAATGAGGGGAAGTTTTCCTAGATTTCCCCTTGAGTTAGGCTAAGTGACAGTGGAATTTGATGTATTTACTAGATTTTATACATTTGGTAAAAGTAAAAGTTGGTCACCTGCCATAAATTTATACTAACAATTTAATTGTAGACCTGGCATTATATTTCACTTGCCGCACTAATTTATTATACTGCTACTTAAATATTTTTGAGACATGAACTTTATGATAGAAAACCAACGCATTATGATTTCCACTGGGCGCAGAAGCCTCCGAACTGGAAGTTAGGCGTTAATTGGTGTTAAAATTTGGTATGTAGAATTATTGGACTCAATGTTATTTTTTTATTTTAGCTTTAGGCTAGTTGAAGGAACTCAAGTTAATTATTTATAGAATTCCAAAATTCTGTAGAGAACAACACCTGAAAATTTCTTTCTTTCTTTCTTTTTTTTTTTTTTTGGCTGAACCTGGGGTTGAACTCAGATTCTTGTGCTTGCCAGACAAGCACTTATTCTACTGAGCCATCTTCCCAGCCCTCTGAAAATTTTTAATCATGTTTTTGTAATATTATTTTGATAGAGTGAGACTATAGATTCTGACAGTATTTATGGTAGAAAAACCAGTAAGTGAAGGAAATGTAAAAATATTTCATCTCATTTATAAAGGTTAGATTTGTATGAATAAATTCACATTTAAAAATAGACTAGAAAGGTCAGCCAAATAGCTCAGCAAATTAAAGCGCCAGCAAGCAAGCCCAGGAGTTGGAAGTTCAATCCTACCTGCTGTGCCAGACTCGCCCCCAGGGCACACTGAGAGGGCAAGTGATGGTGTGCACCTGTAATCCCAGATTTTAGGAGGCTGTAAACAGGTGGATCACTCTGAGTTTGATCTAATAGTGAGACCCTGAACACCCTGCAGACCCTTCCCTAAAAAAAAAAAGTTCTGAAAGTTTCAGGGAAAAAAATTTAATTGCATTACAGTCAAATTACAAGTAGGTGCCAGCCCAGACCACTAAGTATTTAACCCATAAATAAGTAATAGAGGTAGAGCTACTCAGCTTTCTGCGACTACATGTATATTTTTCAGTTTGACATTTTCATGGATCTTCTTGACTATTTTCATGAGATTTAAAAAATCTGACCTGAAGTACTGAATTAGAAATTCTCTCTGTCCACTCCCACTGTGAGACAGCAAAAGAGAAAAAAGACTTTATTCCCTGGTTTAGAAAAACTAGTCTATATTTTTCTCTCTCCACAGGAAGGGCTGCTTGCTTGTCTCCCGTTTGAGGAAGAATCAGAGGCCTTGTGTAGGACAGGAGCTCTGAAGATGCCCTAATTTAGTTCTGTGCCTTTAGGTACACAGCTGTGTAAAGAGAAGACTTTTCTAAAACCAAACCTATTCTGTGTGGCTTTAGGAAGCTGAGTACTTAAGGGATCCTTGTGCCGAGGCCTTTTGCCACGTGCGCGTTCCCTTAATATGCCTGAGTCATAGGGAAGCGCCTGGTGCTTTAAAAGCCACCAGCACTTTTGTCCTGTCCACTAGCTGTGCTGATGAGAACCTCCTATCAGTGGTTTCCCTTTGGCTGACAGCCCCAAGTCCGCTTGCCTCTCCCTTGGGTACCAGGTGCGCTTCTGGTGCTTCAGACAGGCAGCTGCCTTCGCCTGGAGCTCCACAAAGCATTCCCATGCCATGGTTCTGCAGTGGAATTGAGGGCTGTGGATGTAGCTCAGTGGTGGAGCACCTGAGTGGCATGCAGGAGGCCTTGGGTTCTATCCCCAGCAAACCAAGCAGCGAGCTAGTGAGGGGGAGAAGAAAGGAGGAGGGGAAGGGGAAGGGAGGGAAGGGGAGGGGAGGGGAGGGGGAGAGATCGTGGGAGAAAAGTAATTACTAAATAAAATGAGAGGATTATAATCAATGCCACTTTCACCTGATGAGTCTGGTAGATACGTGTAGCATGGGAATTGCTGTTTTTTTTTTTTTTTTTTTTTAATTTCCTTTGGTGGAGCAGCCAGGAAGAAATCCTGCTTTTTCTTTTTTAATGCAGAAGATTATATTTAGTTATTCTGCATCAAAAATCATAGTGCAGTAAGTAAGCTCTGGGTTAAATATCTGAGTCTGCTCTCTTGTATAACATTGCAAAGCAAATAATCTAATTACCTTAGCTTTGCATTTCCTGTAAGGAGAGTTAGTGGCAGAATCTGCCTCCTGGGGCCCATGAGCATTGGCGATGAGCTGGTAGTGTATTGACCTAATTGATATGTTGGTCCTCTAGTTGTTTTGTCCTTCTTTTGTTACTATATTTTGCGATCTTAGGAAAATATTATTGGAAAAGATCAAGAGGGTAAGTCAGTGGGGCTTCTAACCCCCTCCCCATCCTGTCTCCCCTGCAGACTGTGATAAGCTGAGGCGCGACGGCTACCGGAGCTCACAGTACTACTCTCAGGGACCCACCTTCGCAGCCCAGCCAGGCCCACTCTGCAGTGATGAGTACCAAGATGAGGACCCCGACACAGACCGAAAGGTGAGGGGGGCTGCTGAGCTCGTAGGGGCTTCAGGCTGGAGCCTGGAACAAGCGACGGCATGTATGGAAAGCTGGTGGAAGCGGAATTCTGTATTTTAATTAGCACAATGCCATCACCAGTTGAGTTCCTGATTTTGACATAAAGACTATGATTACCTAAGAGTGCAATGGAAGGAGAAAGAAGGTGAAGGGTGCTCAAGGGACTCAATATTATCATTGCAGCTTCTCTGTAAATACACATTCTGGTAAAAAAGGAAGTAAGATCTGGATCTAAGATTTCTCTGATCAACTAAATTCAGTACATTGTCGCATTTTGAGTGTTCTCTTTTGGTTAGGAGAAATGAAGGTCTCTGTTGTTTTGTCTTTCACATGACCAAGGACACAATTATGTTACAAAGAGCTCTGCTAATTAGCTTTCACCAGTAATTATGAGATAGGTGAGGCAGATGACTTATGAAGAAAAAGAGTTGCTTAGCTTGCAGTTTGTGGGCTCCAGTGTGTAGTGCCGCATTGGCTCTTCTCTGGGGTGGTCTCTGGCCCACGTCACATCAAGGTGGATGTGGTGACAGAGCAAGTGTGTGGGTGAGAAGTTTTGGCTCAAAACAGCAAGCAAGAAAGAGGCCATGTGAGGCCAGGTATAGTGTTATCCTGAGTACTAAGCAGGGTCCCACAGAAATACCTGACTTTCTTTCAAAGGCAAGCTCTAATGACCTATTACCACACCCGTCATGCCTTACCTCCCAACATGCCCCACCTCCCATCATGCCCCACTTCCCATCATGCCCCACTTCCCATCATGCCCCATCTCGTCATGCACCACTTCCCATCATGCCCCACGTCCCAACATGACTCCCTTATTAAAAATTCCACCCTAACATTGCCATGCTAAGGTTCAAGCCTCCAAGCCAGGGACCCTGGGACAGGAAACCACATTGCAATCATAGCACCCTCTAGAGACCACTGTTTCACAAGCACCCTGTGCATCTAGTGTAGATCCATCCCAAGTGCTTTTCTTAATATTATTGCACTGGCTGGTTAGTGTGCTGTGTTGCATTTGCATTCTTTTACTCATGCCTTCCCTCACGATATGCACAACCTATTAAGAGAAGTTTATTTTTTCATGTTAAATGCACAAGAAAGAATAAAAAGGTATGCAGATATATATATATATATATATAGTTTTATCAGGTTATGTGGACTGATAATGGAATTACTTAAAATAAGATCTGATAAGTAGAATTTTGTTTAGAAATCATTTTTAATCTAAAAACTTTCAGGGACATTAGACCAATACATAAATACCCTGATAGCTAAAAAACATAATTTCAAAATTTATTCTTTACATTAAACAGACAACTTCAGAACCAAACTAAGTAAACTGTTGATCAAAAAAATGGGAAATTGTTACCTTTCTTAGTCTTCAAATGAATATTGGACTCCAGTTGTTTTTAAATTAATAATCTTAATTAACTAATCATAATTGCACGTGTTTATTAGTACAGTACTTCATATATATAACTGATTATATCAAGTGAAGTGACACATCCACCTTCCTTACCAATCGATGATTATCATAAGGCATTTAAACTTTGCTATTTTAATTATTTTGAAATGTATAATATGGTCTGGGGGATAGCTCAGTGGTAAAGCGTTTACCTGTACACACAAGGCCTGGTTTCCATGGCAAGGACTGAAAAAAAGAAAAGAGGAAATAGACAGTACGTTATTATTGACTGTGTCATACTGTTGTGCAATAGATCTCAATGTTTATTCCTTCTGTCTGTCTGAAACTTTGCACCCCTCTTGGCCAACAACTCCCCACTTTTTTCTTCTCCACCCAGATTTTTAATCACTCAATGTTTTTCCCATTTCTTTAAAGATGTTTTCACATACTAGTTCTTTTGCTAAGGTATATGAAAATAGTCCTAACTATAATGGGACCAGCAGCCATCACAAAATTATTCTGATCTGTAATTTAAAAAAACTCTTTTTCTTTTGTTGACATGAGTAAGGAAAATGAAAACAAGAAGATAAATTGCATAGCGAGATTTTTGTTAATCCAGCTGTTTTTGCTTATTGGTCTACTGTTGCCTCTCAGATATGGACAGATCTTTTGTGGGGTGCTCCGTGAGCCAGAAGTGGTGTCTGGGTGCACCATGTTGCGCAAGTTGTGAGTGTCTAAAAGTGTAGATTCCCATGGTGGCAAACTGGCACCATCATGGTCACCCTGTAAGAGCTCCCCAAAAAGTCTCTGTCCTACTTGCCTGCTGGTCACTGAGACATGGTACCTGACACCAACACATTGAAAGGAGGAGAAGTTTATGCTGACACACAGTCTGTAGACAATTCAGTCCACACTCCACTGGCATGAAGACAGTGGGATGGCAGTATGGCCGGAGAGACAGCTCCTGGCAGGGGGCCAGGAAGCAGAGCAGGATCAGGGGAGTAGGAGGGTGCCAGACCCTGCCAGGCCGCGCCCCCAGTGCCCACCTCCTCCCTCCAGGCTGCTCTCCCAGCACCACATTGTAGCTCAGAGGGCTGACTCATGGCTGAGTCTCATGCCCCTGTAATTCAGTCCCTTCTCCCAAAGCCCCGCCTGTGAAGGCATGAGGCCTTGAGGGGACATCTAGATACAAACTATAGGGGTCGCCAAGTGATCACACAGCTGCATCTTCACCTCAGAGCTGACTGTGAGGCCAATGGGCCCTCTGTGGGTTCCTCGATACTCGTGCAGCACTGCCACGGACTCCTCCTCCAGGCAGCCTTCCTCCCACGTGTGCACCGAGTGTGGACAGCTCCTCACCCCTGAGGAACCAAGCCTCCTGTCTTGTTCACAGCAAGTCGGTCAATGACAGTCAGGTGGGAAGACACCCATATGTGTCTCCTGCATATGGCGGGATGCGCTGTGGCTCATCTCCATAATAAATACCTGGTATCACCAGGTCAAGACCCAGAGGGGGGCCACTGCATGTTTCCTTGGCCCATGTGTTGCTTCCTGTGTCAAGGGGCGTCAGCGGCAGAGCAGCCCTCTGCTGTGCGTGAGGGCCCTGCCTTCTGGCTTCCCACAGAGCCCAGGCTGGGCACAAGACTATTTTCTAGCATGTCCCAGAGCGGGGCTCCCTTGAGGCACACAGCCACCTTCATCCCTTTGCCACTGTACCGCACTGTGGCTTCTTTTTAACACTCCCCAAAAACACTCGTGCTTGGTGGAAAGCACTGAAGTCCTTGGCAGACATGGTTAGTGTGCTGGAAGGACAACTTTTATTTGTTCTTTTTTTAAATATAGAGAACCAAGTTGAAGTGCAATCAAAAACTGTGAAGTAGAAAGTCTACATGTCATCTCGGACGGTTGTTGTTGAGAAGTAAATGTCAACTTATGGATGTATAATGTTAATTAGGGATTATCACACATTAAATATAAACCATCAGATTATGCCATCGTGGTGAGCTTCCTTCTTTCCTTATCTCCCTGCTCACCCCTGTTTCCTGCTGGGCTCCAAAACTCAGTGCCATATTTTAACTAGTGCAGTTTTTTGACTCCTCCAAATATTCCATCTGAATGCTCCTTTACTCTCCTTGTCCTATATGTCCGATCTGATGCTCTTAGAATACACTGTCCATCTTATGTTTATTCATCATTACTGGATTAAGTCAAATGCCCTGTGCCAAAGAGGATGCATTTTGCTTCTTAGTTGTGTAGAGTTAATGTCTTAGTTACTTTTCTCATTGCTGAGACAAAATACGCAACACCCAAAGTTAACAGAGGAAAGGTTTATTGAGCTCACAGTGTGTAGCGCTTCTAGTCCGTGGTCTGATGACTCCAAGGCAGGGTGGCATATGGCAGAGGGGCAGCCTTTCATGGCTGCAGAAGACGACAAAAGCAACCGGAATGTGAGACCAGGTTCTTGCCATCCCTTACATTGTATGCAGGCTACCCGCCCTTGGGCTGGTGCAGCACTTGCCCTTAACCTTGGATTTGGACCATGAATCACTCACTGAGTCTAGATTCAGCCACCTCTGGAAAGCCTGCCCCTAACCCCCAAGACTGCATGAGGCTTTGGAGAACTTCTAGACACAAGCCGTAACAATTAATGAGGCCGAGTGCCGCTTTCGGTAACAAAGATAGCGATTTGGTCTGGGGATTCAACATGAAAGCCCCTGGGCTTCCCTGACACTTCCTACAGGGCTCTCTCCTTAGCTCCTGTCCGATGTGTTCCTTTAATGTTACTTGCCTTAGTTTAACCTATTTGACTCTAACCTTGGTTAAAGTGAGAGACCTGGGCTTGTGTCTCCACATTGCACTTAGCGGTTGACGGGCCACTTGGCTCTTCATTGGTTCAACAGTCACTTGTTAATTACCACCCAGTCCATATCTGACCCTGTATTTCTGGCTCTCAGCCCCTATTCTGAGGTCATATGACGCACACATCCCTCCAAGCTTCACAGCCATCAGCGGTGGTGATTTGGAACCCGATCCCAGTCCCGGCTCAGAGTGGTCTGAAAGAGTTCTGTGAGCAGAATTAGAATTCACTTGTAAACCAAGAGTGGGGTGTGCACACTGCAGGCCAGGCCCACTTTGAGGGGTGGGCACCCAGCAGTGAAGCAGCAGCGGGCCTGCCCTTGGAAGCTTGACTTCACAGAGAGGCACTGAGTTTCTAGAAGTGACTTTGCTGGGTTGGACAGCAGTGTGTCTGCTGCAGGGTGATAAATCAGAGGAAGCTGAGGCTGTGACTCTAAATGAAGTGATTAGGCCTTACTCAGCAGAGAGATGCTTGGGGTGAGAGGCGTGGGCTGTGCTCTGCTGAAGTCTCAGTGGAGAATGTGCTGGAAGATGGAGTGGCAATGTAGTCGGGTCGGTGTGATGGACACTGCAAAATGTCGAGGGTAATAAGGTGTCTGTACTTAAGGAACTTAAGCGTTCAGGGCAGAGAGAGCCAAGTGGTAGGAGTTTCCCAGACAACCTGCTGCTGTGGTGTTTCGCATTTACTGCTGAATGGAAGACAGTTCTTCTGCTGTGGGCTGTCATGACAGGCAAGAGAAAACTAAGGACCTAGACTCAAAAAATGGTGATGTGAATGGCACTGAAGGGGCACAGATAATGATGGTGACTTTGTGGGAGCTGGGAGACCAATTTCCGGTTTCACTTCTGCCTCTGTCTGTGTGTCTAGGGATGTACCGCGGGCTCAGCAAGGCATTCCACTAGAGGCATTAAGAAAGCGGATAGTAGAATAAGATTGCTTCCTCAGGTCTTTCTGAGCAGGTCATTCATTCCTTCATTCCTTCATTCCTTCATTCATATTTATGTGGTACCTCCAGATTACCAAAGATTGTTCTAGGTCTCAGGAACCCATAAAATGAACAGGATTCAATCCCTGCCATAAAAGGGGTCACAGTGATAAACAAACAAGTGCAGTATAGGAAACAGCACCAGGCGCTGATGCGTTGAGAGCGTGAAAAAGCAGGGCTCCTGAGGGCTCTGCAGTCCCCAGGCTGTGGTCCCTTGGACTCTGTGAGGACCACGGGAGCCACATTGAGGGACAAGCAGAAGGATGCCGCATGTCAGTGTCCTGAGACGTCCTTCCCAGGCAGCAGAATGAGCAGCTGCAGCGACCCAGAGACTGATGTGCAGAGCCTAGGAGGGGACAGCCAGAGGTCAGCGGAGACAGGTGGGTGCGAGGGAAAAGTGCCCACAAGAGACGCAGCAGAGGGCACGGTCATGTGGGTCCTGATTGGCCACCGTAAGGGCTTCGGGTTTGTTGGTTCTGCATGGGATAGAAGGTCACTGCGGAGGCCGGGTGGGGAAGTAACATGATCTGATTTGCTATTTAATGAGATTTATGTGGCTCCTTTATGAAGATTAGGCTGTGGGGAGTGGAGGATTGACGCAGAGACGAAATAATAGGATACTGCGGTGATCCAAGCAAGAGAGCTCGGGTCCATTCAAATGTGTGTCCTACAGGACTCGCCGAGGCTGTGACAAAAAGAAGAAACTCCGTCTGTGTTTTTCCAGCTTGATGCCCCCTGTAATCCTATCACAAAAGTGGTCCAGCTTCCCCTGAGAAATTCTGTGCCCGTTCTCAAGCCTCCAAACACTGCTCCCTGTGCTTCACTTTCACAGTCTGGCTTGATATTTACCATCCTGGGGAAAGAGGCCATCAGCTGACATTCCTGTTCAAAGCCACGCTGACCTTCCTGCTTCTTCCTACTCCTCCCACCTGCACTGGGTGCCAGGTCCTCCCCCAGATGCCCAAATCAGGGACCCACTGACAGGAGACATGCTAGATTTGTCCAGCAGAATGAATGAGGCGGGGTTGGTGAGATGGCTCAGTGGTCTAAAGCACCTACTTAGAACAAGCTAAGCTAAGCTAAGCTAAGCTAAGCAAAACACAGGGACCGCGGTTCAATCCCCAGCACCACATGCTAGCCAGGCCTGCCCCCTGGTGGGCTGAGCTGGCCACCCACACACTAAATAAACAAATAAACAAATAAAGAAAGAAAGAAAGAAAGAAAGAATAAGTGCTTTCCTGTCAAGTGCAAGGCCCTGAGTTCAATCCTCAGTTCCGCCAAAAAAATAAAAAATAAAAAAACAAAACCCAACCAACCAACAAAAAAAAAAAAAAAAAAGAACATAAAGATCTATCTCTGAGGGAAAGGAAAGGGAATGAAAAAAAAGAATTAAAATGTATTATGTATGCACACCAACTCCTAACAAAGAATGTAAGCACTACGTACTACAGAATGAATGAAGCCAGCCTTCAGGACTCCGGACTTGCAGTTTACCCTTCCCTCTGTGGGCTGATCAAATGTTCTCCACTGCTTCATCATTATTAGACAGACATCCTGTGCTTTCTTTCCTTGTGAAGAAACTCCTTTGGCCTGTGATCCTCTGCTAGTTTCTACTACATTTTTCCATTCCTCTTGGTAGGAAAACATCCGAGAAGCCGCCTAACCTGCTGTCTCCTCTGTCTTTCCTCATGGTCTGTCTTGAAGGCCTTCCAAATGTTTATCTGCAGCCTACTACTGCAGGAACTCCTGTGGTTGAGTCTGCCTGTCTCCTCTTGCCAAGTCGAATGCTTCTGCCATCCGACCTTTTGGCAGCAGCTAGCATCATTGGTTAATCTTTTCTTCAGGATATTTTCTGTATTCGGCACTCCTGGAGTTCCTCCTCCTAACTAGCCATGGCTTCTCAAGCATTTGGTTGGTTGCCTCTTTCTTCCAGGTATCTAAAGGCTGGCGTGGCCCTGTGGCCCAAATCTGGCACCTTTGTTCTTTTGTAAGAGACTCGTGCTTTGGGTGATTTCATTCAGTCCCATGGTTTTAAGTTCCATGCGTTGAAGTTTTCCAAGTTTGTGTCTCCTGTTCTGACAGGACATTTATTGGCTTAGTATCCATCCCTACTTAAATCTCTTCCAGGTATCTTAATCTTAACCAAATTTAATTTATGTGATTTTGTATTCCTCTTCCAAAAACAAACAAATAGACAAACAAACAAAATATTCATTGATCCTAGTTTTTCCTTACCTCAGCTACCTACAGCACCTTTCTCCCGGCTGCTTAAGTCGACAAGCCCTGGCTTCGCTCTCCGTCTCCCACCTCCTGCACACCCATGGCCCGTGCTGAGCTGCCTTCAGCAGGTGCATGGGGCAGGGTGGTGGCCTTCCACAAGTCTGGGTGTTGAAGGTGGGCTGGAAACAAGGGTGTGAGAAGTCAGAGCAGGATGGGGTGGGGTAGCTCTCTGGCTTCTGGGTGCATAGCTGTGGGCTTGGGAACAGTGGCGGAGGGAAGCCAAGGAGAATCAGAGTGGGCAACACTGAGTTGAGGAATTAGAGTGAGTGGTAGCTAAGAAGAAAGCACTACTGTGCATTTTAAGGCAGAGAATTTAGTTATTAGGAATAAACACTGAATACGTCATCTTTTACTAGATGGAAGAAATAGAGAAGAATTTTGAACCTTATTTTATGACTTACAGAATGTGTCAAATCTGACTATAGAAAAGGGGAATAGTGTGCCAGAGTGAACACCACTGAAAAAAATATATACAGATGTCACACTAATTTGAAAAAACAGAAAACACACCAACGCCAGAGGGTCTCACAGGGAAGGGGGGGAGGGGAGGGGAGGGGGGGAAGCGTGCTCGAGATTTTAAAGAAGAATGTTTGAAACTTGCTCAGCACTGGGCAGCAGGGAGGTGCAGTTCCTTTTAATGAATTAGTCCAACCCTGAGGCCAGAGTGCCACAGACTACACAAAGCAGAAAATTGACTGCTTTCATTCATGAATATTGGCATTATAAATCATAAGCAAACATTAAGAAACAGTCCGGCAGCTCATTAAAAGACACATACTCATATATTACCTTGGGTTTATTTTAATGGAATTCAAGGATGTTCAATATTATGTAATACAGTCATATATTAATCATAATAATAGACCTGAGGAGAAAAACTATGTGATTAAAGCCACAGACATTGACAAGATAGCTGGTACAGTTTAATATAGTTTAATAGCCTTTCTTTTTTAAAAATGTATTTAGTACCTGGTCTGCATGGTCTTACTACGTAGATCAGACTTGTTGTGATCCTCCTGGTTTTAGCCTCACAAGTGCTGGGATTACAGGGGTGAGCCACCACACCCAGTCTTAATCACAGTCTCAGCATGCCTTGGGGTCAGGGCTGGCACTGCACCTTGGGGATCAAACTCCAGTCCCTGTGTGTCCCTAAACAGGTGCTTTAATCCCCTGAGCTATCTGGCCAGCCCTTAATAGGAATTCTTGATTTTTAAGAAGAAATAAAGGAGCGGAGAGACAGCGCGGTGGCATAAGTGCCTGCCTGGTGAACACAAGGTCCTGAGTTCGATCCCTGGTGCCAGGCAAGCAAGCAAGCAAGGAAGGTATGTAGGCAGTGGAGGAACAAGTGAATACGCTCATAATTTAAAGTTGATCTACCTGGTCCCCAAATGCAACATGATTTCAGTGGGCTGTGCTCATTAGGATGAAAGACAAGAGGATAATTCAGTTTTGTTATTACTTAGATTCATGAGGGAAACACTAGCCAGCATGGTGAGGAATGCTGTGGGATCACAAGTGTACAAGTGGGAAGGCTGGGACTCCATCGCCACTCTGTGTATGTTGTAAGATTGTATCCTGGGCCAATCCAGGAAAATAAAAATTTGAAACAATTATAATACAGTACTCTAATAAAGCATAAAAATTTAACATACAAGAAAGCATCGCTTTCTTATCTACAGAGTCAAAATGTAAGATATAACCCATTTGAAATTGCTACAGCAGTCAAAATAGGGATTAACTTAATAAGGAAAATGTAAGATCTATATGAAAACAAACTTCAAACTATTATAGCTGAGCATAAGATTTGAGTAAATGAAAAGGCATGTCGTACTTAGAGGACTTGGTGGTAAAACATAAAAATGAGAAACCTATCAGTTTTGCCCACGTTCATTTATAAAATTTACACAATACCAATACAAAGGTGAGTGGGCCAGGCATGGTAGTGCACAACTGTGGTCCAGCACTAGGGAGGCTGAAGCAGGAGGAGCACCACAAGTTCACGGCCAGCCTGAGCTGTACAGCAATACTCTGTGTCAACAAAGAACAAAAAGATGAGTAGAATATTTTGTTTTAGTGTGTGTTTATTTTCAAGAGGGTAGAAAGAAGGAAAGAACTGGAGAGATTGAATCTGAAAAAGTTCATGGAGGGCTGGCCAAATAGTTCAGCAGATTAAAGTGCCTGCAAGCAAGCACAGGGGCTGGAGGTTCAATCCCCAGGCCTGCTGTGCTAGCCCCACCCTGGGGCACACTGAGATGGTGATTGAGACTGGGCATGGTGGCATACGCCTGTAATCCCAGCTTTTTGGAGGCTGTAAACTGGCGGATACTACAAGTCCAATCTAGTAGTGAGACCCTGAACACCCTGTGGACTGTTCCTTAAGAGAAATACAAAAATAAATAAATAAAAATAAAAGCAAAAAGTTCATGGCTTGGAGAGTGATGGCGAAGGAGTGCTACCTGGTCTGGGTGTGAATGCGAAGCCTGGGGTCCCTTCGGTGTGGTCCCCAGGGGTACCAGCACAAGAACAGAATTTTACAAACAGAGCCTGTGCTCTGGAGACAGACTGAAGCCTACGTGGGATTCAGTGATCATCAAGTTGGCCCTGGAAATCCATCAGGTGAGAATCAAGTCAGTGTGAAAAGGTCTCCAAAGGAGCACTAGATGGTGCCTGCAAGTTAAGATTAAGACCTCTAAGTGCTGTCCGAGGTCTTGAATTGGCTCACATGGTTGGGATCACTTTAAGGAGAATGTGTGGAAGTTGTGGGGTGTGCCTATTGGAGGTGGGGTTTGGGGTAGGCCCTGGTAGGGTCCCTGAGCAGCAGGAACACAAGCCTTACCAAACACCGAGGTGACCGATGATCTGACGTCAACAGAGATATCTGCAGTGAAAGACATCTAACTCCCATTCAGCACATAGTAAACTTCCATGTCATGCTTGGGGGGGGGGGGGGACTTTTTTCCCAAAAAGAGAGTGGCTAATGTGACAAAGGCTCAGGTAAGGGACATCTGTTCTGGTCACTTACTCTGGTTAATTGTTCTAGAATAATTACTCCATTACCGAAATGCAAAGCACCAAGCAGGACTCAATAATCTGTTCTATGATCTGATCAAAGGTATTATGCTA
>NW_004524600.1:12045062-12047354 GCF_000260255.1 Octodon degus | reverse complement strand
TTCTACTGAACCATCTCCCAAGCCCCTCCTTTTTTTTGAGGTGCTATTGCGATTGACGTATATCTTTGATATTAGAAGTGGTAATGACAGGCCGGGGAGATGGCTCAGTGGAATAAACGCTTCCCTGGCAAGCACAAGGGCCTGAGTTCAATCCCCAGTTCCACTAAAATAAAAAAAAATAAATAAATAAAAATAAAAAAAGTGGTAATGAATGGGAACAAGAAAAAATTGATACAATATCACCTGCTTAGTAAGCATGCTGTATGGCAAAGAGTTGTCAGGAAAGGGGATTTAGAATTTCCAGAAAATTCCTTTTTATTCAACTGTGAAGTCAAAGAATAAATCATTGTCTTTTGTTTTAGTCTTGGCTTTCTTTTTTCCCCCTTCAGTTGTCAGTGTATTATACCAGTTACAACCAAAGAAGTTATTCAGGTATGTGACGGCAGTTCTTCAGGTACAGGTGCCAGAATACTTCCTGGGGGCTGATAGGGAATTGCTCCAACTGCTGTTGTCAGAAGTTCCATTTGACGGCATGCTCGCTGATTCTGGGAAATGCTCACAGAGGCCCAGTTGTCCTAGAGAAAGGGCATCAGTCACGAATTACTCAATCCCCTGTATAAAATTCACCCACAAAGAGATGAATTAGCCTGGAATGTTGGCGGTGAATGGTTGGTGTCGGTGGTTGTGTTAGAAACCAAAAATCTATTTTCTATTTCCTGTTATTCTTTGAGCTGGTGATGATTTAAGTCATCTTGAAGGAAAGGTTGCAGCCCAAGAAGGACTTGGAAGGGGAGGGCAGTGCCCTGGCTGGCTCCGTGAACTGCACCCTAAGGCACCACCTTGGGCAGCTTCCGCACCTGTGGGGTTGGTGGCTCTGCCTCTGGCGGCAGCTGCGGTCCTGGGTGACTGTTGACAGCAGCCCCTTTCCCTCCCAGAGGTGCTCCAGCTGTGATCACAGGTTACACAGCAACCCTACCAAAGTAGAGGGGCATTGTGAGGTCAGAGTCCATTGGTGTTTGAGAAACCCTTAGCACAAAGTCTGGTGCACAGTACAGACTTGGGGGCCTGATCATTTTTATTCAACTGCTTCATTTCTCAAACCAGCCATCAAAGAAAAGGGCTCAATAGATAGTGTCAGTTCTTATGAGAATTTGGCCACTCTCCCAGTCATCATCCTGTCTTTTATTCCTCCCACACAGAACGTCCTGCTCAAGGCAATGATGCTGAGACGTTTCAGCAGCTACTAACAATTTCCAATTATGGTGGCTTCACGGGTCCTCTACGTGGAGAACTTCACTGGTGGTTGTTCTAGTAACTTTGCAATGATTGTGGGACACCTAGGACATTCCAGAACGTTTCCACCAATCATAGCTCATTTTCCACTAGAATCTCCCCTGCCATAGTATTTTTAGTAGCTGTTGTTGTCATTTTAATGATCTGGAAGCTGAGGCTCAGAGGTACAAAGTTACTTCCTCGAAACCACAAGCAGGGAGGCTCAGGCTTGCGTTGCTTTCATTACACCATCTTGGTTAAAGAAAGAGGAAAAATTATTGTATCAGCCAGACTCCTTCTCACTCACTGTGATTACCTTTGTCATCTTTTATGCCTTTGGTTTGTTTGTTTGTTTGTTTGTTTGTTTGTTTGTTTGAGACAGGGTCTCAGCCCAGAGCCCAGGCTGGCCTTGAACTCACTGTGTAGCCCAGGGTGGCCTCAAACTCACAGCGATCCTTTCACCTCAGCCTCCCTGAGTGCTCGGATTACAAGTGTGCAGCACCATGCCTGGTTCTTCATGCCATCTTGGATTTGTCTAGTACCTGTTCGTCCTTTCTTCCCCTCCCCCTCAAAAAATTTAATTGCTGCTTGATCTCCGTGTGTAGACACTGTCCCCGGCCTATGGGAGTTTAGAGTCTAGAAATGATGGCTCTAAGTATAATCATTCCCTAGTGGTTCTCTGCGAGTCACTTCAGGACGCGGTGCAAACATGAAGGAGCCCGTAGTGGCTCCCTGTGCTCAGTGGGCTGCATGCTATGGCACGTTGTCAGCATTGCGCAGCATGGCCGGCAAGGGCATCATCACTGTGTTCTGTCACACCCGGCTCTTTATGCGTGCAGACTAATGAGGGGTCCCTGGCCACGTGCTCTGTGCTCTCTGTGTACAGCTCATTATGCTCTGTGTGGGTTCCCTTCTTGTCCCCCTTCTCTTCCAGATGGAAGCAAAGCGCCTTCACTTCTCATTCTCTGTGGTCGTGGTGTAGAGCTAAGCACGGCACACAGAGAGCTCAGGGTCCTGTCA
>NW_004524600.1:12028530-12035387 GCF_000260255.1 Octodon degus | reverse complement strand
TATTTTCAATAAGAATAAATGACATTATTTGATTAAACACAGAAGTATGATTACATTATATATGATTAAATGCCTCAGAAATAACATTATGAGGTAAGAATATTGTACTATGAAATACAATAATCCTTAATGGAATTATGGTGAAGCACATTATCTTCTGATTAGGAGATTAAGACAGAGTAACTAGCATTTCAGGAGTGCAGAATTGTTTGCAGCAAAATACTGTGAAGGCAGTGAAAATTAAAAATGTTTTCAAAAACAATAGGAGACAGCATATCTTCAAAGTTTAATTCTCTCCAGTTTGATGACTAAATGGATATGAATTACACAGTATTTAAATGTCACCAGGGAAGGTGTCAGGCAGTAAAGAAATGAGCAGGTGATTTATATCAAAATGTAATTTACTTTTAATTAAGTGATTAACACTTTGCAGAAATGTCAAAATTAAATATACCTAATAACGTATGTGTTACTCTATTGCATGGATCTATGTGTTCACACACGTATTTTTCTTAAATGATGAGTTTTTTTTTTTTCAATCTGGTATAAAGCAATAAAATTAAAAATTTTCCCATTTACTGATTGAACTGATATAGGTTATATAGTCTCCTGTTCTTTCAATTATGTATTTCTAAAGTCGTAGTAGGTTTTATTTTATTTATTTTTTTGGCGGAACTGGGGATTGAACTCAGGCCTTTGCGCTTGCCAGGGAAGCACTTAATCTACTGAGCCATCTCCCTGGCTCCCGTAGTAGGTTTTAGAGATTACACACACACACACACACACACACACACACACACACACACACACACACAGCTTCCAGCAGGAAGTGTCATGTTCTTGGTAGCTTTACTATCTGGGCTGATTATTAGTCAGCCTCATCAGGGAGAAAGAATTGCCTGTAAATACATGGTTTCACATGCAGGGTGAAACCCTTCCGGCCTAGTGGCCTAGACCGTCACCGCAGTGGCTACTGGCTAGAAAATGGATTCCATCCCTTTAGTTGTAAGGGCTAAACACAAGGACTTAACCTGTCCTCACAGTTAAGGAGCAAACAAAAGTTTAAAATGAAAAGTACATGTGAATATGTTCTCTAACCTGCCAGGTGGGATAGCGGCTCTCCCACCTGGAAGGCGAACAGAGTAAGGAAACAAACTGAAGCATTTTTACAAACTGGCCGGCATTTGAGCCGCCTGCTTTCTGCCTGGTAAGCGTGACAAACTAGGTGCCATTTTTCAGTGAAGGGTCAATTCAGTTCAACAGATGTTTACTAAGTAGCTATTTTGTACAAAATATTAGGTGAGTGCCAGGGGGAACACTAAGGAACATGACTTTTTTTTTTTTTTTTTAAACCAGTGTTCTAATACTATTTTATTCTATTCTTATAAAGGTAAATCTTAAATTCAAGCACACTTTTTAAAAAAATGCTAGGTGCTTTAAAAGATATATCAAGACTTGACTAACCTGGATGATTTTAAAATGAAGAATCAAATGATAAATTTATATTATACAAATACGAGCTAGTTTTGCATAGCAAAATGGTACAAATCAACACTTTTCAAATTCAAAGAAAAAGAAAGCTGGTATTGGTTTGAATCTGAAGTCAGATCCAACTTCTATAGATAACAATATTCTCTGATTTGACCAAAAAATTTCAAAACTCAGTTTGAGAAACACTTTAATTAAAATCATTTCAATAAAATAATGATTATAAATCTCTTTAGTTAAATATGTACACAATTCACTATACTTAAAAAAATGGAAATGGATGAAGTTTTCCAGGTAAATCTAATGCACAAAACCACCATCTTATAGATTATAGTGTATGTCAGTTTAAGATTCTTTAACAGCTGCGTCAGATCATGGCTCGGCTTTGTCCAAAACATAATAAGCAAAATTAAGAAAAGTCCTGAAAAATTATTTAGGTCCCCCAGGAAATTACCAAAAAAGAAAATAGTGAAAGAGAAAGAAGTTGTATACTCAAGCTTGATTGCTTACAGAGGCTTGTGCGACCAACATGGCTGTAACCCCCACATCTACTAATGAGTCCTTGGATGGTTTTCGTCTGAAGTAAAAAGCGAAAATCCTAGCAATTGTGCTTTTATGCAGCCTTGTGGCCAATAAGGTAGATGTTGTCATAAAGGTGCCTTTTTTTTCCCTCAAAAAATATATAGTCAGCCATTGAGATAGTCTTTTTATTTTTTATATTTCTTTGCTTTTTGAGACAGGATCTTGCTATGTAGTTCAGGCTGGTCTTCAATTCATTATGGAATCCACAGAGATCCTCCTGCTTCAGCCTCCCAAATGTTGGGATTGCAGGTGCACACCACCTTGCCTGGCTGAGATAGTCCTTCTAGGTTGGGGTGCAAAATGAAGAGATTGATGCTTTCAACAGTGAATGTTGTAGATGTTCCTTCTCACGTAGTTTTTCTTCATTTTCTTGGAACTTGGATGGATTCACTTTTTATATTTGTTATGGAAGTGACACTAAAGACTCAGTGCAACTTTCTGATAATGGATTGTCCATTCTTAATGTCTTGACAGGTCATATTTTTTCTGCTGCAGGAAACTAATGAACCCATGAAGTCATGCTTGCCCCCCAGAAGCCTCATGTAGGCTACTGCACGTAGCCATTTATCATAGCAGTGGTACCTTCTGGTGCTGCAGGCTCTCCTCTCAAGCGTTTCTGTTATTCTCCACATGAGGCAAAGTTGCCAGACTTTTCAAGGTGGCAAGCATTTATTGGAGTCTCTCTCTCATAGGAGAAATGTGTTAGGATCACTGAGATCCTTTTTTCCTGTTTCAGTTAGATATGGTTCACAATTTGCTACTATCAAAACCAAAGGGGCCGGGGAGATGGCTCAGTAGAATAAGTGCTTGCCTGGCAAGTGCAAGGGCCTGAGTTCAATCCCTCGTTCTGCCAACCCCCCCCCAAAAAAAAACCCAAATAAACAGTTACATTGTCTATATCAGAACTATTATGAATATGGGTCCATATTGTTAACAAAAGTGACTTTTTTAGGGCCAGGAAGATAGTTCAGCAGCACAGCACCTGCATGAGTTCAATTCCCAGGACCCCCCCCCCCAAAAGTGACTATTTTATACTTTTCTTGTGCATAGGAATGATGGAAATGTGATTTATTTGTGTTTATATACATATAATTCTCTTTTGGAAGAGAATAACAATGTAAAACAGTCACTACTGTAAAACTTCCCTAATTAAACTAGTGAATAATTTAAGACAGACCAATCAGTGACTTGTGCCACTACAAACTTTATTATTTTATGTTCCCCATGCTGTGTTAATCTCAGACTTCCACTCAAGGAAGGAAAAGAAGTCCTGTGGATGTGGCCCTGGGGTTACTGCTGCATGACTTGAAGTGGCTGAGTTAAGATTAACATTAATCAGTGGTCATGAAACAGAAGCAGGTCAAGTCTAATGAGAGCAGTGGGACAGGGTCTCGTGGTGGCCAAAGTACTTTGTCATTAGAAGGCGTTTCCTCTTCCGATACAGTTGTATGTCACACTATCACCATTTCCACAGTCTGTGTGAATGGACAGCCTCCTTGGTTGAGGAAAAATCTCTGGATCTTGATGAAATTATGTTTCCTATGACCGTATGACATGGGTCCCTGTGGGGTGACAGGTGAACAAAGTGTCCTTGTTGCTTCACCACAGACTTGGTGATGTCAAGCGTGATCTGGGTGAGTAGAGACCTGTGTAAAATGCTTCTAAAATGCAGCATTTTTTAAATAACAGAACCGCTCTTCTGGTGTGTTAATAACAAATTCCCATTTGTTCTTCTGGCTTCTTAGAAAATGAGATCAAGGGGTGTCCTTTGGAAGGACACGCACCCCGAAATTGGAGAGCTGCCTTCTGATGATAATGTGCATTCCTTCCTTTTACGTCCTTCAGCATTCATCATCATGTGACTGGCTAACATCATTATTAATACCTTCTTATCATGTTACAAGCTTCTGGAAGAAAGTGCATGGTGTCGGCTTGCTTGAAAATAACATTGCTTTGCTTGTTCTACTACTCTACATTAGGGGAGAATTTTGATCGCCAGGCCAGCCTTCGGCGGTCTGTAATTTACACAGACACTCTGGTAAGACGACCGAAGAAAGTCAAAAGGAGAAAGACTATTTCAGGAGTCCCTGACAACATACAGAAGGAGCTAGGTATGGCTCTTCAGAACTGCATTTTTGCCCCTCTTTGCTGCTTGGCATTACTCTGCTAATCTCCTATGGTGCTTGGAAACCCCAGACATTGTTATAGCCAGCTTCTTCCTGACGGAGCGTGAGGTGCAAATCCTGCAGCCCATGTTGGTGGGTGACTCACTGGGTCCTGGGGGGCCGGGAGGAGGAGCAGCCTAGGCGAACACTGTTCACACTGTCAGCTGATGGAGATCGAGTGCTCGGACATCTCTAGGCGCCTTAACACTGGTTATTTCACAATTAAATTTACTTTTCAGGGGCTGGTGAGATGGCTCAGTGGTCTAAAGCACCTACTTAGAACAAGCTTAGCAAAGCACAGGGACCGCGGTTCAATCCCCCACCACCACATGCCAGCCAGCCCCGCCCCCTGGTGCCTGAGCTGGCCACACACACACATACACGCAAATAAATAAATTTACTTTTCATTTAGATCTGGGGTTCTTATGAGCTAATGGCTATATTCTAGGACTCACCATGGTGAGTGAGGAACTCCATAGTTACACTGACAATACTGGTGGCATTCTGTCATGAGGCGACAACCTGGGATTCTTGGTAAATGCCAGTATGATAGAAAATGATCATTTGCGTCAGATAACGGTATTTTTCCAGTGGAATAATTTTATGCGTTTTTTCTAGAGTAGTTTTCAACCTGTGAACAGAAAGAATTAAGACCTTGGAGATGGTAGAGAAACTGTTAGCTCACTGTTCTCTCAGCACCATGGTCCTGCTGGTGTTTCATGTGCTTTGGGCACTCATTTGCTTTCCTCTGCGATGCCTACCTCTCCTTGTGCCTTGGGGCAGTGTAGCTCAGCTCATGGGTGACCTTGGGCAGGTCACCTTACCTCTCTGATCTGCTTCTTTGTTCCACAGTGGGATGGTGATGGTACTAGAACCTATGTGATAGGGTCATTGGAGACTATGAATTTGTACCCATGATGCACTTCATGCCTGGTATTATCACAGACGTAATTAGCTACTGTTGTTTGGAGGAGGGGTGCCAGAAATCTAACTCAGGACTTCATGCTTCCCCAGCAGGCACTGGGCTGCTGTGCTATGTCCCTGGCCCCTGTTGTCATTATTGCAGGGCGCAGAATGCTACCTGCTCTGACGTTTGTCTCTTCCTCTTTTGCCAACTGGTGGCCCTATTTCCCAATAGTTAACTCCCACCTGGTGTTATTTACTTGTCTTCACTATTAAAGATTTTGCTCCCCAAGCTCAGTCATTACTGTATTCCTCAATTGCTTGCTAGGTTTTTAGCAAGCAAAACAGGCTTATCCTAGCAATAATGAAGTACCTCCATAGCACCTTGAGGTAGAGCTTAGGCCTTTTTTACTCCAGGCATTTTACCTGCTGTCTTTTCTCCATCATCTTCACTTAAATGTGCTGTAGTAGGAAGGGCAGACTCTACTTGGCAGTTGTGCTTTACCTGCCGTGCGGTCCTACAGAAGCTATGCTGTGCAGAAGCAGCACTTTAGACTGAAGCAGCACTTGGGCAAGAACAGCAGTACTTTGCCGCTGCCCTGGGTAGCTCCTGGGACCTGGATGCAGGACAGGTTCTGGCCCTCTGCTGTAGCAGGACGGTTGCTGGAAGGAAGGGCAGGATGGTCCCCATCCAGGGCATGCGTGAAACCTGTCTCTGCCTCAGGGCTACATGCTGCTCCTCTGGCTGCCTCAGGCATCTGGTAACTTTATTAACCCTTGGCTTTGGTCACGCTCATGGGCTTCCCTCTCTCCTCAAAACATGGCTGCGACTCATTTTTTCACTCTTCTTTTCCCTCCTTATTGAGGTGACAGCTCCTGACTCTGAGAAGCCAGCCTGTATGCACGTGCTGAGAAGGCGTGTTGTGGGCTAACATCCTATAATACCTAGAAACATTGGTACTTTGGTCTTTTTAGAAGATGTGCTTTCATGAAAGGAGTGATTGTCAGGACAGGCAGTTAGGCCCTTTGGAAGAAAACAAGGTTGGAGTTTTGAGGAAAGCTACATTTTTTTCCCCTGTATTTTTATGGAAGGATCTACAGGATGTTCAGGGCCTCACTACTAGATCGGACTCATAGTGATTCTCTTGTTTACAGCCTCCGAAGAGCTGGAATTACAGGCACTCAGCACCATGCCCAGTCTCAACTGCCATCTCAGTGTGACCCCGGGGATGGAGTCAGCACTGCACGTCCAGGGATCAAACCCCTGGCCATAATCCACTGAACTATTTGGCTGGCCCAAAACTACATTTTAAGTGGCTTTCCGAACAGGATAATTAGGTTCATGATTTTGTGCAGAGTATAAGGCTATTTGAGCCCATATTTAATACGACTTCTTTGTGTACATATGTAATATGAAGCCTGGAAGCTGCGAGTTAGGAAGTTTTATTGAACCAATCAGCATGGAGCCAATAATTTAACTATTCTTTTCATTATACTTAAATGACCTGCCCAGTTGGGTAAATTATATCTGCTGCAATTTTTTTTTTTTATTTAAGACCTTTATTAACAGGTGCTTGCAGTTTGTTGACTTTTTTGAAAAAATCAAGTTGTAAACTTTTATTACAAATTAAAAATGAAGTTCTTAAAAATCTCAACTTGACCAGATATGAAACAATTTAAAAACCTTTAAAGGTGTGTTGAGAAAAACCAGGCTTTTTT
>NW_004524600.1:12022072-12028430 GCF_000260255.1 Octodon degus | reverse complement strand
GTGCGCTGTGCTGGCCACTAAAACCAGGTGTGGTGGTGCACACCTGTAATCCCAGCACTGGGGAGGCTGAGACAGGAGGATCTCTGCAAGTCCGAGCTGCATAGTGAGACCCTGTATCAAAAAAAAGAGGTAAAAAAAAAGACACACTAAGATCATGGAACTGCTTGAAAAGTAAAAATGTATCTATATAATTTACACACACACACACACACACACACACACACACACACGGAGGAATGGAGGGATGGACACAGAATTCAGGCCAGTGGTTCCCTCTGGACAATCAGGAGTGGAACCCCGAGGGGCACACAGGTAGGTGCAGGTCCCAGTCATCTTTCAGCTCATGGGCTGTGTGGTAAATTAGTAAAATTAATTGATTATATTTATGTTACATGCATCACCCTCTGATTTACAATCTAAAGTGCTTAAAAAACAGGCCATGGTATCACTGTAAGCGTTTATGTCCTCAGAACTATCTTCATTCATTTGAGGAAAAGGTGACTTCGTATGGGAAAGTTAAAAATCTAGCCCATTCCGATTCGGTGCATACTAAGAGAGTTAAGAGCTCTTGATGGAGGGGCGCAGTTTGCCATCAGGGAGAGAAGGGACAGTTGGAGGACCACGATAAGGGACCTTGGGCACCGCTGCTGGCATGCACACGGCTGCTGCCTGGGCCCTGGCTTGTGCTGCGCGGGGTCCACTGCCGCCCCCCACATGTTTTGTCCTCTCTGAAGCTAATAGGCTGGAGTTGGGGACCCACAAAGAGCAGAAGTGCGTTTAGGGTCGCATACCACGCTGCACTAGAGGGAAAAGCCAGGAAGGGCTGGGGAAGCTCAGGCACCTTGTGAAACTTCTCAGGATCCTGAGAACCAAGAGTTAGCCTAAGAGGGATTTCATTTGGGGCGGAGAAGCAACAAAGACTAGACGTCCTTAGAAAGGGCTGGAACGTATGTCGGTGTCTTCTTAAACAGGGCTCTCCATAGTCGCTTGTGTCTTCCATCTACTTTGATGTGATAGTTACTAGTTGCTAAGTCTAGTTCTGATTATATTTCAGTTTTCTAGTTTTTAAAAGCAAAGCAAATTAAGGGGGGGGCAAGCTAATCTGTGTCTCACAGTTAAGCCCACTTGGGGGGTCACTTTGTTGTTCTTACCAGAGAAGGGACGTTTTAGGCCCCATTGCCTGTCTCGCTTGAGTTTGTCCAATTTCTAGGCAGGACCTGGTAGTCTGCAAATCTAAAAGCCACAAAGTGACTTCTAGGGCTGCTGGCGATACCCCTCTAAAAATCAAGCGGTGTGTCCCAGGAAATCCTTTGTGACTCTCCATTCCTTCCTGGACCAGGGTGGGTGTGCTGCTGAATATTACTGGCCAAGTGACAGATATAAAAACTGCATTTATGGGCTGGCCAGATAGCTCAGCAGACTAAAGCTCCTGCTTATGCAGACGCAGGGACCAGGGTTTGATCCCCCAGTGTGTCGGGCAGGCCCCGCGCCCAGGTGCACTGAGTTGGTAATTAAGACTGGGCGTGTGTGCCTATAACCCAGCTTGGGAGGCTGAAAACAGGAGGATCACTATGAGTCAGATCTGTATAGTGAGACCCTGTTGTAGCTGTTGATGCGTTGTGTCAACTTGGCTAGATGACCTGGCAGCCGATACATTGTGTAAATTTTTCTTCATCACCTGGCAGTTCCACACTCTGGGCTATGAGCACCCTGCCCCAGAGTAATTTAGCACAAAAAGGCGTTGAGAAAGAATTCGGCATTGCGCCTCTTCAGTCTCCACAGTCAGCTTCAACTTCATCTCCTGGTTTCCAGCACAGACTCTTTGGCTTCTAGATTGGATCCTTTAGTTTTCCGTCGCAGATTCTTCAGTCTTTTGTTGCAGACCTAACGATTGACCATTAGAGACTGTTAGAGACCGTTAGAGACTGTATAAAATGACTACTTAGGGGCTGGGGAGATGGCTCAGTAGGATAAGCGCTTGACCGGCAAATGCAAGGATCTGAGTTCAATCCCTGGTTCCACCAAAAAAAAAAAAAAAAAAAAAAGACCACTTGCCAAAATTTATAGTAAACAATGAGGTCTTCTGACCTAAAGGTAAAATTGTTTAAACTCGTAAATAAGAACCAAGCCTTCAAAAACCTATACAAGGCAGCTGTGTGGTGCTGGCAGATGGAGGTGAGTTGTAGCGTCAGTGCCCTGGCCCTGTCATTTACCAGCTGTATGGTTTGAGTAACTCACTCTCCCCATGAAGGGAACAGAAGGACCCAAACAGTGCTGACGAGCTTCCTGCTGGCCCCTCAGCACAAGAGATTCACTTTGCTTCTTCTCTTTTAAACATCGGGATGAATGCGCCTTGCGTTCAAAATTTAAATGCAGTTTTTTTTTAAATTGTTTCTTCTTTTTATGTATTTAGTACAGGGTCTATTCTGTATTATTCAGGGTTTTACTGGAGGAACAGACATAATACAAGGAACAGGTATAACCCCAGATGGGCCAGTCAGAGTCAGATGAGGAAGGGAGCCGAGAGCCTCTGCATACCACCGACTGAGGATTCAGTCCCAAGGTTTTACACTCCCTGCAACATTCCATCTCTAACAGTCTCTAACGGTCTCTAACAGTTACATAGCAGAGATTTGGGGTCAGTGCTGGGTTCTAGTTATAGCTCTCCACTTAGGAGAACGTTCCAGAAGTAAAATTCAAGTTACTTTCTACTTTCAAGCTTCCATTTCCTCTTCATGAAGCAAGACCAACTCTGTGAGGATTAAACAACCTTGTCACTGGGAAGCTTATGGTCCGGGACAAGGCACTCAGCAGTGGGTTACTAAGTGGTGACTTTTACTCCTCCCCCTCTTCTCCTTTTCCTCCTGTTCCACCTCTTCTTCTTTCTCCTCCTTCTCCTCCTCTTTCTCCTTAAGTCTTTTCTTTAGTTATTGATTTGGTACAGAGTCTTACTGCGCAGCTCGGACTTGTACTGATCCTACTGTCTCAGCCTCCCCAGCGCCAGGATTACAGGCGTGCACCATCTAAGCTGTGACCTTTATAAAGACAGTTCTGAGATAGCTTTCAGTGCAATTCTGAGTAAAGCTTTGGTGATAGTTATATAGTTTACTGGAAGACAAATAAAATAGGAGTGTAGTACTTGTCTTACTTTTCTCGTTGAGACAACATAACCGATATACAAGGTTGACAGGGGGCAGGGGGAAGGGCTTTGTCTCGCAGTTTGTGGAGGTCCACCCCATAGCCAGCTAGCTCCAAGCATGGCATGCAAACAGGTTTTGCAGAGAAACAGCCTAGGACAGGCAGAAGGCGGCAAGTGCCAGGGACAAGCGAGAGTCTTTCTGTCCCTTTGTGTATCCAGCCCTTAGGGCAGGTAGCACCCTTAATCCTACCCAGAACTATGCCAAGTCTATCAGTGGCCTAAATTAGTAATTCCACACTCTTAATGCCAGCACCACTCACTCTACAAAACCCACCTATGACCACATGACGCACTGGGGGGAACATCCCCCCAAAAAGCAAAAATGTTTTTAAAAAGCAGAGAAGGATATAACATTGGAGAGAAGTTGAAACAGGTTCTTCCTTGTTTATCTCTAGATTAAAAGAACCATTGAGTAAATTCTGGAGATAAAGAGGACCTGCCTGGGTGGGCATCTAAGGGAAGGAGGAGCCCTCAAGCCCCATGGCCTCCAGGCAGAAGTGTTCAGGGAGGTATAAGGGACAGCCTGCAGGGTAAGGTGGTTGGAGAGAGATCAGCGAGCCAGCCCCATGGATCAAGCAGGGGCTTGCAGAGCAGTGTGGGGACTTGTGAGCCAGCGGTGGGACAGGAGCAACATAATCTGGCTTATGCTATGAAGGAGCTCTTTATGCTGTGTTCAGAATAGACTCCCAGGAAAGAAGAGTAGAAGCAGTCACCAACCATGGTAGGAACGTGCGGACCTGTGAGGACCCCAGAGTGTGCTCATACTGTTAGCCAGCTTTCTGTCACTACAACAGGTACTGGAAATAATCAGCATGCAAGGAAACAAGGTTTCTTTTAGGTCACAGTTGTGGGGTTGTGGTCCGTGGTCTTTGGGCCTGTGCTGGGGCAGCACATCGTGGTAGGAGCTAGTACTATTGCAGAACCCCCCACCTGGGGGCCTGGCCAGGCCACAGCACAAAGGAGGGAGGGACAGGGTCCCACTCTTCCCTTTGAGGGCAGCTTGTCACCACTGTCACCTATAAAGCTCCTGCCTGGCCCTCTCCCCGAAGGGCTGTACAAGTATATGAGCCAGTGCCCAGCACACACACTGTCAGAGGCTGCTTGTAATCTAAACCACAGAACAAGTGCACCTTCAGGAATCATGACTCATTGCGCCATTGAGACATGGCAGGTAGCATGGGCGTTGTTCTGTGTCCCGGCTTTTCCCGTAGTGGATTGTGGTACTAACAATCCTAGCTGCGTCCAACTCTCCCTGAGTGCCACTTGTCTGTGGAATGTTCTTGCCAGGGAAGCAAGCTCTTCATAAATAGGTTTTCTTTGTCTGTTGTCATACTGTGGCAGTCCCTGGTGTTCATCCCGTGGCAACCAGGTTGACAAGAAGTGCTGTTTCATTGTGAAAGTTATCGCTTCTACATTATCAGCCTACTAAAAGAAAAGTAGGTCATTGAGGTGGCGGTGTCGCCACCAAGATGCCTCTGAGACACAGAGTGAGTGGGGCTTCCCAAGGTACTGTTGGTGACCATGACCTCACCAGGAAAAGGAGCCCGCGCTGCAGGGGTTGCTGCTCTTATTTTCAGCCCAAATCTTCCCTTTTCTTCCTTGTAAACCTTTTTCATTAGGATTTGCTTTTTACTACTTCAGTTCTTATGCTGTATTTCAAGGCTGCTTGAAAAATTATTTTTATGTGTGTATCTCAGGAAAGGAGACTAATCTCCTAATTTAAGATTCGGGATCAGACAGATGACTTCTATATAGAGTCTCAAATAAAATTAATTTTGATTTGTGTGTGTCTCTTATGAATGGAGAGTATGTGTTATGAGTCAGATTTAACAACGCTATCATTGCTGCAAAGAAGCCGGAAGTAATCAATGTACATCCATGTGGCCGAGCTACTGCTGCTTCAGAAATCCCTATGACTATCTTACAAGGGCCTGTGTGAGTTGTAGCTGTTTATCCAGAGTCAGCTCAGATATGAATGGATAGAGTGGAATTTAGGGTCATGGTAAGACGTCCATAATAGCCTGCAAGTTGGGCATGTTTGCCCATTTCAAACAATTATTAATTCAGATGCCCCCTAGGTAAGAAAACCAGACGATCATTTTCTGTGTATGTATTTATCTACTTATATTTACATGGCTACCACTTTCATACCCCTAATGCCTAATAGTCAGATGCTACCACCAAGTCCTAACAACACTTCTGTGGGTACAGAAAGGGGATGGGTAGCCCCAGTTTTTCAGCAAAACAAACCTCAGGGTTTGGGAATAGATTCAGGTCTTTGATTCTTTTAGTCTCGGGACTAATCCTTATCCCTTTTTGAGATCTGTGGAGCCATTGTAGAATAAATATATATATTTTCAAGCAAGACAAATTGAGTAGCAGCCATGCTGTTTCAGCATTCTTGGGATTGAGTTGAACAAGAGATGTATTTCTGTACAGCTTTTCTATGTGCCCTCTTAGAAGCTTCCTTAAGCCGAGAAAGGCCTCAGAATTCAGTGGTGCATTGGTTCCCCAACTTCACTTGCTCTGTGCCCTTGGAAAGGGTGGCCATGTTTGCACATATGTGGGAGGTGTGGCCACAGTCACCACTGTCACCCAATGCAATTTGCAAACAAGCAAGCTTTTGCCAAATGCTGTTGTTTGCAAACACAGGTGTTTGTGAACTGAGGCATGTCTTTTAAAGACAGATGAATCCACACAAGCATAAGTCAAAGGGAACAGGGAGCATGATTTCTTTCATAGCGAGTTCAAATGCTGGCACAATGAAGCTATGGTATTAGAAGTCTCAATAGCAGTTACTCTTGTTTGGGGCTTATTGGTAGGGAGGGACTTGTTGAGATCTGGTGGCTGGTTAGCCTGAGGCTCCCTTTGGGAGGCTTTACTAACTTTAGTTTTCAGGAAAAATTCTTAAATGCCTTCCTTTCATGAGTGACAGTTCAGTTTCAATGCTTTGGACTTCAAGGGCGGTTCTTACCCATTTATGGTCTGTATCCATAAGCTGGTATTTCCCCAGCAAAGCCGATGAACCCTTGTTAGTTATTCCTAAGCAAGTTGCATTTGTTTTGAGTTCTTGCCATTTTCTTGTCACAGAGTCAGCTACCTTGGAGCCGTGGTAAAGTCCCTCAGAAAATGCTTGCCAACACAACTTTAGTGCTTACC
>NW_004524600.1:11981021-12012537 GCF_000260255.1 Octodon degus | reverse complement strand
AAACACGTTTGTCATTACCAAAAAGAGACGTCTTTAAGTAAAAATAATAAAAACCCCATGCTGCATACATAATGCAGATAGTTCTAGTTATCTGGTCAACGGGCAAAAAGCAAGCACTTAAGGTCTTCAGTTCCAATCTTTTGTTCATTTCTTATTGCTGGAATTTCCTATTTGTTTCTTTCTTGCTGGATGACTAAATCTGCTGTAATTTTAATGTTTTTTAAATCCATGATTGCATCCCTGGAACTCCCATTTATTTCTGCTTTGCCTGTGACATGGCCCTGCTGCTAATGCTGGAGGCGAGAAAGTGGCTTTGCCGACATCATCTGTGTTGGTACCACTGGCAGACAGGAGACAGCCGGTATCACTACATAGTTAATGATGTGACCTGGATGACAGATGGGAGGTCACTGAGACAACTGTATCTGAGTTATAACTAGTTAAGAAAAAGAAGTAGGCAATTGAACAAGGACCCAGTTTTAAGATGGGCTAGCCTGAGCTTTGTTAGACAGAATACGCGAAGTGACATAGGAATACGGTTCTATTTAACAAGAAGTCATTGTTAAACACTTGCCCTATCCTTTCCTGATGTCTGCTGGGCCTTGTAGGTTCTCTCCATGTTTTGCACTTCGCTACCCAATGATTACCAACAGTTTTCCTTTCAAATTAGTTTTCCTCAGGGCTGGGCATATAGCTCAGCATCAGCCTATCTGCCTGGCAAGTGGAAGGGCCTGTGTTTGATTGCTGGTTTAAAAACAAATAGGTTTCTAGAAACAACGCATTGGGAAGTGGGGCTGAGTCAAGCAAGTTAGGCAGAAGGGGAAGTGGTTCTCCAAAGGAACGCAGTCCCTAGGAAGGACACGCCAGACCCTCTGTGTGAGACACTCCACATCATCAGGGGCTAGATTTTAAAATTCCAGCCATATAGAGGTGCTTCCACTAGAAAGACATACTATTCTTAATTGTGTGTGGTTTTAACTCAAAATCCATGAATTGTAGACTCTGGAGACCAACCCACTTAGCGTGTTAGAAAAGCCAAGATGGGAAGCATATCGGTTGACTTCTACCTAGTTGTCTTCCACTTAAGTGAACTGGACAAACTTTCCTTTTCCCTTTAACTTTAAAACTATATGGAATTAGGCGTGAACTTCATGCAGGGAGATTTTTTTCCCCCCTTCGGAACCGAAGATTGAACTCAGGCCCTTGCGCTTGCCATCAAAGTGCTTATTCTACTGAGCCATCTCCCCGGAACCCATGAGATTTTTTATCTTTTGAGATCAGACAGGGTAACTTTGTTAGTATATGATTATAATTGGCTACTAAACTTAACTTCACTCAGCTGACTAAGCTCCTGCTTTGGCAAGTGCAGAGGCAGGGGTTCGATCCCTGGTCCTGCATGCCATGCCACCCCCAGAGCACACTGAGGCAGCCACCGAGACTGGGTGTGGTGGCACAGACCTGTAACTCCAGCACTGGGGAGGCTGAAAGTAGGAGGATCACTGCGAGTCCAAGCTGTGTAGTGAGACCCTATGCCAAGTACATAAATGAAAATATAAAACAACTTCACTTCATACCTATTTCCAAATCAGGACCTTATATAAAAGAATCTCTTTATGAATTAGGACATGTTACATACATGTACCAACTATACACAAGGAAATTAAGCATATGCTACACACATGTACTAATTTTTAAAGATTTTTAAAGAGAAATATAACTGGAGTCATGCAGCAAAAATATTAACATTACTGAAGGCACAAAACTTGTTTATGAGGCAGGATCTCACTACGTAGTTCAGGCTGGCTTTGAATTCACTAAGTAACCTAGGTTGGTTTTGGACTCAAAGCAGTCCTTCTGCCTCAGCCTCTCAAGGGCCATGATTACAAGCATGAGCCAGAGCACATGATTAGCTTGCTTGAGGTCCTGGGTTCAATTCCCAGTACCAAACAAACAAAAACTAACTTGTAGATTTGTGTCATTCTAAATTTTATTTTTTAGAAATAAAAACTCTCTTGGGGCCGGGGAGATGGCTCAGTAGAATAAGCACTTCCCTGGCAAGCGCAAGGGCCTGAGTTCAATCCCCCGTTCCACCAAGCCAAAAAAAAAAAAAAAATTACACATAGTTATATATTTCTGTATGGTTTAAAATCACGTAAAGCTCATCAGGGTTTCAACACAAACTGAGTGGTCTGTGTGTGTGTGTGTGTGTGTGTGTGTGTGTGTGTGTGTAGATTTCTTTCTGTGGTTTGTTCCTTAATAGCATTTCAGTGTCTTGTAATACTGTGACAATTTTATGTCTTGAAAGTATTGAAGATCGTGTTTTAGAACTAGAATTCTGTTGGTTCCTCCAATGAGTTGAATGTTAGTCAATTCTCATCTTTTTAAGTTCTTTAAGAAAACAATGTTATTTTAAATAAGGATGTATGTGCAGATATAGGTGAAGAAATGCCTCTATTTCTATTTTTAGAAGGCTACCATAAGTTCATGCTCAAAATACAGGTACCAATTCCTAACAAGGAGTATAAGTGTCATGTACTGCAGATAGGCAGTAATAAGAAAAACTAAAGGATGACTAATCAATAGGACAATAGGACAAAAAACAAAACAGAACACACTATTACCTAAAAGTGTGAGGACTTTATTTATGGGACTTAAACAGCAGCAGTTAAAATTCTACCACAAACCTCATGCAAAAATCACTGCAGTTTTGGAAGCAAAACATGTGAAGACCCGTCGTTGAATAGAATGAGGCATCTCGACTGTTCGTCCTGAAGCTAATGCCGCACAAGGCAGCCTGTCACTTCCAGATTACCAAATGGCAGGAGCTCCTGCCTTCTGTTTTATTTTCTTTCTTTCTTTTTTTTTTTTTTTTTTTTTTTTTTTTTTTTTTTTTTTCCTTTTTTCTTTTTCTTTTTGGCGGGAACCAGGGATTGAACTCAGGCCCTTGCCAGAGAAGTGTTTTGCTTTCTTCAAAGTGGATTTTTTTTCTTGTCCTTGCCTCTTTTTCCACTTTCCCTTTGAGTCCTCCCATGAGTGTGTGTGTGTGTGTGTGTGTGTGTGTGTGTGTGTGTTCATGTGTTCATTCTGGGAGAGCTTTGCAGAAGATAGAGGAAGTAGATTTCTTTGCTGATGAATGACACAGCATACTAGAGCTTGTCTGTGCTCACAGGGAGTGGAAGCACTCTCCATGGGGCCCTTCCTTGTCAAGTGAAATCTTTGAGGTACCCGCGAGCACACTGCTACTATTTTAGTAATATCCTTTGCTGGTATGGTGAGAAAAAAACTTTTTGCAGTCAAGGACAGGTGCCCCAGGGAGTCCTGGGGACCCAGGGAGGCCTTAGGATGCTCGCTGTTACAGTGCCTCATGCCGGGATCCAGAGGCTCAGGGGATGCCATCCAGCCGGTGCCTGAGAACCTTTCTTTTTGTTAATCTCTGGAGTGTATCTGATGCCTTATAATTTGTTGTCTTCTGTTTAAATGAGGGAGACAAAATTATAGTTCTTTTGTTTAAGCAAAAGCCTACATAGAAATGAATCTGACCATCATGTTAAAAGGTTTCTGCTTTTACTCAGAATTGTTTTATTGTTATATGACTATCTTTGTCCCTGTATGTATTTCTTACTGGATGAAAACCACATAGAAAAAACCATGGCTCTATTACTATTTTTAAAGGTTTAATTTGTTCCGAGGGCTGATGACATGTTCTCAATACGTTTTGGAGACATTCTTGGCTTTGCAATTTTATTTTTAAAACTCTGTCCTTTTCTGGGTAGGCTGAGATCTGTTTATCCATGCTTAAGGTTGTTCTCATTCACTTGCCTTGTTTTTTTTTTTTTTTTTTTCATTCTTCACGTTTCTTGCTTGTTACCATACTACTCTCTGGTTGTAAAACTCCTAGAAATGAATAAGCCTGGTTTGAGGCGATGCTCCTGACGTTCCTCCCCCTCCAGAACACAACAGATTGCTGTTGAATTTTGAATGTCACAAACAGACAGATGATAATGGCTTAAGATGGATAATTAAATGCTTGAAACGCAGATGGGCCTATAAATCAATTTTCTTCTTCGAATTTCCTTCTGACATTAAAAAAAAAAAATCAATGTAACTAACACTCTTTTATACCAGTAACCCTAGTAAAATGGATTTCTGTGGCCCTACTATTCCACTGCTGTATTTATTGTCTTGGGGAAAAGGTGGTCCCTGCTCCCTAGATACCCGGAGCTTGGGCCAAAGTCTACCTTGAAGTCTTTCTTAAAAGCTGGTTACTGGAAAGGTCAATCCTGCAAAGCCTGGTGCAGCACTCAAGCCATAGGAGGATTTGAAGTACAAATTAAGAAGAAATATAAGCAAAATTTATAAAATAAGGATTTTTATCTTAGGGGGGCATCAGGAGCTATTGAAAGTCAATTAGGTAGGTATGGAGGGACAAGCTGAATCAGTAGGGAAGGTGTTTTTGTTTGCTTCTTTTTATCATAGGAGGCCGGAGGGGCTGGGGCACCGTGCCGCTGTGCTTTGCATTTTCAGGTTAACGAACTTTCTTCTGCTTCCTCTCCAGCATCCGGCCCTGGCCAGGATGAGGCCGGCGGCTACTCCGCACTCGCCGCAGACGCCCCCTCCACGCGAGGAAGGCTGGACAGCTATCACTGTGCCGGGCAGCGCTCGGAAACCAGGGACTCCAGCTGCCAGACGGAGGACGTGAGAGTCGTGCCGCCTTCCATGAGAAGAATCAGGGCCCACAGGGGGCTGGGTGTGGCCGCTCAGATGAGCCCCTTCTCGGGCTCCTCCGGCAACATGTCTGTGCTGAGCGACCCTGCGGGGCTCGCCTTCCCTGCCCGCCTGCACAGTGAGCCTGGCTTCCACAGCCTTCCGCGTTCGGGCGCCAGGGCCGGCGCTCACTCCCTGGGCAGCCTGGGCCCCGCGGAGGACGTGGAGGACCCTTTCTGCTACCAGCGGAGTAGCTCACAGGGAGAGTGCCACCTGGGGCACTTAGGCGGAGCCCCGAGGGCCGGAACGTTCCTGAGGCCCAGGTCCCAGGAGCTGAGGCACTGCGAGAGCGAGAGCGAGAGCGACCCCAGCCCGGCACGCGTGGTGTCGCCTCATGCGGCCTTCTCCACCAGCATCATCCCCAACGCCACCCTCTCGTCCTCCTCGGACATCATCGTTCTTCACACCGCTCCGAGTGCGGGCCAGCTGGATGGCAGAATGACCAGCTCCTCCTCACCCTCACGGATAAAACCCAGAGACCACCTCCTCTCCAGACACGGTGTGAGAGCTGACCAGCTGTCCCCTGGTCACCCTTGGAGCGATGGCCACGCCTCTGTCTACTCCCAGACCTTCGAGTGCCATTCCCCCAACGTCACCGCACTGCTGTCTGCCTGTGACTCAGAGGTCTCTCCCAATGGGTCCCAGGTCATGCATCATAACTGCAGGAATACCCTGAGCTACCCAGCCCACCCCCAGGATGTCGATGGCAAGAGCGAGTCTAGCTCTTCCGGGAGTAGAGGGCAGGGCAGCATGGAGCCCTGGGAGTTCAGGGCCTCCAGCAGCGGGCGGGCATCCCCCTTGAAGCCCCACCTGGCTGCCCCTGGTTACTGCACTCCCACGAGTAACCAGAGCAGCTGCAGTTTGGACCAGACATCCATCAAAGAAGACTCAGGATCCGTGTGTTCCGAGGACCACGCTGGCTGCTACAGGTCTACTCACACTGACTCCGGATATGGCTTTGGGAACCCCAGGCACAGCATGGTCAATGTTTTTGATGGAAGAGCTCACAAAAGCCAAGGGGATCAGTCAGGTTTCCATGATAAATCCCTTTCCAGAAACTTCTCTTTGAAGAAAGCCAAGAAGCCTCCCCTTCCACCTTCTCGGACAGACTCCCTCCGCAGGATTCCCAAGAAGAGCAGCCAGTCCAATGGGCAGGTTCTCAACGAGAGCCTGATCGCCACACTCCAGCAGTCGCTGCAGCTTAGCCTCCCGGGCAAGGGTGGCAGCTCAGCCTCCCAGAGTCCCTGCAGTGACTTTGAGGAGCCCTGGCTGACCCGCTCCCGGAGCCAGAGCACAGTCAGCGCTGGCAGTAGCATGACCTCCGCCACCACCCCCAATGTGTACTCCCTGTGCGGGGTCACACCATCACAGAGTGACACAAGCAGTGTCAGGTCAGAGTATGCGGACCCTTGGGCTTACTACATTGACTACACAGGCGTGCAGGAAGAGCCCGGGAACCCCGTGGGATGCTGCTCAGCCAGTGGTGGAGCCCCAAATGGGAATGGGCCAATCCGCCACAGCCAAGAGGCGTCCAGGGCCACAATCCCCCAAGTGCCTGGTGGCTGCGCCAAACCAAAGGTCACTTCACCAGAGAAGTCCCAGAGAGTCACTTCTCCATCCAGTGGGTATTCCAGCCAGTCAAATACCCCCACCACACTCACCCCTGTGCCTGTGTTTTTAAAATCAATGTCACCAGCCAATGGAAAGGGGAAGGCCAAGCCCAAGGTGCCAGAGAGGAAGTCCTCACTGATCTCCTCAGTGTCCATGTCCTCCTCCTCCACATCTTTGTCCTCTAATACATCCACTGAAGGTGGTGGCACCGTGAAGAAGCTGGAAGCAGTCCCAGCCTTACCCCTCACCCCTCCGCCCCCTCCACCTCTGCCCCCCCCAGGTGCCCAGGACAAGTCTCCCCTTCTTCTCCCGCTGCCCCCAGCAGCAGATGGCCCTGAGGGCTCCCCTCTGCCCCACTCCCCTGTGTTCCCCCCTCCACCCCCAGAAGTACTCACGCTCCTCTGCTCTCCACCTGATGGGTGCCTCCCCCTACCTCCCACAGCACTGAGCCCCTTTATTCCGGCTTCCTCTCCAGCACCCCCACCTTTCCCACCCTCGTTGGAGCCCCCACCTGCTCCCCCCCTGGACCCCAAATTCATGAAAGACACCAGGCCTTCTTTCAGAAACTCTGGACAGCCTGAATCCTCCCGGGAGGCCTTGAGGCCACCTTCAAAAAAGGAGGACAGTGGTAGGCGCCCCCTGCCCCTGATCACCACCGAAGCTCTGCAGATGGTACAGTTGAGGCCTGTGAGAAAGGACTCGGGGGCCGAAGTGGCACCATTGCCTGAACGAGCAGCTCAGGAACAACGAACTCCGGCTGCTCCACAATATCACTTGAAGCCATCTGCTCTCCTGAAATCCCGAAATAGCATAAATGAAATGGAGAGTGAAAGCCAGCCTGCCTCTGCGACTAGCTCGCTTCCAACGCCTGCCAAGAGCCCCAGTCAGGGTGACCGTGACAGTGCAGCCGAGCGTGGTGGCCCTGCAAGCCACAGCCATGGAGCGCCACATCCCGGGCCAGCCACTGGGGAGGCAGAGTCTGGGTATGGCCCTCAGAGCACCCCACTCCCAGATGCTTCACCCAGCAGGAAGCCGCCCCCCATCTCCAAGAAGCCCAAACTGTTCCTGGTGGTGCCACCTCCGCAGAGAGATTTCACCACGGAGAATGTGAGTGAAGCCTTCCAAGCTGTGTCCAGCCCCGCCAGGGCAGAGGAGGGCTCTGTGCATGGCACAGAGGCAAGAAAGAGCTCTGTGGCTCGAGCTGGCGCTCATGCTGCGGGCCCCGGCAGCTCCGTGCTGGAGGGAGGAGCTGCAGGGTTCGAGTCTCCCAGTAGAGTGGAAACCGATGCCCCCATGGTACAGCCCCATGTCTCTCTGGCCCCCACGCAAGAAGAGCCAGTGGGGGACAGCAGGGATGATGGAGACAGCGGGGGTGACGCAGCGAGCTGCCCTTCTCAACATGATGGAGAAGGTAAGTCCAGCATCTCTCTGGTGCGTTTCTGTCATCTTCTGCAACTGCGCCAAATAGGGCAGCCGAGTGTGGCATACCCGTGGAACCCAGGTAGATCAGATCTAGCCACCCCAAAGCCAGCAGCATGTGGGCTTCTGCCTGTGAGTTACAACTCTGCATTTTGTGGCATTTTTTCTTTTCAAAATCCAGGTCTAAGGGAAGAGCTTACAGAGAGTTGGCAGAAAAGAAGGAGATGGGGGGTGGTTGTATAGCAGGCTGGGCATGAAATAGCAGTGAGTAATCTCCCTTCTGAAGAGCTGCAAAGAAGCCTTCTGACAGCATTCAGGAGCAGCCCCATACGAGTTCTGTAGCAGACAGGAGAGAGTGCTGACCGGCAGACTCCTGTCATTCCCTGCATCTTTGTAAAGCCAAGAACTGCAGACCCCACCACACCCCCTGCAGCTCTCAGATTGTTGCAAATGGCAGGGAAGCAGCAGATTTGGGAGCCTGGCACAGGACTGAAACTGTACTCGCTGCCTCTCACCGCCTGCCCGCTTTCTTCTCTCTAGCTGGGGTGCAGGAGGCGCACACAGCCGAGCCATCCTCAGAAGCTGGTGACTTCCACAAGGATGACAGTGAGGAGGTGACAACCCCCACGAGACCGAGGACCACTGAAGACCTTTTTGCAGCTATTCACAGGTATCCAGAACTCCTCCCTTCTGCTTTCATCTGCTTTAGGATTCCTTCCTTCTGAACCGTTCCTGTTTTCTTTCCTTGAAGGTTCTTCTGCCACCCAGCCGTGACTCATTAACTTTATTATTGATTTTTTTTCCTCCTGTGTTTCTCTGCCTTTATTTGCTCTGACTCCAGCTTCTGTGTTACTTCGTTCCATGAAACGGTGTCATCATAACTGATCTAGGGGATGCAGGCTGGGTGGGATACCCTCAGGTAGGCACAGTGCTGGCGGTGGGTCAGAAGCACCATGTGTCTGTGACATGACGGTGTTTACAGGAATTGGTCAGAGCAGCAGGAGGGACTTAGAGGCGGACTGCTCCCCAGCACCTCTTCTTAAAGGTGTCCTAAGCCCCTCTTCCTTTACAGAAAAAAAATACCATAATTTTATGGTGCAGGTTTTTGAATCCTTTGATATGTCAGTGAAGGTGCATCTCTTTAAATCAGAGCTATTAAATTTGCTTGCTACTGCAAGCCACTAGCGCCATCTACTGGCATCTGAAATTGTTGGGTTGAAGAAAAGTACCTGCAGTGTCTTCGTGAAGCTCCCGAACTGCTACTGTTTTTAATGCGCGTTGGCCTTAAAGAGGCAATACGGCTTAGCACGGAGGTTTTATTTATTACACTGTTTTCTGGTTGTCAGCAGGGAGTGCTGTCGCTATAGAGTCACTGTACAAATTGGTAAGATTATGTGTGTCACATACTTTAAGCCTAATGCTCGGTGAGGTTTTAGCCTCCCTAGACTTCTTTATCAGTATTTTCAGATGACTTATGAATGCCCTTATGCTGCCAAGACCTTATCTTGCCCCAAATGAAGGTCCTCTCTTCCCTTTGGAGACAAAACATCTTATAAAATCCTTCGATTCTTCTCTGCATAAATAACCTGGATTGGTACTACCATTTAATTCTTGGAATTGAGTTGAAAGAAAAACAACTGTTTTATGGAGTGGGAAGCACAGCAGTGCCCCTACCTGGAACTCCCCATGCAACATACAAATGTTTAACTTCAGGTAAAACCAAGCTGGGAGTTAGGTGCTCACCCAGAATGCCGTCTTCTTGGTGTGGTATTTGTGTATAGACCATAGACTGTTCCCTTGACTGTTGTCTGACTGGTTTCCTTGATTTTTATCAGGTGTAAGAGGCTGAGGCAAGAGGATGTCGAGGTCAAACCCTGCCTGGGAAACTTAGACTGTGTTTCAAAATAATAAAAAAAATAAGGAGGAAGTCTGGGGCTGTTTAGTGGTAGAGCTCACCTTGCTTTGATCCTCAGTCTTGGACAAAAGAGAATGGCTAGTCAACTGTTTTTCAAGATAGAAAATGAAGCGGTATGTCTTTTGAACCAAATTTGGTAGCATTTCTGGAAGTGTACATGGGTGTTTCTAACTTTATACATACCAGACAGATAATAAACACTCAACAAATATTTTCTGAATTAAACAAAACCAATTGGAATTTAGCTGTTAGGAAATTCTTCCAAAACTCAGTCTGTTGTTTAGGACGAAATGTATGGAGTTGCTAAGTATATGGGAATATATTTTTATAATAGTAAGCCCCAAAGGCTTGTGATGCCGGGCTGCTCTGTGTGCTAGATGCTCGGTCTCAAGGAAACGCCGTGGCTGGTAGGGCCAAGGTAGTACATAATTTCCCCAAAAATATGCTTCTGTATTTTGTGGGAACCTTCAGAGGTCACTGAAATATGTGTGGTTTCAGCTACTAAGAAGCTTCTGTGTTCTACACATGTTGAAATGGTACATGTGACAGAGTAAGGGTAAAAGCAGCTTTGGGACTATCTTTCAAAGAGAGAACGAGGACCCGTGCTGATTTCTGTTGGAGCATTAATACTGTGTTAGCAGGCGAAATGGAAGTCCACCCAAGACCTGTGCTATGTAGGGCTTTATTTTCATGCCGCCCAGCCCCTACATTCATAATTTAAAATACAGAATCTCTAAATTGAAACCTAGCTTTCAAATCTTCTGATGCAAATGAATTCACTTCAAATTTAAAGCCAGATGGAAAGTGCAGGCGCCATGTGAGGTGTGAAGTTTTTATTTTTATTGAAGTAATTAGTTTTTAAGCCAGTGTTAACTGTTTAAGTACTTTTTATAGCTGTCTTCTTTAGAAGCACGCACACACAAGCACACACACACACACACACACACACACACACACACACGGAGGCAGAAAATTCATGTTTAAATTTAATTCTCACTTTAAGTACCAGCTGCTCTTGAGAAACGTCGATGCTCTACTAAAAACTTGTCTGCTGTTTCAATTCTGAATCTGCCCTGAAAGGCCGTGGCTTTAGACAAGTGTAGTTGTGGGTTGGTTTATGTAGCTGTACACCTTCCCCTTGCTATGAAGAACCAAATAAAAGCATTATACCACAGGCCACTACCTGCAGGGCTTCGAGTAGCTGAGCTGCGGTAGGGGCCACCAGCGTCCATTGTGAGATCATGTGCTGCGAGCAGAAAAAACGCCACCAAGTCCTGGAGGTCAGACTGACCAGCTGCCTCTCTCTGCACCTCAGTTACTTTCTCTAAAACCCAGAGTGGCTGGACTGGACCAGCAAGGGCGGCCGAGCTGGGCATCTTTTCCAGGTCTCCAGCTCTCCTTGGTACGCTCAGCTTCAACTCTTTGTCTGCACGTAGCGATGCCCCGTGCTTGCCTAATGCAGAGGCTGGGATTTCCTGGCAGGAGAAGAGACAAACTTAAGGCCCTGGGTGGGTGCTGAACTCAGAGCTTTCCTAGCAGGCAGTGTCCTCAGCCTCCCAGAGTACTGGGATTACAGCCCTGTCCCACCACCCTGGGGTCCATGGCTTTTTTTTTTTTAAATAAATTACCAGGATCCCATGAGGCAAGGCTGCCCGATAGTTCAGTGGACTAAAGCACCTGCTTAGGCAGACCGCAGCTGCTGAGTTTCAATTCCCATTGTGCCATGCAGACCCTACCTTTAGGGCATGCTGAGAGGGCAATTGAGACTGGGCATGGTGCCACCAGCCTGTAAACCCAGCACTTGGGAGGCTGAAAACAGGAGAATCACTGAGTCCGATCTATATAGTGAGACCCTGTAGACCCTGTTTTAAGTACAGAAAAGAGAGAGAAAAAGATCCCCTAAGGCAAATTCCCCTGCCCACCTGCCCTTTACTGCTTAGTTATTAGGAAGAAACCATCTGGGGGCGCTGGACTGCCTGCCTTCCTGTCCCTGATTTACTAGCGGTGTCATCATACCTTGGACAGGAAAGTTCTCTGAGACAGAGGGCTGAACACGCAAAGTGTGGCGCCGTTCTAGAACCTAGAGGGGGCACAGCTTAGGAGCGGGCAGATTCTGGGCACAGGCCCACCTGTCGGGCCTGCTCAGCATCACATAAGAAAAGCGAAAGTAGAAAGAAAGGAGGCCATTGCTCCCGGCCAGCCGCCTTGGAGGGCTCAAGGCAGCAGTCACTGAGCACACACGGTCAAGGCTGAAGTGAAGCAGCTCAATGGCCGAGGTTTGTCTCTAGGTAATCTGGCATAACTCATGGTGGTTGCATCTTGGAAGCAACCTGTATGGCCCTCAAGAGATGCAACGGAAAGAGAAAATGTGGCATTTGCACACAGTGGAGTAGTGGGAGTGGGGTAAAGGAAGATGCCCTTGAGGCATTCGCAGGAAAATGGATGATCCTTAAGACAGTAATTTTAAGTAAAATGAACCAGGTGTACAAGCTCCAATGTTAATTTTTTCCCCCAGAATTTTAGGGAAGGGTCTATTGGGTGTTCAGGGTCTCACTACTAGATTGGACTCGCAGTGATTCTGTTTACAGCCTCCCAAGTGCTGGGATTACAGGCTGGTGCCACCACGCCCAATCTCAATTGCTGTCCCAGCGGGGCGGGGCCGGCAGGGCCGGGCCAAAGATCGAACCCCAGCCCCTGTGTACAACCTTCAGAATCACACAGTATCTCTTACAGGAGAAACCTAAAGATATAAATGAAGCGCAGAATAATAGAATAGATCTTTTGCAACAGGGAGATGGGGGCGGGGATGACAGAATTAACAGGTGACATGTACCTGTATCCATAATAAAATTTTTTTAAAAACGTTCCAGTGAGAGTGAGGATTTGCTTAATGATTCTCCTAGGTGGTTCCGGCGATGCAAGGAAATGTTCTTTTTTTGGAAAGCGCTCGGTTTTCCACACCTAAGCTTAGGTTTTGGAAAAGTAAGTCAAGTAGTGGGTGAGCTGCGCGAGTGCTCGGAGCAGCCCGCGCTGGTGGCCACGGTTGATGGGAAATATTAACCTTTACCTCGGTGCCTTTGAATCACAGATCCAAGAGGAAAGTCCTGGGCCGAAAAGACTCCGAGGATGACCCTTCGCGAAACCACTCTCCCTCCCCGCCGGTGACCCCCACGGGCACCACGCCCAGCCTGGCCTCCCCCAAGCAAGTGGGCTCCATCCAGAGGAGCGTGCGCAAGAGCAGCACCAGCAGCGACAACTTCAAAGCCCTGCTGCTCAGGAAGGGCAGCCGCTCGGACACCAGCGCCCGCATGTCGGCCGCCGAGATGCTCAGGCACACGGACCCGCGCTTCCAGAGGTCCAGGTCGGAGCCCGCGCCCGACGCCCCCGAGAGCCCGTCCAGCTGTTCGCCCAGCAAGAGCCGCAGGGCGCAGGAGGAGTGGGCGCGGAGCGAGGGCCCCATGCCGCGCAGCCTGTCCTTCTCCGGGCCCCGCTACGGCCGCAGCCGGACGCCGCCCTCGGCGGCCAGCAGCCGCTACAGCGTGCGGAACCGCATCCAGAGCAGCCCGATGACCGTCATCTCCGAGGGCGAGGGCGAGGCCGTGGAGCCCGCGGACCCCAGGGCGTGCGGAACCGCATCCACAGCAGCCCGATGACCGTCATCTCCGAGGGCGAGGGCGAGGCCGTGGAGCCCGCGGACCCCAGGGCGCGCCGCGCCAAGCCGGGCCCGCAGGACTGGGGCGAGCAGGGCTGCGAGGCCCCCGACGCCTTCTTGCCGCCTCGGACTCCTGGGCCTGCAGATGCGGGCGAGGACCCTGCAGAGCCCCTTGGGGACGCAGCGCAGGAGCAGGACTAGGGCCTGAGCCGGACTCCGGAGACATGCGGGGCTGCTGCGCCCTTGAAGCTGGAGCCCAGGGCGTCCTGACCCCGCGCACCGTGGGCACCTGCGCTGCGGGCGTCTGGGACTCAGCGGCCCCTGGCATGCGGCTTGAAAGCGAGTTAGCAGCGTCAACTTCTGAAAGTGCTTCCTGGGGAAGATCTTTTTCCTTGCAGAAATGCTAGGTGTGAGTGTCTGTGTGGATTTTGAACACTTTGACGGATGCACCCAGACAGTGTGTACAGAAATAGCGTGGCGCTAGGCCGTGGAGGTGGTTATTAGGGAAATAAAATTGGAGGGCTCCCCAAGAGGGGAACTCGTGAGGGAGGCGGGCAGTGCCAGGCCTCTTCAGTGAGACAGGCCAAATGCAGGGAGCAGCTAGGGAAGGGCGGAGTGATTCATGGGTGCAGGTACTTTTTTCTGGGGAAAAAAGGCTTTGTTTCTGTTTTGTAAAAGTGCAGAACTCGAAAGTGGCGACGCTGCAACTCGGTGCCTGCTGCTGTGCAGCCTCGGACGCGCCTCTGTCAGCCTGCTGTCTCCCAAGGCGTGGGCCGTTTTGAGTGGCCCCTCCTGGGCAGCCCTGCGCCCTGCCTGGGAGCCGGCCTCGAGGTACGGAGTGGGGCCAACAGGCAGGACAGTGCGGTACACTGCTGGGATCAGTTTCCTGCTTAGTAAATAAAATTATTTCTCAGAAATTTGAAAAATTGCACTACAACACTGTGGGCAAAGCTTTTCCAAGAGTCTTTCTTCCTTTTTTTTTTTTTTTTTTAGTGAGTTTAAATTTCCATTTGGCAATTTCTTACCACTTGCATTGTCAACATTTGCTAACTTTTGGACACCCTTTCGGTCACACCAAAGAAAAAACTATGGCCATGTTTTTCCCTGAACTGCCTGCAGTATCGTGGCCTAATTCAGAAAGGTTTACCCAAATCTATTATTTTTCTCTTACTTGGAAGAACATGATGAATAGCTCTTGTTAGTCAAATAAACTGATAAAACATTTGTAGGGCTTGGCTATTAATTGGCCCTGGGAAATGAGTTTTTAGATTAAAAAGATTTTTGTTTTGCAGTATTTGGTTTGTGTGTTTTTATATTTGTTTATAAAGGAGTTGCTAACTACCGTCTAATCTTCTCCAATCCAAGTTTCTATACTTTTAAACAGGGGAAAAACTGTATATTTATTTTAACATAATTTTACGACTCTCACTCTGTCCCGTCTTCTGTGTATTTAAGCCAGAGAGTCCTGTTGTTATCATCAGAAGCACCCGGGATGACCCATTGTAGCTTTTGTCCGTTGCCATCTGTTTCAGTATGAAAATATCATCTGAATGTTAGACTGCACAAGCTAGTTCATCATAAAGCTCATGAAATAAAACTTCTGATAAATTAAGTCTCTTTTCCTTCTCTGAGAAAAACAAAATGAGCCCTCGCTTTTATATAGGACCTTGAGTGGCAAGACATGGTGGTGCACACCTGTAATCCCAGCACTTGGGAGGCTGAGGCAGGAGGATCTCTGTGAGTTTGAGGCCAGCTTGGGCTACATCATGAGTTAGGACCAGCCTGAACTACATACATAGTGAGACCACCGTCTCAAAAAAAAAAAAAAAAAAGGGCTTTTAACCTTCAGGGCAGTTATCTGCAACACAGGACATACAGATCACTTCTTGTGAATTTTAGAAAAGTAGTGATGACTTTTGAATATGATGTCTTCCCATAGCTACCTTTAAAAATTTAGAATGTATATGCCTATCAGAAATTTTGAACTTAATATATAAATCATTTATTTGAAGATTAGATAACCAACATTAAAACTAATGATAAAAACCATTGAAATACCCCTTTTTAAACATACAAGTTTTTAAATTTGCATTGAATAAAACAGTTGTAAAGTCGCTACCCGGAGCTTCTTGTCGTCTGTGCATGCGTCTTCTGAGTCACAAGCTAGGTCCCCTCATGCAGCCCTGTGGAGCGCATTGCTAGATCCAGACAGGATCGAAAAGGAGCGGGTACCTGCGGGAGCTGCGAACCCGGCAGAGCGGACAGAAAACATCACGCATGCTCGGCACTGCCATCTGAAAGCTCACAGGGAACTCCGAATAGTGCTCTAAAAGGCTGTAGCATAAAGATAGAGGGGGGTTGGGGGCTGTCAGTGAGGTAGTTCAGCAGTCTGAAGCGCCTGCTTAGGCAAGCTTAAGCAAGCGCGCAGGGACCGCAGTTCTATCCCCGGCACCACAGGCCACGCCAGGGTACGCTGAGCCGTTGGGCTGCCGCTTGGAAACCGGCTCAGCTTTGGTCCCGTCGCTGCCCTCCTGTTACTGAACAAGACATCTGTTGCGGCTCTCCGTATCTGCAGGATCTGCACCTGTGGATTCAACTAACTGCTCATCAAAAATAGTTGGGGAAAAAAAATGCATCTGTGTGAACACAGTTGCCCTTCTGGGTGTCTTTCTTTCTTGTCATTCCATAAGCAGTACAGCGTGACTGCTTTTCATATAGGATTTGATTGAATTAGACATGCTAGGTCATCTTGAGATGATTTAAAGTAGCGGGGAGGATATGTAGGTTACATGCAGATGCTATACCATTTTGTTATTGTATTCAGGCGGGAGGGTCACAATGGCACAGGAAAGGAGGCATTTCTGTGTCACCACCTCATTCTACCATGCATCACCTCTGCCCCATGGCATGCTGGGAAGACAGGTAAACTAGTGGGCTGACCATTGTGAGTAGCCATTTCTAGTGCTCCGATTCCACCATGCAGTAACCACAGAAGGGTAATTTGATAAATAGCAGGATACAGGGAGAGGGGAGTGAAGGACTTTTGAAAAAAACAGGCCTGATGCCCAAGGTTCATTTTCCTCAAGCTAGTTACTGCAAGGTAGTTTGTTTCAGTGAGTGCTGTACCCCACCTTCTTCATGGACCAACCTTTGTTTACAGACCTAGGTAATCTATAGTAATTTGGCAATTACAACCAGTCCTTTCCTATGAGGCTATCATTGAGGGTCTTAAACCTACTGAGAAAGATGCACAGTGACTATCCTGAGAAATCTTTGTCCTCATCAGAGCTTGCAAATGGTGAACCCCACACCCATCCCTGTGGGCTGGCTGAGTCACTCGGGCTGGCAGGGCACCAAGCAAAGCTCCACACCTCACAGGTGCCCCTGGAGTCATCAGGACCAGCGGCTGTGATCAGCTTTGGTCAGCAAGACATGGGCAGTGGTCTGGAAATGCCTAGGAATCTTGCCTTCCTTGCGTTGGTGCTGTCTCTCTCCCTGCTGGCTTCTGTGTCTCAATGGGCGGCTTGAGCAGGGAACTTTCAGGGACCAAGGAGAGTGGGAGCCACGTGTCCTGGGTGACAGAGGAGAATCGAGCCTGACTGTGGACCATCCAGAGCCCAGCCCTGGGCCTAGGCTGCCTATCCACACACACTGCTTAGCCTCATCCACAGCTGAGCCACAGAACCCATGGCCTCTGAGCTGCTGGACAGGCAGGGTGTGGCCGCCCAGCAAAGATAAGGCTCCAGGCAAGGACAGTGTCACAAGAAGGGATAGCCAGCAGAGCAAAGAGGCACAGAGGGAGCTGGACACTGAGCCAGCAGGCCTCAGAGGGACAGAGTGGATCAAGAGACAAGAAAGGTGGCCTGGGGCAAGCATGGAGATGACCTTGGCTGGGATTTTGAGGGTTGTGGGTTTGGTTTTGCAGTGTTGGGAAAAGAAGGCTTTTAAGGTAGGGAATGACATGAGGAGTTGTGCTTTTTAGCCTCTTCTCAAGCTATGCTGGCCCTTAGCAACCTTATCTAATCCGAAAGCAAGAAATTTTATTTATTTACTAATTTATGTATTTGGTACAGGATCTCACTATGCAGCTTGGACTCATAGTTTTCAGCCTCTCCAGCGCTGGGATTACAGGCGTATGCAACCACTCAGGGACTTGGTCACCAGCTCAGCACACCCACGGGTGGGCCAGCACAGCACGTGGTGCTGGGGATCGAACCCAATCCTTGCACTTGCCTAAGCAGGTGTTTAGTCTGCTGAGCATCTCAGAGCCTCATAGCATTAAATTTTCAAAAATTATATGTATATACGTATATTCCTTCCTAATGGCCCTCTGGACTTCTTTCACGTTGATTTAACTCACTCCTTGCCCCCACCGTTTTTAGCTCCTCCCACTGAGCAGGCTGAGTTGCCCTGGGCTTCCAATACCTCCCCTTGCCTGCTAGTCCCTGGACACAGAATCCAAAATGCAGCAGTAGATTTTGTAGTTCACTAGGACCCTTGCTATGTTTGTTGCTTTAGAAAAGGAGGTACAACAGGCCATGGGCAGTGCTGGGGGTCTGCATGGGTTTGACCTCTCCTCCTTTACAAAATGAATGACCCTGGGGCACTGCTCGCTCTCTCTCTCTCTCTCTCTCTCTCTCTCTCTCTCTCTCTCCCTCTTTCTCTCTCTCTCTCTCATTTGTGTGTTTGTTTTGAGATAGGATTTTGCATGCAATTCAGACCAGCCTTGAACTCACTTTGTAGCCCAGACTGCCCTCAAACTCACAGTCATCCTCTTGCCTCAACCTCCCAAGTACTAGGATTACAGGCATGCACCACCTTACCAGGGCGGGGTCTGTGTTTTCCTTGCTAAAAGACTACGAGAGTTTGTTTGTTTGTTTTTCCTTTTCCAGTTATCTTTCAATATCACCCTGGAATGATAATGATAATTTTCTTTTTTTTTATTAGTACAGATTTGCTTACATTCTTTTTAGGGAACTGGTACACGTACATAACACCTCTTAATGCCTTTTTCCCACCTCCTTTCCTTTCCCCCCTCCCCCCTCCAGCAAAAGTCAGTTTAGATTGAATAAATCCGGCTCAGTTTTCTTCATCTTCCTTCCTTGGATCACACAGGCTTTCCAGACACCACAGGGAGGGAGGGGAGTAGGCGCAACTGTGGTGACCTGGTGGTTGGGCCCCTTGCTCCCAAACTTGCAGACGTCTTCCCGTCCTGTTGGGACTGCTCCTGACATCATTTCCGGCTTATGATGGACACCTGTCAACTTGATGCTTTAGCGGACCTGTTAGAGGTCTTAAGATTTAGCGGGCAGTTCTAAGCACATCATCAACGTGGCATCTCAGGATTCTGTCTCTCCTGGGACCTAGTACCACAGTGAAAGCTGCTTTTTGAAAAGTGTGCCATTCTCAGGACTCCAGGGACCCGAGTTGTTCCTTGTCCACTGGGTCAGGTTGCCTACTTTACGAGGTTACCTACTTTACGCCTTACATTTTTTTTTTTTTTTTACCAGTGATGCCTCCAATACTCAGAGTGGGAGGTCATGTGACTAAAGCCACTAATCTCTTTACATTTGTCACTTCTAGGTTTATTGTTAGTGACTGATTTTTCTCTACTTAAGGAATCATCTTTCTTGAGGGTTTTTTTTTTGTTTCTAATTTTTTATTGCATGTTAGGAATTGTGGACTTTATTTTGCTGTTGATGGCTTTTGTTGCATTCTTTAAATAGTACTGGTTTTTGTTCTGGTTAGATTTATCCTTTCAAAGCTTGCTTTTCATATATATTCATATATATACCCTTCCTCCTCTCATTTACTCTTGCCGAGAAATTTTGCCCATCTTAGTCTCTTCTGATGTCTCTCTCCTCAATGCCACAGACCAGCTGTCTTTCTCTGGCATCCTCCCCCTGCTTTGCCACCTCATGCAGCCTCTGAGCCATCAGCTTGAGATTGTTGGGTGCACCCACTCTTTCCCATCTCTTGGAGACCATGTTCTTGTACTATGGACTCTCAGTGTCTGAAAATCACTATGGTATGTGTTTGGTCTAGGTTTTCTGTTGCTTAAAATGGAAGAGTAAATTGAGATCCCGTTTTACCATGGTGGGCAGGAGCAGATGCTCCCCAGGAGAGGCTTGGAGACCACTGCGCAGGGCCAGGCCTGGTGGGGCAGGTGGAGTCACTCTTTCCCCACAGACCTAAGTGCTAATGTGACGATGCTACTTGTCCAGGGTGCCACTCTCAGTTGTGTGTTCAGGGAAGAGGGAGATAACTCACGCTGAGCCTGCGAACCCACATCAAACCTTGGTTAGTCAGAATGGTGTTTCTTTTCTATCCTCCAAATTATAAATTGAATCCAGTTCCCTGGAGGATGAGGAGTGGTGGGAGACTTTGAGTTTCTGGGTTTCATGTGTTCTTTTGGACCTCTTCATGTCCAGGTTTTCCTCTATTATGTGGCCACTTGTGCAAATGGCCACAAGCCCCGTTAAGAAAAGACAGGGGGAACCGTTACGGTGTACACTTGTGCCAGGTTGCAGGGACTTGCCTCTGGGGCTCAGCGTCTTCTTCAGGCGTATGCTTTGGCTCAGAGAACTGTCTCAGCTGTGGGAACTGGGAAAGGAATTAGAAGGCTTTTGATTAGTGTGATCTCTCTCAGCCCCATGCTCCTCCATCTTGCCTTCTTCTGTTTATACATAAAGCCCTGCCCTTGTTGTCTGCCCACCTGCTGTCCCTAGGGATGCTGTGATCTATTCAGCGTCTATGTAAGAATCCCAGAACCGGTCCACCGCGGCCATTTGGAACTTAGAGGTTACCATGACGATGAGAACAGCCAGCTCCTGCAACCACCATTGGCTCCTGAGCTTTGCTGTTCTCAGCAAGACCCAAGTTCCATCACAGCCTTTCCTGCCAGTGCTGGACTGAGGAGCCGTCACCCCCGAGCTCCTTGGTCGTACTCCTGGGACCACGCGCTGCCCACGGCATGGAAGAATGACGGGTCCTTGGCCTTCCTCACACGGGACATCTTTCTCCATATTTACCCATTTCAGCCTGCCCCTTACCCAAGTCTTCTTACTCTATTTTTGACAATTTCAGGCTTGTCAACATTTCTGCCATTTTTCTAGGCTTCTGTGAGCCTCTGTAGAGCAGCACGCTTGCCTCGTCCTCTGACATGCACGGTCTTCTCTCCTGGCACTCAATCCCGTACCCCAGGAGCTATTCCCTCCCCTGCACAGTGTCAGCCCGGCCAGGCCGAGAAGCATAAGGATGTGCGGCCAAGCTGCTCCTCCTGCAGGGCAAGGATCCAGCCGATGCACCGCCAGACCACAATGTGGGTCTGACAAGGTGTGGTCCAGTCCCCCTGGGAGACCCACCACTAAGGCTGTTTATTGGAGGAGTCTGCAGCCAGAAACAGCTTGGTCTTGTACCACCACCTTGCTCATCCACTGGCTGAAAGCTGGTGGAGAAATGATGCATTCAGCTACCCTTGCCTGGCCCAGGGGCAGGCTGGGTGCTCTCCTGAGAAGAGTGAGCCCTTGCCTTGCAAGATGGTGGGTGCTTCCTAGCAGGTGGATCTGAACGGCTCACTTCCCTGTGGCTGTCTGCCCCTACTCCAAATCCGTCAAAAGAACTGGTGTGCTTTGGTCCCCCTAACAAATGAGTGTCAGAAATAATCAGTGACAACTTTGCCTTAATAGCCTCGCTTCTAAAGCAGGCTTCTAAATCCCGCTCATCAGCAGCCATTGCCCTGGTTAACTGCACCTCCACAACTGAAGCTCAGTCTGGCCCTGAATGCACTCGAAAGTCTGTTAATCCCTGCCCTCTCCCTTTCCTGAAACTCTGCAGAGGGTCAGCAGTTTTCTTTATCTAGAGAGACGGCACCCTACAAGCCCAGCACTCCTGTGCATGGTGCTGTGGACACGCATCATGCCTCTTCCTTTGTCACTGTTACCTCTGCCCAGAATGCCTCCCTGCTGCCTCCCCTGGCTTTCATCTTGCACACCTCCAGGGTCTCTTCCTTGGAGAGGGCTTTCCTGGACACCCTATGTGACGATCCCCACATCCCACATCCCAGTCCCTGGCATGGTGCCTGGCACCCAGTGGGGCTCCATAGAGGCCTAAGGAATGCAAGGTGGGGGGGACAGCAGAGAAGCGCTCCAGGAAGTAGCAAGGATGAGGCCAGCCGCACAAGTAGAAGGTGGAGGCTTGGGTAGAAGGCTACGCACATTTTCCACAGGTAAGGGAGGAAAGAAAAATGCCAAAGAAGTGTCCACATAAGGGGCACTTCACAGTCAGCGCCAGATGCAACGTGAAGCCGAGTCACTGCTATGAGAAGTCACCTCTGAGTCGATCAGTTAAAGCCTGAAAAAAAAGTTTCGTCTTGGGGCCGGCCTGATAGCTCAGTGAACTAAAGCCCCTGCCTCAGCAGAGCGCCAGGCCCTGGTTGGATCCCTGGCATGCCACGCTGGCCCCGCCGCCTGGCGTGCTGTGACAGCAATTGAGACTGCGTATGGTGGTGCGCGCCTGTAATTCCAGTGCTCCAGCGGCTGAACACAGGAACGATCACTACAAGTTTGATCTATGTAGTCAGACCCTGTAGACCTTATACTAAATGCATTTAAAAAAGAAACTTTTGTCTTCTATTTCAAGGAAGAGGAGGGGAAAATGGCATACTTTGAACTTGAGTAGTATAAAATTGGCAGTTTTTTTGAATGTATTTCAGATTACAACAGATCCAAATCGTTAGACATTTGCTTCTCATTTAAAATGGAATTTATTTCATAAGCACACAATGGATGTTTCATTTTGTACTACAGGGTAAAGATTAGAAATACCTGTTGCCTAGCAGTGGAGGTCAGTCCTGTGGATGTTTATCTGCAGAAAGGCTGAAGGGCACCCTCCAGTCAGTGATGGTAAATGTGCTATAAAAGAAACCTAATTCCTTTTTGGCAATTATCAATATGCAAATAATCAATAAGCTGAATATGCAATTCAAGGCGATGCCTCCAGGAAATAATTGTCTACAATTTTAAAATTTATAACGATAATTCAAAACCAGAAATCTAGCTTGGCTTTGTATTTTAGAAAAATATCACAGTCTCAAGGATATCACCAAAGTCATAATCATGGGAATTACTTCTATGTGGGAAGAACCCCATCAGTCTGCCCGGGAGGTGAAGCTAGACATAGTATGAGCTTAGAAGTTAGACGGCCTGGCCTCCAGCCAGCCTCTGCCCTCAGTCCAAGTTACCTTACCATTCTGTGCTTCAATAGCCTCATCTGTAAAATGGGATCATCAAGTGTTTTGTTTTGAGAGTTGAATGTGAGAAATTCAGGCCAAGAATTTGGAACAGTGCTTCAAAGTTAATCCGCAAAGATCAGGCATGGGAACGTTAACCTTGGGGAAGGTGGTCTGTGTCTTAGGGGAGATTCACCTTTTAATGTCTTTATCAGTACAGCTGACAGTGTCTTGTAATTACATCCATCATAGGGAACAATGTGTGCAAGTAATGGGTCTCACATTTCAGTCTTCTTCCCACTGTCAAAAGCTCCGTCTCCTTGTACCCTGTTACCTTCTCTTAGTTTTGTTCCTTTCTATACTTTTGGGTTTTTAATGTAAGAGAAACCGTGAGATACTTAAGCTGGGGTGCCCAATTTCTTTCACTGATAGGGTCTCCAGGGAGGTTCATTTTAAGAGCTAGGTAATGGTAAGGTGGAAGGGACCCCAGCATCACCTTCCCTTCCACTCCATGGGGTGCTCGGACCTCCGAGCTAAGCAGCTGTCTCCTGAGGAGTGAACGTATGGCCTCTGCTCAGGCAGACAAGGCGGGGAACAGGCACCTGTGTGCTTATGGACCGCCTGACATCCAGGGATGACCTGAGCTCACTGTGGCAGTCCCTATACCTACAGCCATCACCCCCAGGAGATGCTGGTCCCCCAAGGGCCTTCCCCCGGCTGGCTGCCAGGGCCCAGCTGAGACTTATCTTCCCAATGCAATTAGGCAAGGACTTCTAACTTGGCTTCTGCAGCAACCCACCCTTCAAACAGCTAATCATTTTGACACAACCAGCCTGTGCAATCAGTAACTTAGTGAGACCCTATCTCAAAATAAATAAAAACAAATAAAGAGGGCTGGAATATAGCTCAGTGTGAAGACCCTAGATTCAATCCCCAGTACCAGAAAAAAAAAAAAAATCTATGCTTGGAGACGCAACAGAAAATGTAACAACAGCAGCCACAAAAGATGGTTTATTTTTGCGTCCAACTGAATCTCACCTCTCAGGCCTGTGGCCTCCATAGTTCCACACTGGACACATCTTTTTAGTGATACTGTGTACAGGGAGAACATTCACCTGACACAAATCCAAGTAGAAGTAGGCAGCACGGTCGTGCTATGGCAAAGAAAGGGGAAATAACTCTATTGTTATGTGTGTGTGTGTGTGTGTGTGTGTGTGAGAGAGAGAGAGAGAGAGAGAGAGAGAGAGAGAGAGAGGCATCCAGAGATGGACACGGTTGCACCTCTGTCCCTGAGATCTGTGTATCTAAGGGAAGTTTCGAGCACTTAAAAAGGCAAATGCGAAATGAAAGCACTTCTTGGCGGGGCCCCGAGAGCAGGACCGGCTACACACTGGCTTTCTCTGGAGGCGGTGCTGAGGTGAACAGGGAAGAGGGTTTGCCCTAGTGGCACGCCGCCTTTCCTGGTCTCATTGGTTCCCTTCAGAGGGCTTGTTTTTCTGAATCAACCACACTTCATTATTTTTGTCAAGCAACTTGAACGGACTGTTGTAGCTTGCAGTGTAGAAAACTTTTTCATCGAAGACTTTCCCATCTTCCCTCAAAATGCTTGCCAATGTCAAAAGCTGTTCTTGATTCTTTTGGGCGCTAGCAAAGCCATCGAAAGACCTACAAAAGAGAAAGTAAATAAACATAAGACCATTTTTTGAGACAGGGTCTTGCTATGTAGTTCAGGTTGGCACTGAGCTACAGAGCCCAGGCGACCTCGCGTGCAGGGGTGACAGGTGCGCGCCACGATGACAATGGGAATGTCAGTCTGTGAAGCTGCAACCGGAATGTTAGCAGTGCAGGTTCCAAGCTGCTGTGCCAGCCTCCCGTCCCTGTGCTTCACCTGACATGGCTTTGGACCCATGGGCAAGCCCAGGAGACTTGGACACCCAAGTCCCAGGAGTTCACAGGCAAATCTGCAACTCACACAGCCCCATGTGTCCGGCTGCTGTGCTTCTCAAACTTGTGCATCTTGTGAACATGGTGTTCTTAGCAAGTATCCAAACACTGCTGGTTGAGACCTACACTGAAACCCCTTAGATCCTCCCTCTAGATGCTCAATTTATATTCTCTCTTTTTCTTTTTGTCTCTGTCTGCCTCTCTCTCCCTCCCTCCCTCCCGCCCTCTTGCCCTCCCTCCCACCTGTTTGACTTAGATGGAGGTCTCACTGTATTCCCTAGGCTGTCCTGGAACTCCTGGCCTCAAGCAATCCTCCTGCCTCAGCCTCCCTAGTAGCTGGAATCGTAGTAGGTTACAGGAGCACCCCATGCACCCAATGCAGACCTCTCCATTTTCTATCAAACATTCACCCTTTCTTTTATTCTTGGACAAAGAACAGATACTGGGTCACAGATGAATATGATACTGTTGTTGCCTCTATACTTCATGAATTAACAGAAGAGACATTCTGGCAGCTTTCTATACCTACTGAGAAGAACTGTAATGGAAGGAAGCCCAGCTGCAGAAGTGCTGGGGATAGGAAGAGATCCAGGGCAGGGGCGGGGCTGGGCGGGCCATCCGAGCTGGGCTGCAATGCAGGGTGGATTTGCTGAATAAAGAAAGCGGAGGGATAAGAAAAGGGACAGAAGCCTACAAGTACACAGCATAATGAGGTCCGGCAGGAGGGTCCTAGTATCCTGGCCTTTCCAGTAGTCAAGGAATGCAGGGCAGAAAGCAACCCGAACAGATCTGGATATGAACATGGTAAAGATGGATCTGAGATTGGTGGCTGGCAGTTCATCAGGAGGCTGCTGCAAGGTAGGGGAGGAAAAGATTGCAGTGAAAGGCAGGAAAGAGAACAGAAAATGGAAGCGTAGATTTTGAAGTACATAAGCCAAAGTACTCTGAGGCTAAGTCATGACTGCACACTAACCTGGCTTAGGTGCCGGCGCACAAGCACGGTCAACTTGATTTTGAGGATTAGGAATGAGAAAGATATCCCTATGTGCCTTCTCTGGTAAGGTCACATCAGCCATGTGGTGATGCAAGCCACGCTTCATGGAAGATGTAAACTCTTGAGGGCATAAGGTGGGTCTGCCCCACACCTAGATGCGTACTGGCAACAGCTCCCTCTAAATCTACAGTAAATCTAGCCAGCTCCGTGTGCACGGACATATATCATAGACCACAGCAGGTGAGTTGATGCAGCTCTTCCGGCATCCTCATCACAGATACTTAATGTAGTTCTGAGGCATATGTTAAGGAACATTTTGCTTCACAGATTTATTACTTTCTTTAATAAAGAGCCAACACAGGCCCCAGGTTTTCCTTAACAAGAAATCTCAAACCCTCTAACTGGAAGTCACGTTCTGTCCTCTGGAAACACGTTGTTCTGCAATGGTCTAGCCACTGCTTGTTTTTACAGACTGTTCCTCTCCACTCCCACTCGCCTGCCTTGCTGGACATGGTGACAGCTGCCACCTTCCTGAGAGGGTTCTAGTCTACGAGTAGCACGTTATAACGCAGAACAGTAATAACACCAGAAGGAAGGGCAGTGAGGCCAGAGGGCTGGCTGAGAATCGAGGTGCGTGATGTGCGTAATCCCAGTGTTTTATGTAAATTAATTCAGTTGATCTTCCCAGTGGCCCTGTGAGGCAGACAAGCACTGTTGCGGTTACACAACTGATGGAGGAAGACAGTAAGCAAAGCGGCCAGCTCGCGTGGGGTCTGAGGTAAGAGACGTGAAGGACACAGCCCGCTCCACGAAGGGTGGGAAAATCACAGGAGCAGCTGAAGACCTCAGCCAGAGGCTGCAGGGCAGGGCGGGGACCCTGCAAAGGCCACTGTGGACAACCTGAGCTCCCCCCTGGCAGCAACAGGACACCACACAGGCTTCCAGATAGATCAGCAGGCTGGGGAGGGTAGTGGTGTTATAAAAAAAAGACCACAATTCCAGAGGAGAAGAGTACTGAAATGACACAGTCAAGACAATGCACCTGTGACCAGACTACAGTCCAGTGCTGCTGGGAGCCGCAGCCACTGTGCCAAGAACAGGGCAGGTGGGAACCACTAACTCAGCCTCAGTTCCCGTGAGGGACTGAGAAAGTGACAGAGAGGATGGGCAGATAGAGACAGAACCACAAGGCACATTTTGAGGTAAATGGGCCCGACCTTTCACCACTACAGAGATCTGTAAAAGCCTTGATAAAAAGGAGTGGGGTCTTAAAGTGGGACTTGTTGTCCACTCCCTCTTGCCCATCGCTCCCTGTAGAATGGGAACGTCCAGTCCCACTGCTGTTATTCTGTAAGCAAGGAACCGGTGGATTTGACACATTCACAGCTGGAGAGAGTCTGCCACAGACCCCCCACCTTAAGCCTCATCAGGATGTGCTTGAGATGCTATTTAGGTGAGACTCTGGGGCTTAGTCCTTTCCGTCAATGCTGGAATGAGCTTGGATGTGAGAGCCTAATGAGCTGAGAGCCTAATGAGCTGAAACACATGCATTTCATATTGGAGAAAATCATGAATTCTGTGTAGCCAATGGCCAGGGAGATAGCTCAGTGGAGTAAGTGTTTGCCTGGCAAGTGTAAGGTCCTGAGTTTGATCCCTGGTACCCAAAAAAGAAAAATGAATTCAGTGTGGCCAGGCACAGAATGCCGTGTACTGAATATCTGTGTCCCCTCAAATTTATCTGCTGAAATCCTCATTTCCAATAGGATGGTACCAGAAGATCAGGGCTTTGGGAGGTGACCAGGTCAAGAGGATGGAGCCCTCATGAATGGAATTACTGCCCTTATAAAGGAGCTCATGGCTTCTTCTACCATGTAAGGTCACATGGAGAAGGTGCCACCTACAAGTCAACATAATCTCGTCAGTTACTAAAACTGCTGGTGCCTGGACCTAGTACTTCCCAATTTCCAAAATATTAAAAATAAATTTCTGGTTTTTATAAACTACCCAGTCTATAATATGCTGTGATAGCAGTCCCAACAGACTAAAACTGTTTTTGAAGATATTTTTGTCCTGATCTCTCTAGATTGCAGGTCAGGGTGGTCTTTGGTTTTAGGAGCATATAATTTGTATTAGGTATTATATGTAAAAGATATGCAGCACCCTTCTCATTAAATGAAAGGGCTATGTCTTGCAACTGACCTTAGGACTATTTCAAATGAAGCCAGTAGGAAAACACTGTGAAATGAATGCTGTTGACCTGTTTTTTATGGAAGGGTGTCATGGCACGGGACCTAAATGGGGAGTGAATGCAAGCGAAGCCAGCAGGCAGCAGGCCCAGCAGTCAGCAGGACTGGAAATTACCCGCCACTTACCGTACAAACACGGTCATTTCGGCTCTCTCTTCAATGAAGACATCTGACTCTGAGGGCCTGGGTGGATCAGATTGCTGTTCCGAGGGGACATACAGGGAAACCGTAATGGAAGACTCACTGAAGGGCCCCGGGCCAGGCTCCACGTAGCTTGTCACCGGAGCTGTCATCTTTATCTTCATCCCTATACCATAAAAATGTAAGCTAACTGAAAGTATATACATGACTGGTTTTAAAATCCTAACCATTTCTGATGTGAGTTTTTTATTTACTTTATAGTACTGATATAAAAATTAAACTTTAAGATAACTTTCAAAAAAAAAAAAGATAACTTTCATCTTGAAAAATATTAGGCCCAAAGGACTCCGTTATTTATGGTCCTCCTTAACCTTCTGTACCATTAATATTTTTGGTGAACAAACTCTCTGTTCTTAGAGATCAAGGGGGGAAATTAGAACTTTTTCTTTTCTTAACAATTTAGGATACAATCTGCTAAAATATATACATTTTGGTCTGCTCCAAAAGCAGTCACTTGAGATTCCTAATCTTGTGGCTCTCTCCCTGGACCTGCTGGTCACCAAAAGACCGGGAAGAATTAGCCATGGGGAAGGACCTTTCATGGCTTCCGTCCAGCAGAGCAGGGAAGCACGGATGTTGTCACTAAGGTACTGAAGGAAGTCTTGGTCTGAAAACCTCAGGTCTCTCTTTGTTTTCCTACTCTAAAAAAGATCTTGTATTAATACGCTAAAAGGCTGTGATAAACCTGGAGTCTCAATCACAACACGGTCACATAATTATAAGGAAAAGTTCCTTACCTTTCTCATTTTTGCCCTGAATGTAGCTGTTCAGCTTTGTAAAGCCAGCCTGGACGGCGGAATCCCAGTCCATCGACTCCACGCAGGTACTGACCCACTTGGCGGGGCCACAGTGTCTGATCTCATAACTTCCGGGCTGAAAGGGACGCGGAAAACTTCCAGAAGCAATTCTAAATCCGCAGGATGTGAGGGTGCCGCCCACCTCTGGCCTACCTGGGGCAGGCTGGCGAGGGGCTGCTGCCCCCCCCCCCCCCCCCCCCCCCCCGGGGCCAGCCAGCCCAGCCGCCCATTCGCTCTCCACCCTCGCCCTCCCCTGCACCCCCAGGCGGGGTGCTCAGCTAGGCCCCTGTCCTTCTCATCCTCCGGACCCAGGGAAAGCCCTGCACGGCGCGCTGCTCCCTTCTCGGCCTGTGCTGGGGTCCCCAGCTGCACTGCAGCTCCTTTGGGGCAGGGCAGGAACGCCCCTCCTCCAACTCTAGAACACCGCGCGTGCGGGCAGCGTGGGCCAGCGCTCCCTGCAGAGCAGGCGCCTGCCCAGAGCTGCGACAGCGCCAGGCGACCTCCTTCCCCCTAAACGCAGCAGGACGAAGGCTCTGCTCCCACCTTGCCTTTCGCTTTGGCGCAGGAGATGCGCCCTGCCGCCAACGCGTCCTCCTCGCCCAGCCATCCCGGGGCTCCCTGTTGGGGCCGGGGGTAGTCGGGCTGCAGAGCCCTGCAGACCTGCCTGCGCTTCTGCGGACACCGGACACCGCCAGGGTGACCAGCGTCCCAGAAGGGGCCACGAGCACACTCAGCCGGCGCCCCCCCCCCCTTCTCTTGTTGGCTTCTGGTTCCCTGAGCAGAGAGGAAGGGTGACGTGAGGGCAGGGACCTACTGTCCCTGTGCCTGCAGGGAACGCAGCCCAGGGCCCCGTGGTGCCAGAGCTGTGTGTGCCCTGCTGTGACTTTTCCCGCGCGTGGGTATCTACGATGAAGCTTGACACAAACCTTAGGCACAGTGAGACATGGAATAGAGCCACCTTAACAATGTGCTAGAACAGAAGTTATTTAAAAGGTATGAGCAGTTTGTGGCGGGAATTTTCCATTTCTTTTCAGACCTCAGTGGACTATACGGAGCTGAAACAGCACAAGGGGGAGCCAGGCTAAGAGGGGCTGTGGCAGCCTAGGGCCAGGTTGGGCAGGGAGCTGGACCCCGGGGCAGGGCAGCAGGGTGGGAGGTGTGGACACCAGAGGAGGGGAAGACAGCAGCCTGGAATGCGCCCCGTGGGTGGCTGGGAGCTGGCGGGAGGCCGAGAGAGACTGGGCCTCCTCCAGCCTGACTGTCCCAGCCAAGGTCTGACAGCAGCCGGGAGGAATGTGGAGAAGAGAGCAAAACAAACCTTGCCACCTCTGGTTTGTGCTGGAAAAGAAAAGCCCACGGTCGGTCCCCTGGGTCTCCTGCCTCTTCCCCTCCACCCGGCCACCCTCCTTCCCAGGTCTGGACGGACAGGGCCTGAGATTCTAGGACGGCCTGCAGCCCTGTGATCCAGGGAGGCCACCAGCACTGTGGCTAACGGCAGCCCAGCCTCTGCTCTGCTCTGTTGTGTGAAGGGAGCAGGGAGACCCTGAGGCCAGGCTGGGGCCCCCGAAGCACCACAGGGGAAGTGCCCCCCGCCTTTCCCCAAGGGCAGCGAAGCCGGCGGATATGCAACTCCGTCTGCCGAGTGCTGATGTCAGGAGGCTACACCTTGTCCCACTTATTCTTCCTCATAATTTCTTGTTAGATTCTCACAAAAGCCTCCCAGTTCAGGAATTATTTAAAATACCCCCCACACCACCCCTTTCTTTTCTCTTCATGGTACTGGGGATCAAACCCAGGCCCTCCCCTTGGGAGCACCCAGGGTCTGTCTAGGACGCTAAGCCGGCCGGGCTGGCCTCAGGCTTGCAATCTGTCTGCGGCAGCCTCCCCGAGTGTGGAAGCTCCAGGGCAGTGTGCACCACGGTGGCCACAGAATGTCCCCACCTTATGGATATGAAAACGGTCCGGGCAGCTTGGTGAGCCGGCTGGGGGATGAGCCAGGCCCCCATGTGCGTCGCTCTCGTCCCCAAGGCAGGGGCTTGGTTGGTCTTTTCACCCCGCTGACCTAGCCTAACCTCCCTAACCTAACCCTAATCCTGTCCCAACCCTGGTCCTAGCCCTATCCTAATCACCTTAATCCCAACCTGAGCCCCTTAATGCTGATCATCTAATCTAATCTTTTCTTTCCTTAAACCTTCTTCTTTTAGACAGGGTCTCGCTGTGTGGTTTAGTCTGTCCTTGGACTCACTATGCAGCCCAGGCTGGCCTTGAATTTGTGGCAATCCAGTTTAAGCCTAACCTGCTAACGGACGGGTAACCCTAAGAATAACCTTAACCCTAACCCCTCAGGCCCTCCATCCTTCCAAGGGTGTACTTGGTACCAGCAGGTGGCCAAGGACTGTACCGATGGGGGCTAGTGGCTTCACGTGGTTATTTATATTCAGTGAATTAAACTTAAGATTTAAGATGTGTTCTCTTAGTCGTTTATACCAGTCCTGCCTGAAGGTGCCTGGTAACCCTGTGACCTTTGGCTCTGGGGCCACACAGTGGAGAGGGACATTGATGTCCCCCTCTCACTGGCCTCAAGCAGAGATCAGCTAGAGGGACCAACTGGAGGGTGAGTGTGGAGAGACCTCCAAGGGGGACAGGAAGCTGTGGACCTGAGCTCGGATTGGGGAGGAAGCACCAGAGGAAAGAGAAAAAGGAGGAGGAAGAGGAGGAGGAGGAGGGGGGGAGGAGGAGGAGGG
>NW_004524600.1:11954838-11980916 GCF_000260255.1 Octodon degus | reverse complement strand
TCAGTCTGCAGCGAGCAGGCTCGCCCAGCGCCCCGTGCGTGGGCCGGAAAACCGGCCGGGGCGCCTCGCCCGCACCAGCCCGCGAGCGCCCCCCGCAGGCGGCCTGCGCCCGGGAAGACGGAGCGCGCTCCTGGAACCTCCAGGTTCCGCAAGTCTGGAACAGCCCTGCGGCCCTCGCAGGCCTAGGGGGGTGCAGCCCCCGCGCCTGCGGGAGAAGGTCGGTTTGCCCCGGTTCTTGCCGACTGTTCCCAGCTGTGGTCCCGAACCCGTCCCGCCAGGAGCCGGGTAAGGGCAGGGCAGACCCTAGTGGGTTTTAGAAATTTTGATTAGATATCTTTAAAAAAAACAAAATCCAACAGACTTACTGAGATGATGAACGTCCACCCAATGCGCCTCTTTAAAGTGTACTGTGGAGGTGTTGGTGGCGCTCACCTGCAATGCAGCGCTTAGGAGGCTGAGGCAGAAGGGTCCTGGTGAGTTCTGGGCAGCCTGAAAGTCCTAGTGATAATCCCCCCCCGCCCCCCCGCAAACCGAAAATGAAGTGTACCATTCACTCACAGGACAGCAACCCTCACACGGTCGGGACAGTTACACTGGAGCCTATCTCCCTGCGAACACCCCACCCCACATCCCTGCTCCAGGCTCCCCAAGGGCCCCAGCCTGGGCAGCGCGCACGGTCGCTGTCTCCGAGGCTTTGACCATGAAGGCACGAGATCCTTTTTGACTGGCTTCCTTCGCTTCAAATATTTTGAAGTACTGCAGTCCTTCTACCTTCTATGGCCTGCAAAAGACTTTGTTGATTCGGCGCTTAGTCGACATTCGGATTTACCCCATCTTTTGGCTATTACACAGAATGCTGCTGTGAACGCGTGTGTGCAGGTCTTTGTGTGGATATATTTTTCCTCTTCTTTGGGTGAGTACTCAGGAGTACAGCTGCTGTGCTAAGTGATTACTCTACGTTTCACTTTTTTTGGAAGTGGTGAACTCCTTTCTCATCGTTTGACCTTCTCACGAGCCGCAGAGTAGGCGTGTTGTATTTCTCCACGTCCTCACCAACACTTGCTATTGTCTGTTTTTGTTTTTTTTTTTAATCATAACCACCCTGTGGGTGCGCCCATTACTTTAATTTTCTTGAGATGGAATTTATGCTACATAAAGCTTATTTTTGAAACATAAACTATTCAGTGATCTTCAAAGCATAGTCTCTAGGTTGTACCACCGTCCCCACGGTCTGGTAGGGAAATGTTCCCAGGCCTCCGCCCTCTTCAGTCCCGCGCACCCCCGGCATCCACTGATCACTTTCTTCTGCTATAGCTTTGGCTAATCGGAACGTTTCCGATAAATGGAATCGCATAATATGTAACCTCCTGTATAATCACCTGGGGAGCAACATGTCCATAGTGCTCTTGAAGATTCATCCACGCCGTAGGTAGCATTACTAGTACCTCACATTTTTCCTTCTTATTACTGGAAAATACCCCACTGTACAGGTGGGGCTGAGTGCTTTCTGAGCCCTTGATGTCCTCTCTTTCCCTTCCCTGTCCCTGCCTGAGCACCTGTGTAGTGGCCTGAGGACACACGGCACTTTCTGGTGGTTACAGCAAATCCATTATTATGCAGAGCTAAGCTTGAATTATTTAGTGAAGGCTCAATAAAGAATTTCTACTTATTTCTTAAAATAGTCTGCTTAGTTTAACAGCATAGCAAATGTGATTCATTGCTTAGGTGACTTTGAGGAGTTGAGAATATACTTTATTAAGGAGGGAAAAGAAAGGATTTACATGTTGTTTAAAATATTTGTTTTTCCTTTAATCTGCAGAATATCTTTTATAATTAACAAGAGAATTTTTTTAAGAGAGAGCACTTAATAGGCAGAAGAACCAGCTAATTTTGGAAATATTGTTGATCTAGATGTGGCATGTGCAATTAATGAAGATGACCATAACCAATGAGGCTAAATTTTCTATACTTAAAGGTTGTAATTCATCATGTAAAAGAACAGAAGGAAAGAAAGAAAAGGATGTATATCAGATGGATGGGATTTAGTTAGAACAAGCTATAGTTCAGAATGGTCAAATTTTACATACATTTCAAAATAATCCAATCTGGTTTGTAGCTGCATGGTGATTAAACTATTCTACAAGCTCATACTTAATCTTTATGTGACGTAAGAGCTCATATACTTTTATTTAAGGCTTACAAAATATTTTGAGATAATTTCTATTTTTCTGCATTTCAAAGTCAAAAGTAGAGGGGAAAGGAGAAGGGTATGCGTTTTGTGGGTGTGTGGGTGAGTGTGTCACCTAACACCCAAGTGTTTTTTGTTTGTTTCTCAAGGAGTCCCGACACGCAGTGCTCAGCACTGTCTTAGGAGCAGTAATGGCTGTGTCGGTTAGGAAGTACTAAGTGGTGCTGTGGGCCTCCCTCGGAGCTTGCTGGCTTTCCCCAGCAGTTCCTGCAGGAAATCTTCCTCGTTCTGTCCTGAGGGTCCAGAAAGTCCTCACGCGTCTGGTGGCCCCTCTAGGACAGCCTGTTGCTGTGCTGTGGTGCTGAGTAGAACTTGCAGCAAAGGCGCACCGCCACCAGCCTGGCGAGGGCAGGGAGCCCTCATGACAGGCAATTCACTGAATCCATGACATATTCCAAAGTCACTTTGAACATGGAAGCAGTGAGGCCAGAACTGTTGCTGGTGTGGAAATACAGAATTAGGTTTTCATGACCATATGGCCACCATATTTCTATCAACTAATTTGTATGTAACCTGGATTTGTGGGTGTTTCTGTATACAATGCCTTACTTATATGCATTTTTCATTCATTGGCAATGAACCCACAGCCAACTTGATAACCCATGAATGAAGTTTCTCTAGTATGAATCCTAATTTTCTCTATGAGAATCCTAACAGACAGACTTCTGACTTACAAGCTCGAACAGCATTGCAGAGGTCATTTGAAAGAGACCCATCACCAACCTAAAAACCCAAGAATATAAAACACAGCGCCGAGTAGGCTGCAGACAGGATGTGTTTAGGTCAGAGTGGAAGAGCAGAAAGACGCAGAGCTTCACCTTTGCCCCTCTGCTGGGAGCAGGTGACTCAGGGTTTTTCTTCCCTATAGGTTCCGTGAGTGGTGAGTGCTGTGGACATTGATTGTGGAGTTATAAATATATTTTTAGCAAGTAGACAGATTTGCAAATGCAGACTCTGACTAAGAAGGATTGAATAGAAATGCTTCTTGCAGTAAGTTCTGTAAGTAGCTTCCATATCTATTTTGTTGGCCAAAGCAAGTTGCAGACCTTGACTAAAGTGTGTGTGTGTGTGTGTGTGTGTGTGTGTGTGTGTATACATGCAAATATGTGAGCAGCCTGTGTTCTCAAAGGTGAACTCAGAGTGCTTTAGTAAAGCACTGTTTAAGCCAAGTCTGGTGGCACACACCTGTAATCCCAGCGCTGGGGAGGCTGAGATAGGAAGATCACTACGAGTCCTAGCTGGGTAGTGAGACCCTGTACCAAATACATAAGTAAAAAGAATTAAGAAAAGCACCGTTTGTGATACTAAATCACTCGTTGCTTATTCATCCTATAAGGAATTTATTTCCCATAAAATATCCTTCAGAAATACTTTATTGCCATCAATTTTGCTAGTATGCACAAATACATTGTTTCTAAAAATATCATGTATGAAAGATTAAAAGAGATTTGTAGTTCTTTTTTGCATATAGTGAATTTATTCTAAAGTTTAAAAAATAACTTTAGGGCCTCCTTGAAATCTTATTTAATACTTCACTAATTTACATACTTATTTTATGTGTATAGTGACACTTTGGGTTAGTCATGTTGAAAAATACTTCCAGTAAGTAGAACTTGAAGTAATGACATTTGTCATGAATTATCTTAAATACTTTAGAGATTACTTTCATTTGAATTTTATTTATTTTAAATACAAAATTTGGGCTGGGGAGATGGTTCAGTGGAATAAATCCTTGCCTGGCAAGTGCAAGGTCCTGAGTTCGATCCCTGGTACCACGAAAAGAGTAAATAAATAAGATAAAATAAATTAAATGTCGGGTTTTGGCCAGGCCTGGTGGTGCACACCTGTAATCCCAGCATTGGGACACTGAGGCAGGAGGATCACTGCAAATTCAAGGCCACCCTGGCTACAAAGTGAGTTCTAGGCTAGTCTCAGCTGCATAGTGAACCTCTGTCTCAAAAAAAGACAAAAACAAAACAGAACAACTTGGTTTGTTTTTATTTATTTATTTATTTTCCTTAATTTTATTGAGAAACAACTAGCAATGAGACAGTTTCAAATCAAACTGGTAGGACAGTTTCAATAATTAACACATTGCATATTCTCTTCCTAGTGGTTAATTGCTGTACAAGATGCGGACATGATATCCTATTCAGAAACACTATTAGAACTAATCCCTCTATTCATTAAGAGAGTGTAACTATATATCTATCCTAACCATTTGAATACACAGATAAAAAATGGGCATTCATCTGCATCCCCTTTTTTTGTTTAGTTCCATTATTTGAATATTATAGGTGTGTTAACTCAGAAAAATATTCCAAAAGAGTTCAGTAATCCATAATAGTATTGGGTCTTCCCCTTCACTGGCAATGTCAGAAATTGTTGACCAGATCCCCCTACAGCTCAACATAACAGCATGGCTTTACTTCTTTTTTTTTTTCTTCCATAAATTTATTGAGAAACAAATAGCAATGAGATAGTTTCAAACCAAACTGGTAGGACAGTTTCAACAATTAACACATTGTATACATTCTTCCTAGTAGTTAGTTGCTGTACAAGATGCAGACATGATATCCTACTTAAAACACCATTAGAACAAATCCCTCTATTCATTAAGAGAATGTAACTGTATATCGATCCTAGCCATTTGAATACACAGATACAAAATGGACATTCATCTACATCCCCTTTTTGTTGTTAAGTTCCGTTATTTGAACATTATAGGTGTGTAAACTCAGCAAAATATTCTAAAAGAGTTCAGCAGCCCATAATAGTATTGGGTCTTCCACTTCACTGGCAATGTCAGAAATTGTTGACCTGAGTCCCCTACAGCTCAACATAACACCATGGCTTTACTTCTCATATTTCGTTTTTATACTTTTCTGCTGGATGGTTAAGAACAAGATAAAGCAGGACCTATGCAACAAGAGTTGTAGCTTTTGGGTCTGATAAGGTCAGTGAAATCCCCTCAGGATTTATCCTGAGATCCTGTACCTCACATTGTAGAACCTTTGTCAGTGCAGTCATGTGGATGAGTCACGGCCATTGCTTGGCCATTGTGCTCTCTGTGAAAGCTTGAGAGAATGTTTTCTCTCCATGTGACTCTCCTTAGGCACACTCTACATGATCGATCACTTTCCTCTTTGGCCCCATAATCTCCTTGATCAGAAAATTTGGGACACTACTGAGTTACATGACGTTACAGTACAAGTTCTCATATGTCCTGAGTCTTAATTGACCTTGGAAGGCTAGGGCCAAAATGTTGGCTTTCCTTGCAGCCCTCCTTTTTCTCTACTTTTGGTTGGCAAACTTAGGTTGTTAACCATCCAGAAGACAAGCTTATTGTTATTACCATACAACTTAGGCTGTTAAGCTTAACCTCACTATCTGTCTGAATATCAAACATCTTAGGCATAATATGGAACAGGTATTTTTCATCAAGTATTGATATGTTGAAGTTTAAGTCCCTACAGAATATAATAAAAACATTTAAAAATTAGAATATATTTTAAAAATAGGCATAAAGAATTATATACTTCTTATGTTTACACATAAGTTCAAAAATCTCACCATATACAACCTTGAAGCAGGACAGTCCCACAATATTCCTTTTCCTGTCTCTTGCTTTCATTCACCACCCCCTACTTTTTGAACAACTTGGTTTTTGGTTGTTCCTTAAAAAATTATTTCACAGGGGTGGCTATGGTATTATTGTGCATCCAACCTGCTGTTCTAATGACAGCTTTAATATCTGCACCTGTGAATCTTGTGAGCTGAGGTCCCAAAAGTCAAAAAGTAGGTGCCATCTTCGCTGCAGCATGAATAGAATCTGTGAGGATCAGTAAGATGGCTACTTTTATGGTGCTAAGTTTGGGGTGATTGCGATGTTTTCTACAAACAATAACGTGAAGACTATTTCCTCTACTTAAGGCAGTGGTAGGCATTGGCAGATTTTATCAATCAGTACACATTGGCCCTGGCGTTTGCACATCTCACTGTCATCTGTTCCTCTGAGGTCATTCTTGTACCCAAAGCATAATTACAACTTTGATCTTTTATGCTTTCCATCATATCAAATGTGATAACTATAAAGTAGATAGTGACTTGGCATTCTAACAAGAAATGTAATCTTTTCTTCTGACTGGCTTCTCCTTTACTTTTGATGAGAATTATAATCCTCATCTATTGTTTAGGCCCAAAACAATCCACAAAAGCCTGTTTTACCCTAAGTTTGTCACTCACTGCCTCATAGATGCGTAATTGCTCGATAAATGTTGAATGAACACAGGTCATAGAATGGATCAGATACACAGAGTGACTGAGTACTTTTTGGAGCACCTGTGAACAAAGCCCTTTTCTTGGGTGCCACAGAAAACAAGGAAAATCGATGGAATTGCAGGGTGAAAGGACAGAAAGCTAAATCTAAAGCTAGAAATGCCTTGCCTTTCAAAATTAAGGCATCTTTTTAATTTTTAATGTTTTATTTTTTGAGGCAGGGTCTCACAGGCTGGCTTCAAGTTCCCTGTGTGACTGAGGCTGGCCTTGAACTCAAAGTGATTCTCTTGCCTCAGTCTCCAGAGTGCTGGCTTCCAAGTGTGCATCTCCATGCCCTGAACAAACATCAGTGTTGATCAGAATGAGACTTGATATAACTTCTGAGGCTGTGGTAGGAGTTATGTAGAAGGAAGACAGCTATATCGATTTTCGAGGATTCCTGTTTTGGAGCAAAAGTAGAACACTAAATATATCACAAGAGAACAGTGAACATTCTCAGAAGCACCCACAAGAAACTAAATCTCAATGTCCTTAAAAGGAAATATTTCTAGTAGATCACTTGCTGAAAGACATGCCCTGAAAAGATGGGGCAGCCAAGGGGGTCAGGGCTCCCGTGAGCTCCTCCCAGTGCAGCTCCTTCTGCTGCTGAAGAGTGGCCACACTTCTCAACTGTGACCCATGAGAGAATTGGCTTGTATTCCTGTAGTTTTTTTTTGTAATCCTGTACTTGTTGACAATAACTTTTATAGGACTACATATCTATTCATCATTCTGTTTCTGCCTGCACCATTTACCTGGAGAAAACAAGCATACATTAAAGAGACCTCAGTGAACAACGATAACCATGTAGAAAAAAGAATTGGCTGGAATCAGGCGTGGCTCTGCAGTGCCTTTTTGAGAGCAGAGGTGGTCCAGTGGTACACACTCTCCACTTCCTGGAAGGTGAGGCCCAGGGTCTTGAAGATGACCTTGCAGCAGCCCATTCTCAGCCGACTGAGAGGCCCTGCATCTCGGCTGCCTTGGGGCTCCTCGTGTAGCTCTGCACCTGAGTCTGCTTGGGTTTGCATGTACAGAATGAGATACGGCATGAAAGAGGTAGCTGGTGATTAAAAATTGCCTAAGATGGAAAAAAAGCATAGCAGTTGTGCCTAGGATGTTTCATCTTCTAGTTCAGTGCTTTTCAAGTTACTCTGATAAAAGATCATTTATTAATTTTTAAAATTTCTAATTCATCATAAACCAATATGTAGTTCTATTTGCACTTCATACCATGTGATACAGGGCCTCACTGTGCAGTTTAGATGCCTAGTGATCCTTCTGTAATTTCAGCCTCCCCAGTGATGGGATTAAAGATGTGGCATGCACAGGGTTCAGGGGCCAGCACAGCATGTGGTACGAGGGATCGAACCTGTGTCCTTGTGCTCGCCTAAGCAGGTGCTTAGACTACTCAGCTATCTCTGTGGCCCTCATATCTGGGTTTTTAAAGAAGGTTGTTATGAATGTCTCTAATCACTCTCAATTGTTCTAATTGCCTTACTTCACACTGGTACATGGTTCGTGAGTCTGCACCAGGTCATGGATCATGCTTGGAAGAACTGTGAGTCAGATGTCTGGCCCCATCCATTTGCAGTTGATAAGGTACTCTGCCCTACAGTACCTACAGGATGAACTCTCTGGACACCTGGTTGGTATTTACAGTTAAGGAAGATTATTTACTTGTCAACATGATATATATATTGGTTTTGAATATTTGTATCCCATACTGATTAATTTGCAGGTGTATAAATTCAGCTTTAAATAATTATATAATAATTGAAAAAATAATTGATTTTAGTCTGGTTGAACTATTTATTTATGTAACATTCAGGAAGATGGGTTCCACCCTGCCCACATTCACAATTTATTTTACAAATTGATTATGACACTGTGGGCTCACATTAGGTTCTTCAGGCAGGAGATTGTGGTAGAATCTACTCACGCTGCTTTCACAGCCGAAGTTCCTTTAGAAGGACTTTTTTTTTGTATTTTAGGGAAGGGTCTACAGGGTATTCAGGGTCTCACTACTAGATCAAACTCATAGTGATCCGTCTGTTTACAGCCTTCCAAGATCTGGGATTACAAGTGCGCACCACCATGCCCAGTCCCAATCGCTGTCTCAGTGCGTCCTGGGGGCGGGGCCAGCACGGCAGGCCTGGAGATTGAACCCCCAGCCCCTGTGCCTGCTTGCAGGTGCTTTAATCTGCTGAGCTTTTTGGCTGGACCTTAGAAGGACTCTTGAAGAACAAGACACACAGCAAAATGCCTCTGGGTATGGCTAGCATGTAATTCATTCTACTTGTGAAAGTGTAAACGATAAACTATTTCTACTACCAGAGAACAAGAATTTGATATCATTTGTGGATCTGATAGGATTTCAATCTGGCTGTAGTCACAAACTACCCAGCAGAATCCTCCTAAAAGTCAGTCCTCTTCTACTAGATTAGAAAACCCTAACTCCTTCTTGTCTTAAATTCATGTTCCAGAATCTGGATTTTCATACAAGCTCTGTGATTTCCTGGTTGTGGGGCCTTGGGCACATGATTCAGCCTTCCTGTTCTGTTTCATTTGTACAAGCAGAAAGTAGTTGTGTTTGTCCAACTATAAATCACCTGTGATTTTAAGAATCAAACCTCATTATCTCTTTTAGGAAGGCCTTGGATGTTGAATGGTGATAAGTAGTAGTTACCCATGTAGGTTTTTTAAATGAAAATATATAATCTGAACTACTAGGTCTCCTGTCCACTGGACAATGCTCTTGTGTGTCATGTTCTTGTACATTGGCCCATGGAAGAAAACAAGACCACATGAGCCTGAATATTGCATGATTCTCTTGTGTGAAAAGCCCCAAATACAAAATAAGAGCAAAATAAGCACTTCATGATAGGAGGCAGGGAGATTGTTTTCAAATAGGAAGGGGAATAAGAGATAAAGAGAGGATACAGGGAGGGGAAGGAGAGGGGGTGGGAGAAAAAGAATCAAAAGAAAAAAATGGAAATAGAACTTTTATAAATGGGAAGGAACTGAGAGTTGGAAGGAGGAGGAAAGGAAGGGGAGCAGAGGGTGAAAATGAACTAAGATGTGCTACATGTGCAAGCCAACTCCCCAGGATAAATGGCATCCTTATGCAGGACTGGATGGATGTGTTTGTCTTTGTGTACAAGGGGCAGTGGCATGAAAGGGGAGAAGACACACTGGAGATAAGAGCTGCGTTCTTTGGGCTGGAGGCCTCTTTCCCTGATCTGCAAGGACCCAACAACAATAGCAGGGGTGTTTATATTCTTGCAAAGTTAGTATCAGGAGACACCAGGTTGCCTAGCAACTAACTGCTGAAATTGTCCAAGAAGAATGTTTTTCTCACGACTGAGGTAGCTTGACTGCTTGAGGCATCGAGGTCTTGTCCTGCCCTCTCACGGATGATCAGTTTCCAGCTTTAGCTGCTCCCAACGTACTGCAACATGTTCTAATGAGAAAACTTTTTAAGAAGATCCTTGATAACTTTTGTCATAGGGACACTAATAAAATAGGAGGAAGGCAAAGGGGAAAGGTGTGGCTAGAACTAAGACACAAGTGCAAGAAATCCCATGTAGGTCTTATTTACCAGGTAGGTCTCATTTTCAGGGACAGAGGAGAAATTCTTATTTCCTCCAAGGGGAAAATTTGATTTCTCTTGTGTGCTTGCCTAGGCTTGCTTGTGTTGCATGGGGCCGTTTCTGGGGTCAGCTTCCCACTGTGTGAGCCCAGGCACGTTTGCCTCAGTGGGTCCCTTGCTCTGTATTAAAATTATATATGTACCAATCATATTTTATGACTGTATTGATATCAAGATGAATATAACCTTTGTCCTGGGAAGTTCATTTTTTCCCCCTTCTAATTATAAAAGAAAACATTTTCATGGGCCTTTAAATATAAGCTGAGTGAGCTCGGGAGATGGTGTCCAGGGTGCTCTAGTGGCCCTGGTCCCACTGTGAGAATTCAGTTGTCAAGTCCCACTGAGGAAGCAAAGACATGTGATATGTCACAAAGGATGACACATACAGAAAGGAACCAACACTCACCAGGCCTTTTAGACATACGGGTGTTTGAACATTGGATCTTCCCAACAACCCACTGCAATGAGTCCCTTTAATGTGCTAAAGCAAATGTAAATAGTGAGTAACAGAACTGATGAGATTCTGGGCCTGCCATCAGAATATTTATTTTTTTCTTTTCATCTTTCTCAGAATCCAGGTGAAGGAGCTGGCACCATTGGCTCCTGCAGTATCCAGCTGTGTGCATGAGCTAAGCAGGGTGGGGATTTGAGGACAAGGAGAGCTACTGCACACAGCCCTGAGGACACTGTGATCGCTAACAGATATGATGCCTGACTCCAGCTTCAGAGGGGTGAAAAGTAAATGCTATCTGTAGGTGATCCTAGGAGTAACTTGAAGAGAAATTTAACTCTTGATACAAACTTAATAGTTAAAGATTTTTTAACATTGCTTTCAAAACAATCTCTGTAATATAAATGTATAATGAATGTATCCTGTATGGATCTACACACATGTATATATAAATGAATAAAAAACTTCTTGCCATAAACTATTACAAAATAATTTTTCTTTCATAATGTATCATCTCATTTCTTTTTTAAAGAAGAGATTTCTGAGAGCTGTTTTGGATTTACAGCAAATTAGAGTAGAAGGTACGTGGCCTCCGTGTGCACAGCATGGCCCACGGTCACTGTCTGTACAGTGGGCGATCTGTTATAATCCGTGAGCCTATGTGGACCTTGTTACCCATGGCCTATGTGTTCCCATCAGGAGTCACTGGTGGTGGTGCGCATTTTATGGGTTTGGAAAACATATTAATGACATGTAGCCACCACTGTTGTATCATACAAAATAATTTCCCTGCCCTAAAAACACTTTCTGTGGGACTGTGGAGATAGCTCAGTGGTATAAGCGCCTGCCTGGCAAGTGCAAGGTCCTGAGTTCCATTCCTTGCACCATGCCATGCCAGTATTCTGGGCCCGAAACCTGGTGTGGTGGTGCATGCCTGTAATCAGTGCTGGGGAGGCTGAGGCAGGAAGATCACTATGAATTGGACCTGTGTAGTGAGGCCTTCTATCAATAAAAAAATTAAAAGTTTAAAAAAAAACTTCATTTTTTTTCCTTCATGTTTGGGAATTGTCCACCTTTTTTTATTATGTCTGTAGTTTTGTTTTTTCTAGAATGTCACATAGTTGGAATCATGCAGTATGATTTTAAGATTACTTCTTTCATTTTGTACTATGGATTTGAGGCTTCTGCATCTCTATTCTTGGCTTCGTAGGTGCTGAATAATATTTGTTCTACCTGCTGAATGCTATTTCCTTTTCCAGATGTTTCAGAGTTTGTTGATCACCTACTGAAGGGCATCTTGATTGCTTCTGAGTTTATTCATCATAACCAGATTGCTATAAGTATGTGTGTGTGTGGACTATTGTATAGACATACATTTCCAACACATTTAGATAAATACAAGGAATGCAATCACTGAATGAAAATATGTTCACTCTTGTAAGAAACTGCCAGACTGTCTTCCACATGGCTGGGCCATTTTGTGCTCCTATCAGCAGTGACTTAGAGTTGCCTGTGAGCATGTGGTAGTGCTAGTGTTCTGGGCTTCAGCAGCAGCAGCCCACGGTGGCATCTTCCTGTCTTCTATCCATTTTCTTGGTCCCACAGGATCTGGAGCGACCTGCATGTGCTTATTTGTTGTCTCTGTGTATTTTTGGATAAGACATCTAAATGTTGTGTCCATTTTTGAAATGGGGTTGTTCTTCTTTTGATTGTGGAGTTTTAGGAGTCCTTTGTACATTTTGGATGACAGCCCTTCATCAGCTATCACTTGCAAATATTTCCTCCCGAGCTTGTCCTATCATCATTTTGGTAGTGTCTTTCTCAAAGCAGAAAGGTTTTAGTTTTAACAAAGCTCAATTGATCAATTATGATTATTCCTTTCATAAATTGTGGTTTTGGTGTTATAGCTAAAGAGTCATTGCACTACCTAAGGTCTTCTAGGTTCTCTTTTATTTATCTTCTAGGAATTTTTAAAATTCATATAGTACTCAATATTGAGTTTTCCTATTTGTAAAACTTAATCTCTTCACTTTTTTTTTTAGCCAGGATGATGCTGTCCTCAGAATGAATTAGAAAGGACTCCCTCAGCTTCAGTACTCTAGTAGGTTGTAGAGAACTGGTCCCATGGCTTGTTTAGATGCTTGATAGAATTCACTAGTGCAGCCAGGTGGCTCTGCCGCTTCCCATTTTGGAAGGTTATTAATCATTCATTCAATGTTTTGTGTTCATAGTTTTAAACAGGCATTTCCCACATTTTATTTTCTTTCATTTCTTGCTATATCAGTTGTACTATTTTTGTGGTGCTGGAAACAGAACCCGTGTCCTTGAGCGTGCTAGGCAAGTGGCACACTGCACAGAGCTACGCTCGCAGTGACGTCAAGTAAACGATTACTTTTAATTTTAGGAGTTGTTATGGGGTTTGCATTGTACATTTATTGTCTTTAAGACAGCACTGTACCAGCTTATGGGCAGCGCAAGTGTCATAAAAGAACACGCTTTGGATTCCTCTCCCCTGAATATATGTTGCTGTCATTTATTTTACCTATACAAAAGCATGTGTAGTTAAATACGTTGTTGCTATTCTTATTTTCAACAGATGTTGTTAGATCAATAACGAGTAAGAAAAATGTGCTTTTATACACCCGTATTTACTCCTCCAATCTTCTCTTTGAGGATTAAATCTAAATTTCTGATCATGTTCCTTCTCTCTGAAGAATTTCTTTTAACATTTCTTGTATGGGAGATAGATTGGCTACAAATCCTATTAATTTTGGTCTGAGAATGTCTTTGATTTGTCCTTCACTTTAAAAGAACAACTATGCCATATACAGAATTCTTCTGATTTCAACACTAGATAATTTGCAGCTGGGCATGGTGGTGCTCCCCTGTGATCCTGGGACTCAGGAAGCTGAGGCAGGAGGATCTACAAGTTCAAGGCCAGTGTGGGCTACACGGCTAGTTCAGTGCCAGCCTTAACTGCATTGTGAGATTCTGTCTTGGAAAAAAAAAAATACACCGACACTAGATATTTTGCTCTATCCCACTTGCTTGCATGGTTAGTGAAAAGTAGGGTGTAATTCTTATCTTTGCTCCTAAGTAAGGTGTTCTTTTGCTCTGGCTTCATCTAATATTTTTTCTTTGACTATGATTTTCTACATTTGAATATGATATGCCTAGGTATAATTTGGGGGCAATTTTTTTTAATTAAAAAAATCTTTTATTTATTTATTTGGTACAGGGTCTCACTAATGCAGCTCAGACTCCTAGTGATCCTCCTGTCTCAGCCTCCCCAGTGCTGGGATTAAAGGCCTGCTCTACCACACCAGGTTCTGGGGCCGACATGGCGTGCAGTACTGGGGATCGAACTTAGGCCCTTGTGGTTACCAGGCAGGTACATAGACCACTGAGCTATCTCCCCAGCCAAGGGGGCATTTTATCTTGATATTCTCTGAACTTCCTGGATCTGCAGTTTGGTGTCTGACATTAATTTGGGGAAAATATGTTGTTATTACTTCAAATACTTCTGTTCCATCCTCCTTTCTCCTTTGAGCATTATCATTATGCATATGTTCCACCATTTGTTGTTGTCTTGGATATTTTCTTCCTTTTCTCAGTTTCCTTTTCTCCTCAGTTTTCAGTGTTAGGAGATTCTGTTGACATCGCCTCAAACGCAGATGCTCTCTTCAGCTGCATCTAGTCAGTTAATGAGCCCATCAAAGCCGGTCCGCATTTGTGTTGGTATTTTGGATCTCCAGCACTTCCTCGATTTAACTTTCTCTTCAGAATTCCATCTCGACTGATGACTTATGTGTTCTCACACACTGTTTACTTTTCTTAAATGCTGCTTACTAGGGAGCTTAGAACCTTAATCATAGTTGTTTTACATTTCTGGCCTGGTAATTCCAACATCTTTGCCAGCTCCGAGGCTTGCTCTTCCAGCAGTGGGATCTTGCCACTTACTATAACATTTTGTTGAAAGGTGGACCCAATGAGCTGAGTGAAAGGAGCTGTGAGGCTGTGGTGTTGTGGCGGCTCCACCCCAGGAGAAGGGGTGTTCTCTAGTTCTCTCATAAGATCTTTTAGGCAGCCTCTGCAGTGGGCCCGCGATCTTCTCAGGGTTCTTCTCTTTTAGGTAGGCCGGGGTGGCTCGAGGGGGCTGGCCTTGAGTGTTTCCCTTCAACCATGGGATAGAGACCTCGACTTGGGAATTCTCTTCCCTCAGGTAATCGTGCTCTGAGAAACCTCTGGTGGTTAGGTTGGGTTAAACAGCTCCCTGAGGCCAGGCCCTATTAAGAAGGAAGGGCCTGCCAGTGTGTTTCAAAATGGCTGCCTTCCCTGCCAGAAGCACAAGGAGAGTTTGCTCCATCTTCCATGAGCACCTTGGCAGGTCTCCTGGAGATAAAAATCACCAAACTGTGGGGCCTCTGGTAGATGCTCCTCTGGGGTTCTTATCTCTTGGACTTGTCTACTCAGAGTCCCTAGCAGCAATTCATCCATTAGAATTCAGATTTTTCATCCCCAGGACTGGTTCCTGGCTGGCTCGACTTGTGGCCTTCTGCTCAGGTATGTTCTGCCCTGTATCCACCTGTCTTTCTCTCTAGGGGCAGTGGTTTGCCCTGTGACTGCCATTGGATCTCAACAGAGTTGTAGAGTTTCCAGTTTGGTCAGTTTCTTATCATCGTTAGGGTCCCTCCCAGTCTATGTGCAGGCTACTTTCCTTTTACCAAATGATAACTTCAAGAAAATTTCTCATCTGGTGTGGCTCTCAGTGCAAATGCCCACATTCTATTAACCGATTTTATTATTTTCTTTCCCATTCTTCATTTTTTTCAGCTGAAGATGTTTTGTCCTCTAGTGCTTCTTAGTAGTTAACGATCAACTCTGCAGTCTTTCCTGGAAGACTAATAACAGGCGCTGCTTGTGTTTGCTACTCGTGTCAACACTGAACCAAGGTCCTGCCCTTGACATGGAGGGGCCGCCTGTCCTGCACCCGAGTCTCGCTTTGGGAGTTACTTTGCCTGCAGCTGTGGGTTAGCTCAGGAAATGGAGAGTAAGAAGTGACTGGAAAGCCGTGTCTCTGGAGCTGGTTCTCTCTCCACCCATGACCTCCTATCTGTCCACATTGAAACTAGCCACATCCCACCCTGTTACCTGGAGTAAGAACCTTCCACTTTGGCTCATGTTACCATCACTGTTTTTGTTTTTTTTTTTAATTTTATTGAGAAACAAATAGCAATGAGACAGTTTCAAAACAGGTTAGTAGGACAGTTACAATAATTAATACATTGCATATTGTTGTCTTCATAGTAGTTATTCATAGTACAAGATGCAGACATGATATCCTGTCCAAACACTATTAGTACAAATCTTTCTTCTCATTGAATTAAGAGAAAGTAATTATATATCTATCCTATTTTGTATATACAGATACAAAATGGTCCTCCATTTATATCCCCCTTTTTTGTTTAGTATTATCAGAGATGGGTAGTGTAAAATAGTATACAGTTTATGGACTACTGGACTATATTGGATTATTTTGCTGAATTCACATACCTACAGTATTTAGATGGCAATGGAATACCCATCTCTGACAATCACTGGCTTGATTTCTGTTTAACTGGTCTGGCTGGGTGTGGGGACTGACATTCCTGAAATTTCTCCAAGGGATTTTATTAGGCAATCAAGGCTGTAATCCACGGGGCCATCACAAGGGCCAGCAAACAGTTTCTGTGAAGGACGAGACGGTAAATATGTTCGGCTTTGAGGCCCATAGTCTCCACTGCACCTACTCTGACCTTTGGCTGTATTCCCAAAACACATCATTGCTAGACAGACATTTAAATTCATGTCACTCTCCAGTACCAGAAAAAATAAGCTTTTTGTGCTTTTCAGCTATTTAGAAATGTGAAGCTCACTGTTGTTGCACTGGTCATACAAGTGGGATTTGGCCTGAGGCTCACAGTGTAGTAACTCCTGGTTTGGAGTTTAGCTGCTTCACTGCTGCTGTTCGGTTCCATAAGATGACATGCTGACCTTTCCCGGGTCACTGCTAACATTTTAAACAAGTCCTAGTACTGGTGATATATTTTAAGTAAATCTTACCGCATTTTAAAACGTGGAAATACAAGTCCTTCATCATTTTGAGACATCGTAGAGGTGGGGAGGCTTTTGTCCCTATGTAGCAAGTCTGGCTTTAAGTGATTTAAAATAGTATGCAAGATATTCTGTCATGAAAATATAGGAAGTTGGTTAATGTAGTTGTCATACAATGTCATAAATGCACACATATTTTTCTACTCTACAATTCCCCTTATCAGTCATGAGTGGTGCCGTGCCTCATGGTTGTAAAGTGGCTGCAACAGCTCCGGTCATCTCATGCAAACACACAACATCCAGCAAAGAGTAAGAGCATTTCCTTTCATATATTCATTTTTAATAGTAAGGCAAACCTTTCTAGAAAATCCCTTCTTGCAGATCTCCTTGTAAGTCTAAAGATGAAATCAGTCCCTGGCAAAGGAACTGAAACATGATCAATTACGTGATGGCCCTGCTGGTGCTTTGATGGGTCCAGCCTGCCTTAAGGTGGTTTCCGGGTTGCAGAAGCAAATCAGGTTCCGATCTCAAGGAAGGAATGTTAATTGGGAAAGAATGAACAGTAGCATGCAGAACTAGATTATTAGGAGTAAAAAAAAAAAAAAAAAACAATCTGAAGAAGACTGTGCTGAGTATCTCATTGCCATCTGTTTATTTCTCTTAACATTCTAGAGAATCATTCAGTACAGTTTCCTTAAAAGAAATGGTATTGATTTTCACCTAAGTAGTTTACATTTTGCTATAGTCCTCAAAGATACAGCCATTATTTCTATCAGATTACACTTAAATGCAGTCTATTTTTTGCTGTTTTTTTCTTTCCTAAAACTTGACAGCACTGCCTATCTGACATAAAAGTGTTGGTGTCAAAAAATTACAAGTCACTATTTTTTGATTTTGAGAATCATCAAGGAGTTTCCTTATTTGCGTTTGCACTGCCCTCCCCCCCAAAAAAAAAAACCAATGAAGAAGTGTTTTAAACTCACCTGCGTGTACCTCTGTGTAAGCCCTGCCCCCATCTGGATCCTAGCTGAAATCCCACCTGTGTGATGCTTGTGGGTAAATGTCTAGCTCGGTGGAAGGACCTTCCGGTCCTAGCTCGTGTTCTGTAAAGTATCGATGCACTCTTGGCTTCTCTGCGCTCTAGTTCAGGTGTCTGGAAACCCAGAAATTGGAATTATGTAATTTATAAGGGCTCTCTGTTCAAGTGGGTCTTTCTCTTTACCAACATTTTGACCTTTCCTTTCCAGTGTTAAACTGGTGTCTGCTCTCAGAGAGTCGGTTCAAATTCAGTTACAGCGTCACTGCCTTCTACAGCAGTGCTATGTTACTAAGACAAACGACAGATGCAACTAGTGGCATATATAATAAGATCACACGGAATAGCAGCGGCTATCTTTTCTGTCACTGCATTGTCAATTCCCATAAGGCTACTGTGTAACTAAGCCGAATCCCCCTTCCACTCCAGCCCCCAAATCAGAAGGCAAGCAAGCGTGATAACTAGAAAGGAGGCGACTGGGAGAGCTTTGGTACTGCTTTTTAGCATTTGCAACCTGTACTTTCATTGTTAAGGTTGTAACACTTTTTCTCATTATTTACAACACAGTAGCCCTTGCAGCCCCTAGTGCTCTTTTGTTCCTCTGGAACCCTAGAGATCCGGAAACGTTCACAGAGACGAAACCCTGAGAAAAACTGGTGCACAAAGAGAAAGTTCGTTTGGTGACAAAAGCAGTTACCTTTCTTGGGCCACATTTTCTCCTTTTCTTGACTTTCAGGGCTAGTTCTTGCGCTCCCTAATAATGAAAACTGTTTTCTCCGCTCTCCCAGAACTTCCTCGTTTTTCTCTGGTACCATATATTTCAGGGAGCCCGGTCATCCTGCGAGAACTGCGAGGGTGGCTCCTTGAGCCACCTGAAGATGGGTTGAGGCCTCGACCCTTGTCAAGCATCCCGCCAGGGAAGGCCTGAGCCGGCCAGCAGGGCCTTTGGTGGCCCAGTGCCCTCTTCCCTCTCTCGGGGCCCACACGTCCATTTGTTCCATTCTCGAGGGTGGGAGCTATTTTAAACCATGTCCCAGGCAGTGGACCGACTGGTCCGGCCAGCTAAGGGACCCTGATCACACGGAAGAAACCCCCGGGGCCTCGTGCCTGGTGGCCTCCTCGTAGGAGGGCGGAGGGCGTGCAGCGAGCAGGCTCCGGCTGGCGGGCAGAGGCGAGTAGGGGACGCGCTGCTCGCTGGCCCAGGGGAGGCCGGCCAGGAGGTCAGTCACCTCGGGCCCCTCGCCCGCGGGGCACTGCTCCTCCGGGAGGTCGATGCTGAACACCTGGCCCTGGGGCCTCGCAGCCTGGCAGCGGCGGGACAGGAAGAGCAGCAGGAAGGCCAGGAAGAGCAGCGCTGTGGCCGGGAGCAGGATGCACAGGAAGGGCTCAGCGTCCGCCTGGCTGGAGCTCGTCCGCTGGGCGCCCTGAGTTGGGGAAGGAGAATGAGTTAGGAGCCAGGGAGGGACCCGGGCCTGGCCATTCTGCTCACCTCAGCGTCATGGCTCTACCTGGTTCCTCTGCCAGGCAGTGTATGCAGAACGTTGCATAATGCACTCTGGTAGTGGTCCCAGGGTTTCCACTAGAGTTGGGGCACCTACCACTCGTGCTTTGAGTGGCTACTCTCTCCATTTAGGTACTTATTTTATCCAGAATTAATGTTCTCCGCCCATAAAGGGGCCATGTTGGTCTGCTAGGACACAGTGCCACAGTGCATTGATACATCTTAAAGGAGAAGTTGACTTTGCCTCCCAGTTTCCGAGGTCTCAGGTCTCACCTGCTCCTCGTCCTGGTGGGAGGGGCTATGCAGAGGAAGGCTGCTGGAGAGCAGAAAGGGGAGAAATCCTTACGGGCCACGCCCCAGCTCTAGCCTTTTCCTAGAAGACCCTGCTAGTCGCCTTCCCGAAGCCCAAATGGGAGTGCTGGAGGCTCTGAGGGAATCTCTGGATGAGACTTGAGTTCTTTAACTCTAGAACAAACTCTCACAGGGCTATGTGTTTGCAGTACATGCAGATAAGTGAATTCTATTTGGTTAGCTGGCACTTGTGATGAATAAAATTTGGTTTTTTTGGTTTTTTTTTTTTTTTGGTATTTTAGGGAAAGGTCTACAGGGTGTTCAGGGTCTCACTACTAGATCGGACTGGGAGTGATTCTCCTGTTTACAGCCTCCCAAGTGCTGGGATTATAGGCACGTGCCATCACGCCCAGTCTCAATCACCATCTCAGTGCACGCTGCGGGCGGAATCCTCGCCCCTGCGCCTGCAAATTTGTATATTCTTTATAATATTTGTAGGATAAATATAATTTTTTAGATTTTTGAGAAGAATCGTATATTTTAGGTAACCTGAAAGATTGATTTTGTAGTATTACCTCACAAAAAAAAAAAAAAAAAAAAGAAAAGAAAAAAGAAAAAGTTTCTGATGGAGCAAAATATAACCATGAAATGATGCTTCAACATCAGGGCATGAAAACACCTTAAAAATGCTATTGTAATTATACAAACATTGCTTTTAATACAGCTAGGAAGAAGTTATGGAAATACTAAAGAGTTTATTATATAAAGTATACAAGGACAAATGTAAATCTTAATATCTACCACTTATGTAAAAATATTTTAAAGTCTCCTAAATTATGTTTAAGCAAATAAAATGATAAGCTATTTATCTGGTACAGGGTTGCATGCAGTACTGGGGATCAAACTCGGGTCTTTGCACTTGTCAGGCAGGTGCTTAGACCATCAGGCTATCTCCCTGGCCCTAAAATGATAAGATTTTTTTCTGCTTATTTGAAATAAAGCCTAAGGAAACTAGGAGAGTTGGAGTTCTCTGCTTGGTTTTGGTGGTAAGGACAGATGTTTTTCTGGTATTACCTAGCTAGGGAATGGGCTATTTGGCTTTGTATAGTTATTTTCAGGTAAAATTAGGTGGTTTATTTAATATTTATATTGCCGGATAATTTGCTCTTGGTAACAGATGATTGTATCTTAAACTGCATAAAAATGAAAGATTTTCTTGAGAATAAGATCAGTGATTTTTTGAGGGGTGAGACAGATTGGGCTTCTAAGTCCACACACATTTTATGAGTGTGAATAAGTTATATTTACAAACTAGAGGTTGCTTATTTTATCATATATAATCTAGATTAATATCAAGATAATTCATTTAAAATTTGTTGTGACGTAAGAAGGGCCTTTGAGAGGTCAGAGAGGTAGCTCAGCAGTCTAAGCGCCTTCCTGGAAAGTGCAAGGATGCAGGTTCAATCCCTGGTACCACATGCAGTGAGTCGACCCTGAGACTGGGCATGGTGCCTGTAATCCCAGTGGAGGGGAGGCTGAAAACAGGAGGATCGCTAGGAGTACAAGCTGTGTAGTGAGACCCAAATAAATAAAGAAATGAAACATAAGAAGGTCCTTTGATCATAAAAGTATAAGAAAGAATGAGCCCGTAAGTAAGTTTACTATAAGAAATCAAATTGGAGTAAAAAAAAATTCATAATGTTTTCTTCCACAAGTGCAGTATTAAATATCTTAAAATTACCCTTTAGTACTTAAGACAATAACTCTTCTATCCCAGTAAACACAGACCATTTGTCATCATTTTTTCCTCTATTCTACATCAATAATGTATATAATGGGTTCAGATCAGTTGTAGTCATCACATTTTAAGTACTCTATTTCTCATAAGGAGTTCAATATGCACAGAATATAATGGTACTTAATATTCTATCCAAAAGGATTTATGTGATAGACTGATGTTTACAATTGTACCACTTCTGGTATTATTGGTACTGCGAAAGGCTGCTGCAGTCAGTATTTCCTCTGGTGGAGTTTGCCCAAATGTGAAGAACACCCTGTGGCATGAGAGAACTTACTGATGTACAGACTAGGGCTATTTCCTGAGCTGAGCTCTTTCCCCGTTAAGAGCTGCCCAGAGCTATAGGACCAGCTTATTATGATGTCTTTAATTTGCTTATTTAATTATTTATGATATATTAGTTGCATTGCTTGTTTGTTTTTAATGCAGAAAGAGTATCTTTTCTAGTCAAATATCCTCATTTATTCCGTAGCCTCAAAATTTCTTCTTTTAATATTTTTCTTATGTGTGTACTTATTCAAAGGCTTTAATTTTAGAGAAATATCCAATTAAAGGTATAGCTGTTATAGGATATAGCTATATATTTTTTCTATAAAAGGTGGCTTTAGAGCATTTAAATACCAATCTTACAGCTGAATTTCTAGAGAAAAGGTTATTTCTTGGTTTTTTGGTGTGTGCTCAGCATTGTCACCCATCTTTCCTCTGGTCATAGAATTCTTTGTTTTAGGTTTCTACAAATGTTTTCCCTCATCGCTCCCTTAAATTGAGACTCCTTAGTGGTTTCACGGACCCGCACAGCAGCTGCTGCTGTCTTAGGGAGAGACAGCTTCCTTAACGCCCTGTTCTCCTTCTGAAGTAAGAGGGTTGGCTTCTGCTCTTAGAAACAGTGCTCATTTCAGAGCTGAGAACCAAAGGGAGTCTCATATCTTTGTGTCTATAGATGCTGCTCCTGAGCAAAGCACATCATAACACTCAAGCACCGAAATTTGTCGCCTCCAAGCCTCAGGTGCTCTTTGATATCGTTGCTGTAGCAAATAGTCTTAGGATATGTTTATGTTGAGTTTCCCTCGAACGTTCCATGATCAAAGAAACTTAGAACTTGCAAGTTAGTTCCTTCAGATCCTGGCACACAGCAAACTTATTTTTTTGTTCTATCCATAATACAAGATGTTGCCCCTTAGTTTTAAGGTTTTAAAAGTACAGATAACCAAAATACCTCAGGGGAATAAAAGGCTGAAAGCAGAGGTACAGACCTGCAGCTGGGTCTCCAGGAGAGGCACGCTTGGTTCGCTGGTTAACCACTCGTAGGTCCCTCTGCCAGCATGTCCAAACTGCCTCCAGCTGCTGCCCAGCAGCCCCCGCATGTTCTCATCTAGGCGGTGCCCCTGGCACCCTCCGCCCTGCTGCTGCTGGATCCACAGTGCTGCTTGCTATTGGCCTTGGTCCAGCGAGGATGTGTTTGTCTGATGGCTGTTGGCAAACTTGTCTCCTGATGAGTGGTAACAGGGAAAAGAAATTAACCAGAGAACCTTTTAGGATTGGCTGCATTTAAATGCAGTGCCTCTGGATTTCTTTTTGTGGCCTTTATCACTGTAAGGGTTGGCATCAAATATCAGCTGTGGAATAGATTTCAGATGAAGAGTTTTCTGTATTAGCGTTATTACAACGTGAAGAATGGCTTCAGTGAAACAACCATTTCTATGTAGATTTAACGAAGACCCTCTTCTTTCCCTTCCTGTACCTGTCCCAGAGAGGTGACTGATTAGGAAAAACTACCCAGGCCGAATTGTGGATTTCTGATTTCTGAATTCAAAGGTACAAGCAAAGGGATATTGGGTAGACAAGTGGGGACTCAATAAGACTATTTTACTGAATTATTTAGATGAAATATGTCTAATGATGAAGTTGTACAGAAGCCAGGTGGATAATGGCTCAGATTATTTGGATAGACTGTTTGCTGATTTCATTTGTTAAAAATCAAGTTACCAATACCTAAATAGTATTTTTTCTGATTGTCTTGTGAACTTTATACATTATCAATATAAAATTTAAAATAAGAGGTTTCAGTGTGACTGTTCCTGGGGTTGACTTTGAGCTATTTAAGTCTACCTATGTGTTGGCTAACATTTAAGACATTGTCTTAGTCCATTTTGTCAGACTTCATCAGTTTTGTCAAATAAGAGAATATTTGAGACTGGGTCATGTTAAGAAGTAGAAATGTATTTCTCACAGTTCCTTGAGGCTGGCTGAGAAGATCAAGGTGCTGGAGTCTCACCTTAGGGGAGACTTCGAGCTACATCCTCCCTTAGAGAAGGACAGAGGGCACGCCAGTCGGAAGCTGTGTGAAGTATTCTCTTGTGAGAGCCTAAATCCTGTTTTTGCAAGAGAAACACTCACAACCTTAGGCTCCACCTCTTAGTAGCATGACAGTAACCACCATCTACATTTTAGAGGCGACACATTCAAACTATGGCAGACCTGGTGGATGAATTCTCTTCCTTTAGCAAGCTTTGCTCTCAAAGATCTTCTCCAAATGTTCAAACTCCGTGTTGCAACTACCCATCTTCTCATCTGAGCATCGTTTTCATCCCAGTGACCATCACAGTGAGGAGGGCATGGGCCCCTCCTCCTCCTTCCTCTTTATGTTGTGTTTCTCTTTCTCCTCTTCCTCCTCTTCCTCCTCCCTCTTCCTTTTCCACTTCTGCTTCTCTTAGCTATGGTTTTTATATACCAGCCCATGGTGGCCTCTACAAAGATTGTAGGGATGGTCAACTTTCCAAACTTTATACATGAGTGCCATTTGGGGTGAGCATCCATAGTTTTCAAGATATCAGCAAATCCTGCCTGCCCCTGATTTATCAGATACACCTGGAACCCAGCACGGCAATTCTCTTGGCTTCATGCCAGCAGCCTTTGCCAAACCTGCAGCCTTAAGAGGGACTGTTCCTGTTTCTCTTTATTGATATCTTTAAATAATTTCATTTCTTGAGAAGCAAATTGGAAGTCTGGATTAAAAGCATTAAATGTTCCTCTTCTGTAGAGAACAAACTAGACAAAATTTTCTGCTTTTATGGATACATTTTTTGGGACCAATAGAAACATATTGCATAAACTATGTATTAAGAAGGTGATGAAGTGCTATGGGGGAAAAGAGAAGGGGCAGAACAAGTGCTGAAAGAGGGGGTAGTTGTAAAGTGGGAGGCCACTAAGATCTAGGGAAAGTGGTATTTGGGCAAAGACAGAAGAGGCAAAGGACCCAGCCATGAAGATGTTGGGTGGAAGAACATTGCCTACTGAGGGAACCACCAGTATAAACGCCTGAGGCAGGTACATGGAGTTCTTTTACTATTCAAGAGAGAAATAATGGAGTAGAGGAGCAGCTGTGGAGATGGTGAGATTCTAAGTGAATGTTAGAGGCAAGCAAACAAGATTTTTTGAAGGACAGACAGTGTTAGAAGGATTCTAAGGTTTTAGGCTTAGGCAGACAGGATGACTTGTCACAGGCAAGATTGTGGTTGGTGTAGGGCATGGCTTTGTTTTTAACGCAGGAAGAATAAAGATCAGGAGTTGAGCTCTGGATAAGGGGAGTTTCCAGTGTATTAGAGTTTAATAGAAAGTGCTAGATGAGGGATTCTGGTTAGAACTGATGGGCAAGAGGATGGTGCTTAAATGCAGGATACTTGATAAGATTCCCATGAGTCAATAGGATGAGAAGACAGGGTGAGTGGCTGGGGAGACATAACAGACACCACGTGTGAATGGGGTGCTGGAGTCCAAGCGAATAAAATGCTCCCAGAAGGAAGGATTGCTCATCTCTCTCAAAAGCTGCCGTGCGATCGTGTACAATCCTCAGTGTGATGTTTATCAGGGTTCAGATCTACAATGTCCCCTGAAGCCTCATTCCTCTTCAGTAGGGCTTTGGGAAGATGATTTGATTATGGGGGTTTGTAGCTGACTCATTCTTAGGAGGTGGCTGGTTAGAAGAGGGGTCACTGAGGGTGAGGAGTAGGGGGAGCTCTCTCCTTCCCCTGCTCCTCCCTCTACACTTTCTGCTTCCTGTGCACTGTGCTGGGAGCAGATCTTCTCTCCTATGCCCCTGCACCATGCCACCCTGCCTTGGAGCCAGCCAACTACAGACTGAAACTTTTACAGACTGTGAGCCTGAATAAACCCCTCCTCCTTTACCTCTCCGGTGTCAGGTATTATGTTTAAGTGACAAGAAAAGTCACTAAGAATAATGTGTACATGTTGGTAAATGTCTCAGTTACTTTTCTCTCATTGCTGGGACAAAATACCCAATGCCCAAAGTTAAGGAAGGAAAAGTTTATTTAGCTCACTGTTAGTGGAGATTTCAGTCCCTACCTAGCTGGCTCCAAGGCAGAGTGGCACATGGCAGAGGGCATCTGTTCATGGCAGCAGAAAACAGCAACAACAAAAAAAAATAGCAAAAAGGGAGCAGCAGCAGCAGCAGCAGCAGCAGCAGCAGCAGCAGCAGCAGCAGCAGCAGCAGCAGCAGCAGCAGCAGAGGCCATCAGTGGGTGTGGCACTTACACCTATAATCCCAGCATTGGATTGTGAATTAATCACAGACTCTAGAAGTCTGCCCCATGACTGCATGGGGCTTTGGTGGGACAACCAGACACAAGTCATACCAGTGAGAAAGTCATAGGGTATTTGGAGAAGAGCAGCTTCAA
>NW_004524600.1:11951681-11953933 GCF_000260255.1 Octodon degus | reverse complement strand
TTTAGCACACTCACCCAAGGTCCTGGGTTCTATCTCTAGCACTAAAATCAATAAATAGAAGATTTTAAAAATCACATTAACAGTGGCATTTTTCTAAGAGGTAGTGTTGTAGGTAGTTTTCAATGGAGTTATTCTTTTTTTTTTTTGGAGTTATTTTTGCTGATGTTTTCTATGAATATTCATAATAGATGTGATAATTTCAAGATTTTCTCATCTTTGAAGACCTACGTTAAAGCCATCCTGTGGTAATATTCTATAATTTCCTACCTTTCCCCAAATTACAATGAATCACTATTTCCTCTGAATTCCCATAGCATACTGGGTAATCTAGTATTACAGTACTTACTTGAGTCAGCTTTGTATTATTTTAAAAATAAACTGTAGAACTGTTGACTTACAAAAAGACCTGCTGAGAGTCTACATAGGATGGTGATCTCCGCTGAGATGTGCTCGGCCTGCAGAACCAAGGGTATGGATTTACAGTAACCACTTGCAAGAAAAGCAAATGTTTCAGTTTTCAATGGTACAGTCAGCCCGCTGCTGCATGTATGCTGTAGGTTCACCCCCACTGGCTTAGCGCAATACTGTTGTGTTTCTAATCTTCAAGAATTTCAATGCTCAGCGTCTTTTTGTCTTCATGGCATATGCTTATTTTTTCATACTAAAAGACAGAATGTTTTCTTTTGTTTCCATGAGCTTTTCAGTCTTTCTCGTGCTCAGGGATTTTATAGTTTAGATGATAATTACAAATGATGATGATTAATCAAAAACTCATATTAGTTCACTAAAATGTTTTGAAGTATTTCAGAACTGAGAATATAGAACTCTCTACTTTTTGATTATTTTACTTCTCTCTTTTTTGAAATTGGTTGGGGAGTTCATTTGACTGCTTAATTTTCTTCTCTAATTGCTTTGAACTCAATATAATTGATTTGCCATTTTAGTTTCAAGAGCTATAGAGATTTCTAGATTTTTTCTGATTTTATTTGCTTTGGGTCAGAGGACATAGATATTTCATTTTTGGGGGGTACCAAAGACTGAACCACTGAGCTGCCATTGAATTACATCCCTAACCTCCCAACTCCCTTTTTTGAAACAGGGTTGCTCCACCTGTCCTCAATTTTGCAATCTTGCTGCCTCAGTTTTCTGAGTAACTGAGGTTACAGTTGGTTGACATTGTGCCTGGTTAAGAGTGGTTTTCTTTCATTTTGTTACATTATACATTTTATGATCTGAGCCAATAATGGGGGGAAAAATCTTAGAAAAATAATGGCCAGAAAAGAGTCACGCAAACTCAAGATGACTACTAAATGGGAGTCTTTTACTTTTCCATATTTGATTTGTAAACTAATAAATATATTTAAATATTAGTAAGCTGGCTGATCCACTGTCTCCAGATGCTATTATAAGAATTAAATAAGCTTATATTTGATTAGAATAACAGAAAAACTAATCAGTAGCCTGCAGGCAGCGCTGTGACAGATTGCCCTGTCTGAACCTAGCTTTCATGGAGATCCAGGGGTTCATCCAAGGGTCACATCTCTGGCTTTTGTTTTTGATGGATGTTGACCCTAATGATCTGGAAGGAGAGAGACAATTTGGCTAAATCCACTGCCAATAAGGACCCAAAGAAGAAGATAGGCCAGAGCGCTTTTTAAGACCAGCCATAAAAGATCATAAAAAGGAGAATCTACTGGTATGAAGTTTACTTTGGAAGAATTTAAACTCTTTAAGGATTGGAGATTGAAACACAAACACTTAAATTATATGAAGGAATAATTAATGTAAAATAGGCAAGCCCACTATCGGGCATGTGTCTGAAGGAAACGCAGTCAGTATGTTGAAGCGAAGTGTATCGTCCTGTTTCCAAGGCGACACTGTGTATAGAGTGAAGATGTGACACTAGTTCAAGTGCTCATGTGTGGATGAGGGAGATGCAGAAAATGTGGCACGTGCTCATGGAAAACTGTCAGACCTTGACAAAGAAATAAACCTTCTCATTTGTAATAACATGTACAAACACAGAGACTAACATGTTAAGTAAACCAGGCACAGAAATAACATGTGTTATGTGTGGCATCTGTGAATGTTGAACTCATAGAAGCAGGGTCAGTGGGGCTACCAGGGCCTGGGAGGTGAGGGAGGCTGGGGAGGGGCTGGTGACCGAAAAAGAAACTGAAATAAGGAGAAGTTCAAGAGATTTTATTTTTTATTTCAAACAGGAAAGAAACAAGAACAAAGACAAAAGCAAA
>NW_004524600.1:11948780-11950676 GCF_000260255.1 Octodon degus | reverse complement strand
GATCAGATAGTTCATCCTCATTGATTTGTCTAAGGTCTGATGCTAAAGAACTGTTATATTCTTTTGGAGGCATCATTTTTTTTTCTCCTTTTCCTATCTCTAGTGTTACTATATTGATATTTATATTTGTTGTATCAAGCATTTCTACTGTTTTCATGATGCGGCCTTCATAGTAAGTGGCTTTCTGCTGAAGATGTGTGTGTTGGTTTAGCAAGTTGTTGTGCAGTGTTGGCTTTGTTTTGAGCAGGGCACCATAGTGTACAGTCTCATGCCAGCTTCTTTGGCTGTGATTCATAACTTTGCACACAGTGCATACTGTGGCAGATTCGGGGAGAACTGCTGAGGTCCATTCAAGAGTCTGGGAACCCTAGCACTTCAGGTGTGGTACAGACACCATGGGTGTGGGCACTCACTGTGTGGCAACTCCTACCATGGAAATGGTGGTCTCTAGTAGGTTCGGAAGGTTTCCTTGGGCACTGTTGATGCCTACTCTGCTACTAGTAAGGGCTTTGGACGCTTGGAAGCCCCAGTGGTAGTGGGAACTTAAAACACTTGTCCTTTGACTCATCAAGCATAGGCCCAGAGGCTGCCTGGGTAGAGATGGTGATAGGCTGACAAGAGCAGGGTGCAGATACAGAGGCCAGGAAGCAGTAGGGCTCACAGAGTTGTAGTGATAGCAGGAGCCACAGTGTCCCTCTTTGTCACTACGATGGCAGTAGGTGACTGGGAGTAGATGGCATGTTCAGCTGCAGCCTTGTTACTTTGGTAGTTCTTCGTTGGGGAAGAAGTCAGTGCTGGGCACATCTATTCTGTTGCTATGAATCTAAGTTCTCATTCACTGAAAACCATTAGGTACCTCCAATGTATCCATGTCAACAAACCATGATCTCTCCTCTTTATGAGTGCAGAAACTTGCAAGAGGTACCATGAAAATGTCTGCTCTTGGGGTTGGAGGTATATTGTGGAATATTTTGCTGTGCATGAATGAATTAAACAATTTTTCTCTCCTACTTTCTGAAGCTGTCTTTTAGCATCTTGGGTTGTCCTGAGAAGCCAGGTGAGAAACCAGAAGCCAGAGAGGGTATGGTGGCTCGATAGAGACCTTGCAGAGGTCTGAACACAGAGCAAGTGGAGAAGGGTGGAAAGATCTTTATAGTAGAGATGTCTGGTTGATACCACTTCAAACAACCCATCAAGCTTCATATTAACAATAATGGGGAGAATAGAAAAATCATGTCCCCTCTGACATAACCTACTGAGGGCACAGCTCAGATGTGAAGTAGTCAATTTTGGGGGTCAGAAATCCAAAAATGAAGGTATCGTAGGGCCAGGATCTCCCTGAAGACTTGCAGCGGAGTCCTTCCCTGTTGCCACTGGGCTTTTGGAGGTTCCAGCAAAGGCTATTTTGCTGTCCTCAGTCTTTCTCAGGACAGCAAGAGTGGCCTTCTTCTGCCTTCTTGGTGTCTTTTTTAGGAACCTGAGGAGACAAAAGCTTCTTCCTTGAGGGATGATTTGTATGCAGCATGATGCTCTTTGGGAAAATATTCACCTGGGACCACTTCACAACACCTGCAAATTGGCAGTGAAATTGATATTGTTGAAAATGAAAGGCAAATATCGTCTTGGGTAGATCCCATGCCATGTAGCTTCCTAGTAGTTAGGAGGTAATTTAGAAATATATTTGTGTATTCTAGAGAATTGCTTTTGCAGTACAGAGGGGCATGGCATTAATAGTAAGCTTGTGGCCCAATTTATCTAGGTGGAAGCTTTTGAATTGAGATGTGCATTATTTAACACCCCTATTTTTGGCATGCAACTGGGATCCTGGTGATTTAACTTGGGGACATTGGACTTTAAGTATCAACTTTAATCTGCACTCCTATTTTCATTCTCTTT
>NW_004524600.1:11915061-11944590 GCF_000260255.1 Octodon degus | reverse complement strand
AGATCTGTCTTTTTTTTTTTTTTTTCTTTCACCAAGCTGTTCTTTAGATATCTCAATTCCAGTTGCCAGAGAGGCTGCGTTTTGCTGCCAGTCTTGACTCTGCCGCTTTTATTCCATGAGAATTAAATACTTAATCAACATAGCAGGTAGCCTGCTGTCAGTTTGTGACTTGGCTCTACTAAATTTTACTTGCGAGTAATAAAGTTTAATGCGGCTACTAAACATAGAACTACTTTGATACAGTTGTTAAGCTTTATAATTTTAAAGACATTTTGTTCTGGTTGGTATAGGTACAGGCCTGTAGGTTTCTAGTAAAACCTATGGCTCTGGGACCAGGGTGTTGGGCTTGAATCCTGCCTCTAGGATTCAACACGAATGGCTTTGGGTGGGTTAGGGCATGTCCTTAAGCCCAAGGTCCTCTCTGTGTCAATTAGGGATGATACTGTAACTTATAGGGCTCAGAGGTCATATAAAGCCGCCCACGCTGCACTCCGCGAGCACTCCCTGCGGAGCTGCTGGGTGCGCAGGCAATGCTGCTTCTAATATTAGAAAATTGGTCCGCTGTACAGAAATTTCATGCCCAGAACTCTTGGGTCGCAGTGTTTTCCTCTTTGACAAGGTCTATTCTAAAAAGAAACAGGAAACCCGTAGAACTTTTCCCTCCCCGTGGTGCTTAGAGAGCCCTCCTGTGAGGTCGGCTCAGACTTGGGAGGTGACGGGAACATTTGCCATCCAGCAGTTTGGACTGTAGGGATCTGAGACTGCAGCGTCTGGTATAGTCCTAGCTTTTAAAGTATTTGTAGGTGCATGTGCTTAGTCTGTCAGAGTTAGGTGGGTCACATGTAGCTCCAGGGACTGTTTCAATTATGTGTGCTTTATATGTACTTTACAGGAAGGCTTTATGGGTTGTTTACAAATAAATAACATCACTCTGGGAGAGGTTACACCCAGGAGTTAGAATGAAATCATCTTTTCAACACGCTTGGAAAAGCTGAATTTTAATTCAGAGCTGGGTTTGAGTTCTACTGCTTTCCAGCTGGGCAGCCTTAGGAAATCTGTTAGTGTGCTTTCCTTGCCGCGAGATGGGGGATGGAAACGCTGCCTTGTGCAGCTGGTAGGCGGAGTCCGTGCAGGCAGCTGGGGGCGCAGCAGAGGCCTGGTGCCTTCCGCCTTCCTGGCTCACTCCCAAACCTGACCCTGAAGTTAGCTGAGTTGGCAGCAAAAGTAAATCAACACAAAGCCAAACAAACAAGAACCCTCTTTTCAAAAAGTCTGTGTGTAATAGATTAAATAACCATTCTCAAAGAACCTGGCTTTGAGTTCTGAAAAACTGACTGCATACTTCCTTATTATTTTTAATAAAGGTTAGTGAGCCAATGGACTTAATGCAGATGTATAGAAGACACATTTGGTGATTTCTTATATCCACCATCCTTCAAAGCTGAGGCATAACATTGAATCTTAATTTAGTGAAGGCATTTCTAGAGGAAGCTAAGGCAATTTGATCAGAAAACATTACTTTTCAGTGGCATAATCTAATGCAGAAATAGAATTAGAGATTCTAAAAATTATGGATAGTTGAAATGAACTTTAGGTTTGTCCTCAATATTACTCAAGTTGTCTGTTAGCAAACACGGGATTATCAGGCTGAACATAATCATCAGACGAATTGCATGCTGCTTATTTGTGTAACAGATTGATTTGTTCAGTGTTCCCGTGGCTGGGAGACCAGACACAGTCTCTCCTTGTGGAGACCAGTACAGTATAATCATTTGAAAGTATGGGTGAAAAGAAGTTTGAATTTAAATCTGTGGGTGACTTTTCAGCTGATTTATTGAGATTGGAGATGCTGCCCTAAGCCAGGCCTCAGCCAGGTTGTGAACTTCATGGAAATCTTTTCATTAAGGTGTAACGTCATAGTGAGCGAGACTGCGTGCATAGCCAGACTGGATGGGTCTGCGTCCTCCTGAGCCATTCTGCGGCCACGTGAGTTAATTCTCTTTTAACTTCCTGGGGTCTTTACCTTCTCCCCCTATAAAATGTGGTCTGGAAGGGAGCCATTCAGTAGAAAGGGTTTGGCGCAGTTGTGAGCATGGAGGTGATGACAACAGGGACTTAGTTGTACAAACCTGCACTCCATTCGGAGATGTAACGTGAGCCCAAGGCCGTGCTTAGGTGGATCTGATGTGGAACTTGCCTTCTGAAAGCTCTGTGGTCTCTGTTTCATTTTTCTGAAGTAAATGATCGCTTCAGGGGTTTGTAAGTCCATTCTTAAGATAAAGGGAATGAATGGAAAAACAAAATTAAAAACCAGCTCTGGTTGACCTGTTATTAGTGTTATAAGTAAGATTTATCCAAATTCCTTTCATAATCTTTTGGTTAATGGTTGTAACATTGTGATGATAAATAAGTTTGACTATTTGTATATGGGACCTGTATGGAAAAATCATTGTTCATAGAGATAGTAAAGATTTTAGAATGAGTGTTAGATTAGTAATGATCAGCCAGATAAAGGATTGATATATTCATTAATCATGAACCAACCTGGATAGAAAATTCATTTACTTGAAATTTGCCTATATCATCTTTAAATGTTGTTCTGCTTTTCATTTGATGAGAATATCCTAATTTGAACAAATTGTTCAAAAACGTGCAGATTGAGACTTTTTTTTTTACTTTAAGGAGTCAGTTCTGACATAAAACATTCAAATTGTCTACTTTTTAAAAAACGAGGATGATCTGGACACCTACAAGTTCAACAATGAGCAACCGTTCATTTTTATGACGTTGCCACTGCACAGAGGGCTTGAGCTATGGCAGGAGCGAGAGTGAGCTGCGGTGGGAGGGCAGTGACGGGCGTGGCTTCCTAAGGGGTTCCCCGGTAAGCTGGCTGTGTGGACCTGTCCCAGCCCTTAGATAAGCACACGGGGAGAGCGGGTGAGGTAGGACCCCGTACTGGGGAGCCTGTCCTATTCCAGGGAACCCATCACTATGCCATGCTCCTGACTGGCTGTGCAGGAAATGGTCCCGGCCACTGGACGTGGCTCAGAAAGGAGGTTGTGGTTCCAGTGCTGGATTTGCTAATTCCCACAGACTGGGAGGCGTCTTCTGCTGACCAGATGAAACATAAAGCAGTGCGTGATCACCCCGGAAGATAGTAGACAGAATGTCTAAGGGTAGAGGCCATGAAATCTGGTTTCTCTCCCCAAATGGTGCCCTGCCTTGGGATGGAATCTGCACTGTACAGGATACCAGATTGTTCACGATTCAAAATCCGAGAGTTGGGACCGGGGAGATGGCTCAGTGGAATAAGCGCTTCCCTGGCAAGCGCAAGGGTCTGAGTTCAATCCCCAGTTCTGAAAAAAAAAAAAAAAAAAAAAAAAATCCGAGAGTTTGGGACCCCAGTGGAAGAGGAGGACCTAGGGAAGCAGCCTCGCTGGTTTCTGGAGCTCTGGACTTGGTCACGGCTGCTGACTGGCCACTCAGATGGTGCATCCTGGGAAATAACTGCTCTTCCGAGGCAGCCTGCCCACCGCTGGTCTGTTGCTTCCTTCCCTTCTCCTCTTTCTTCCTCCCTCTTTGTTCCATGCCCTCTGTTCTTCCTTTTGCCACTTCACTTTTCCCAACAATCAGGTTTCCCAGTGATGTTTAGATTATTCTCTACAAAAATAAATAGAAACCTCAGCCTAAAATTTCTTGTCCAAAATTTTAACTTTCTTTCTATTACTGTAACTGCTAAAAATGTTGAGGATCCATTCTGCCAAGGTCGTATTCACTTGCTTGGTTTCCTCAAGTACTGGCTTGAGGCCGAATTCTGAGGGGCTGTGCCTTGCCGGGGTCCTGGTCCAGAGAACTTGCGCTCGGGGAGAGATGCTCATTTGCTGACTGTACACTGGGACATAGATATCTTTCCTCCTTTCTGCATCATATCCAGGGGCCAGGACTGTTTCCTGTGCAGCCAGTCAGGAGCATGACATAGTGATGTGCTCCCTGGAATAAGATAGGCTCCCCAGTGCAGGGGTCCTCCCGCACCTTCATCCTTTTTTGGTGTTGAACAGTGTTTTCTTTTATAATTTAGTTCTAATCAAAGAGAAAGGAAAATATGTCTCATTTCCAACCTATAGTTTGTCATATGCGTGTGTGTGTGTGTGTGTGTGTGTGTGTGTGTGTGGCTTGAGTTTTTTCAGAGTACAAGAACTAGGAAACTAGGGAACAGGGACTTAGTTATTGGCCTTCTTTCCCATGGTACACCTTCGCTGAAATAATGCACCCTAAGTCAACTACCTAAGTAGGGAGAAAGGAATGGAGAAAAGTAGAGGCTGGAAAATCATCAATTCATATGACAAACATACTCTTTAGCTAAGTCCATATTGAAGAAAGGCGGCTAACAATGTCCATCCACAATGTTTGGATGGTCCTTTAAAGCCATATTTGTGTCCATTCCTGAACTTTGGCCAGTCTATAATTTCATGAAAAAAATCTAACCCGGCGGTTCTGCTAATGACTGCGGCCTGTGACTCCTCTAGGAGCTGCCTTTGCAGCCACCACACAATGACATTCACTTATTTCCAGGTGGCTTCTGGGTGCTGCAGGTGCAAGTAAGAAGGGTGCCGGTGTCTGGTGGAGTTGGAAATGTAGCTTCTGCCCTCCGAGCAGAGAAGGGCCAGGGCAGACCCACTGAGCAGGAGGAGGCGTTTCTGCCTCCCATCCTGCTCTGATCTCCAAGGATCACAGAAGTATTTTCCCATGAAGAGCAAGACTTTCTTAAATTGGCCACTTTAGTCATCTAAATTTTAACCCTGTAAACCTGTACGAATGGATTCTTCCCTAGTTTTCAGTTGGTTGGGCTGAGAACAAACATCAGAAATGCTGTCCAGGGCTGGGAGATGGTTCAGTGGAATAAGCACTTTCCTGGCAAGCTCAAGGGCCTGAGTTCAATCCCTGGTTCTGAAAAAAAAAGAAAAAAAAAAAAGAAATGCTGTCCATTTTCAAAGAAGCCCATTCTACATGTAAGAGCCCTGTAATAATATCTATTGCTTCTACTTGAGAAAATAAAGCTAGTCTTCAGGAGAACATTTTTATCACCCACTATTAGAGTAGGAAAAGTCCATAGAGTATGGACTGACTTGTGGCTGTCCTAGGAGTGGATTGAAGTCAACTTTTCACTAGAATGTTGATAATCTTTCCTCTATAATTGGTAAACTAGCTTTGATTCTCACTTTTTCCAAGTTCAGAAACAAATGAAGCCTTTTGCATCACAACATTGAGCATCTAATTCATTTTCTGCTGGAGAATGTTGCTTGGTTTCCTTGTGCTATTTGTACTGGTTGCAGCACTAGTTCAGCATCATAAATCACTTGCTGATATAAAGGAAGACATGAAATCATATCAAGGCAAATCAAAGTTTAATATTGGCATTCTCAGCTCGGAACTATTATGCATTTGTTCTTTCATGTCAGAATAGAAAATTTTAATGTCTACTACTTTTAAACAATGTTGCAAGATGTGCTTATCAACTCTGGGATTTAAGGGCTGGCCAAATAGCTCAGCAGATTAAAGCACCTGCCACAGGGGCCCTGTCTCTGGGGCATGCTGAGATAGCCATTGAGATTGGGTGTGGTGGTGTGCGCCTGTAATCCCAGCTCTTGGGAGGCTGTAAACAGACGGATCACTATGAGTCAAGTCCGATCTAGTAGTGAGACCCTGAACACCCTGTAGACCCTTCCCTAAAATCCAAACAAACAAACAAACAAACAAAAAAACCCTCTGGGATTTTTCTGTACCTTTGCAATCTTTGAGTTTGAATGAGATCATTAGAGTGGGTGGTTTGTTTCTCAGACAACAAAACATTTTGTGCGAGATTGGGTTATAAGAGCAGGGCAGGCTCAAGGCAGGGATGAGTCGATGCTGTAGCTAGAGCTCTAAAAATAAAACAAGTGAAAAATTAAAAACGGCGAGAGTGCTTCTTCAGGGCTTGAGATAACAGGAATTATGGTCAGTGTGTGAAAACCACAGTATTGCATTAGGCTTACATTTTCTTTTTGCTTGCTTATTGAGCCTACCTTTAAAGCTGGATGGGAAAGTGAGTTTTCTCATGAGTGATGTACAATATTTATCAAGGCTAAATCATAATACAAGTTTTATTAATCATCAGCCAAAGAGTTGAAGCATATCAAATCTCCTCTCTAAAGAAATTCAACGAGATTTGTGCACAGAGCCTATTTATTGCTGGATGTTAATAACTGAAGAATTGGCTACTGCTCTAGAATTTATTTCTCAAGTAATTAAGGAGCTTTACTCCTGAGCTGCTGGCCTCCTCGAGTCAACTGTTAAGCTGGGCTGGAGCACATTCATGGCACAGATGTCAAGAATGCATTCGTGTTGGATCTCAGAGCCCATCAGTTTGCCAAACTGGGGCTATTTTCTGCCATACTGAGTTTTCATTCTATTTTATTTTTTATTGCAGAATCGGGGATTGAACTCAGGCCCTTGCTCTTGCCAGGCAAGCTCTTATTCTACTGAGCTATCTCCCCAGCCCTCTCATTCTATTTTAAAACCACCCTTTGGGGATAGTTTCCTTTTACAGAGCCGGGTGCTTCTGCTCTGAGAGGCAAGTGGTGTCCATGCTTCCACTTCCAGGAAGAGCTAAAGCTTGGCCTGTGAAGTCTGCTTCATGGCTGGGGCCCAAGGCCTTCCCCGCTTACCAAGGCAGACCCTGCTTTGTGACACTCTTATGCAAGGGATTGTTACTGGGTAACTCCTTCAGAAATGGATCGTCCATTAAACGTACTGCAGGTCCTTCTTGCCATGAACAAAGAATTGACTGAGACAAGCCTAAAACAGTGCCAAGAGTTTGTTGGAAAAGTGACGGGTGCAGGGGTAAGTGAGAAACTGCCTCTGCAAAGTAAGCATGGGCCAGAGAGCAAAGGATAAAGGTAACTATAAAAGTGTATCAGAGGCACAAGAGTGCTACTGTGAAGAGTTGCAACCCCCAGGCTTCCCAGGGGTCTTGTTTTATGTCATCCACATCTCCTAGGAGCAGTGAGAATTCTTCATACAGGGTCCTGGGAATTATTTGGCACTGTCCTAGGATCTCATCATTACGGGTCCCACTTATTACTCCAGCCAGCTGTGTCACGCAGCACCCCTGTCTCGGCATAGTTGTATCTAGTTTACTTTCTTTTTTCAAACATTTATTTATTTATTGTGTGTGTGTGGCCAGCTCAGCCCACCAGGGGGCGGGGCTGGCTGGCATGTGGTGCTGGGGGATCGAACTGCGGTCCCTGTGCTTTGCCAAGCTTGTTTCAAGTAGGTGCTTTAGACCACTGAGCCATCTCACCAGCCCTCTAGTTTACTTTTGTTTATGCCTCCCTCCCCTTCCCCTTCTTGATCCTTTTTTTTTATTCTTCTCTTCCTCTTCCTAGAGGTGCTGGAGAATTCAACCAGATGTGGCTGAATCTCACCAGTGCTTTCGTGAGTTAGCTGGACTGTGTGACAGAGTCACAAGCTAAGATAATCAGCACAGGCTCCGTTTTTACAGCATTTTGTGCGTCTTTCCTCCTCTCTGGCCCATTTTCCATGTAGCAGCCGTGGTCATTCCTGGGCTTCTGTTATAAACTTCAAACACAATTCAGTCAGGCCATGAGAAGCAGCCTTATTCTTCCTTTCACTGCGACTTGAGAAGATATTCCTGTTACGAGAGGGGTTTAGTTGCTTATGAATAGAGGGTAATAGTCTAATGTTTTTAAATGAGCCATGGTATCTACTGATAATGAATTTGATATCATTTTCATGGAGAAATTAAAAACATAAAGAAAAATTCTTCCAAAAAGGTGAGAGACAATGGAACACTTTTCTGCACGTTTGTTTGCTAGGCGCAGGCAAATGCTTAGTCGACAATCTCAATCTTACAGGATTAGAAAGGGATTTACCATCTAGAGTGTCCTTTGGCAGATTTTTGTAAACATAGGCTATTTTCATAAGTTATCTTGACACATTTATTTAATAAAGAAGAGTGTTTCACACATCTGATTTTTAATGCATTTGAAGCTTTATTCTACAACACAAGCAACATAAATACAATATCTTTTAAAATATTTTCTCTTTAGAATCTTTATTTTTCACCTCAGATAAAATATACACAAAATACACTTGCAAGCTTGCTTCTAGAGACCTGATAAACAATGAACAGACAGATTATAGCAAATCAAACAATCGTATCAACATATAAAGAAGGGTAGATTTTAGGGTTTTTTGTATGTAAATCTGATCAATTTTGACTAAGAAGGCAAAACAAAAAGTATACTTTCTTGACAAGGCCTTTGGAATAAACAAAATGCTTCAAGGCTCCTGGTGAATGGGGTTGCGAGGGTAAATTTTGCATTTTATATGTAAAATGGTATATTGATGCAAATCATTACAGCTATACCATGCTTCACTTATTTATAATTTTTAATGAAAATAAGTTGAATCTTTGGTATAATACAAGGAAAGATAAAAGGACCCATACCCCCCACTGGCTTAATCTAGAATGGAGGACAGGAGTAGGGGACTGTTTAGGATGTGATTTGTTTAAATTTGTTCCTCTAAGATAATTAGGAAAAGCATCTTGAGAAATGGTCTTTTGGCATGATTAGGACAATAAATATATTATTTGTAGCTCCTTCCCCCCAACCCTGAACATAAACCAAGAAATCAAAGTCCCCTTTCCCCCGAAGCACTCCTCCTGCCCCATGATGCCAATCCTGGTTACTCTACCACATGGTCTTCACAGAAGCAAGACCCAAAGCATCAGAAGAGTCCATCTTTCTCCAGTTTTGCCTACCTAGTGGGAATCCAACTTTATTGGAAGGATTTCCCATAAGAACTAGATGAAAGAGCTACAGAGGGAGCAAAACCAAGCTGCGTGCACAGGGTCCTGAGGTAGCCACGGGGGTCCTTGGGGGCCACTGGCATCAGGGCCTCAGGCCTCCCTCATTTTGAGAAAAATTAATATTTTACATGAGAGTCCCAACGACTGGCTTTTATGTTCCACCTTCCCCTTTTTGGCACCAGTTGGTAAAATACTTTGAAAATAAAGTATTCTTAGAGATTGGTTTTTAAAATTTAATCTTAGAATCAGTTATTAAAAGAACTAAATCTGTCATTTAAAAAGGATTATGGGACACATGAGGGAGAAAAATATCTTCAATGATTTCCATTCATAAAGGCAAGGACTTGAGTCCTTGTAATATGCCTTCTGATCTCACTAATTCTAGGGCCTATAATTATTACATTCTATTTATACAGTGGTCTAAGTTAACTGAAGTGAGTTCAGGGTATTAAGCAGAAATCTTTAGAGAAACTTTATTGAATTAATAAAAATGCATGTAATTAATATAGTTTATAAGTAGGTGATGATTTTAAGAAACTTATTTTTTCTTGAATCCTTCTGTGGGTCCTTATTTTTTTAGTGGAAAAACAATTTCTAAAGCTAATTAATTGAATAGAGAATGAAAAGATAAACTAAGGCTCCATCTATACTTGAGTCAACACGATCCCATTGTTTTGTAAAAGCACACTGAAGCACTTTTGTATTTTCCCCATCATTTGGAAGATGACAGAACAAATGCAGTCTCCACCATGCATGTATATGCTCAAATTTATCAACAACTCAAAACAGGCATAACTACTACTCAAAAGGGAGTTAGCTCATTCTGCAAATTTCCACAAAGCTATTTGGTAGACTTTACGGATCTGGGAAACTAAGATGCTAATTTATACCAGTTAAATGGAAGATGCAGGTACAGCGAGTGGTGTCACATCTTGAAATGCTGATGTTTCAGAGACCAACGTGAGGGGGACGACAGCTGGCAAGCAAGCAACCACTCAAAACCTCTGTGAGCCAGGAGCCAGGCTGGAATGGAGCCAACATGGAATGGGTCTCATTGAAATTGTATGGAAAGAAGGCAAACACTATATACTTAAATTTAAAATCACCCTCAGTACAAGTCAAAGAGTCAACATGATACAAACATTCATAGAATCATTGTTTCTAAATACAAAGACGAGAAGTTCAGACTTAGGTCACTGTTCCATAGAACTTATACATTCATTGTCTTCTAGTGTGTAAAAACCCACTGTTGGTATAGTAAAACTGGACACTGGGAAGAATGAACAGGAATGTTGCAGGTGATCCAATCCCAAACGGTTGGCCCAAGGGCAGGTTCACTTTTTCTCTAGTGCTTGAGAAATCAGGCTGATCTTAAAGATTGAAGCTGGACATTTTTCAAAGGCAGTGGTTCTCCAAAACTGATTTCCACAGCAGCAGCAAGGGCCTCATCTGAAAATTTGCTCAAAATGCAAATTTCCAGGTCTGTAAAATCGGAAACTCCTGGCCTGAACTCGGCAGTCTTTGTTACACTGTTCCCTCATGTGTGATTCTGATGAGTGCTAAAGTTAGAGAATCCACTGTTTAAAGACCAAAGAAACTAGACAACCATCAGCTAGAGGGACAGAAGCTAGCAGTGCAGTTGATTTTTTTGTGGTTGAGAGGAGGGTGGTGGGAGCCTCCAGGAATTGAGTACACTTTTGCCAATAAGATACCTAGCCAGTCCCTGGAAGCTCTGTATTATTACACAAAGATTTAGGGAGAAGTTTAGGATGCAGTGGAGTGGTGTAGTGATTTGTCTTCAATTCATAAGTAGTGCTACTACTGTTTGTAAGGATTTTGAGCAATATTCTCAAGTGAATTGCTTCTAGACAATCTTGGGATGATTTCTGTATTCCCTCAAGTAATATTTTTGTTTTGGAAAAAAAATTTTTGCTATTAGGAATCAAATTTAGGACCTTGCACTTGCCAGGCAGGGGCTTGTGCTGCTGAGCTATATCCCCAGCCCATTTGGGAAATTTAAATTGTCTTCTAGTCCAAAATCTTAATGAGGTTATCAGTTAAATCTATATTAAGCACACACACTATACTGTGGCCACAGGGAAGAGATCTCCCAAACCAAAAAATAATCTTAGATTGTTCCTCTAGTGAATAAAAGGAACAATTTTTTTTGATGATGGAGTAATTATCTTTTTTTTTTTTCTTTTTGTAGTACTGGGGATTGAACTCAGGGCTTCATGCACATTAGGCTAGTGCAGTGTTGCTGAGCTACATTCTTAGTGCACAAGTCAAGTTTTTAACCAACATTATAAATCTCACCCAATATTAAGACCATCCTTTTGATAAAAAGTGCTGAAAAACGTTCTTCTGCTTCTCTAAGGCCACATTAGGGCTTGCTGGGCTCACCTCTCTGGGACCCAAGCACATGTAAGGTTCGTCCTCCGGCCACTGCAGGACTCTGGAGTTCGTTCACCTGTCGTAGAGCCTGTGGAAACGCTGCAGATTTATGGCATGTGGTTGCTGTCGATAGTGTCCTGAGGCCCTCAGGAGCTGGATCTTTAAATAATCTTGGCCACCTCGTTGCTTCCTCTTCATAGACTGTGCACTTTGAAAACAAATGGTGACTTATATTGCCTACTCCCAAACGTTGATCAAGACCTACAAACTCAGCGCGTCCCAGAGAAGCACGTAAAGAGGCACTGTTGGTGACAGGGCACTTTATTCTGAGTTGATTAATATTTAATTAGTGTTTGGAAAGGTTTACAAATTATGCATGCTATTCCTGACACAGACTGCCCTGTTCTGCTGTATTCATAGCTGGCCATGAGTGGTAGAATTCTGTCATTAGCTGATTTTCTAAAGTATCACTAAATGACTGACTCCCTTACAATGAAATTTTAGATTTTTGATGTCCTTTATTTTCAAGCACTGAAAATGTGTCGCAAATAACCTTTCTGTGTGCAAACATAATTTTAGTCTTTTTTTTTTTTAAAAAAAAATTCACATACCATCTCAGACAGATCAAGCAAATGTTGTTTTCACTGCCTGCTTCCTTGAGCAGCTCCCGCCCACATCTGCGCTCTGCACCTAGGCCGTGGGTCGGAGCCTCTCACCTTTGGTCTAGCAGCATTTCCTGTGCAGCCAGCTTGGCTTCTTCCTTGTGATCTTGGGAAGATGTCTGAATCTCTGTGGGCCTGTGTTCTTGTTTGAAAAAATGAGAAACATGATAGTTGTTTCCCAAAGTCACTGTTAAAATGAAATTATAGGTGAAGGTGCACACTCAGGGATGTGGTATGTCATCACTTGCTGTTATCAGGTGGTTTTTTTTTTTTTTTTTTTTTTTTTCAGAACCAGGGATTGAACTCAGGCCCTTGTGCTTGCCAGGGAAGCACTTATTCCACTGAGCCATCTCCCTGGCCCCTCTGTTATGAGTTCTAAACAAAGGTCTTTTTACTGCTTTGATGGCAATGACCTTGGCAGCTTCTCCTCCACGAGGCCTGGATGTCTATCATGGACTGGCACCACCTTCTTACAGCTAGGGCAGGCCTAATCGCTCCACGGATACTACATAGGCCTTCTGAGAACAGCCGGTATGGGAAGCCTGGCCATCATTGCTCCAGGATGTCTCGAGTCACAGGTACTTTTAGATTAGATTAACATTGTTGTCACAGTGGGCTTAAAGTGTTTTACTCTGAGCTGTTAGCTATGTTAGCATCCGCCTGGGCCCTTACTGGATATCATTAAGTAGTCTAAAACCGGAAATAGGTGTTCTAGTTCTGTGTTTATACAGAAGGTAAAACATGGGAAAGGGAGAAGGGCAGAAAGACAGAGTGCAGAGGCAGCCTGGCCATCTTTAGCAGCCAATGGGAGCCATAGAAGCCAGGCAGAGCTCTCTGAAGAATTCCTGAGCCCTCCACTGTCAAAAGCAGTGCTCTTCGTTGAGGCACAGAGAGTGCTGCAAAGAGTGTGTGGCCCCTGGCTGGGCTTTCAGTCAGGGGATGTTATACTCAGGGATTTCCTGATGCTGGCTGCATCAAGCACATTTTACCAAAATGCAATGTAAGGGACTTTCTGTCTGGGAGGGGACACTGTTTACCACCTATTACAAATTACTACCTTTTCCCTTGAAGATTTAATTGAAGTCTCACTCTTTTTCTTCCCAGAAATGGGGATGGACTCCAGGGCCTTTGTGCTGAGCTGTATCTCCAGACTTTATTATTATTTTTAAAATTAGAGGCATGCTCTAGCTAAGTCCCTGGCTGGGCTCAAACTCAGGAGCTTCTTGCCTCAGCCTCCCAGAGTGCTGGGATTACAGGCATGCAACACTATGCCTGGCTGTAAGTCCTATCTTTAGAGACTCCTTTGCATCCAGCAATGTGATTTTAGAAAACTCAAAATGCCCCTGGGAAGAATTGCTGCAACCTAACTACTTTTCCAGTTGAAATTAGATGTGGACTTGGCTGTCAGGTAGGGCTGGTGCTGAGAGTACGTTAGGCCTGGAGGTGGGCATAAGAGTGCTGCACAACTTGGAAAGAGTGGGCTGCCGCCAAGATGGCAAGGAGCTGGGTACACTTCCTCATCTTTTTATTCTTGGGGCCCATAACCAGCCTGGTATAGAACAGTATTTGAACGCAGCATGGGTAAACTGATATACTGCAGCTTGGCGTAGAGTCTGTGATAGAGAATCTATGGGAGAATGATTTCTCATTTCTAAACAATTCACTGTCACACTTGTGGAACAGAAAACCTATACCCTGAGACTAGCTCCCTTTAAATTGGTATACTTTATGAAGCGTTGCTGCAGATACGCATTTTGTAAGTTGTCCGCTTCTGTATTCTGGTTTGTTGACTTCCTACCCATAAACTGTGGAGTGCCTGAGCTATAAAAAGAAACAGAGCAAATATGGTTGCTCTTTTCATTGGGAAAAAAAAAAAAAGTCTATCAAACTTAGTTTCACGAAGTACACAAATTCAAAACTTAATAGATGAGAACTCAGCTCTTTGCTATCCCAATACTTCATTGTCTCTTAAGAACAAATAGTTGAACTGTCTGTAAGTGTAAGTTATTATTGTGGGGCCGGGGAGATGGCTCAGTAGAATAAGTGCTTCCCTAGCAAGCACAAGGATCTGAGTTCAATCCCAGTTCTGAAAAAAAAAAAAAAAAAAAAAAAAAAGAAAGAAAGAAAGAAAGAAAGAAAGAAAGAAAGAAAAGAAGTGTAAGATATTGTCCAGTGAGAAAAAAATGAAGGCAAAAAGAATGTTTTATGGAAGTAGAAAAATCTCCTCTGGATGTGGTAGTGCTTTCTAGAAGTGTTGGTGAATAACAAGGTCTTTAGGTCAATTAGTAAGTCACAGAACCTTGCCCTGCTCAAACGTTGCTGGCAGCAACATAGCTCTCAAGGAGGGCTAAGTTTATGAGTTCTATCACTGAATAAAGCTTAATCTGTTTCAAAGCCTTACTTCAATACTGAAGAATCAATGTTTCCCTTTTATTTTTAAAGGGTGACATAGAATACATTTTTAGGTGCTAGGAAATCACCATGTATGCTTTAGGAATCAACTGTACTTTCTAGAACATATCCAACTGGGCTTGCTTGAGAAGGCTCAATCATTAATATGTTAGAAATATAAAACACATTATAGTAAGAACTGGGGGTATCGCTCAGTGGTAGATTGCGAGCTTAGCCTGAGTGAGGCCTTGAGTTCGACCACCAGCCAAGTACAAAAATGTGTGTGTGGGTATTTGTATATATACATATACTGTAATAAAATAAAGGTTTCAAATTCATCTTCTAATAATACTTAAGAAATATCCACTTAAACTATAGGTCTAAATAAAAGGACTTTAAACATAGAGACGTATTGTAAATAGAAAAAAATAATCTTCTAAACCTCCTTGTGTCTCTGTGTCCTTTAGTCCTGTTTTCCTCTGAGACTAGAGCTTGTTCCTAATTCCATGTTTGTGGCATCATGTTTCGTGACTGTCCCCCCTCCCACCCATCTGGCTATCTCCCTGCCCCCACCCTTCCTGTCCCCTTCCCTGAGAAGTCTTCTCGCTACATAGAGGACTCTGAATGCCTTTCCTCTGAGGACACTAACAGAAAATGAGTTACATCTGAATATTTGGTTCTCTTAAAAACCGAACGTTGTCCCTTAGGTTCAGATAGCAGTGGGGCATAGACATGCTGCGCAGTGGAGGACTAAGGCACCTTTTTCTTTCCTTTCCTTGTTGTCTCTGAACAACAGACGCGCCAGCCAATCCCATGGAACCCTTTGTATTAAAGGCTGCCAAGCCCGACTTACAACCTGCTAGGAAAGAATTTTCTTTAAAAACAGTGAAAGGCACAACAGTACCTTAGATGGGGAAGCTAGCGAATAGTAACCTAAAAATCTTAACAATTTAGGAATAATGTTGAGATGTTCAGGAATATTTCACAGCCGATATCATCTGTTTTCGGATTGTGGCACTGAAAAATACCTTTTAGTAGCTGTTTTCTTTCCAACCAAACTCGGGATCATCATATAAACTTTCTTCTACCTCATAATCTAGATATGAGTGTTGATACTTCAGCTTGACTTAGAAGCAGATAGTTCTTCTTCAGGAATTGCATTTAAAGTGGTGACTCCAATGGATCAACGTAGCATGTTCAAAGGGCTGGCCTTTGAAAAATGATCCATCTGGGGACAACACTGGAAGCAAAAGCACTTGGAAATAAACCTCAAGATTTAGAATTATGTCAAGGAATGCAGAATTTTCTGTAGTTATGTGCAAAATCAGAAGACCACTTGCGTCATCCAGATGTCACCTTGGTACACAGCGTGGCCCAAGGTTTGTTCCTTAGGGAGTAGGTGGAGAGGCTCTTTTACCTTAGGGAACACTCTCTGAGACCTATCTTACACTGGGCTGGTGGTGGGAAAATGCTGTCAGTTAGACGAGCAGGCAGAGGCTATCCCTGGCTCGTGCACATCCTCAGAGATGGGATTCCTGTCTTCTACACAATAATATCATAGACGCGGCCCACTCGGCCCAGCCATTCACGCACCGCCTGGCGGACACGGATGTCGGTCACGTGACAGGTCAGCTGGCTGATGCACGGGAACACTGCAGGCTGGAGGGCGGTGAACATCTGGTCCGGGAGGATCTGGATCTGGTTGAGGACAGTTAGCACCATGTTGGTCCATGCCTGAAAGAAAGGGTTTCTGGGAATTACTGGCTGTCTCGCCATTTCAGTGGGCAGTGTGGTGAAGCCCGGCCAAACTGCCGATGGGCTTCTCAGGCCTCAGCTATAGTAAACTGGTTTTTAATAACTATAACTAACTGTGGTTTTAACTCCACATATAGAATAGGCAGAGATTCATAACTTTAAAGATATCTTAGTTTTAGCTCTTATAAACTACTCAAAGCTTACTTATTTTTTAATTTTATTTTTAAAATTATTTTTATTTTTTTGCAGAACCGGGGATTGAACTCAGGCCCTTGCACTTGCCAGGGAAGCACTTATTCCACTGAGCCATCTCCCCGGCCCCTTATCTTTTAGATTAAAAAAAAAAAAAACTGTTGCTTTTTTATAATGAAATTTCCAGAGACCAAGCGATATTCTGACAGTCTTATAGTATCTAAATTTCTTGGAATAGTTATGCCTTTATTTAGGGTAAACTTTTAAACCATTAGACAAAATCACAAGGAACAAAAAAAAATTGAAGATACATGGTTTGTCAAGATACTTATTTGCTAAGGTATAATCGTATTTCTCAGTATGACTGGATTTTTTATTTTTTTTTGGCAGAATCAGGGATTGAACTCAGGCCCTTGTGCTTGCCAGGGAAGTGCTTATTCCACTGACTGGATTTTTTAAGGGATGATTTTTATAGATTATTATATTTGCATGTATGTTCAAAATGCTTTTGAGGAAAATAGGGCATCCTGCAAGAATTGAATACTAACTTGGAATACTAATTCCAAATTTAAGTTCATTCTAACAATAGCTTATTGGATAGACTCATTTGAACCATAGGTAAATGGACAGATTAACAACATTATTGGTTCATAGAAACCCAGAGTTATAGGTCTTATGTATTGTACCTGTGATAGGAATCTGCAATTAACATACCCAGTCAGATTATTTTTAAAGAACTTTCTCTAGATCCTTCATTTTGTTTTTTCATATCTTCTCAAACTGAATGAAATGTTATCAATTCTACTTTCCTTTTGAACTCCTTATTGATGGGTACCACAGAACTACAAATATTACCCATCTGATAAACAGGCACACTCCTTGCCCCCAAAGAGTGAGAATTTTCATGTGCTCCCCATTTCTGGGTCAGAAAGATTGGCGGCGACAACAGTCTGTCAGCCTACCCACAAACTAACATTCGCTTTGCCCTTTTACACAATGCTTCAGAACTGCAGCATTTCTTCAGCGCTGTCTTCAATGACTGGGCAAGGACCCAGTGCCTGTTCAAGTCTATCTACTTTGAGAGCTTTAGCATCATCTTACACTCATGGGTTCCTAACTCCCAGTCTTACGCGTTACAACACAGAAAAATGGTTTCTGAAGTGATCTGAACATAAAAAGCTGCTTTCACCCTGATGAATAGACAGAAGCAAAGCCTCCAGGGTAGGCTCGGGTACAAGCCAGCGGGCTGATGACCTCCGCGGGCGTCTGGCAAACCTGAGCATCTATGCGTGCCCCGCGAGGGGCTCCCCTCTGGACCCGGGACCCAGCCTCCCTCCTGCGTCCTCAGAGGTACCTGGGTCTGTGCTTCAGCGTCCCTCACCGAGACACTCAGGGAGCTCCCGGTGGAGCCCGAGCGGGGCCTCTTGTCCTGCCGCAGGAGCTCCGGGCCGGCGCTGAAGGAGTGGCGCATTTGCCCCTGGTCCATCAGGTGCTGGGGCCGCTGAAGCAGCGGGGAGTCCGGCCCGCGGGGCCCCAGCGGCTCTCCCTTCTTATCCACTTTGACTTCCTTGGGGAAGGTGGGCAGGTTGTGCTGCTGCTTCCTCTTTTTGTACTCGGTCATCAGCTTGGAAATGGTCTTGTCGGCCGCCATGGTGTAGATTTTGTTGCCCGCGTTCTCCCACCACTCCTTCCTGCGGCCGGCGTCCTTCCTCTCCACCTTGGGGCTCGGGGGCAGCGTCAGCACGTCCCCGCTGCCCACCCGCAGGCCCAGGCACTCGCCCAGGTGCTCTCGGATCTGACTGCGCTCGTCCTCGGACGGCGTGTCTTTGCCAGAGAAGCCGCCCGTGGACGGGGTGGACGACTCTGACTGGAAGGAGGGCAGGATGAAGAACGGGTCGCTCCTGAGGGCCGGGGGCTCCTCCGCGCCGCTCTCCAGGTCCAGATGCATCTGGATGTAGTTGTTGCACAGCTCCATGCACAGCTTGTGCAGCCGCTTGACGAGCCACACCCAGTCGGCGTTGCTGACCGGCTGCGCGCTGAGCGAGGGCATGCGCGCCCGCCACTGCCGCTTCTCCTTGCCCCGCGGGGGACTCACCTGGGCCGTCTCCTCGAAGATGTCCTCGTCCTCCGAGGAGCACTGCTGGGAGGAATCTGTGCTTCCTTCATCATCCTCAGCAAGGACCTTCTTCACCTGCTCGGCGGTGATGGCCTCCTGATTGGTGAGCACGGCGCACACCAGCGCTTGGAAGTAGATGTTGAAGCTCATGGCAGACTGGCGGTAGAGGTTGGCGGCGCCCCCGATGCCAGACACCTTCTTCAGCAGGCACTTGAGCCCTGGGCTGGTGTCGAACTCTTGGGCTGTCCTGTATGAGTCCAGCAGCAGGTCAAAGATGACCGCCAAGTTCTGCATGGAGATGTACCTGAGGAAGCCGGCCAACTTGGCCTCCGGCACCTGGACCGTCTTCTCCTCTCCAGGAGAGGGACCTTTGACAAACTCTTCCAGCAGGATGTCATACAGGTTCTGGAGCAGCACCTGATGTGACAACAGGCTCACCACGATTTCTCTGAAAGAGACACTTCCGAAAAAGAAAGGGGTTGATTAGAAACCTTCTGCCATTGTGGTCATTTCCTGGCGACGCAGACATTATCTGCTGTATAATTTTTTTTTTTTTTTTTTTTTTTTTTTTTTTTTTTTTTTTCTTGGTGGGGTTTTTTTTAGCGCAGGCTGCCTGAAGGGCAGGTCTGGGGAGGCAGGTGGAGCTGGGGATCGAACCACAGTATCCTGCTCCTGACTGCCTTTGCATGAGCAGGCACTTAAATAACTGAGCTAAGGGCAGGTTCCCAGATACAGACATTATCTATTTCAGAATACCTGCAAGCTTGCAAACCAAAGTATCTATATTCAAGTGCCTTTCTTTTTTAAAGGCAAACTTCCATTTTAATCCTTCTTATCAGAATTCTAAGACTTTTTAAAATCCAGGTGCTCTAGAAGGCAAGTTATGCTACTCAACAGTCATTGCCAAACCTTAGGTAAATAAGCTTCATAAAAAAATTTAATAATATGATATAGCTCACTTTATTTTCTTTCCTAGTTATGAGCAATAAAAGATAAGAAATTCTGAATGCTATCCATTTTAAGTAGCCTTTCCCCATCACTCAAAATGGATTGAAGTCATACTTGAGGCTGGAGTTGGTAGTAAGCCAGTTTTCCAAGATTGAAGGTTGCCTTAGGTATCTTTATGTGAAAACACATTTGGCAGCATGTGCAAGAGGAAAGGATCAAACTTGGAGATGGTTTAATGCTGGGTTTTAGGGGGCTAATGTTGCCAAGACAGGAAACAAAATAACAATGCAAACCATCACCTTCTGAAAACAAAGGACAAAGAGCAGTCACACTCACCCTCCCTGTCTGCACACATGGCTGTAGGACTCCTTGGATGGCCACGGAGTTTCCCTCTCGGTTTGCTATGAGGGAATGGGAGTGGGAGAAGGACAATTCCCCTAGGACACCAGGCCTAGGCACCTGGCTGAAGGAAATGCCCGAGTCACCCATGACAACCACCCACGGTGTTACCAACCTGAACATGACCAGGTCAGGTAGCTTCAGATACTGGGGTGACTCAGCCCCTTTGATTTGGTTGGGTCACATACTATGACGAAAATTTCAATTCCAGACACTACATGTTCCAAACATTTTGATTCAACAATGGGATGTTGGGTTTGTGGTTTCATGTCCTTTCATGGCTTTTAGAATTTCATAAAATATAGCTTATGTCATCCTGCCAATGAATTCCTGTATCTGAAAAGTCAATCTTAATAAGAGTTGCCATAATTTTATAACTAAACATAATTAACTGTTAATTTTTGCTTCATAAAATTGTTAAATTTAAGGCCATAGTAAGATAAGAATAATTAGTAGGAAAAGTACTTTTTACCTAACAAAATCCCTTTATAAAACTATCTCTCTGGGCTGATCAGATAGCTCAATGGATTAAAGCTCCTGCTTAGGCAGATGCCAGGGCCAGGGGTATGATCCCTGGCCTACTGTGCTAGCCCCAACCCCAGGCACCCTGAGACAGCACGGAGACTGGGTGTGGTGGTGTATGCCTGTAATCCCAGCACTTAGGAGGCTGAAAACAGGTGTATCACTATGAGTCTAATCTGTGTAGTGAGACCCTGTAGACCATGCACTAAATAAAAAATAAATACATTAACTAAACATAAATAAAAACTAATTCTCTGCAATTGTCAGCAAGGGAAAGTGTATCACTGTTAGCAAGATGAGCAGTAAAGGGCTATGGTTGAAAACCAGTAGTCATTAAACAACCTCTTAGGTAACTTTTGTGGTAAAATATATATATAATATTACTATTTTAATCATTTTGAGTATACAATTCAACTGATCTTAAGGTAATTCAAGAATCATCACCCCAATTGTTTCTAGAACCTGTTCATCATCCCAACAAAAGCTTTGTACTGATTGAACAAGAAATTATTTTTCTCTGCCTTCAGCTCCTATTTAAACCACCTTTGATAAGTTGCATAAGGCCTTGGCATCTGGGCTTGGGAGTGTGTGCCTGTGATCTGAGCACTGGGGTAAGGGGGCTGGCCTGGGAGGATTGAGAGTTCAAAACCAGCCTGGACAACTTAGCGAGACCCTGCTCAAGATAATAAAAGGGCAGGAATGGAGCTCAGTGCAAAGGCCCTGGGTCCAATCCTTAGCACCACCGAACAAACAAACAAACAAACAAACAAACAAATGTAAGACATTAGGAAACCAGAATATGCATTCTTCGAGAAGAGGACTCCAAAAGCTACTAATTTGGCTTAATACTTTAACTAATAGTACTTTAATGTAACTACAGAGCCCTGAGGAGGGAACCCTTACTGATCACACAAGTCCATTCTCCTCCTCATCACCTATCTATACAATGAGATCCTAATGGCCGAGGCAGGAACTAGTTCATCTTCTCATCCTAGGTGCTCAGGGAACTCTCTAAGATGTCTCCACAACAAAGGAACCAACATAGCAGACCTGTGCTGCTGCAGGCCACCTAGACAGACCACAACCAGGAGGAAATGCTCTCCCTGAGGAATGGCTCTTCTAGACTCTCAAGTCAGAAGCACAGCCAGAGGGTGGGTTTGATCAGCCTCCTGAGGGGAGAAACTCCTCAGTCCACTGGGTATTTTGTTCCTTCCCTGAGGAGAGGAGAGTCTTTTTCCAGAAAGCACCCAAAGTGAGGTGCATGCAATGCCATATCTGAGTTGTGGGTGTCTTCCCAGCATGCCGTAGAATCAAAAGTGACCTGTATAGGAGAATTAGGGCAGGAAATCTCCTACTTTAGTTAGGCCCAGCTAAATAATGCAGCAACAAGAAAACAAAGGGAAACAGGAAGCAATATTGAAGAGATCAAAATTTTAGGAAGATACGGGAAAAGTGGAATGATTTGGCACACAACCTTCAATTATCTATGCTAGCAGGAGACAGAAAAGCAAATGAAATCAAAAAGTGTTCCAATTCACTGTACTCAAGTATTTCAACATGTGTTCCAATTTGTCATATCCAAGTTTTAACCTTCTCAGAATACTTTCCAGAAGGGAACTGTAAACTACATCCTTGCTTCTGGTGCCAAGTACGAAGGCAAGCCAGCCTTTTGACTGGATATTTGAAAGTTCATTGCATAGCAAGTAGTTAACTTAAAACATGCTCATGCAAACGTTGAGGTAAATAGATTCACAGTTTAAAGGATATACAGCTGTAATTCAGATAGCGTGGGGCTACTAGTGTCAGTTAGATTTTTCCCATAAGAAGTTTCAACATAGGTCTTTGATTCACTTGACCAGCATATGACAAACTCAAGAACTGCTTCTATTAAGAAAAATGTGGCTGAGCACTCTTATAGAATGTTCTTAGAATGTCTTTTGGCCAATAGGACTGACTAAGGAATTTAATGTGGCTTTCTATTTTACCTAACTACAATGAGTATGTAAATGCCTTTTAAAAGTGCTAAGTTTATGATATATGTTGATGTATTTTTAAAATCTTAAACTTTAAAAAATATTTTAAACCTTATGAACATAAGGTTATTCTTGGTTCCTCCATAGTAGGTTTGGGGTTAGTTCAGCAGCAGAACTCTTGGCTAATATACATGAGGCCTGGTTTTTATTGCATTCAGTCTAAATTATTATTCCTTTTTTCTACTTTTAGTTTGAAAATATTTTAACAAGAGGAATTGGCTGACTAAAAATAAGAAATATAATAAAAGAACAAGATATAGAACAAAGAAGTTTGGCATGATGGCATGTACCTGTAATCCCAGCACTCAGGAGGCTGAGGCAGGAGGATTGCAAGTTTGGGCCCAGCCTGGACAACTTAGTAAGATCCTGTATCAAAATAAAAAATTTAAAAAGACGTAAAAAAAGCACTGAAATTTCAAACATCAGTGTTTAAAGATGTGAGGTGCTTGTACAATGTTTGGATTGCAAAATGCATTAAAAGTGCCCCACACTTAAAAGCTCTGTGTATTACATATTCAGCTGAGTGAAACTGGCCAGAAAAGCACATGAGACATGGTGAAGTTTAATTTTGGAGACTGCTTGGCAGGTTCATAGTGACCTTTCACTATTCCACATATTTTCTTGTGTGTATGAAGCTTGATTGAAAACATTATTATAAGTGCTGTCAAAGTGAGTATTTGACTAAAAAAAAAAATGATTACCTGACAATTCACTCAACTGGTGCTATTAATCCAATTGCTCCCCAAAGCAGCTAACTGTTGGATAAATCCCCCAGAGCCCACGGAACAAGGACTGTCAGTTCACATTGCTCTACCAAATACTACAGACTGGGTGGCTTCTGTGGCTGTTTAGAGGGCTGGAGGTGGCATGGTAGGGCTCTGGTAACAGCGCACCTGTTACCGTGTCCTCTCTTGGCACAAAGAATGCAGGGGACTGTTGGGTCTCCTCCACGGCACTAATCCCATCCTTGAGGGCTGCACGCCCCCTGTGACCAACACAGCAGAGGGTAGGCTTAGGACAGCGAACCGGTCACTGCTGATGCCTCAGCACCATGGCGCTCATGCCAGAAGTTTGCAGCGCAGGACCTCAGTGACCACTTCCAACCCCCACGCTAGGAACCGTGCTTGTTAGAGAAGAAGGCAGTCCAGGAAGTCCCTGGCTTGTGAACAGTTTTCCTGGAATAGAACTCCTTTGTAAGTCTGAGACTTGCTGTATTAAAAAAAAAAAGTGTATGATGGCATATGTATGATGTTGGGCAGGACTGTGGCCTCACCAAGTTCATACACTGAATTTTTTTTTTCTTTTGCAATACTGGGGATCCAACTTGGAACCTCGCATTTGCCAAGTAGACACTTATACTGCTGAGCCATCTCCCTGGCCCACAGTGAAATTTTAAGCACTGGCCCTCACACTTTTTTCTTTTGTTGTTTGTTTGTTTAGACAGGGTATTGTTATGTAGTCCAGGCTGGCCTCCAGCTCATGGCAATTCTCCTGCCTCAGCCTCCCAAGTGCTCACTGGACAAAGAATCTTTAAGGAGGTAATTCAGTCAAAATGAGGCAATTAGGATGAATACCAGTCTGGCAGCAAACTTGGGCCCGGAAAAAACTTTCCTCAGCAAGCCAGGAGGAAACCTCAGGAGAAGCCCCACTAACTCCCGCAGGCTTCCAAACCGTGAGGAAACACATTTCCGCTGTTCAAGCCCCCACAGCATGGTGCTGTGCTGTGGCACCTCAGACAGTTGGGTCAATTCAGAGAAAGGCAGGGAATTTGGTTAAAAGCTAACCATGTCTCTGAGAACCTTAATCGCTCCACCGGGGGTTCTGGTGTTCTTGGCCAAAGCTCAGGTGAAAAGGGGCAAGAGCTGGGAATGAACGAGCCTTGCCAGCCCCGCTCACCTCTTCTTGGTGTGTCCATTGGGCTTCTCATCCGCAGGCAGCTCGATGATGAGCTGGCAGGACTGAGCGTGATCGAAGTTGTTCGGCGTCTTCGGGGAGCACTGGGTGTCCAACATGAATACCTGCGGGGGCGGCAGAGGCTGGGCTCAGGATGCTCCGTCATCTCCCAACTCCCCCGGGATTAGCTGGCCAGCCCTGCGCCAGTGCTTCCTCTTTCACTGTCTCCTCCCCCGTATGGCGTGGATGGCTACAGTTTCCTACCTCCTCTATTTGTTGACATCAATTGATAAATGTGCAAGGCATACGCAAACATTAGAGTAGAGCACGCCGTGAGTGTTGGCGGTAGGCACTAACCCTAATAACACTGTTACTCCTGCCATGTGGCAATTCATTACAGTCCACACACAAGCGCTGACACTTCGTATTAATTAAGAGAAAATACCAAGGAGCTATGTGTGTAAAACATCGTCTCTCCGGGCCTGCCGTGCGGGCCCCACCCCTGGGGGCGCGCTCAGATGGCAACTGAGATTGGGCGCGGTGGTGCGCAACTATAATCCCAGCTCTTGGGAGGCCGTAAACAGGAGAATCACTACGAGTCCAAACTAGTAGTGAGACCCTGAACACCCCATAAACCCTTCCCTAAAAGAAAGATCATCTCTGATTTTGACTTCTGTTTGACATCATCTCCTAGCCAGTGCAGGAAGAAGTTAATTGGGGCTCTCCCAGTCAGTCCTGTGGGTATGGCTACTCCACTAGACAATGGTGGAAAGAACTAAAAAATAGTAGCCAAGTGACTTCATTTCTTGGGATATAAAATACCCCGTAACTAGCAGACTGTTGTAGGGACAGGGCTCTGTGGGGGAAAGGATCGGATGAAGGCCTTGGGCTCTGTTAGGAATTAACGAAGACTCCTTCAAAGGCAGCTTCTGCCTTGACTGCTAGCTTGCAATTGGAAAGAGAAGGAAATCAGCCCCAAAAGGCTCAGGTAGCACACTTTACCTAAGAATTGCACGCTTCTCCTTTAATTTTTAGGCTACCTTTCCAGAAGGCTCTCACTCATCTGCCTCTGAAGGGCAGGGCAAAGTCACAGGGCCAGAAGGAAGCCAAGGCCCAGACCGCAGAGCCAGGGAGCCCCTCAGCCTCCAGGGGCCGACCAGGGAAGTGGGAAGCCATTAAAGTTATCTGGGGCCCTCAGCCCACGTGTATTTCACTTCCAAATACTCCTTATGTGTCCAGAGTAGCTGCCTACCTGCTCCCTGACTTTCAAATCGTCTCTTTTATCTTAGACTCAGCCTCCTTAGTGTTTTACTGATACTGGGTTTACGACCTTCTGAAGGTGCGTTTTCTAGCAGAGCAGCAGCTTGCTCTCCCCCACTGGATGTTATACTCCTTTTAAGAAAACCTCCTCTTTCCAAATCTTTTCAGAATTAGTTACTCTAGAACAAACATGGAAGGTTTGGGAGGGCTGGCAAGATAGAGGACTAAGCGCCTGCTTAGGGAAGCACAGGGACCGGGGGTCAATCCCCTGTGCCACATGCCGCACTGAGCCCACCCCTGAGTGTGCTGCGCTGGCCAGAGACCAGGGGTGGTGGGGTAGGCCTGTAATCCCAGAGCTGGGCGGGCTGAAAACAGGAGGATCACTACGATTCCGAGCTGCGTAGTGAGACCCTGTACAAAATACATAAATTAAAAAAAAAAAAAAAGGAAGGTTTGGGGTTGAGGAAGAGAAAGCAACATTGCGACATAAAGTGATTGTTTGCTCCTCTTCTCCACGGACAGTCTAGTTCAGAAGAGGGTTGCAGGGACACTCGCGCATCTTGCCGTGTGACAGCCCTTACCTGCTGGGCCATGGCTCTGATGCGCCAGTACTCGGCCTCGGCGCTCGGGGAGGAGGACGGGGCAGCCACCCGCACCTGGCAGCCTTCCCCACTGAAGCTCTCGGTGCCGCTGTGGAAGCAGCCCAGCAAGTCCTAGGGGGAAACAGCGGGGCTGTTCACGGGATGGACCCGACTCACGGTGCCAGGTCATTTTGCGACCCGGCTGCGGCACTGCGCGTGGGACAGAAGAATTGACCCAACAACGCCTTTCTTGTCCTCTGTGGGACTTCCAGTGCGACAGTCCACCGTGAGGAGGCAGGCAGAATCCAGATGCCCACCCTGAGGAGCCTCAAGGCCTGAAGAGGAGGATGCGTGCATGGGCAGTGCCCTCCAGCCTCCTACCTTCACTGGCTTGAGTGTGGCGGAGAAGGCTTCCTGCAGGGCGCAGCAGGCGAGCCGCCACATTTCCTCCGTGAACACAGGGCCCGCCGTCACCAGCACATACCTGCCAAAAGAAAGAAGTCTTGAGCCCACACATTCCGGTGCCACCAAATTCAGGACCTCATGGACTTGTGCACAGTCAGTCTGTAGTTTCTTTCTGTGTCTTCTTGTCCCAGCTTAGCTTTCTGTTCTGTCCAGGCATGTTCTGCTATCCAGATACGATTTAATGCAGAGATGGCAACGGAGCTCCACTAATAGGCCAGTGTTCAAATATAGACTTGAGTGTGACTGTGTATGTTCTGGGCTGATTTCTCCATCCCAGCCCTGTTTCCCTCTGCGCGTCTCCAAATAGCATACAAGCACAAAACAAAACCCCACATGCCGTTTGCCGTGCCCGTCTCCATGCATTTGTTCATTATGTTTTGCTGCTTGAGAAGCCCACCTATTCGGGGGCTTACTCACCCTGGAGGACCTCTCCAGGGGTCACTCATACTACAGCAGCACCCCCCTGACTGCCCCACTCCCCGCGCTTGCCAACCTTTCCGGCACTTATCCGTCATTCTTTACCACCACCATGTTTACGTGCCCCACGCCCCCCTTACATCGTTTTGAATTGGGATCTTAGTTTGCAATGCATTCTATGCCCTGGAGCACGATGTAAAATGCCTCATAGAATAAGTATTTGCTGATTGGATGCTGAAATGAAGACTTATCAGCACACAGTCAATCTTACTTAGAAAAAGCAAGCCAAAAGGTCAATTGCTACTTCCAAGGATAATTTAATTTCCTTGGATTTTGCAATGAAATGTTCAACTCGGTGCAAGGCCAGGGAACCTTTTCCTCACCTGATGCAGGAACAGCCCACTCTGGAGATGGTCTCGGTGGGCTTGGCCACACAGGCCACCAGCAGCTCAAAGAGGTCCTTCAGCATGGTGTTGATCATGCTCTCGTACCTGATGTCTAGAAGAAGCAAAAGCAAGGTTTCACTTGGCCCTGGGAGGAAGGAAAAGGTGGAAATGGCCCTCCCTCCACAGCAAAGGGTAAGGATCTGCATGCTAAAAGTACATAAATATCTGGGAGAAAATAGAATACTGAGGAAAATCATAACATCCTCAAGGTCTCCAGGAAAATATTTGTTGGATTGAACCCAACTGTACCTCCTTCAACCATATCTGTATGCAGCAGGATGAAACATCTGACGCCTGTAGGTTAATATACATTTTTCAAAGTTTAGCATGTAATTCAGCTACTTGAAATGAAACACAATATATAGCCTGAGTGTTCTAAAAATTTTAAATTCTTAAGAAAAATTAACACACACTTCCCTTCCAACTGGTGGCCAAGTGAAATCAAATTAAATGCTCTTGGAAAACAAAACAAAGTCTCTAGTTGGTCCTACCACTTCTTCACGCTTGTCAGTCTGGCTTCTGACTGCATGCGATGTTGACTGAAGGAAGCTTCTAGAAAGCGCACTTCATTTGTCTAATTTAAGGGCTGCAAGATGCATTCTTTCCCTGGGTCCTTGTGATGCTACAGAAGCAATTTTCAAGAGACCCCTCCGGAGTCCTTTGCTATATGAAGCAATGACCTGGTTGGAAACATCCCCCTTTAGAGCTGGTCACACCCTGCCTGTGGAGAATCCTACTTACTCTTTTTCTCTCCATCAGTGGCCCTATTTTGCTGGGCAAATTTATCTTTAGTACACTTAGTAGAGAGACAGCCCCTTATCTTTGCTTTGTGATTGGCCTTCCCTGTCAAGGTTCTCAGTTTCTCTCTTCCCCAGCAAGAGACCTCTTCCTTTGCTGTATGTCTTTCTCTTCTCCTCCTAACTTCTGTGGCTCGCAGTGATGTTTCTCATGCTCCCAACTCCCAGATTCTCATGAGGCAGATCATGCCCAGGAATCTGCATTTCACAAACGCAGATCCACTTGTACCAAAACAGACATATTTCCCCACCTCTGGGTCCTTCTCCGGGGACTGATTTGAACAAAGTCTCTGTCCTACACTGCCGCATCTTTTCCAAAGTGCTGCAGGTCTTGAGCTTTCTTTTCATCCTTAGCCTATTAAGCAACTTCTTGCCCATAGCTGAAGCCTTTGTAAAATCACTGCTTCCTTCATTTAGCTTCCCCAGATGAAGCAGGACTACTGGATGTACCCATTCCTATTCCTCAGCTACAGCAATATTTTATTTTTAGTTTATTATGTACTTGAACTTGACTTTCCTCTCCTAACAGATATCTATGCTAGTACTACTTATTAGGAATTTTATGTTCAACTCCATGGATAGAGTAGTAATACAGTTTGTAGAGGGCACATGAGTATCGATTTTCCCTTTGACAATACACTACGAGGTGGATGGCGCTGGCTATGGAATTCTCTTTGTGACACTCGGGACAATGATCCTGGCATTAGGTACTCTTCAAGCAATTTTAGCCGATGATGCTGCCTATTACAGCAATGCCCAGAGTGACCGGCTCCAGCCCGCGGCTACCCGAGTGCAGGAAGCTCTGGATGTGCTCCACCACCAGCTCGCACGACAGCCCGATGGCGTGCTTGAAGTTAGCAGAGGCCACGTCCCAGTAGGAATGGTCTTTATGGCTACGGCGGAGCCACAGCGACATCACGGGAAGGAGAAGGTGAACGACGGCGTAGATTCCAAACCCTGGTCCTGAAAAAGAAAGATCCGTGTCGGAGCTGCAGTGCGGTGTCCCAGGTCTCTTTTGAAAGATTCCTCACATCCTCAGAAGGGTCTGCCAGTGCCTGGGGAAGGCCGATGGCGCTTTTCTTTGTTGTTTCTGCACAACTTTAGTTATGCAAGCAATACATGAACACCCTTTTACAAAAAAGTCAAGGATTGATACTGCTAAAATATCACTTGATCAACTCCTAGGCATCAGCTGTCAAAACATAGATACATATAAGGAAACACCCTTGGCACTGCAGATATGGCTCAGTGGCACAGTGCCTGTCTGGCAAGTGCATAGTCCTGAGTTCAAGTCCCAGTACAAAGAAAAAAAAAAGTGAAGGAAAACACCTTTAAAAATGACATTTAAGGACCCAGTCCTAGCCCAGGTCCGGTGAGTGTGCGGAG
>NW_004524600.1:11887563-11910526 GCF_000260255.1 Octodon degus | reverse complement strand
ACACTCGGCCTTACTTTTTTTTTTTTTTTTTTTAAGTATTGGAGATGTTTCAACAAACACACATTTTTGTTCTCATTACTGCTAATTCATAATGATAGATTTCTAGGTCAATTATTACTTAAGTGCTCTTCACACAGATTTAGTGGCACATAATTCTATAAAATACTTTTTCTCCAACTTTCTAACATGTAAGAGTAGCTATAGTGTTTTTCTCTGAAATAATTCCAGTATAAACTTCACTACGGATTTTGAAACAGTCTCAAGTTACCATAATGATGAACATAAGCCCTTCCTTCTAACTAGTGGTTTCATTTAGCATTTTGACTCTGTTAGTAAAAATTAACATTTCTATAAAAAGCTTCATTGACCTTGGGAAAACTGGGATAAAGAAATATGTATGCCAAACTTGATTAACTCACTGTACTGTGTAAGTACGAATTGTTTTTAAAGTTCTAATCATCCATGACCTTTATACAAACAAGATGCCCTGTCATGAGCCTGGCAGTGGTTTGTTTACATGAGTGGTAGACCTGCTGAGCTTTCTGCCCATACCATTCCCTGGAAGATCGGGCCATGGAGAACTGTGACCGTGGAACAGGGCAGAGCCAGCTGGTGCACAGAGATGGGGACAGATGGCTCAGCTTCCACGAAGCTGATGTGGGGCGCAGCACCGCCCAGCCACCAGACGGCAACCTCTATAAAATCACTGGTAGGAAGAAACAGACACAACACAGGGACACACTGCAGTGTGTCCATCATTAACCCCCAAGAAATCTGGGAGTTCATGTGTTCCACCACCATCTCACACAACAGCCTGACGGCGTGCTTGACGTTAGCAGAGGCCACGTCCCTCGATTGATTGACTGACTGATTGATCAATTGACCGGTTGATTTGTATATTTTTTATGTTCCAACATGGCCATGAGGCAAATACTGCTCGAGCATCTTGGATGCATGAAGCCTCATATTAAGTCCAGGAAGCCGTGAAAACAGGTGGATATTTACAGCGATGCTCTCCTGCAAAAGAGGCTTAGTTAGGCATAATGACTGCCCCCGATCAGGCACAGATGTATTTACCAGGTGTTTTGGTAACATCTCTCAGCAGCTCGAAGAGTAGATCCAAGGTTGGTGGCTGGTGCTGCCGTGGGCAGTTGGACACGGCTGCCGTCAGCTGCTCCAGCAGGGTGATCCACACTTCTATCAGACCTGGAGACCACAAAGCAGACCTGTGTGTGACCCAGTCGAACGTGATGAGGAATCTTTGCAAGACCCAACTAGACTCTGCAGACACTGCCACGCACTACCGGGCCGCATCATCAGGCTGGCGTTAGTCCTGGGGACCTGCATGTGGCCCATTTATGCCTGCCGTGTTCTAGCAGAGTGACTGGGAAACCCCTGCTCACAGTCTCTGCTCTCTTTGATAACAAGGTGAGGTGCTGCCTGAACTCTGTACAAACAAGCATCAGATTTCTTGGGAGTTAACGATGGAACATTCTCTTGGTTCTATCACTTTAGTCTTTTTAAAAAATGGTTCCATTGTAGTAAATATATAAATAAAGCCATTTGAGCCATTTTTATATATACAGTTGCGTGGCAGTAACTTCATGCATACTGTCACTCAGCCCTCACTGCTCTGCCCAAAATGTTGTCACCTTCTCAACCAGAACCTGTGACTCCTGAGCCACAGTTCCCCTTTCTCCTCTCACTCCAGCCCTTGAGGACCTTGAATCCTTGTATGCTATTTTAAATTTCATGTAAGGTACAAGTATTGTGATTATGTTTTTGTTAAAGGAGGGAGACACATGCCATCTCAAAATGGGCCAAACAGCTAAATGGGCATTTTGAGCTCAAATCCTTCCAGGGCCTGTACGTTCAGGTGGGAGCAGCTGGCCTGTTTCCCTACATGCAGCACCACGAAGATTCTTCTCTCCTTCACCTATGAAGGCGGGGAAAGAGCCTCAACCTAGGGGCTGGTGACTGGAGCTATAATGAGCCTAAATAAACTTGAAGGAGCCCTTACTTCCCTCTCTGGTGCTTACACCACCACATCCATCCCCCTCTCAGTAGTAGGCCGGGAACTCACTACCTGGGCCGGAGCTCCACTTGTCCCTGTATGCCTTCACTCACTCATTATGTGCTGTCTAAGACTGTGAATGCATCAAGCTGCGGTCATTTCTTCAGGTTTCATTCACTCTTGTGAAGATCCTCATGTGCATATAGAAGTAATAAATCTTTTATGCTCCTTCCTCCTTCCCTTCCTCTCTCCTTCCCCCGGCCCTTCTTCCTCCCTTCTCCCTTTGCTCCTTTCCTTCCCTTTTCTATCCTTCCTGGAAATTGAACCCAAGGCCTTCACACTAAATCACACCCCCAGCCTTCCCACCTCTTTTCTTTCTTTGACAGGCTGTTTCTGAGTCACTAAATTACCCAGCTTTGGCTCACACTTGAAATGCCTGCCTCAGCCTCCCAGAGTGCTGAGATCCCAAGGAAAAGACCAGCACCCTCTCTGCTTTTCTTGTGTTAATTAGCTCTTCTATTAATTGGGCTTTTAGCTCCAGCCAAAGAGCACCCAAGGACTAAGAGAGGAAGTGGAGGTGGCCTCTGTCCCCTACATTATCTTCAAAGGACACATAATTTTATATCTAAAATTCTAAATGTTTCATATTTTGCTTTAAACTGATTTAGAACAGGGGGAGGTGGGGAGAAAACACACATGATCTGAGGTTGTCCAAAAATCGATACAGATAAAAATGGGGGACACCATTCTGTCTAGTTTTCTGCACTCTGTCCATACCTTCCATGTCCCTCTTGCTCTGAGGCTGCTCTGTAAGGCAGGGAGGGCAGGGGCGGGCTGGCTGGGACTGGCAGCTTTGATTTCTAGTTTTCAAGGCTGATTATTTCCTGTTAGGTCTTACTTTTCAGGAAATGTTATATGTATATATTCTTTCTAGTTCTGAATATGTTTGAAATCTCCAGAAAAGATGAAAAGTAATCACTTGCCTTTGGAAGCCAGATGAATAATATCCAAGAATATATCAAGGCTGAGAACTGCTTATAGTTGCTTTTTGGCTTTTTGTTGTTGTTGTTGTTTTGTTTCGGTAATGCTGAGGATCACACTCAGGGCCTCCTGCATCCTAGGTAAGTGCTCGACCCCCAAGCCACAGCCACAGCCCTTGTTTGGTCTTTAGTACTAACCTATAGCTTTTACTTTTCCTATGATGTGTTTCTGTTTCACTCATAATTAATTTAAACTCCTTGATGAACTGCTAATGTGAGAAATTTTAGGTGCTTGATTGAACTTTATTAACAAATGCACCTCCTAGGAAAAAATGCATTAATATTTTGTACAAATGGGAAAGAAATGCTCAGTCCAATAGTAAGCATTTATAACTACTGTAAAAGAATATAGTACAGATAACCAATCCCAGCTTCCGCTTATACGGAAATGGGCTGGAGGTTTCCAATGCTAAGCAAAAATTATCTAAAGACAGCCTGGAAGTTACTCAAAGATACTAGTTTAAACTCTGATTCATAAGAGATTATAGGGTGGTTCCTAACTTGAAGCAAGGGGGCCTGCCCCTTAGCTCAGTTCTTTAAGTGGCTGCTTCAACAAAGCAGTCAGGCTCAGGTTGCTGTGGTTCGATCCCCACAACTCAAGCCAGCCAAACCTGCCCTGAAGGCATTCGGAGAAAAAAAAAAAAAAAAACAAAAAACAACAACAACAAAAAAATCCTAACTTGAAGCAAATTCTTTAAAATTATTCTTTTCCCAAGCTTTCAACTTCACTAAGCTCTATAACAGCTTGATGTCCCTTATCTCTAACCAAGGGAGGAGTTCTGCAAGGCATAAATATATAACCGGATGTTTCCTAAAAGCTATTAAAGACAATTCCTAACCAACTTAGGTTCCAGTACACCGATGCAACTTCATCCCAATTTCCTAGATTCAAGACAATTCAGCCTTTGAAACTATACTTAATGAACTCAAAGTACATCTAAAAAGTCGGGGTTTAGAGGCACTGCTTATAAAATGATGTTTTTGCAACATCTACGGTAAATTTGGGTAAACTTGTTATAAAAATGACAAAAAAAAAGTGGCTGCCTTTATGAACTGTGAGCTACTTTTTAATATATGCTTTAAGCTTCTGAGACTGTGAACACAGCAAATAAGCTGACCTAAATCAGTTAACTCACCAGTATCATCATCAAAGTCAGCCAGGATGGATTCGATCCCATCCTCACTGCTTGTCGACTGCTCCTGAAACCTGCGAGGCAAGCTGGTAAGTGTCCCACTGAGGAAGATGGGCTTCAAGGGCATTTTGTAGATGTTGGCCAATAACTAAAAGTAGAAGAAACAGCCAGTATAGTAATTATACATTGGAAAAAGCTGCACTCTGGGTGCCAGAGGACCATAAAAGAACGTGCCAGCGAAGGGGACAGGGGAACTAGAAGAGCTCCTGACGTCTGAAAGTTTTAAAGCTAGTTGTTTGTGACTTGGATTTATAAGATAGCTACAAGAGACAGAGATCCCGCTGAGCAGATGAAGCAGCGCTCTGTAGAGGATGCTTTTGTAGGATCTTAGTTCCATGAGTTTTATAGACTTGCTCTAAGGTCAAGAATTTTTGCCATGGGGAATCCCTGAGAAGAATCTGTAGGTGAATCAGTTGTTAGACTCTGGCTTCCCCTTCCCTGGGCCAGAGTCTATAAGGCAAGCTGCACAAGGGCAACCAAAGACGTTGGTGGGCAAAATGGGAGACGTGAAAGTCTCAGGAGCAGGGGGAAAGAATAGCAAGGGTTCTTTTCCCCTCAGGGCTGTAGAGCTCCCACCCCAAGGGTCCTTCTAGCTTCACAGCATAGAATTATGCCTGCCATGCCCACATTGTTCTAGAAACCAGGGTAATGACTGTGCATAAGACAGACAGAATTCCTATCCCTGTGGGTCTTATAAACTACAACGCTTTCACAAAACATAAATGGAATTTCTGACACTCTAGCTATAAGAAAACGTAAACCGGTATATAAGAGAGAGTGACCTGGTGCATGGGAAGTGCTGGCAGGGGGTTAGTAGGTCCTGCAGCCCTGATCTCTCAGAGGAGGGGACATTTCTGAGATGACCTGGAAGATAAGGCATGCCAGCCAGGGGCTTTGGGACAGGGAGTCCAGGCAATAGGTGCAACAATGGCCCTGGCAGCGATGAGTGTGGAGCAGGAAGACAGCGCAGCTGGAGGCTTGTGGGTAACAGTGAAAATCTGAGGGTGGAGGGCATCCCAGGACCTGGTGGAGGCAGCCAGAGGAAGCAGCCAGGGCCTTCTGTCTTTCCTAAAGTCGTGGGACTCGGTGTTACCATGGACAGAGAGACAGACAGAGCCTGCAAAAGGCTTAGGATACCACAGCCCATGAAGATAACAGAAAGACATCTGAGAAAAGCTATTACTGACCATCAGTGGAAGCTTGAGGAGGGAACACTGTCTTGCTTGTTCGGAATTTGAGGCAGCTAAGAACCAAGTAAATCCAGCACTTTGCCCCAAAGATCACTGGTCATGTTGGTAAGTGTTAGCTTTCTTTACTAAGCCTTAATTGGACACATCCCATCCTACGCTTTCTAGAAACAGCAGGAAGCCTTCTTGTGACCTCATGATTCTTCCTCAGCAGGCTCAGGTGAGCACAGAGGTGATGGTAATTCATGTGTGTGAGTTAAATGGAAAGGAAAGCTCTCTGGGCCTCTGGGCCCTCATCTAATATCAGTATTTGTTTGGGCTTCACCAAAAGGCCTCTGCTTATATTCCATGAACACCCTGAAGCAGCTTTGGAGGCTTGGAACCAAGGGTGGGCCTCTCCCATACCTGCGAACAACGCCTGAGGTAATCCAGGGCAGGCAGGCACAGGTCTGTGGATGCGGCTCCGGGGCCTGGGATGCACTCTCCAATCTCTTTGCAGTCCACCTCCCCTAGGGTAGCCAGGGAGACAGAGACAGACAGAATCACCTGCACTTTTCTCTTACCAAAGGGGACCTGCCCACTCACATAGCATCGGTTCCCTGGGCGTTTGCCAAAAGAAAGGAAAAAAGAAAGATGATGCCAAAATCACAGCACTGAAAAAAGTCCACTGGGTTGCCTTTCTCCCCATGACCACTTGTTCCATATTCTACCCTAATCCCTTCACTGGCTGGACCATGTTCTTTTGAATGTGGGCACACGTGGGGCCAGCTGCAGGAGGGTGTGACCTCCAAGGCCTTGGTGACAGAGGGGGATCTTGGGGATCAGCCTTGTGCTGGTCTGCAATCTCCAGCCTGTGTGTCTGGAAAAGGATTTTCTTTGTTTCCAAGGTGGAGCACAAAGTGATGACATAAACAAGGAGACTTTAGGAAGAGAATAAACACTGGGGCTTGGGGACAGTGACTACTTAATTGAATTTAAGTGAAATTTACTTTTCTACATATGTACAGATTTAGCTTATCTTAGAGAAGGGCCTCCAGATTTTTATAAGTATAAATAATTGAGAATTATAATTTTTTCTCATGTTACCAATCTATTTCCATACTCCTAATAAAATCGTTCTATAACATTGTGATTGTTTCTAATTGTCTATAATTATACCAACTAGCACCCTCCCCTGTGGGTAAACAGACATAATTACTAGACATTAGTTAAAACTTAGAAGCAACAAGGCATGTTTCTTCTTTTAAATATGCAAAAAAACATGTTTTAGATTAGAAAATAAATTTTGCCTGCTCTACAGGGAAAGCAGTAACTACCTGAGGCCTTGCAAGACATGCCATCTACCTCACAGCTTCTCAGCCCTGTTGTAGCACAAAGGCAGACATAGTCAAGTGAGCAAGGCTGTGTTCCAATAAAACTTTATAGAAATTGTCAGTGAAGGGTTGGGAGATATCTCAGCCATCTAAGCACCTGCCTGGCTAGCACAAGGATCGGGGTTGAATCCTCAGTACCACATGCTATGCCAGCCCCAGAACCTGGGGCACACCGTGCTGGCCACTGAAACCTGGCGTGGTGGTGCACGCTTGTAATCTCAGTGCTAGGGAGGCTGAGACAGGAAGATCTCTGTGAGTATGAGCTGCGTAGTAAGACCCTGTACCAAATAAGTAAATAAATAAATGACTGATTGATTGATTACAAAAAATTCAAATTGTCAGTTGGTCAGACTGGGCCTGCCAGCTCCTGATTTACATTAATGTACCTTCCAGTATAAAAAGAGATCTTGTCAAATTAATGTTGAAATTAAAATGAATTCATTTTTACCTTGTTGATTATAGTAGGTGTTTCAAAATCTGTGTGTGTGTGTAGCATCTACAAATCTATGGGAATGGCACTCATTGCAGCTGGGTAGAACACAGACAGTATGGGATATGAATCATTCCCTTGTCAATTGTATCCACACAGTATATGCTACCTGCCTGTTACGTAGTAGCATTGAGGTACTGATCAACTGTTATAGTATCAATATACTATTATGGTTGCCCTAGCTTATTATCAGTTATTGTTAATTTTTTACTATGCTTAATTTAATAAAAGTTTAATTTATAAATTAAACTTTATTATATAATACAATTTATTATTTATTAATAAGCCCTGGCAGAAGATATCCTTAATTTTTCTTTCAGGAGCTGGGACATCAAACTTATGCTTACTGTGTAACACTGAGAAGAGTAATTTTCTACTTAAAGATATAATTATTAATAATTAACGATTAATTAATAGTTAAATATTTTAAGATTTAAAAGGTTGGTGTAATGTACAGATTGAAAGTACGCTAAATTTTGTGTATTTATACACACACTATATTATGAGATACCCCTGGACACAATGAAGAAACACCAACTCGGGACAAGCCAGGCTGCTGTCACAGTCAGCTCTCCGCCCCTGGGCAGACGACTCAACCCCATTCCTTCATGATCCCAGATGTCTGCTTGCTCCAGGTGCGGGGGGCCTGTCTCTCCAACATGGAGAAGTTCTCCAGTGGTCATGAGGCAAAGGAGGAGGACCCACTTACCCAGTCCTTTGACAAACTTCATAAGGCACATGATGTAACTGGTGGCTGCATTAGCAAAGACCTGGATGTTGTCGGTGTTGAGGAAAGCTTCAAACACATCGAACACTGGAGCTTGGCCTTTTCCTGGAGGAAGGAGATGAGAGTTTTTAAAAAGAGAGGTTTCTGCCTCTCAGGATCTTCATATGCCCAGCACCAACCACTGGAGAAAGGCCCAGCCCTTTACACTGGATGGCTGGTGTGGCTGTGAGACTGTCCTGCTTAGCTTCAGCTGCAAGGAGCTGCAGGAAGGCTACAAAGAAAGCATGCTACATGCATGTATGGAAGTGTCGCGCTGAAAGCCAGGACTCCGTATAATTAACACACACTGATGCAAATATGCACATGGGGAGAAAGCCAGCTGGACAGACGAGCACAGCGCTGGAGGAATGTGGGCTGCAGCGGTGTGCAGTCTACACGGCGGTGAAACAGGTGCCTCTGAAAGCGCTCCTGCTCACAGCACTGTAGCGAGCAGACCCACAGGGCAGGGGAGGCCCGCGTGGCCAACTGAGCGACGGCATACAGGACCTTACTCGTCCCCGGGCAGAGGGGGCGCACAAAGGAGGCCCGGGACTGCCAGTATCAGGGCAGCTTGCCTGCAAGGAGGCCCTCCTTGGCATCGGCAGTTGCCCAGTGGGTCCCTAAGCCGAGACTCTTTATACAAAATATGCTTGATGCCGCACACCTGCTCCCCTCTGTCTAGACTTGCTGTGTGATAGCAGAGGGCACTCTGAGCTGCCTGTGTACTCACTACCCTGCCATCATAAATTTTAGCCACGAGCTGCATAATAAACTGAATATTAACATAACTACAGTCTGAATCCATGAGTCCTAGTGAGCTCCTGAAGGTAGAAGGGGCCCTGGAGACCCCTGACTTGGTGACCCTGGACACTGCACCAGCCCACTCAATCTCCCTAATTCTGACTCTTCTGGGTTACCATACTTTTCTGCCTCTTATTCCCATGTGGGTATAGGCTGAGAATCCCTCACCCTAAATGCTAGGAATGAGATGATTTTTTTACTTTAGTTTTTTAAAAACATTTTTTGGATATTTGTACAGGCTTTAATGATTGAGGATCACTTGTCTAAAAACCTGAAATCTGAAATACACTGAAACACTCCAACAGTTTTGGATTGGGACGCATTTCAGATTTCTGATTTTCCAATGCATGACCTATAATACTGTATATTTTTGGCTTATAGCAGGAACTCTGCACCACGATATACAGTGGGTCAACAGAAACCTCTCAGCCTTTTACCCCCTTGTCAGTTAGAGCAGGGCTTGAGGAAGGTCAGGTTCTTGGGCCACAGTGGGACTCAGACCTCAGGTCCTGGCTACACATTACTTCCTGCACATAAAGATGGGCTGAGCATCTGCCTTTCCTTTTGCTCAATGTCTTTAGATAACATGACACTTGGCATGAAGAGTGAAGACCCCATAGCAAGGATCGCAGAACGCCCTTACCCATGGAGTAGTCCCCCATGAGGTACTCCTTCACCTCGGACTTGTCCCCGCTGTGCACGGTCTCCAGGGCACTGAACAGGGGCCGCCATCCGGACTGGATCTTGGTGGAACACACTTCCACCAGCTCCCCGATGGATGTCACCACCTAAGGCAGAGGGAGTGGCACTCGGCGGAAGCAGGAGAATTGCTGGGAGGGGGATGCACTTCTCTGGGTTCATTTTAAGGAAAGAGCAGAACCAGAAGCTAGACAGGCTCCCTCTGAAGTCTTCAGAATATGCAGCCAGACTGCATAAGTTTGCATTTCACTAGGAATTAATGTTGCGGGTACATCTTCACCCGCTCCTCAGCTACTCTGTAAACAGTTTGTTGCATTATAAATTGGGTGTGTATCTTCTTATTGTCTTTTTATTATGGAATTGTTAGTGTGTACACATTGTAGATTCAAGTCTGTCCTAAGATTTATGATTTAGAAATATTTTTAACACCCGTGGGCTTGTCTTGTTATTTTTATCTTTTAATGGTGCCTTTTTAAGAACGAAATTTCAGACTTGGGATAAAGCCTAATCCATCATTTTTTGTTTTGTTTTGTTTTGTTTTTGTTTTAATGAGTCATGTTGCTGGCATTTCTAAGAAATCTGTTCCTAACTCAAATTCTGAAATGATTGTCTTCTGGGGTTTCTTCTAGAAATAGGACTGGATTTTGTTCTTTGTGAAATCATGACCCATTTTTGAGTTACTTTTGTACCTCTGAAGTGGTGCAATTTCACACAGAGACCCCAGGAAGAGGCCAGCTTGTAATTTTAAATTCTGGAGATTGGTTAAAAAATCTCCACTGTGACTCACTGTCAGAAATAGGTTGCTGGTGCTCTGGAGGAGGGTGGCCCTTGGACTCAGTTCTAACTCTACAGTGGCCTGTACCTGTCTCCTATCCCTGTGCCCTCAAGAATGAGACACAGGTCCCCTCCTTCTCCCAATGGCAAATTTCCTCCCTGTAAAACCAGTTTCAGGCCCAGCCACCTTCTCTGACTTCCCAGTGTCACTTAGTTTTGAATATGTTGAGATTTCTTATTGTTTTTGACAATACTTCCACATACTTATAAGGACTATCACATTGCTGGTTTCCCTAATAGGACAGACCCCAAAAATAAATAATTTAAAGAGCCCCACTAAGAGCATAGGGGTAGACTCTGTAGAGATGGGAAGGAATCACGTAAAATGATCAGGGTGTGCTCTGTGTATGTATCAAACCCCCAAGCTGAGTGTAATCACTGTGTCACAAACATACTACTAAATGTAAAACTTTTTAGATTTCACAGACATGCCTGTCTGTATTCCTGGCCCACCAATGTGTCAGCAGGAAGTCTGAAGTGGGTTTCATTTGCCAGTAGTAGGAAGGACAACGGTGGTTAACCAGGGTGGACCATTCTTGCCAGACTGTCAGGTCTGCATCCAGCTCCCCCATCACTAGGTAGGTATCCTTAGCTAAGCTGCCTAACCTATTTTTGTCACCAGCTCAATCTAAGATTACTGGGAGGATTGAGGATGCCAGGCTCAGAGGCCCGCGACCACCAAGGCATGCTCCAGAAGCGGCCTCTGGTGATGGCGTCACTGAATGCTGGTGTCACACTGACCTGGTCTTGGACATCTTCATCACATAACTCCAGCTGCATGATACGCTCGAAGGGTCGGAAGAGCGCTTCATGAAAGTGAAAATGAGGTGGCTCGTTCCAGTCTGTGAGAACTTCTGTCAGGATGTCATGGATGAAGGACACGGCCTTTTGAGAAACGTGTCTCTCCTTGTGGCAGGCAGCCTGCACAGAACAGGAGAAAGAGGGTCACCAAGAGGTCGTCAGGGAAGAGGAATGCAGTTTTTGTGGCTTTCACAGCTGACCTTACGTGGAGGGAAAAGCGGCAATTCTATAGTGATAGAAATTCTAAGGAATATGAATGAACTGTGCAGTAAATTGTATTTGAAGATAGTCAACCAACTAATCAGACACAACTCCAATTTCATTTGAATAGAAAATTGTATTTCTGGTCATTTCTTTCCCCTGCTGTCAACCTGAGAGTTTTCCTAGGTGGCACAGATACTATAGAACACGCTTGCTATAGAGATGCCAGAAGCTACTCTGGGGCTGTGCATGGTTCATCCTTAGCTGCACCCCATGCATATGAGGATTAGGGAGGTCGTTTGTCCCTCAATGAGGCAGGCTACTTGCAACGAGCGCTCTGATTGGCTCACACCTCCTAGATTCTGGGGTCTCCCCTGCAGACCCTGAGCTTGGACATGAGACAGTAGGGAACATTATCTAAGCAGAGAATGAAAAAGCAGTTGTGAGGTGCTGTTTGCCCTCTTGATGTTCTGGGAAAACTTAAGAATGCCGTGTGAATGAGAAGGGCTGGTCTGCAGCATGCTTGTCTGTGGGAGAGACCAGGTACAGAGAGATGTGTTTGCCCAACCTTCCCAGTTAAGACCAGCATGAACCGGCTGGTGGCAGTCTTTACAGCAGCCAAGCTGGTGTAAAAGGAAGGCCAGCTGAGAGCCAGGAGGCTGGTCCTGATCTAAACAACCCAGCTGAGTCTTCCTCAGATTTCTGACCCATGGATCAAGAGCTAAATACACCTAGAAGCCACCCGGTTTTAGGGGTGTTGTATTATAGTGGAATACAACTTCTCTATTTCTTCCCTAAATTAACATTTTCTACTCTTTTATGCTATTATAACATTCTCGAGTGAATTAAATCCCCCAAATCTTTTTTGGTATATCTTAATCCAGTGATGCTAAAAGGCTATGAAGAGTAGCTGTCACCATAAAACAGGTCAGCATTTTTTTCTGTCAACATAGAACCAGCCAGGCATCATGGATTGAGATGGGCAGATGGGCAATTGCCCAAAATTTACCCCACAAAGTGCTCTTCTTTGGAAAGTGAAAGAGCTTTAGCACTGACTGTGTTAGGAAAACCCAGGCTTACGGTTCCCCTACTGCAGGAACATTGTTCTGAGTGATTACATTATTAGAAAAGAGAATGGCATCAGGGAAAGACGGTATATTTATGTATAAAAGGGAAGATACAGGAAGCTCTCTACCCATCTGTTAAGTCCAGACTCAGGTTGATAGCAGATCATAAAGAATAAAATACTGGCCCTGCAAGGAGACTCGAGCAGTACAACCAAAGAGGCAGAGAGTCATGGTGTTATGGTTTATACGTAGAAGTCTCCTCATGGCCTCCTATGCTCATGGGTGGAGAGTCATGGGGGGCGGTGATTGGAGCATGGGGCCATGACATTCAGCAGTGGATGAGTCCACTGATGAGTTACAGCCACGTGTGATCCTGGGAGGTCAGGCCTGGCGGAGGAGGTGCCACTGGGGTGTGGCCTGGCGGAGTCCAGCTTCCTCCTCCTCCCTTCATCCCTTGCTCTGCTCTGGCCACCATGTCAAGAGCTGTATCTCCTCTGCCATGGAGCCAGCCAACTACAGGGACTTCTACAGACTGTAAGTGAAAACCAGCCTCCTCCTTACAGGTGTGGGTGTCAGGTACTGTGTCCCAGTGACCAGAAAGGAACTAAGTGACACCAGAACAACTCTACACTTTGGTTCTCCAGGCACCTTGTGGATTTACTGGAGAGTAATGATTTTGTGACCAGGCAGTGATAGGAAAGATCTCGCAGCCCCAGGGCCACAGTGCTCTGTTCACACACCAACCAGAGCTCTTGCCCGGTTCTGCAGGAGGTCATTCCCCAGCCTGGGGCACCAGCTCTTTCCTCACCTCCACCAGGTGTGGGGCCACCAGGCTCCAGCAGCGCATCACATGCAGCAGGGGGCGTGCTTTGCTCCGCACGATCCTCAGCATGGCGTCCCCCAGGCGGAACAGGTGGAGGGCGCTTTTTCGGTCCTGGGTGGATTTAATTTCTCCTGTAGGAAGACAGGGCCACACAGTGAGAAGTTGGGGGCACAGAGAGGCTGAAAATCAAGGTACCCTTCTCAGACCTATAGGGTTAGTCAGCGTGGCTGCACAAGCATGGAGGGGGCCCTTGATTAAAAGAAATACGAGGCAGCCAGAGCTCTTCTGTTTATCACCGCATCCTCTGTCCCAGCTATGAGACAGGCGTGATGGTATCTGCTAAGAAGGAATGGAGGAGGGGGTGAGTAGGAGGGCTGGTGTCAGATGCCCGGACTCAAGTCCTGGCATGACTATGTAGAAGCATGGGCAGGACAGAACAAAGACTTCTTTGCTGACCCTAGTGACCTCAGCTGGAACTGGGGAGAAGCACGTCTACTTCCTAATGTTACTTTAATGGCTAAATGTGGTGCCACACATCAAGTGCCAAGCGCAGGCCTGCCACATGCAAGTGCGTGCTGTTAGCTGCCAGCATCACTGGCGTTCCTGTCGGGCTTCACCAGCATCACTGACGGTGCCTACCCTGTCCCCTGCAGCACTTGCCAAGCAGCCTGGGCCTTCTGCTCCTCGGTGACGGCTGCTGCCTGCTCTGTCTTGCTGAGTATCATTGTTGCCTACCCCCGTGTCTTGCTCCTTTGTCACTGCCCCCTTAGGCTTCCCGTCACCTTCTTGTTCACCTCCTAGTGCCTCTCTCCTGTGTCCTACAGACTCCCGTCATTATGTGGCCACCCCAGTGTTCTCTGCATGTTCTGTCATGTCATGTTGTGGACATTTACTGGACATTTTCCCAGAAGCAGACTCTATGTTGGTTCTTTGCATCTTTAATCACTTTAATTTTTAAAGCAACCCCAGAAGTAAATAGAATTATGGTGATTTTACAGGGCACTGAATGCTTAAAAAGGGAACTGACCTGCCTCTACCCATGCAGCTGCTAAGTGTACAGCAGTGTCTCAGCTCCCACCTGATGGGCTGCGGAGCCAGGGCTCCTTCCTCACCCCTCACCCCAACTCCGGTTGTTGTTTCTCTGTAAGCCCAGAGCCTCCACTTGTCTCTAAAGCAGAAGACTTTGAAGGTCACCCTTGGGCGCAGAAATGTGCTGGAAGTCTATTGAGTCCAGGAGGTTGGCTTATATAGCTAAGGTTTGAAAGTCTGTGAAAAACTAGTGGGTGCAATAGGTGGTCTGCCTTTGGGTTAGGATTGTGTATCAGCTGAAAATAAGTTGCTGATGCAAGAGTTTGTTGAATAAAATGAACTAAAAAATCAAAACAAGAGCCAGCCAAATAACTCAGTGGATTAAAGCACCTGCAAGCAGGCACAGGGGCTGTGGGTTTGATCCCCAGGCCTGCCATGCTGGCCCCGCCCCCAGGGCACACTGAGACAACAATTGAGACTGGGAGTGGTGGTACATGCCTATAATCCCAGCTCTTGGGAGGTTAGAAGCAGGCGGATCACTAAGAGTCCGACCTAGTAGTAAGACCCTGAACACCCTGTAGACCTTTCCCTATAATACAAAAAAAAAAAAAAAAAAAAAAAAAAATCAAAACAAAATAAGTAAACAAAAGTAATTGGGAAAGGAATGCCGTTCTCAAATCAGAATCTTCAGTAAGCATCAAAGAGCCAAATATCTAGCACTTGCAAGTTCACCTTCCTCAGACGGGAAGAGCAGTAGCAGTTCTACAGTGCCACCGAAGTGCAGCCCCGCACCTGGTCCTGCTGAGCAACCCGGGCCCCACTGGGAGCTCAGCGACTTGGCACAACTCTGCCCCTTTCTCTGCAGGAGTGGTCTTCAGGAGAGCCTCTCACCTAGCCTCACGCATGGGCACTGTGATACTTGTTCACCATCCCCCTGAGGGCAGTCCTGAGCACAGGAGAAAGGTCAGTCCTGTTAGCCTTTCCACTTTCCTCTCCTAATCTCCCTTCTCAAGTCAGTGGTTGCTTTGCAGATGGGTGGAAGCAAGGGGTGGATTTTTTTTTTTTTCAATTTATGTATTTGGTACAGGTTCTCACTATGCAGCTAGACTCATAGTGATCGTTCTGTTTCAGCCTCCCCAGTGGTGGGATTACAGGCATGCACCACCAGGCCCGATTTCAGTGGCCAGCTCAGTGTGGGGCTGGTATGAAATGCAGTACTAGAGATTGAACCTGGGTCCTTGTACTTGCCAGGGAAGGTGCTTAGACCACTGAGCTCTCTCCCTCGTCCCCGAGGGGTAGATTTGAGGCATAGAGAATCCAGCACACCTAGACGCTGTTTCTCTATCACAAGCACAAAACCTGAGCAGAACAACCTGGCCCCACTTCTGGGGCAATACCTGCAGTACTGCTGGTAGCAGCAGCAGCAGCAGCGACATTTCCAGTCAGTCACCCCACCTCCACCACTGTGCCTCAGAACTGTAGGAGCCTGCATTGAGCTTCACCACTATGACCTTGTGAGATGGAAATACCATCTCAAGGAGACCAGACTGTTTCCTGCTCACTTCCCTGAACTGCTCCTTCAGAGAAATAATTACCTGGCATTGCCAGGGAGTAATCAACTGTATCCGAAACAGAATGGAAAAGCTGGGACTGCGATGCTTTCTTCAGCTGGTAAAGAAAGCCACCCAGGGCCATGAGGTTCAGCTTATCTGTAGCATCTTCAAAGAGCCTGGGTGCAAACAAAGGAGATCTGTTATTTGAAACAATTCAGCCAGGTCTTTACAGCACAATGATTATGGTAATTTGTCAATGTAATTAATAGCAATGCTGTGTAAACACTGTAGGCAAATGCACAGTATTATTAGCCCTATTACTACTGTGCACAAGTCTGCACAAGCTGTGGGACTTCAGTCCAAGGGTGCAAAGCAGACTTCAGTTACCTCCATGGTAGGTGCTCTAAGAGTGTGGCAAGGCAAGAGCTGGCAAGATGCTCCCAGAACCCAGACTGCACTACAATTTCCCATGCTGAGCAAGATGCAAAAGCACTTCAGACCATATCCTATGAGCCCCAAGGTGGGACTGGCATTGCACACCCACAGCCCTGGGTGTTATGGGTGCTCAAGCACCTACCAGAAGAATGAATGCTCCCAGGGCTGGGAATGTAGCTCAGAGATGGATCAAGCATTTAGCATACTCAAAGCTCTGGGTTTAACCCCCAGCACTGGGAAAACAGTGGGCTATAGTATATGTTCTTTTTGCTTTTTTACTTCCCTGGCACAAGAAAAATTAGAGGAGTGGGACTATAGTACTGGATCATCATCCAGGATCACCAGGATGAGGCATGCCAAGATCAAATGGTAGTTCAGTTTCACTTGGAAGCAGCCTGCCTGTCGCTGTAGGGTTGCCCCACATCCTGCTGTGCAAGCCTGCAGTGACACCAGAGGCCAGAATCCATGGGATAGATATTATTGAGGTTAAGAGACCATCTCTAATAGAAACTGAATCCTGAGCCTTTTTGAAGGCACAAAATGAGACACACCAAGGTCTAAGATGGGAAAGAGATTAAACATCTATAAATTATTAAAGCCAGTACATTTTTTCGTGCTATTTTTAGAATTCTGACTTTTATACCATTTGTCTTCTAGGTCCTATTAATGGTCTCTTTAAGCACAATAGTGGATTATTTCACCTGACACCCACATGTCACTTTCTAGATTCCAAAGCACTTTCATGGCCAACTTGATGGATAAGCAGGAAAAAGGGACCACTGCATGGAGGTCACCCCTGCATGCTGTATGACTTAGTGGAGAAGTGCAGTCTCAGCAGACCTCTGTCTACAGATGTGACCAGGTGGCTGGCTGGTGTCCAAGCTGGACCGTGAGGGCTGTCTAAGCTCCAGCCCAGGGGTCCCGCTGCCTCATTCTTGCCTATTCTTTGTTTGCACTTCATGGTGCCACTGCTGGAAAGCCTGGGGCATAATGATCACAGGCTCAGGAGCTGGATGAGGCGACACCATGTGTAAGTGGTGTTGAAAACACTTTCAGCATAAGAAAGTCAAACCAAACAAGGGGGCAACTGTTGATTTCCCTTCCTGTCCTTTATGTGGTTGTTTGGGTATAAAAATATTGCATATATTCTTGGGTGCTGGATTTGGCAAACAACATCATAAAAATGGTGGATATTGCAAAGCTGTGCTCTGGAAACTATAAGGGTACTAATTGATTTAATACACAACTAACTTGTGAGAGTATTACCTAAAGAAATCACGACCCTATTCATCAACAAGGAAAACAGGAACCATGGCAGGAAGTTGTCCAGGATGGCAACACAGAACTTTACCTGCAGGTACCTGAACTTGGGCTCTAGGAAGCGGCTTGTACTAAGGAGAGGGCATGGTAGTTGGGAGGGGTATGCTTGGAAAAGACAAAAGACACTAAAATGACTAACAAAGCCTGCTGTTGCTGGGCTGATTCTGAGACCAAATAGAAAGAGTGGGTGCTACCAACAGGCAACGGCCCTCCCCCTTGGGAGTCCTCGGGGTGTGGAGGGCTTGGCACATACCTGTCAGCCTGCGTGGAGAGGCTCAGCACCACCTTGGCGGCGCTGTTCCCGCTCATGAGGCTGCCACCACGGAAGTCAGAACCGCGGCCCCGGCTGCCTTCGCGGACAAGCTCTGGGATGGACAGAGGCTGGACCACAGGGGCTGCGCTCAGGGAGGGCCCCTGCTCCACACTTGGCTCTTGGGATGAGCCCTCGCACTCCAGGTCCCCAAGGATCCCAGAAGCCCCGGGGGCCTTCTGGGGCTGGCTGATGGCCAGAGGAGGTTGCGAGGCGCCATCGCTGAAGTGGGTGTGCTCCAAGGTGCCCACGTACTCACACACCCTGGAAATAGTCAGACAGCAGCCTTTAGCGCTGTGGCTCGGCCTGGCCGGCTCCATCCACCCCACGGTGAGATGCAAAGGTGCTTGGATCAGCTCTGTAATTCACCCCACTGTTCTCATATCCCTTCCCTCCTTCCCTCCCCTCTCTTTACTTATGTGTGTGCGCGCATGCGTGCGTTCTACACAGCCTTGCCTTGCCCAGGTATCCTTTGGGTTCTCTCACTATCACACTACGGAAGAAAGACGGACCAAGCAGTCTAGTTTATCCAGTGCCATCTGTTCAACTTACTGGTATATCTGGGTGGTGACTGTTTGAGCCTGTTTCCCCAAAGGGCCCTCTCTCCCTCTAGATGGTGCCCTGATAAGGGGCAGGGAAGTACTTCCTTCCCATGGAACCCTACGAGGAGCATGCAAGTGATGCCACAGAGGGGCTCTAGCCAGCCAGGGCCTGGTCCTGACGGCTCCATCTCCCTTGTACTGGGGCGGGGATGTGGTCCCCTAATGCAGCAGACACAGAGAAGAGTCACAACGTGTGGTACAACTTCCAACCCCTAAAGTGTCTCTTCCCAGTGGAACCTGGAACTAGAACGTTTCCTAAGAGGTCTCTCATCACCCCAGAAAAATCAGCTAGTGACTGGTCAAGGCATGCTTTGGATTCTTGTGATAGTGTCCACATTGCCCTGGGCCCATTCAAGCAGCTGGTCCTCAGCTAGTTTCCACACTGAAACCCATTTACTCCAGGCTGATTCATCCTGGTCTTCCCTGGGATCCTGGCAAGCTGGTGGTTTTACAACCCTGGAGTATTCTGCATCTCTCCTGGAAACTCAACCAACACTCAGGGCTGCATCTGCTTTAGTGGTGTCAGAGTGAACCCGATCTCGTGGCTGCTCCTGCTGCTCCGGCTCCACAGCCGATGTACCCCTAGATGTGCACTTGGTGCGGGGCCTCAGGCCTGTGCTGGGGGTGCTGGGCACAGTATAGCCTGCTCTGCGAATGTCGCTCCTTCCCCTGTGCAGCTATGCCAGGGCCCAGGGAGAAATGCTTTCAGCCTTAGTCACAGGAAGACTTGGACTCGGGGTGTTGCTCTTTTCAGCTCGCAGGCACTAGGCACTACATAGCTGAGTGGTGGGAGCTCTTTGTCACTTTGATGCTATGAAGCTGAGAGCCAAGTTTTTGGCTCTTTTGTTTGTTTTGCCACAGATATATTATGTTGTTTTTATTTGTCTAGTTAAAATAGCATCTTTAACTAGGTATTTTATGTAGCCAGGTGTGCTGTCCTAAATGATTCCTCAAGCACAAGGGACACTGACAAATACATACAATGTTATATTGCTGACACATGACCAGGTTTTGGATTTGCCCAGTATTCACTTAACTTAGGCAGCTGTCTTCCACCCACTGTGTAAGAAACTGGGGTTTGGGGTCTTTTTTGTTGTTGTTTTGTCCTTAACACAATACATCTGTCTCTTGTGACAATCTCCACTGATAAATCACAATTAAATCACAGTGTCTCTAGTCTGGCTCTGCTACTCTGTTCTCCAACACGTATCCGGTGAGCCTTCATTCCCTCCATCCCTCCTCTTCTGTCTCGCTAGAAGTGGATTCAAGCCCCGGGAAAGCTCAGCATCTCTGGAAGCGCTGCAGATCCTCTGCCTGCCCTCTCCACCTCCCCCACGCTTCCCAGGCAGGGGCGGGCTGTGGGGGTGGGGATCCCGTCATGCACCTGAACACGTGTGGCCAGCAGTCCGGGTTGTGGCTTCCCATCTCCAGGCCTACGCTGAGGATGGCATCCATGCACAAGACGTGGGCCGTGTGCAGCCATACCCCCTGCACCTTCCCCATCTGCTCCAGTTTCTGCTCCACTTTTAGCTTCACTGTGTCAGAAAGACATTTATTAAAATAACACTCTGAGCAAGGGAGACAGAAAGGGAGAGAGACAGGATGAGAATGACAGAATGTGTTATCATGCAAGGGCAGAAGGGGAACAACAGACTTCCAGAATAGCAAGCACCTCTTGGGAGGGCCTCAGGGCTCATCATGCAAACTACCCAACAAGCAGGCCACGCACACACACGGGCCACCCCAGCTCTGCAGCTCTGGAGTCGGATGGATCCCAAGCTGGTAGGTGCAGTCCCTCCCAGCCCACCCATGGGCTCTGGGTCAGGTGCGGCAATGTGGACAGGCTTCATGGACTGACTTCAGCTCAGCCACCTGAGCTGAGACCTTCCACCTCCCCTGCACGCTCTGCCTGGTGACACAGAGGAGTTCCCAGTGTCTGCACATGCTCTCCAAGAGCTTATGCTACGCTTTTATTTTGATGACCACCCCTCAACTATGTAGGTACTGGGATGAGGCCTGATAGCTGAAAACTGTATCACCCACCCCCCGCAAGTTCATGTTTGCTTTTGTGAGCTCCAAATAATCTTTTCTTAATATTATTATTACTGACAACTAACAAGAAAAGATGCAGATGTTTGCAGATGTTGTCTTAGGGTAGCAATTATGTGACCTGTAAGGTGAGGCCCAATGACAGTGTCCTTCTTGAACAAAGGTTTCAAGTCACTGGATGTGAATCACAATTCACAACAGAAATACAGTAAGCGAACTTCAAGGGACTCTGAATCACACGCCTATTGTAAAAGACAAAGTGATGTTTAGCAAAATAGCCTTTGTCTCATTAATCTGTACTAGCTCTATGTTTATAATTACAGTATTTACTGTTGGTGTTCTGTGTGCGGTTCTCGTGGCTGTTGTTATTTTTTTTCTGTGGTGCTGGGGATTGAACCTGGGCATGCTAGGCAAGAGTTCTACCTCTGAGCTTTGTCCAAATCTCCAGTCTTCTGGGCTTTTAAAGAACTATAAATGTAAGAATTCTAGTGTAGCTCATGTTGTACGTGCTTCAGTGAAATTTTGTTTTCCTTTTTTGATTAATGTGGGGATCTATAAGAATTTTTCTGCTTGCAAATAGATCTTCACATATTATTCAGGCTTGAGGAACACTGACCTGAATTGTTTTTCTTAGCTAAATGTACACAGCAGTTTCTGTGATCAATAGATTACTCGTCGTCTAGTAGGTGGGATTAGAGTAATTTGGACCTCACTTGCCTTTCTCCTCTTGCTACCTGCCTTTCAGCTTCCACTGCAGTTGGGAAGACTATGTGCTTCTCCCTTTGTAGGGGAGCACTAGCTTCATCAACTCACTGATTTCTTTCTTTTTTTTTTTTTGGTGGAACTGGGGATTGAACTCAGGCCCTTGTGCTTGCCATGCAAGAGCTTATTCTACTGAGCCATCTCCCCAGCCCCAACTCACTGATTTCAACAAGTTAAAATCAACACTTTCCATGCAGGACACAATAGCTCAGGCCTGTGATCCCAGCGCTCCAGAGGCTGAGGCAGGAGAATTATGAGTTTAGCCCTTAGCTGAGCTATGCAGGGAGTTAAAGGTGGGCCTGGACTACAAAGTGAGGCCCATCTCAAAAAGCAAAACAAGAGCAAACAAGCATTGTCCTGAGCCCACAAGGCACAGGTTTCTCTCTCACAGAGCAAAGCCTTCCCAAAAGGCTTTTTCCTTCCAGAAAACTGGCCTGACTACTTTCCCCACTCTACACTGGGGGACCCTTCAAATGTGTACTGCCATGAAGGGTGAAACCAGTGGCCAGATGATGACTGGGCTGGCTGGGCCACAGGTTCCAGTTGTCAGCCACTTGCACTTCCCCCAGCAAGGGGCCAGAGGAGCCGACTTTGAGCACATACGTCCCTCACCTCCAGCAGATCCAAGCTTGCGGCTCAGTGGTGTCCACTGACTGTGGATCACACAGAACAGGGATGCGTGTCGCCTGGCAGGTGTGCACACACCTTGTCTCAGGCACCAGGAGGCAGCTGTCCCCTCCACTGTTACCTTGTGCTATGGCATCACTGGGCTCTTGGACTTCCCTTTCTTCCTTCTCTTCTTGGACGCAGGAGGCAGCCGCCATCTGAGCGAGGGCTGAGGCGCAGTTAGCAGCAACCCCTTTAGAGGAAACAGACAGCTACCCCTTAACTGAGCAGATTCTCCAGGTACCCACCTAGCAGAATCCCTTCCAAAAGACCCGCTGCCCGGTGAGTCCTGCAGGGACCCTTTGCCGGTACCTAGTGCACAGCTCAGCCTGGCAGCTTTCCGCAGCCCATCGAGGCTCATGCAGATGGCATCCCGTTCCTTCTGGTTCTGTTCCTTGATGCCCTCCACTCCCAGGATGAAAGCCAGCCCTTTGGAGCTCCCTGCCATGCGGCCAGTCAGGGGTGTTGATAGAGTATCAATCAGGTTCTTCCAGCAGCCGACCAGAATATAGCGAGCAAATGCCACACCTAGGACATGAAGGCGCACCGTCACTCTCCAGGGGCAGCAGCAATCTGGCCAAGGATGACCTGGGTTCTCCAGCTATCAGATTAGCGACACTGAGTTGCACACAGTTCTGTGGCAAGAAATGCAATTTAATGGTCTGTTGTAAATGATGTTCTAGAGAGGGAGCAAATTGATTACAGCCCCATGAATGAGAATGGAAAGAACCCGCCAAATAGGCAAACAATTAAACAGAGAATAAGAGGTATACAATAGTAGTCTTTTAGTTGTTCTTTTGTGTTCAGCAGCAGAATATTTTCATCAGCATACCCTACAAATGGACTTCTGAGGCATGATTCCACCTGAATCTACAGGGTGGATTTCAAAGAAATAGCTGTAGCTCAGTTCCACAAGTGACGCCTAGCCACCAGTAACTGTCACGGTCA
>NW_004524600.1:11877400-11887343 GCF_000260255.1 Octodon degus | reverse complement strand
TTGACTTACAATTTATTTAAAAGACATTGTATGATATCTTCTCCTAGTATTAGAAACTTTAAAAAGTATATTTCCATTTTCTGTTGACTTTAAAAAAAAACAGAGGTTCGTATCTATGTTGTTTATTAATTATTTCTTGCCTACATCTTGTAATATGAGAAACTACTTTGGCAGTAACAATACACAATGTACTAACCATTGTTACTCTCCTAAAAATTAAAAAAAAAATGGTCTGTTGGCTCACATTTCACTTTGTGCTCATAAATAACAAATGCTACTCAGTGCAAGGCCAGCACAGCACGTGGTGCTAAGGATCCAACCCAAGTCCTCGTGCTTGCCAGGCAGGCGCTTAGACCACTGAGTTATCTCCCCTGCCCCACTCATACACTTCAGAGCCAGGTCCTTACCTGCCACCGTGGAGTCATCTACTCTCCTGCTCTGGGTAAAAGGAGACTCAGTAGAAGCTGAGGCCATCAGCTGGCCCCCAATTGCACTGCTTTCCAGGCCATCGATATCTGCCAAGGAAAGTCGACAAGGTTTGTCCTGACTACAACGCTCCGGTCCAGCACATGGCCACCGTAATCCTCATTTTTCTTCAACAAGCGACCAGTGTATCTATTGTGTGCTGGGTACAGAGCAACTTTTTCAGAGTATTATGAGTTGTATTTTATTTAGTCAGCTCATTTTCTTTTCATTGTCAAAGCATTATCCTGTTACACCACTGTGTATTTTGTATTTGAAAAACAAAGCTAAATTCTGTCATCTCTACTGTTAGGAAATCTATTCATTTGAAATAACTCTGAGCTTTGGATTCTCTTTTTCATTCATATCCATGGCATTATTTCCAAATTTTATATGGGCTGGTCACCCAAAAATGAATTTTTCTTTGAGGGCTTCTTCATTAGAATTTCAAAAAGACAGACCTCTTTGTCAGATAATCACTTAATCTAACATCTGAGTACAATGATAACACATTGTTAAGAATACCTTATAGTTTCCAACTAACGTTATTTTTTTTTCATTTGATTGTCCCAACAATTCAAAGTAGGTAGGCAGGGTTGGCATTCCCTTTTCAATTTCACAAAAGGGGAAACATTTAAAGGCGCTGGATCACTTCAGCCATATTGATGGCGAAGAAAAGGATTAGATCCATGTCCACATCTTCCCATTTCATGCTCACTACAGGTTCCTCAGCTACCTTGTTTCTCCATCTACCCTGGAACAAATCCTCCTCGACAGGATTAGCTCAACAAACCATCCCTCAACGTCGCAGCAGGAAGGAACCGATGGCCTGGGGTTGAGAATGTGGGGTTCTTATCACGGTTCCTACGTACGGAGCCCCGCAGCCTTGTACCTGGGACAGACACTCCATTCTCTGGGTGTGGACACCTTTGGTATAAAGGAAACAACCATGGCAACAGTGGTGATGGGTGGAAATGTGTGGTGTGAGTGAGTGCAACCCAGGGAGGGGACACGCAGGATGGCAGGAGGAGTAGCTCTGAGGTTAGGACTGTAGCCTTGACACAACAGGATAGTTCTTTGCATGGTGTTTAAAAATGGGTTCACTTTACCATTCATTCTTATAAAAACTTTAAGAAGCTTGGAGACTTCCAGGCAGCACTTTAAAAGATCAAAAAAGGGAGAAATCTATATGGTTGTGAAAGCGGGAGCAGGCCAGTTTCTCTGAAATTAATTTGACCATTGGTTAAGTGGCTGCTTATTGGCATGCACCAGAAATTACCATTAGTCTATGTTATGTTTCCTATGTGCTAGGTAAAGGAGTGGCGAATTCAAGTACCACAAACTTTGTCTAAGCGCTACAGTCACACAATTCCATAGCACACTTTCCGTGGCACCAGGAGTGGCCAGAGTTTGTACAGGCACTGACCAGATTACTGCCACGGTTGTTTCTTCTTTTTGTTAATGTACAGGGTCTTTTTAATTTGGAACAGGGTCTTACTATACAGCTCAGACTTGTAGTGATCCTCCTGTTTTCAGCCTCCTCAGTGCTGGGATTATAGGTTTGTGCCACCACGCCCAGACTTAGCGCCCAGCTCAGCATGCCTGGAGGCAGAGCTGGCACAGCACGCAGTGCCGGGGATTGAACCCCAGTCCCCGCGCTTGCCTAAGCAGGCACTTAGTCCATGGTTTTTTCTTATATGTAATAAAAAGATCAGGTAGCAGTTTCGAAACCCGAGGTTAACTGCTGCTTGAATTTACTTGTCATGTCGTATCTGTCATTTGCTGCAAAGACTCACAAAAGCTTATTGTGTCAACTTAAGAAAAGATTATTTTTCTATCATTAATTGAGAGCACAGTAACTCTCTCATGGACACAGTAATGGAGTTCACTGTTCCATTCTAAGGGAGATGGTTGATTAATGGTGTTGACTGATGAGTGAGACGTGAATAACTGGTTACTCATTTCTCATCATGGAGTAGCCCTTCACTTATTTATAAAGACTGTGTTTAGCAAGAATTATGGCATTTAAGAATTAATGAATTAAAGTTGGTGTGCAGAATATCCAAATTCCAAGACTAAGGAGCTCTGGACAGCACCAGCTATTCCCAGGAAGGGAGCTGGTAAAAACAGATTGAAATCAAGCATTACTTATAGGTAAATGAAGTGCACAGCCCTTGCATATAAGAATTATTTTATAAATGCTACCACGATTAATAATATGTGAACTGGTACCTTTCAGTGACCCTGATCCCCAAGGCTTGGGACCCAGCCTTGCCCTTCCTTTTATCCTTGTTCTGAAAGCAAAACAGAACATCAGACAGCTGTCTGGACCCTGCCCTGTGGGGACAGACCTCACCGTGTGCCTTGGCTTGCTGCTCCACTCCTCTCCACCAGCCAGTAGTCAACTCTCACCTTTACAAGCATTCCCAGAACCAACTGCAGGTACCTGACCCACCCTTGTTATATAGTCCAAATTGGCCTTGAATTTCCAGGCTGCCCTTGGGCTTGAAGTGACCCTCCTGCCTCAGCCTCGCCAGTGCTTGACCTCACTGTGAAATTTTGGATAGTTCAACAGGATATAAAGGCTCTGAACAGTGACACCAAATAACGCGGGGCAGGTGAGTAGGTAGCACCATGTGGAATTCTGGTGCGGATGGGAAGCGGGGAGCTCTGACATAGACAGGATGTGGAAATGGGGCCAAGTTTAAAATTAGTCATCTACATTGCTGCTCAGACCCCAGGGGCAGCGAAGGGTCAACGGCTCTCTTAGCCTCTGAGAGCCTCAGATGTGACCGTGGGCCCTGGGCCCAGGAAGTGCTGCCCATCCATATGAGAGCGGCCTACGGCCCGACCCCAGCAGAGGAGGAGCCAAGCTAGTGCTTGTCTCGTAAGATGCAGCGAGCCTCGCAAGCTCCGCACAGAAGAGGACCGAGCACTGGTGAGGCGCTCTGGGCTGTGGGCAGTGCCCGGGAGGCTTTGTGACTGCTGTTTCAAGGCCCACTTCAGACACCATTGTGCTTCAGAAGCGGCCTTGAGGGCCAAGCCTTCCCACCCGCCGAGTGGCGCAGGGCTGGGGATGGGTGCTGACCCGTCAGCATGGTGATGAGTGGCAGGCTGTTGTCCTCCGGGCTGCCCCAGTAGCCGGCTTCACCCAGCATGTTTCTCTCCAGCACCTGGTGGTACAGCTCCTCAATCCAGGCCTGAGAGAAGACCATGAGCACCCCTCCGGTCTGCACCTGCTTCATGAACTCCTTCTGCAGAGAGAGCACGTGAGAGGGGGACCGCACAGACCTCTGCTAGGAGCAGCTCCAAGCTAACCCTTCCTGTCCTGCCTCGCCTGGGAGTCAGGGGGCTTTCATGGGGGTGAAGAGGGGACGGGAGGAGCCAAGGGTGGAGAAGCCCAGACTTTCCAAAGCTCCTTTTGCTGATGATGTCTGCTATGGCCCCTCAGAAGGAGCAGGGCCGCTGCACTTGCTGCGCTCCCCCGTGGGTGGGGAGTCACACAGTGCGCAGCTGCCTCAAAGCAGCTTCCTCTGCCCAGCCTCTGCCTGCAAGGAGCACACGTGGAGGCACTTGACTCACAATGTAGTCACTTAGCCTTGCAGATCCATACTTTGTTAAGCATACAAATCTTATCTGTCCCCTTCTGTGGACCCAGTAATTCAGGCTCATGACCTGGTCCTAGGAGATGACACCACACGAGTGTCTTGCTTGGTCAGGGAGCCAACACACTTCTCCACTCCTTTCAGAGGAATTCTGTCACTGGCAACCTGAGCCTAGTTCTGGCCCATGAGTAGGTCTGGGTATACTCTGGAATGCAGTGAAGAGGTTGGTAACAATACATCACTTTCAGCAAAATCCCTGCATGTCTGATCCCAATGTGGTAAGGATGCTTTTGAATGTGCTTTGAGGCCACGTGTCTAGTGGTTCTGCCGGATGAAAGGGTGGATGTAAGCAAGCACTCAGGGCTCTTCCCCACCAGCAGCCCCCTGGCAGGATGGGAGGGCCCTGCAGCTCACACCTGTGCACATCTGTGCCCTCACAGCACATATCCCTTTCCTCCCTCCAGAGTCGCACAGGCGTGGAACAGAGCACACCCTGCTGTGCCCTCTAAGGCCCTGCCCCAGGTGATGCAGGCAGCAGGCCTGCAGTACCCTGAGGCAGCAGGCAGAGGCTGCACACTCACCAACATGCCGGGCGCCAGGGCTGGCCGCTTCCTGTAGTAGTCACCGTGGGACAGCTTCAGGTTGAGCAGCAGGGCACAGTGTGCAGCCATGTACAGGCTGTCTGCGTTCATCAGCATCTGGAAGCTCAGGCTGCTGCCGTCAAAGCCTGGCAAGCGCATCATGCCTGGGAAGAAGCGCAGAGACCCAGCTGCAAGCCGCGTACATGACACAGCCCCTCCCACACTAGTGACCAAAACTCCCGTGAGACCCTTCTGGGCAGCCACAGCAGTCAGCGCAGAGGCTGAGGGCCAGGTGCACCGGGGCAGCTGGCGCCTGATTCCCAATCTGTTGTTGAGCAGCTGGGACTGTGGGATTCAGTTACGCTTTCTCGTCTTGCTTTTCTACACCAGGGGGAATAACGGAGGGGGTCCCATCCCGTCCCATGGCTTCCTGTGATGGTGCCAAGTCACAGACCTCCATGCCCACGGGATCCACCACAGGGCCTGGCCTTGCTTTTGCCACTCCTAGAATGGCCTACCTGAGCTTTCAGAAGACCTGCTCCTTCACTCTTTCAGCTCTCCAGTTCAGCTTTCCAAAGACTTCCCTTTCGAGTGCATCTACACAGCACTCCCAGCCCCACAACACTTTGCTTCTTCTCCCTACATTTTATTTTTTTTTGTGGAACCAGGGATTGAACTCAGGCCCTTGCACTTACCAGGGAAGTGCTTATTCCACTGAGCCATCTCCCCGGCCTCTCCTCCTACATTTTTAAACAGGCTTTTCATATCACGATCTTTATCCTACACAGCATTATATGAATATACATGAGATATCTGCCGTCACCAGTTCCACAGTGCCCAGAACAGCATCTGTGACAGAGCAGACCCTTAAAAAAGATTTGTTAAATGACTGAATGAACGAATAAGCTTGCCTAGGAGAACTAGACCCACATGGGCACTGACGCAAGGGGCTTCCAGCAGTTACTCTCTGTGGGGTTTTTGTTTGTTTCCCAGACGAGCTCTTGTTGCAGACCACTATGAGGCAGCACTGAGCAGGCTTTACAGTTAACTCACTCTGCTGGGTATTGGTGTTACATGGCTATAATCTCAGCACTCGGAGGCTGAGGCAGGAAGATTGCTGCAAGTCGGAGGCCAGCCTGGGTTATACAGTGAGTTCAAGGCAGGTCTAAACTGCACAGTGAGAGCCTGCTCAACAACAACAACAACAAAATCAACTTACTGGCTTAACGCATTTATTTAGGAGTCTCTCCAAAGACTTGCTCAAGGAGCAGTGGCTAGTGTGTGGAAGGTATAGCTCTCCATGCCAGTGGTCACTGTGGAGGCCTGTGGCAGTGTGACACCTCCAAGGGCAGAATAAAGCCACAGCTGAGGACACCCAGCTCTCACTCCAATTTTTACAACTGCAGCAGCAGGCCCTTGGCGCACTAGAGATAAGACGGTTCTCCTCGTTGGCAAAATGTACTGCTTGGGGAAGTCTTTGATGTAGTTTTACAAGGTCCTGCCCATGGCTCCACATTCACCTCAGCTATCCATTCCCTTTGTTTAAAAGCCCAAGAAATAAGGGTGATTCCAAAGAACTCTTCATTTTAGCTCCTAGCGCTTTCTGACCTTCCTGGACCCCAAAGCTTTATGCTACTGCTTATTTATTTAATCCCTCACTGTCCACTCATCATAGGAGATCGGGAAGGCTGATCAGCTTCTGATAGGGTCCCACTATGTAGTTCAAGCTGTTCTTGAACTCACTATGCAGCCCAAGCTCATGGAGAGATCCTCCTGCCTCAGCCCCCTGGATACTAGATTACAGGTATGTATCACCATGACCAGTTTCATATGAAATTATTCTTCACACATTTACCTTAAATACAAAGTTTTTTTTAAAAAAATGTTTCTCAAAAGGCAAAACATAATCACCATAGGACCCACCCATCCCATTCCTAGTTATCATCCTAAAAGAACTGAATGAAGAGATTTCAGCAGCTATGTATACACCAAGGACCAATGCAGAATTAGTCAAAAAAAGTCAAACAGGAACAACTCTCAAGTTTGGACAAGTAGATCACCAAATGTGGTGTACACATAAAATGGAATATTATTTGGCCATAAAAAGAGTGGGAGTTCTGATAGAAAATGTGATGCAGAAGGCATTGAAAACATATGCTGGGGCCAGGGGCGGGGGGAGGAGATGGCTCAGTGGAATAAGCGCTTGCCTGGCAAGCGCAAGGACCTGAGTTCAATCCCTGGTTCTGTAAAAAAACGAACCAAACAAACAAATAAAAAAACCCCATATGCTAAGTACCATGATCCCAGTATAAAATGACAAAAAATTATCAAACTATATGAAGTGCCTAAAAGAGATAAATCCAAAGACAGAAAGTAGATAGGAGGTTTCCAGGGATAGGGGCAAGGGTAATTTAGGATGATGAAAAAATGAAAATAGTGGAGATGTTGATTGTGAATATAATGCCACTAAATTATACACTTGAGCATGATTAATGTCAACTTTTATGTTATATATATCCTGCATTAGAACAAACAATCATATAATATACCAACAATCATTTTAGTGCTATAAAGCTGTTTTAAAAAAACCAAGAAAATGAAGAGTCTCAAAAATATATAGTAGCTATTGACTTTCTCCCCAATTAAAAAAATACACTGAATACTATTTTATACTAGCTAGAGTTCTCATTCTGAATATATAAATTAACTGAAAAACAAACAAGGAAAGGACTGCAGCTGGGCTCATCCAGCCCGAATGTGGTCCCTTTGTTCACCTCCAGGGTACATGGGTGACACATGGGCCCCAGGCCAGCTCCTCTGGAGCGGGTACCACACTGGTCCAGAGCCCATTTCTCTCTATAAACGCTATGAGGTTCAGTGTAGTGATAAGGGTGAAAGAGCCCATCCAAAACATGTGTGTACAAATTACACGCACCCACAGATTCTTGAGGCTACATGTAAAAGCATCATTTCATCAAAACTAGGTCGCCAATGTAAAATGCAAGTATTTGCCAGAATTGACAGCCAAATAAAGGGAAAACACACATCTGCAGCTGGGATGCTGACAAAGATGTCAGCCAGAGGATGCTGTTAATTCAAGACCCTTCCTGTATTTGAGAGGAATATCAACATCCCCCACCCGACAGCTCCACCGGGACAAGCTGAGCCAGGGCTCCAGGTCCTCCGTGCTGTGCAGAGCACTGCTGGGCCCCTGTAGCTGCTTCCATGAGCTTGCTCTGTGGTCATGGAAGGAGGTTAAGCTGAGAGTGGGATCTGCAAACTACATCCTTGGCCAGATGCGACCAGTGTATCATGGCCCAGATGGCCCGTGGGGACCCCCAGCCCTCTGCAGGCCCCGTGGGCACTGGTCTCAGTTCTCTGCAGACACAGATAGTCTAAAATCCTTCTCTTTTCAAGGTAAAACAGAAAGCAGCATTCAGAGCTAAGTAGTTGACTATCCTAGATCACAGGTGAAAGGTACATTTGAGTCTGTGAACCAGGAGGAGGAAAAGATGCTGTAAGTGGCTGTGATCCTGGACACAAGTGATCATGTCCTTAAAATTTTTGAGGGCTAGGGAGATGGCTCAGTGGAATAAGTGCTTCCCTGGCAAGCGCAAGGGCCTGAGTTCAAACCCCGGTTCTGCAAAAAAGAAAAAAAAAATTCTGAAACCAGCTGTTTATCTTGGAATATGTTTTGGAAAACTGAGCATATGTGCAGATGCTGAAAGTGAAAAAGGCAACTGGCATGTCTGCTGGCCCCAAGACCCAGTCATGAGCTCCAGAGGCACAGCGAGCAGACACACCCAGCTCTGTGACCATCTGCTGGGCTTGTGAGGGGCCACCGGTCAGCATTTGCAGGTTAATTCTGTATGTAGGTCAATTTCTTCAATGACAGAGCTGCCAAATCTGAGATGAAGGCAACGTGAGGTGTTCTCTGTCCAGTTAAGGGAAAAAAATGTGTTATACCAAATCGGGTTCACTGGTAACAGTAGTAATAACAGAGTCAACAGTGGCTATAGTTTGCTAGGTGTTGTCCGTTGCCTAGAGCCAATCTTCCTCACACCCCGCTTCGCTGATCATGTCCCAACTTTGTTTACAGCAAGGAAAGTGCCTCGGAAACATTAAGCACTTTGGCTAAGGTCATCCAGCTAGAAATCGGCAAGGCGCCTCTGCAGGCTACCTGCACTAAGCTCTACTATGCTCGCTGCTAATGCCAGTCACGTGTTCCCCTCTGGCAGTCTGTGCATTCTTCTGATTGGTTTCATTGAAGTTTCATCACCATGACAAACGAAGACACTCTGGCCTTGGATACACTCTGGCTCTCGTAGCTGTACTCCACAGGTGGCAGCAGGCAAAGCTCAATAGCTATAATGAAGACACTTGACTGTCAAAAACAGAAGAATGGTCTCTCCCCCACAGCTGGGAAAGACCAGATAAAGCACTTCTAAATCTCTAATGTGAGGATATTTATTTTTAAGTCAATGTTAAATATTTGATTTAAAACACTGAACAGCATTGGGGAAAGCAACTGTCCTGTTTCTCCTAAGCCTCGGTTATGCCTCTCCCAGAGACTCTCACTTGCTTATGTGGACGGAACTGTAACAACTCGGATCACGGACAATGATAAATGAATTACACAGTGACACGATGCTTTCCAACAATATGTCACAGACATCTCTTTATATTAGTACTTATAGGTCTGCCTCGCTCTTTTTAATGACTGCATGTACCACTGTGTGGATGCCCTGTGGGCTGCCTAGCGCTCTAGCGCACCAGTGGACATTGTGTTGCTTCAGCAAAGAGAAAAGCTGAAGTGACGGAATTACTTTAAGCAGTTCTACATATGTATTTGTGGAATAAATTCCTAAAAGCAGAATATATATATATATATATATATATATATATATATATATATATATATAATCTGACAGATACAGCCAAAAATGTGTTCCGAATAGTGTCACCCACACTATTTTCCCTCCTGCCAACTGTTCCCAAGGCTATTCTTACGCCCTCAGCAACACTGCCTGGGCATGATTAACTTTCTACACCTTCATGGTAAGAGTACACGACTTTCCTTAGAAGACCTTTCTTTACGTAAGCAGTTAGCTCTAGTTTTTACACAGTATTATTGTTTTCTTTCTTGAAAATGGTATCAGAAATTAGTTTTAATAATCTGGCAAAGGGTCCACAGCAGGGAATTAATTATACCCACACTCTTCTGAGATGAGCATTAACATTTTAACTTTCACTTGGAGTCCTTTTCAAAATTATATTCTGCCCATCTTCTATAGC
>NW_004524600.1:11856170-11877005 GCF_000260255.1 Octodon degus | reverse complement strand
TACACTGTGCAAGTGAACATAAATGAATATGAGAGAGGCGTCATATTTTCACAGCCTAAGGATAGAAGAAGATGTTAACAAGATATTAAGTGAAAGGTGTGTCATAAAATCACACAGATGGCGTATTTATTCCCTTTCTCTCTGTATGTTCTCTCTCCCCCACCCACCCACATTCTGCACGGGTGCAGTGGTTCAGGGCTCACTCTGGCACCCTACATGCTCGAGTTCACATCCTGGTAGCACCGTTTTTGTTTTCATAGCTGTAAGAGGGGGATAACAGTGTTTCCACCTGGGTCACTCTGAGCGTCAATAGAATTCACAAAATCAAAACCTTTGGACAGCACAGGGCACACAGGAAGTGCTATGCTAGGTCAGCCGTTATTGTTCATATATGTTGATTTGCTGAAAAATGCCTGCTGGAAAGGATGCCAAGTTATTTCAGGGACCACCTTGGCCCCAACTCCCTCATCAAGGGGTGGTGGAGGAGCAGGAGAGGCCCCAGCTGGAAGAGGCTGTGGGCTGTGGCTCCCCAAACCCTGGCGGACTCACAGGGCTCAGCACCAGGAGGAGGATGGGCCACTCACTGCTCAGGGGCTCCGACCCTGCGAGAGCACTGCTGGCCCCAGGCTGGCAGGGAGGGAGAAGGCCGCATTGGGGAGCTGTGAGCAGGGGACAGTGCTCCAGTGCCACATGCTCCAGCTTTGGGTTTGACTGTGCCACGGGGACTCGAGGGAAGGAGAGCAGAACCTGATGTCCAGCCAGCTAGGTGGGCTGGGGCGGGGTCCTAGAGTCAGACTTGTTTGAGTTGAGAGAAAGCTGTTTTTCCCACAGCTGACGTTCCACTGGCTACTCCATCTTCTAGGAAACGGGCTGCGGCCCATGCTGCACTGCTTGCCCCACCTTCTCTTCCATCCCAGTGAGCCCCTAGACCATGGGGCCCCGCATCACACCCAGGGACAGCAACTCTGTCAGACCCTTCTTCAAATGCATCACAAACCAGTACTGGTGCCCAGGAGCCACCTCACTTGCTTTGATGCCACCTCCTTCTCCACAGGACTACGGAGACACTTCTGCAGTGGTGACAGCTCGGAGCAAGGACATCTTCATCAAAATTGTTTCTGTCTAGACATTTTCCAACTGCCCTGCCATAAAAGCTTTGTTTTAAAAGAAATATTCTCTCTATCTCCTGGTCCTTTTACCTATAAAATGTTCATCAGGATGTGATCATGCCATACCTTTAAAAAATATTTTTTTAGGCTCAGAGTTGCACACAGCGAGCGGGTGCAGAGGGAAGTCCCGAGACAAAGGGAATGCTGCTGCCTGTGCTGCTGTGACGCGTTGGGCTGTGGCTGCCAGGGACCTTGAATATGTCAGGGACCACCCTCAGCAGACTTGCCCAGGAGAGAAAAGCTTGGAGAAAAGACCACCTGTCTGACTTTGTGGCTGTCCCTACCAAGAATCCCAATGGGACAATGAACCTGATGAACTGGGAGGGCGCCATCCCAGGGAAGAAGGGGACTCTCTGGGAAGGAGGCTTGTTCAAGCTGCAGATGCTTTTCAAAGATGCTTATCCATCCTCACCACCAAAATGTAAATTTGTGCCACCACTCTTCCACCCAAGTATGTACCCCTCAGGCACAGTGTGCCTGTCCATCCTGGAGAATGGATAAAGACTGGAGAAGGATAAAGACTGGAGGCCAGCCATCACAATCAAACAGATTGCATTAGGAACACAGGAACTTCTAAGTGAACCAAATATCCAAGACCCAGCTCAAGCAGAGGCCCACACAATCTACTGTGACGGCAGAGTGGAATATGAGAAAAGGGTTCAAGTGCAAGCCGAGAAGTTTGCCTTCTCGTAAGCAGCAGCCTTATGGCTCTGCAGATAGGAAGAGATTGGTTTGGCAAGCACTCGTTTACTTCTTTTGCAAATCCAGAGTCGCTCCTGTGGTCACCAGCTGCCTGGGAGGGCTGGACGGGCGGCATCCTCATTCCTGCCACTGGGCTACAGTTTTCACCTGCTGAATCACCCCATTTTCGTACAAGATCTCTTCCTTCAATCTTTTGTATTTTTGATTGTTATGTAAAACTTGCTTTTATTTTAATACTGATGCCAGTATTTCAACTGCCTTAAAATTACAAACTTTTATGCTTGGGTAGGTCCCCTGGGAGTTAGTCCTGTGCTCTCGGAGGCAAGCGTGCTTCCCACTGCTCAGAGCTGTCTACAGCCTCTAGCTGGCTGGATGAGAAGAAAATCACTCGCTCCTCCCAACCCGCATCTGGTCTCCTCAGGACCTGGCCTGTTTTGCTTATGAGCCTCAGACCCAAAGTTAGCTAGTGTCTTGATTTTGCATCCCTTCCTTTGTGTTTATATGGCGTTTTGTCTCTGTTGCTGCTTACAGTAAATAAACTGTTTATATAAAAATATAATTCTTTGCTAGCCTGGGGATTGAACCAGGGAGGGAAGGGAAAGGGGTGAAGAGAGGACAAAGACATGTGTCCATGTGCCAACTCCTCGCAGGGAATGTAATCACTATGTGCTGCAGACATGGACTAATAAAAGTGGAAGTTGAAAATTAATACACAGGAGAAACACTCCCCTGAGTCCCATGGAGTTAGAGGGGTCCTCTCAGTGGTGTGGCAGCAGTCAGGTGGAATCGCTAGCCCCTGAGCGGGGTTAGATCAAGAATGCAGCCCCTGCTAACAAGGCAGAGAGAAGCGCACCATGTAAGTTTTAGTAAATGAAGGTTTGAAGCTTGAAGATCAAGACAAAGACTCAAAAACCCAGTTCATGACTCAGGCAGTTCCTATCTTCTGTTTTTGCTTTCCTAACTTTCTTGGGGAAAACAAAAGATGTTTGATGTCTCCTGGTCTTTTCTCAATCGAAGGCCAGCGTTCTCTCCATTTCTAGTCTCAGAGGTGGTACTTGCAAGGATGGGGGAGCACACATCTTGGTCAGGAGGTGGACACAGGCCAGCAGCCTGCAGCTTTAGCCCCCTATGGCATGGCCATGCCACCAGCTACACCACAGGGTCACTGAGGTTAGCTGGCACATGGGCACCAGGACCACAGCTGGTGGTTCTATAATTTGCACAGAGACCAACTCTTAAAAGGCAAAAGTGGGCTGGCCAAGTAGCTCAGTGGATTAAAGCACCTGCAAGCAAGTACAGGGGCCAGGGGTTCAATCCCCAGGCCTGCCATGTAGGCCCTGCCCCAAAGGCACACTCAGACAGCAACTGAGACTGGGCATGGTGGCGCGCACCTGTAATCCCAGCACTTGGGAGACTGATACCAGGAGATCACTACGAGTCTGATCTATGTAGTGAGGCCTTGTAGACCCTGTACTAAAATATAAAAAAACCCTAAAACAAAATGACAGAAGCAAGTGGATGTCACTAGGATTAAAAAGACAAACCATTAACTTAATTACAAGCACTAAAAGTAGCTTTTAGAAACAAGCAAAAATTTATGAAGTCTCTTTTCAATGTATTGATTTCTACATGTAAAAAAATAATTCCACACAACATATCATGTCTGATGGGACATTTTATAGCCCTCTAAAATGTGGGCAGCTTGTGCCACAGTCTAGTCACATTAAAAAACAAATCACACACATCCTATTTTACATGCACCAAAAGCAAAGGCATATAAACACGAATTTGAAGAGCAGCCTTTGCCTGAAATTTTATTAAAGACCTTGCTAGGGTTCTATTCCTTAGTATCATAAGCAACAAGGGAAGGCCTGTGGAGGTTGCTTTTTGCCAAGGTGACAACCCATTCATCTGGAGTCACCAGCAGATGGTGTTTACAAACATGGCGGTTTCTAGGATATAAACCAAGGTATTAAATGCTGAGACAGCTGCACTACAGTCTTTTTATACGGGTATTTTAAATTTCAAACAGAAGACACTACCTATTATTTTACTATTTCTCCATAACTCAAGAATCTCACTGTCACGGCCAGTTGCTGATGTCACAGTTTCTGAGGAACCAGCAGTGTCCAAGAGACTTTCACGTTGGCATGAGGACACCACGCTGCTCAGAGCAGTGCAGGCTGAGGAGCACCTGTGTCCACGAGTAAGCCTCCACCAGGCTGCCTTTGCCCTGTTTACACAGAAGAGCCCCGGGGTGCACTGACCTGAAGGGCCCGCAGTACAGGAAGCATGGTAGCTGCCCCCTGGCTGGGCACTCTGAGCACTCTCGCTTCTCACACAGCCTGACAGTGTCTACTAACCTGAGCAGAAGGTCGAGGCGAAGTTCTGGAGGGCTGCGTCCACCTCCTCCACACTGGGGAGTGCCAGCAGCTGAGGCAGGAGGCTCTCCAGGGCCTGTGCGAACAGCCGGGCGCTGTGCTGGTCGGCCTCCTGGCTCTTCAGCAGCCTGAGAGACAGAGCAGCTGTCCGCAGGGACCGGTGGCCCAGGCCGTCCCGAGGGGTCTGCTCCTCATCGGCCAGCGAGCAGTTGTCCGAGCCGATGTCCGACACGTCTGACCTGCCCGAGTCCTTCTCTGCTGCCATTGAGTACTGGTCACAGGAATCGAACTCTGTCCTCGACAGGTCCTGGTCGTCCACACTGAAGTTGCTCTCGCTGTACCGAGAGCCGTAGGAGCGCATCCTGCAGTCTACCGACAGGAAGTTGGTGATGTCAGGGTAAGCGACCGTGTGGCTCCTCTGAACCACGTCAGGCTGGTCTGCCGCCTCGGGCTCTGACACCTTGCCCAGTGTCTCCCTGCCCTCCAGGATGGCTGGCGACTTGAGCCCATTCCTGTGGTTCTCTCTGTGGTCCTCAGGTGTCGTCTGACCCAGCTCTCCCTCCAAAGTGGTCTGGCCAGTGTCTGTGGTGACACTGATGCTGATGTCCGGGCTCCTCTCGTTGCCAGCCTCCCAGGGCGTGTGCTCCGAAGACAGCACTCGCCTCTGCCAGCGGAAGTCAGCCTCGTTGATCTCCATGGAGTCTCGGCTGGACTCAGCCCCATCCTTGTCCCTCAGCTCTTCCAGGCGCAGAAGCAGCAGCTGGACCTGTCTGTCACTCAGGCCCCTGCCCTGGCTGAGCTCATGCAGAGCCCCCAGCAAGGTGCACATGCAGGACACAGCGGCGTAGCAGGCCTCGATGCCACCCTTGATGCACGCTTCTGTCATACCGTCCATGATGCTGAAGGGCAATTGAGAAAGAAGGCAAGACGGCATGAGTGAGAGAGTGAGAGAGAGCGAGAGTGAGCGAGCGAGTGAGAGAGAGACAGACAGACTACCAAATGGACAACTGTAGGCCAGTGAAAGGTAGTGTGCAAGCAACAGTCTTATTTTTCACAATACCCAATGGTCCAGGTAATAAATAAATGAAACAAACATATTCAGGCTGGGTAAACCTCCAGGTAAAGTGGCCCACCTTGAATCACTGGCCTTTTTGATTGGCTGGTTTACTGGGTACAAAAGAAAATTCCAGAAAAGAGTTTGCAATTTCCCCCAAGATGGACATCGGGCAATTTCACATTTGTGTTTATGCTTCACTTTTCAGTTATAAAACAGTTATGATGGCTATAGGATAAAGTGCAACTAACTGCCTGCCTGTCTGTCTGTCTGTCTGTCTATCTATCTATCTATCTATCTATCTATCTATCTATCTATCTATCTATCTATTTTTGTTTTGAGATAGGGTCTCACTCTGCAGTTCAGATTGGCCTTGTATTCACTCAGCCTTGCCTAGGCTGGCGTCCTGTGGCAATCCTCCTGCCTCAGCCTCCTATGCACAGGGATTACAGGCATGTGCCACCAAGCCTGGCATGCAACCTCATCTCTAACTAAGCATGTTGCATGAACAACACAGCTATTAAAAGTTATATAACATTCTGAAGAGACCTCATGTGAAGGAATCCTACAGCTATACTGTAAATCACAAAGCTCTTCCTCAAAATAATTCCAATGAATAATTTTTGGACATTTCATTTTGTATGCTTGGATTTTTCAGTCAGTATGAAAATACGGAAAGTTGTATGGTTATCATAAATTGAGATTAGTCTCCTCATATGGTTCATGAGTAAATTATTAAATACACATGTTTCATTTAATGTAGATTCATAAACATTTTAGGAGTTGGAAAATAACATGAAGAGCAGCAATTTCTGCCAAGCATTATAGACCTAAAAGAAAAAACATATCATACAGTTTGAGAAGATCCAGGTGAGACTTTCTTTTTGAAATTGATCTTTTCCTGGGTTCCGGCTCTGTGGAGCTGGGTCCTGCTAGGTCGCAGAGGCGCTGGGGGCTCCCAAGTATCTTTAGGAAAAAGAAAAGAATAACAGAAGACTATCACAAAAAGCATAAAGCTTTAATATTGTGAGATCCAGTGGACATAGGCTTTGTCTACTGACTGACGTAGTGGAAGGAGAAACCCAAGTACAAGTTTCCCTTCCTTCACCTCAAATGGTAGGTCCAGAGTGTCTTGGATTTCCAATTTTTTCAGGCTCAAGAATATCTGTGAGTAAATGATGAAATATCATGGGCTGGGACTCAAATCGAGACACTAAGTTCATTTATGTCCTGTAGACAGCTTCTGTCTATGCACTTGAGGTCATCTTCTCTAACATTTCTAGTAATTTCATAGGTGAAACAAAAGTCTCACGGTGTTGAGGTTTTTGCTCATGGCTTTATGTCAGCACTAAAAAAGTTTCTGCATTTTGGAGTTTAGCAATGTGAGCTACAAATCCTAATGCAATGGATTGGATTGGGAAAATCTTAATAAAATGGATTTAGGTGGGCTTCTTGTCATATACGGGGGCATATGGAGGACCCAGGAGCTCCATTCTGAAATTCTGAAGAAGTGTCTCAAAAGGTTACTATTGCACAGAGCTAGGAAACATTTGCATTTCTGGTGTTTCGTGAGATGTGACTGCAATGTCACTGTTTTTGGACCTTCACTCCGAGCCACACAACCTCAATGCACCATGACCACGATGGCTCTGCCTCAGGTCTGTTTCTTGTCAGTACAGTCTGTTTTGCTTTATCCTCTGGGTTGTCTTCAAATTTGTTCTGCTATTTTATCCACCTGTCTAAATTGCAGCATTGGGATTTTAGTTTAGGTTTACAGATTTAAGTATTCATCTATGCACTGCATTAACTACTTTTCCTCAAGTTCTCATGAATAGAATTTTCCTAATTGTTTAGTCCCATATTTTTTATTTCATATGGTGTAAGTCTTTTTCCTTTTTTGTTAGTAGTGGGAATCAAACTCAGGACCTTGCACATACCAGGCAGGCACCACTGAGCTATATCCCCCACTCTTAAGCGTACGTCTTAAATAAAATGTCACTTTGAGACTAATGGAATCAAAGGAAAGAATGGTTAATCAAGTGGTTGTGGACCAGATGCCCCATTACTGTGCCCATTTTCAAAGTGAAGTACATCCCAGGCAAAGTCAGAAAAGATAAATTAAATATGTTAAGTATAAATAGCTATATTTTAAGGCTTCTTTCTTTCTGATTCCTTTATTACCTCAGGAATTGGAAACCCCTGCTAAGTAGGAGGTACACAAATGAAGCTTCTGGTTTTTTCTTTGCACTGACTTCTCTGACACCAGAGAAAGATGATGAAGCCGCAGGTCAGCGCCAGCCAGACCTGCCTGCCTCTCTTTCTCTCTTCCTCCCGACCTCTCCTCTCTTCTTTTGCTCACTCTCTTTCTTGCTCTTTCCTTCTGCAGAGCTGCAACCAGGGGTCTAGATGTGTGGAATTTCTGAGGGACAGGGGCTTCATTTGTGTCTGGGGCTGGAGACAACCCTGGGCCTCCTTTAGGCAAAGCACACGTGTACTGCTGAGCCACACCCAGCCTGGGGAACAGGAGTGGAAACCCTGGCTTCCCATGTGACCTGACCACATCCTCTAATCAGACTTTATTAGTAATAAGTTAGATATTAATTGTAATTCCCACATTAGTCCTGTGCTGGCCTGTTAATGGCTTCAGAGTGTGGACAGGGCAGAGCAAGCAGGCTTCTGAAGGGTACTCAGCAAATACAACAGTAAAGGTCAGGCCGTCGGGGTCCTGGCTTCCTCACATGGACAGGAGGCAGTGAGGACAGCAGGTCGGTGCCTCAATCTCAAGGCCAGGGACCACCACTAGAGCCCCACTGGGAGAGGGACAAAAGAAGCCAGGTGGACATCTTCATAATGATCAGAGTTCTGTTTTTTTTTTTTTTTTTTTTTTCAGAGGGAGGTTGGATTTAGAAAAGAGAAGTACTTTGAAATACAAAATGTCCTGCATGTCTTTAATAAGCACACGGGCCTATGGCAGCGATACACTAGAACGAGAACAGGGAAATAATAAACCAAATGTTCAAGCTTCAAAAGGCTAAACAAACATCCTGGAATCAGAGTGGCTTTCCTTGTGTGCACAAACCCTGCACATCTGGTGGCGAGGCTGCCCGTGTCCCGAAGTGTGGGCTTTGCAATAGAAAGTGGGAGTGGGGCTTTTCAGAACAACCTGGCCCAAGTCTGTCCACTGGGCTCCACGAGGCGGCAGGGGCTAGACACAATGCTCAGACCCAAGTGTCTACGTCTGGCCTTATATATGAAAATGACCCTGGGAAACGAGAAAATCTTTGAAACAGGAAAGCACAACTAATTTCCTACGCAGTGAAGGAATCCTTTCCAATGGCTTTAATTTTTTTTTTTACATATATTTTATTCTCTTAAAAACAAAACGAAACACATTTAGCACTACCTGCTCCAAATGCAAAGTACAATCTTCCTTCAGGGTCCCATAAACTGGTTCCAGGACCCACTCTGTAATGCAAAATCTAAGGGTGCTCCAGTCCCTTCTGGAAAATGGGACCTACACCACCTTCAAGTAGACTGCAAACCACCTCTCACTCACTTAGAATACCCAACATAATGCAAACACTGTGCGCCCAGTTGACTTAAGAATAAAAACAAGGTGCAGTTTTCAGCATAAACACGATATTTTTCCCCAAGTATTTTCAAGCCATGCCTGTTTAAATCCTCAGCCACAGAACCCATGGAACTGGAAGCTGGCCATGTTTACTTGGCTGTATTTACTTGGCCTTCAAATAGCAAGTGGCTAAACTGGTTACCTGCTAAATGGTAGAATGAGGTTTAAGGAAGAGCAAGATCAGAGGTCTGAGGAAGCTGAGCTGTGTAGGAGCAGGATTTTGAGAGCAAAGAGACAGCTGTACTTAGAACATCTGGGTACACAGCTGGGCCTTACTGCCTTTAAGATATAGGACTCCAGGCAAGTGCTATAGCCTCAGAAAGCCTCAGCATCCCCATCAGGAAAATGGGCACAATAGTATCATCTGAAGGACACAAAGTAGTGGCAGTGGAGCCTGTTGCAGTTAACTAGTCAGCTCTGTGCTGCGATATATCAGTGGCCTGTGGGAGCAGAGGTGGGAGACAGAAGGGGGCAACTAGGCAAAGTGTGGTCAGTCAGACAGAACACAGGTGCATGCTGGGAAATGAAGAGAGAGGAGCTAGATGGCTGCAGGGAAGGCTGCAGGAACAGCACAGCAGTTCAGAGGGGAGCAAACTTCCCTGCACGTCAAATTTGCAAACCTTGGGCTGTTTCAGTGGTGTGCACAGAAGAAAAAGATCAATTCCAAGTCAGGTGACGACCCTCAGTCACCTGGCTGGTGAGGGGCAGATGGGGCTCAAGCCCTGACTCTTACATTCAGGCTCAAGATGTGGGGGCTGAACCAGTGTGGAAAAGGCTCTGCCGGAATCGCTCACATTGTCACACAGATATCAAGAATGGAAATACATGAGTGAGGGACAGGAGAAGACCCCAGGTCCAGGGTCAGAGAGATCAGGGTTTGTATTTTTTCTTTCTTTGGGTCCTTGGGTACATCCTGTGGCTTCATGAAGCCTTAATTTCATTGTGAGATTGAAAATTAATTTCTTTCTTTCTTTCTTTCTTTCTTTCTTTCTTTCTTTCTTTCTTTCTTTCTTTCTTTCTTTCTTTCTTTCTTTTTTTTTTTGTGGAACCGGGGATTGAACTCAGACCTTGGGCTTGCCAGGCAAGTGCTTATTCTGCTGAGCCATCTCCCCGGCCCCTTTTTTCTGGTTTCACATTTCTTTCTATGCAAGATACCCAGCAGTGTAAAATTCTGAGCCTTTTTGTCCCATCCTCTTTCTTTTTCTAGGCTGAGGGGGTGGGGTGGCCCTGACCTGACAGGTGAATTTAGGGGGAGCTGAGGGAGCATGGCTGACCTCTCTCCTCTAGCTCTTGCTCCTCCCCCTTCTCCTCTTCTTCCTCTCTCACCTCCTCCTCCTCCTGGGGCTCTGTCTACTCAGAGGAATCCTGCACCATCTACGGGTTTAACAGGGCAGGGGAAGCTCCGGGGTCAGATCAGCCCCGGAGGCCATCGCGTCATGATCTTACTTGGCCCCAAAGCTGTGCCACATTTACCAACCTAGAGGTGCTCAGTTCTTAAAGCTGGCCTGAAGTGCTAGAGAGGAAAAGCAGCAACACTCTTTATTGGTAACAACAAAGCTGATATGCAAGTTCACGAAGTTATTATGAATAATAATATATGTGAACTTGATGTAGCAAAGAAAAACATGGCAACTACTATTGTGTATTCATAGATTTCCCTATCCAGCAACTGAAGCCGGGTTCTCCTTCATCCCTAGAAATGCTTTTTATTATTTATTACAGTCAAACCCCACTAAACCACCACCAAGAAGTGCCCCCCCCCCCGAATGCTCTGCTACTTGGCTGTGGCTGGGGCAGCGAGATGATACGGTACCCACCGGCATTTTGGAAGCAGCACAGGGAGGTGCACACACAGGCCACTGTGAGGGCTCTAGTGCCCACTGCCCTTGCAAGTCAACCTGAGGCACCTGTGGGTGCCCTGAGGGGATCAGGGAGGGCATGCCTGCAGGGCCATGGCTGCAGGACGACCTGTCACCCGGCCTGGCTCAGCCATACTCTGCAGAGTCCTCATGGATTCCAAGGCCAAGAGGGCAACTGTTGTAGTGTCTGGTTTATTTTAAGAATTAAAAAAAGGAATTTTAATGACCAGCTATAATCTATCTATTTAAATAAATATTTATTTTAAAATATAACTTTAAAAATTTGGAGGGGTGGGGCCAGGGAGATAGCTCAGCAGCATAAGTGCCTGCCTGGCAGGCACAAGTTCCTGAGTCCAAAACCCAGCTCCCAACCTCTCATAGCCCCCTAAAAAACTGAAGGGGCAAATAGCACTTAAAATAAATGGACCATTAATAAGGGCATTTTGTTACTCTGGTTTTTTGGGAGGGGGAAGGTAGGTACCCTAAAAAAAGTGCTGTTTGATCTTTATGAACTACTTCTAAGAAACAAAAATACTGGCCATTTTTCTTTTGAGCTCTTTGGGGAAAAAAGCTGAGAGATCTTTTTTCGAAGAATTCTTAAAATAACCCTAGTTCTTGTTCAGAACCCCAGAGTAGCACCCTGTGATGCCTATCGCCACCAGGCTACCTCAACATCCTTACAGGGGCCATGACATTTGGGACAGAGATTTGTCTGAGCAAGAGATTAGTAAAGCTGTTTTGGGATGGTGTAACAGCCTGACTACGAAAGCATCTTGAAGTCCAATTTTGGCCACGCTGAATAAGCTATGGATCTGCACTAACAGCTCCTAAGTGAGCAGGATGGAATCTCAGCCGGGCCAGACGGGTGCACAGGCGGTAGAGTTTTGACAAACTCGGGCTAATCAGCCAGTGGCTTTCTTTCCCCCAGGCTCCCAAATGCGGGGCACACACTAACTCCAGAGCCACCATTTATTCCTGGGCTCCATCCTGCTATGGTCTGCCCCAGACTTCTCCTGACCCCTTCAAGCCATCACCAGAATACTTTTCCTCACTTCTCAGTTTATAGTTTAATATAACATAAGCATTAGGCCATCACATGTGAAGTAATACGGCAATCCTTTCCAGCAAGTGACAAAGAAACCCTGAATGCCTTCTGAGGGTGGGACACTGGGCTGGGACCCCATCCTGGACCTCCCTACCTCCTTCATGATCTTGATGGCTTCCACACGGTGCTGGGGAGGGGGGTATAGCAGCACGCGGTGGTACAGGGACTGCAGCACCGGCTTCATGGAGTCCACAGAGCCCACCAGGCGGACGAGCTCGGCTGCCAGGTAGTAGATGGTGCGAGCCACAGGCCCGCTGAGGGCCGGCGCGGTGCAGGAGCAGCCCGAGCCCCGGCCGTGGTCAGAGACGCCTGGGGAGGCCGAGTCCGACTCCACGCTGGTGCTGGTGCTGCTGCTGTGTGCAGAGGTGATGGTTTTGTCATGAATGGGGTTCCCCAGGATCACAATGAGGGCGGGGCACAAGTTTTTCCTGAGAAGAGATGATAGAAAGACCATTTCCACAAGAACCCCAAGTGGTAAAAAAGTGAGCGCTACCCAAAGGGCCATCCGGATGCCACAGGAGGGCGTGGGAAGGCCTGGCACCTCACTGAGCCTTCCTCCTGCTATCATCTGCCCCAGTCTTCTCCTGACTCCTTCAAGCCATCAACGGAATACTTTTCCTTACTTTTCAGTTCATAGTTTAATATAACGTAAGCATTAAGCCATCACATGGGAAGAAATATGTTCAAAATGCTTAGAGACATAGTTATAAATTTTTTATTTTTATACAAATAAAACAAGATGACTTTTCACATGAGAAGCTAATTTCCAATTCCATACCGATGCCTGTCACTTGGCTTCCCCCCTGTCAATGGGCACAGCGACTCAGAGCCACTTAGGCAGCTGCCCTTGGGGGCCTGTCATGTCTCAGAACCTGGCTATGAGAGATGACGTGTGACATGTTCAGGGATGGACAAAGAGAAGGTACTAAGCTCTCTCTCTCTCTCGACTTCTGTCATGCATTTTTATGATTTTAGAACAAATCGAGAGCCTTAAACATTTATTGCTTCTTGTCTCTGGGGATCTTAAGAGGGGTTTGAAGCTCATTTGCTAGAATAATCATGAGTTTCTTTCTGGATTCTGGTCTGATCCATGTAAACAAAGCACACCCCCCCCCCCGCTTTCCTTTGAAGACACTTATGCATGGGTGAAACCACCACTAGGTCCTGGGTGCCGTGGAGGGGGCCAGAGACATAGCTAAGTGGAGCCCGAGGGCTGGCATGGGGTACCCAGGGGGTGCATGCTCACCAAATGAGGTCGGTGAAGCCCCTGTGCAGGTGCATGCAGGAGGAGGAGCTGCTGAGCACGGACAGGATGCACTCCAGGTACAGAAGCTGCAGCTGCTGGCTGTCGCTGTGGTGGAGCAGAACCAAAGCGAGACACAGACAAAACACAAAGCAAAGTTAAAGAGCTGTGTGGAGACATTTGCCAGAGCATCAGGCAATACCGGGTGGGGCATGGCTACTGTTAGGAGCCAAATTGCCTCCCAACCCCCAAATTCACAGACGAAGGTCCTAATTCCCAGTATCTCAGAATGTCATCTGGTTTAGAGCAAGGCCTCCCGCCATAGGAGCCAGGAAAATGAGTTTGTTATCTTGGGCCCTAACCCAGTACGACTGGGGTCCTGCCATGAGTGACAACCGGGAGGAGACGCACTTGGTGCGGGAAGGAAACGCAGAGAGGCAGGGAGAGGAGGCCCGCCTAGGAGCCGAAGAGCCAGCCTGGCGCTGATCCCTTTCCCACAACCCTGAGGAAAAGCCACCCCACCAGCACCCTGATCTTAGACCTCTACCTTCCAGAACTTTGAGAAAAGGAATTTCTCTCTAGGATCCCAGTTTTAGGTATGTTAGGTTCAGATCTAAGATGATCCACCAAGATTCCTGTGTTTGGAAGGTGAATGGACCATGAGGGTTTATAGCTGACTTGCAACTGAGAGGCGGGTTGGGTCAGAAGCAGCAGCTGCTGTGGGCGTGACCCGGCTGTGGGCGTGGCCCGGCTGTGGGGGTGACCCGGCTGTGGGCATGACCCGGAAGGACTTCTTTACCTCCCGCCCACTCCCCCATCTCTCTCTACTTCCTGGCTACCCTGAGGCGAGCAGCTTCCCTCCGCAACACCCTTTCCCCTTGTGGCTTCCGCGTGGTACTAGGAAACCTTGCAAAGATAGAAACCACTCAAATGTGACCCAAAATAAACCACTCCTCCTTTAAGTGCCAGAGCCAGATATTTTCTCCCAGCATCAAGGCAAGCGACTACAGCAAGGTATTTTCTTATGTCAGCCTGGCAAAGTAGTAGAGCATTCTTTTATTTTTTAAAAATTAATTTTACATTGTAGAAAGGTTTTCTATATATTTATGGAAAAACTGAACAAAAAACTGAGTTACCATATTTTATCTATTAGTACATTTGCTATAATAACAAATGTTGCTATATTAACTAAAGTCTATAGCTCATGGCAATTAGTAATAAATTTTTAATTTTTTAAAAAATACAAAATGGTAAGAAAAAGATCACATTAGAAATGTCAAACAACATAATAGGAATTCGACAGGGGTTGCTGTATTGCACACTGTTATCTTCAAATTAGCTGTTTAAGTTAGCAGATTTAAATCTGCAAAATTGGTTTAAAAAGTTATAAGAAATTTTTAAAAATTAATCATTAAATTATTATTATTATTATTGTTATTATTATTTTTGTTTTGTGGGACCAGGGATTGAACTCAGGCCCTTGTGCTTGCCAGGGAAGTACTTATTCTACTGAGCCATATCCCTGGCCCCTCATTAAATTATTAACATTTTTAAATATCCAAATCTTTTAAGAACTCAGATACTATCTTTTAATCCATCCATATTTTATTAATTTACATGACCTTTTTCTTTTATTCAGGAGATTTGGTTTATAAATGGAAATATTACTTGCCCCCAAATGATTATTTCTGGAGTTTCTGGACTTTCTCAATAAAGCCAAAAACATGTAACTTTAGAGGAAGCACTGTTTTATACACCAGATTAGGTTTTCTCTCCAGCCTACCAAGAAGCGTTAAAATTCCTCTAGGTGATAAGAGGTGGGCAGAGAGGAAGAAAATTTCCATCTCCATCTCTCCCCTCCCCTCCCCCTAATCTTCCTTCTCCTTTCTTCTCTTTCTTTTATGGTACTGGGGGTTGAACCCTGGTCCTTCACACTGTGCTACATTCCCAGCCCACTTTAAAAAAATTTGATTTCAAGACAAATTATTGCTAAGTTTTTCAGGCTCAGCTTGAACTCATGATCCTCCTGCCTCAGCCTCCTGAGTAGCTAGGATTACTGATATGCTAAAAATATTTTAATTTTCAAACAGATAAATATATAGTCTTTCAAAAAAATTGAGAAAGGAATCTCTTATGGGGTGAAATATTGACAGAGGAAAAAGCCAGATAAAAAGTAATTCTGGCTATATCTTTATGTCTTCATTTGAAGCAAACAAATGTCAAAAGGAAGCCTAGTGTTCTGAGCAGCTCAGCTTGCAGGAAGCAAGCTAGAAACTTACAGAGTTAGGAAGAGAGACCAGGAAAGCTGAGCATCCCAGCAGCAGAAGGCTCCCTCCCTGTACCTGCCCAGTTCAGAAAGACTGTAGAGCTGTCAGACGCAGGATGGTGAGGGAGGCTGGAGGGGCAGGGGTGCTGCATGGCTTCCTTGTTTAAATGCCACAGTGAATTCTACATCAGTGCTGGTTCTAATCAATTGAGAGTACAGTGACATTATGCTCTAAAACCAGTCAGTAAGCTATAGCCCCAGGGGCAAAATCTTGGCCATGGCCATGAGAGAAACCCAAATTACAAATAAAAGACAAAGTCAAAATATAGATCATAGGAAGTAGGGAGGAGATGGATCTTTCTTAGAAGGGAAGAAGATCAAGAGATGGAGGGAGGAGAGGGGAGGGCGATGGAAAAGAAATTACGATGTGTGTGTATGTGGGCCAGCTCCACATGAGCGGTGTAAATATTACGAACTGCAAGCATGCGAAATAAAAAATGTTTTCAAGTTTTAAAAGAAATATAAAACCAAATAAAAGCAACAACAGAGATAGTATGTGGCTTGTTATAGAAAACTTCTGCTGAGCTATATTTTAAGAAGATCACCTTTGTCCAAAAAACTATTACAGGCAGCTGAGGTAGGTAGAAATATTCCAGGCAGTCAAGCAGGGCTAGGCTCTTGAGGGAGACGGTGCGGCAGATGAAAACATATTACAACTGTGGCCAGTGGCACATCTGTTGGAGGCCAGGCCTCAAGATAAAGACAGAATATGTCTGGCCTACGTATTTTCCCAGGGGCTAAGATAATTGGCATCGCCCAAAGTCTAGATAGACATTAGTTACCCTATGGGGTGACCAAGACTCCAGGTCAATTCCTTTCTAAAGAAAGTCTTTGTTCTTTCTATGTACATTTGCAACATGACCTGTTTCCCCATTGGATCAGTATTACCTAAGCAGCTGTATTTGTAATCTTATTGGTTGATCATAGTTTTAACCCATGTTGTACCTACCTCATGACTTTGCTTTATAAAACCTCCTTTGAGAAGTAGGCTCACTGGCAATCCACATTCCTGGCCCTTTCTCTGTCTCAGGAGATTTCTCAATAAAGTTTTCCTACCTTTAACCTCTGTTGTTCCCTAGAATTCATTCTTAAACTTTGGGGAACACGAACTCAGTGTATCTGACATCAGCCAGGTTAGGAATTATACTTATTTCCCCTATATCAAAACTGTAATCACAATGTCTTCATCTCAGGAGGAGAATGCCATTTACATTTGGGTATTCTCTACCACCCCTTCTGAGGGCCAAGGGCTGCCTCTCCACAAAAATCATCACTGTTTATCAAGAGAAAGCTGATGACTGGAAGAGGAGTAGAAAGTTATGGAAGAATTAGTCCTGTGTGGGCCAGGCAAGGGCTTCACATTTTGAGGAAGCCTTGCTTCCTGTCCTGCACAGCACATTCTTCATTCTAGTGGGACTAGGCAGATGAGTGAGGCAAGGAGAGGAGTCTAAATGAATAATTTAAAGTAAGTTCCTGTATGTCCCTAGAGGAACGGCTCCTCTTTTGCAAGACTTTTACAGGAAACAGGGTCCCAGGAGAGACCCAACATTCAGGTCAGAGCATGGGTTGTGGAGGGGCTGCGTGACAGGTGGGCTGTGATGGACGTGTGAGCAGAGTTCAGTCACTGTGGACAGTGCTGAGAAGTCTGGACTTCATCTGCCTCAGACGGACCACATTCGTGTCTCAGACCACCACTCTGGATGCTTTGGCATGAACAGACTGAAGAAAGCAAAGCAAGAATACCATGATGCTAGTTATAAGATGCATTTTAAAAAATCGGTTTTGGAAGGCGTGCTTCAGCTGCAGTCTCAGTTAACCTTACAGGGCAATCACCTGACCTGTTATTATAAAGAGTAATTATTAAATGCCCCACTATAAATTTCCCCTTTCTGTCTCAAACTGTCAGGTTAGCATCACAAAACTAAAGTAAGCATAGAAAATAAAGATTCTCAATGTCTGGGTTCATGAGATATAAGATTGGATAAAAGATTGGAGAAGTCAAGGCTCCCACAAGTACTGGCAATGTGTGCTGTGGCGAACACCACAGCCCACAATAGCGTCTCGCCCACAGGGAACTCATCGCCAAGGTAACTGGCCGGCGTCTCCTAGGAGACAATGGGGGCAGCTTTCCTGTGGACCACAGCAGGCTGGGAAACACGTATGCATAGCTTTGTATGAGTCATGCCATTCAGCAAGTGGTTAAAATGGGAGCACTTTGCATCCCTGCCCCTCACCAGGTACACATCCCCATGTGCAGTGTGTGTCCCTCCTGATACACACACGTCTGTAGACACACAACCCTGAGGGTCACATGGGGAGGAAAGAGCCTAGAATCCAGCCAACTCATTGAGAACACAGGAGGGGCAGTGCGCCTGCTCAGTCGGGCTGGGAGTTGCTCTTCCTGGCCTTTTGTTGGAACATTTCATGGCTGGCAGACTGGGCATCTGCCGGTCCCAGATCTGCTCATCACTAAAGCTCCGTGAACAAGATCCATGGAGAATAATTCCCAGGAGTGCCCTGGTGGCCATGAAGGCTGAATGTGACCCTTTCTGGCGAGGTCACTGGGAGACCAAATGGTAGTATGCTTCGGGCCTCTGGAACCCTCAGAGGCTTTGTTTAAAACCATGTTTTTTTCTTTACTTTGCTTTTTAAAAGTACATTTGAATTTGGTTAGAGAAAGGAAATAAAGAAATCATGAAATGGAATCAGGACTCTACAGATGGGTATATTTAAGGTAGAAATCATGATTATGAAGCATACATATAATAAAATGGTTCTTCTGTGAGACAAATGAGTATATCGCATAGCTACCCATTTCTCCCTCCTGTAGCAAAATCAGCTACAGCCAACTCATTCCACAAAAGTCCTGAGTACAATAAGCCATTATTAACCCACATGTTGCAATTAGACCTTTTGACTTTTTCATTCTATATAGCCACTACTTTACCTGTTCCCTACACTGCCATAACCACTGTATTGTTTTCTACCTATCTGACCTTTAAGTGCCTGATATAAAGTAAGTTGGGGTCCAAATCCACAGGTGGCCTATAGGAATAATGGTTAAATTGATATCAATGTGTGTAGTTGGTAGAGATTTTTCACCCTATCTTGGCAAGCCTGACATCTTTGTGGTTTGGCTTTACTATGGCTGCAGAAGCTGTCTTGCACTACCCTATGGAGAGTTAGAACAAGAGCCGTTATCTCAATGAACTAACTTCACTCATCAAACTGGAATACAAACAAACAAACTAAAATATAGCATATAAAAGTCAGAGTAATGTGCTCTCTTTAAAGGTAAGCACATGAGCTCTCAGACTTGGGGAATGTTATAAGAAATAGAGAAAATACACACAATTCATGCCCATTATTTAACAGAGGAAGACGGTGTATTACAGTCTCATGAGAAGTCCTTTACGGTCACTGAGCAGGGCTGGGCCCGAGTTAGGAGCCCTCCCAGCAGTTCAGCTCTTCGCCAGCATTCCTTCCATATGGCCCAGTGCTCAAAGGGTTAGATCTCTTTCAATGGTATTGTTTTTCCATTTCCACCTCAGAAATTATATCCTTCAGCAACAGGGCCTGTAATTTGGCATCACTCAAGGTCTCACTGTAATACTTAGGAACGACAGGTGAGGAGCCGTGGGAGGAACCGCTGTTCCTATAATCCACAATTTTAGTGGATGTTACAGAAGTTATTTTAGAAACAGACCACGAAGGATAAGCCAGAGCAAGGCACTTACTTGATGGAGGCTTGAAGCTTCTCACACAGGACAGCGAGGACAGAGACAACATCATCACAGAGGGCCTCGACAGATGAAGCTTTGAATCAGAGGAGGGGACAGGCATTAGACACTGGGGTGGGGGGTCCAATACTTCCCTCAACCGTCCTTCCTGTCCTCTGCTTTGGCCCTCTCTCAGACTGAGGTGAATTTCAGATTAGCATCTCCCATAGGTCACCAAAACCATCACAGGAAAGGTAAGAATTAAATATACCCATTCCTTTCCAAGGTAAAACATGAAAAAAGTGGCCCAGGAGAAAATAACAGATTACTTTTTATTGTAAGTAAAATTCATTCACATGAAAGGAGTTTTGGTGAATTTAAAAACCCAAAGAGAAATCCAATATGGCAGCATGAAGAAAGGTGGAACCCAGAAGACAGACGAAGAGAGTGAAATAATTCAGTCACCATCTTCATCTTCTGTATGTGTCTAACCTTTGCAGGACATGTGCTCTTTGTCAATAATGGAGCAGTAGCCAGTGTTGGACAAATACTTTTTTCTCCAAAAAAGTTGGAGTTCTCCAAAAACTCCAAAGAAGTTCTAATTTTCAGAAAATAGACTTAAATCTCCCCCTGAGGCACTATAGAAAAGAAGGCTGGAATTTGGAATGTGTTCCCATGTGGATCCACAACTTGCTGATTGTGTGAGCTTGGGTAAACTTTGGTTCCCTTTTCGGTGAATAAGATAAATAATGCCAATTTCATAGAATTGTTGAGCCAACTGACATGAGCAGTGTGAGCATTTGTTTTCTAAACTAACCTGTAAGGCTCTCCACAAACATGCCTAAGTGTAAGTGGACAGAGGAGCAGGAAGTCAACAAAGATGAAAGAAAAACTGGCAAGAACGTAGGAGGGAAAATAAAAAATATATATATCTAGAAGAGGTAGAGAAGAAATATACATTCCAATCCTTGGAATTTAAGACCTTAAATGCAGGAACAGAATTGAGAAATGCTAAGGTCAATGATAAAGCAGAGTTTAAAGTCAGATCCATAAATAGCCCTTATGCTCAATTCTAGATTAACTTCAAATGAACCACTCCATCAAGTTTTACTAGCAAATGTTTTACAGATGTAGCCTTGGCCATAAGCAATTGGACTCCATTCTCAGTTTATAAAATCACCCTACATGAAGGCGAGGCTTTAATGAGAATGCAGTGGCCAAAATGAAGAGAGGACAGGGCGGGGGTCTTCGAGCACAGCTCTGAGAGCTCCAGGGCAGAGGCCTCCTCCCATGCTCTCTGGCCCAGGACCCCACCACGTAATGGGCAGGGACCAAACCATGAGAGCTCAAAGGTAACTTAGTGCCAGCATGTCTACTTCTCATTTCTTGCATTCACTGTTTTCCTCCTAATGATGGTTACTCAGCTGTTGTGTTTTTTTTTTTTCTTTCCCTCTTTTCTTTTCCCACCCTTACCTTCTTGTCCTTGTGATGAACAGCAAAGATGCAAAGAAAATTAGATATTCCCAGTATTTTTCAAATTACTGAACAAAGTCTGAAATAAAATCAAGTGTTTTGATTTTTAAATCTGATGGTTTGAACTTTTCATATCTTCCATAAGAAAAGTATATAATTAGAGCTTTTTTTTT
>NW_004524600.1:11851474-11854895 GCF_000260255.1 Octodon degus | reverse complement strand
GTCTTCCTAGGTACTGTGGAGAGTACGTTAACTCCCCACTGCCTCCCAGACTCTTGGCTGTTGCTCTGTAGATCCAGAACTGCCATGGCAGAGCCGGCACCTAGGAAAAACGGGATGAGAATGCTGCTTATACACAGTAAGACCTCCTTCCCACTCTAGGAAGACACAGAGACTCCCAAGCTGAGGACTGGAGGGAGGCACTTCTGCCTGAACCAGGAGACCAAAAGGCATTCTTGTGCCAATTATTCCAGGTGTGTGAATCATCCAATGGGGTGGGTTTTTAAAAACATGCTATGGGTATATATTTCTACTTTTCTTAATTAATTTGCAGGCTCAGCTGCTTTTACAGCAATTTTTGTTAAATATGTTAGTGCCTACAACTCGGCTCATGGCTCAAGGCATGGTAGAGCAATACTTTGAGGACACCTGAATTATACCTAATGATAGAAGACTCTCCACCCCCAGCTCCAAATACTTGCATGTGGCAATTTTGCCTTTTGAAATGAGCAATTTACAATTTAGCAATAGTTTGGTTTGCTAAGTAAGCCGCTTAATAAAGCTGGCTTAAAATCTAAGGATCTCTGAGAATACAAAATCAAAACTGCAGTACACTCTACAGATAGGGTTTGAGGGAGATGCAGGCATTAGGTTAGATGTACTTCATGTCAATCCCTTTGCACTCTACACTTATTTTCCTTTTACTATATTTAGGTTTTCCTAATTCTGAGGAGGCTCATGGTGCTTCTCAGCAAAATATTCACATTGTCCCCAGGTAAGGCTAAGTATCCCCTGGGGTGTGCACCACCTCTTTAGAGCAGACCTTGCTATTCCTATTCCTCTCTAACACCCAGCTTTTAGGTGACAAAACTCCAGGTCTCCTTCTACCAGACAAATGTGCTTCAAGCACTAGCACTCTGAGAACTGTGTTTTCCCAGGACATGGAGTCACATCTCTAAGGGACTGAATGAGGAGGAGAAAAGAAATAATAAGAAGCAGGAATTTTCCACATAATTTGGGATCTTGCCTCCAGGTGCAGTGAATCCAGATGGCCAATGATGAGCAGGATCAGAAGACCAATCAGACATAAAACTCAGGCCAAAGACGTATCATCCCAACTACACCTGTTACTACCATTCTATGGCAGAGGGTGAGGACCAAAAGGCTGAGGCATTCGACTTGAAACTCAGTGCAGTTACTGGTTACTAAAGGATGGGGATACAGTATGAGAAGTTAATTCTCAAGCCGTCTTGTCACTGTGTGAGCATAACAGCATTACCTACACCCACCTAAGCAGTACAGTTTTCTATACCCCTGGGCTGCATGGCATGTTCTACTGTATGTGCAGTCTGCCATGGACCAAGAAACCCCACCTGGTATGAGGTACGACTGTCTGCTCCTACTTAAACATTTCAAGAGAAAGTTAAATGAGCTGATATAATTGAAAGCACTTTAAAACCACATTTCATTTAAATATTTCATTTGAAAACATTGAGACATCATTAATATTGTACTATATGAAAATGTTGCCATTTTAGTAAAGATGGAATATGATTGTGGATTAACATCACATTTTCAAAAGACTTAGGTCTATTAAAATACTTTTTCTCCTAATATGTTTTGTACTTATAGATTTTTTTCAAAGCTAATGTTCTCATACTATTATATTCAAACTCTTGGTTTACAATGACATCATTTTTAATAGAGGGCAATTTAAAATATCAAAATAATTTTAATAGAAACATACGTTATAGAGATAGTAAATGCAAATGAAAAAAATTAGTATATATTTTTTCCATGTTAGTGTTTTCAGCGCTGGCTGTCACAGCGCGTAGGCGCTGGGCACTTGGACGGGGGGGCTGGTCAGCAGCCCAGGCTTGGGCTCTGGGCCTGGCACTGATATGCTCAGTAATTTCCCCTCTCTGGGCTTTATCTTCCTTTCTGGACAATGTGGAGTGGAAGAATATGACTTGACAGCCTGCGAGGTTCCTTTCAGCTGCCTTGTTTTCTATATTGAGAAAATAACTGAAGTTATACGTGAAATCTTAATGTCCGTAAAATTACTCTCTGAGATCTTTCAAACTGCAGCTGAGGTTTCCTAGTTTAAGAAATGACCAATGCCATTTCAGATTTTATGAGAAATTCAGTCTAAGTTACTGCAGAGGCATATTAAAAACAAAAAACAAAAAACACCCATTTGAAGAGGTATTGGCTGACATTCCTAGAGGATAATATATACAAGAAGCCAATTAAATTTACATTTTTCTCTAGAAACTCATTTCAGACAATCTGTTCAAATGTAGAGCAGAAAGTTCTAGTGGGCCTTGCTAACCAAGAGGACCAGTTGAAACCAGCTTCATGCCAGTGGCCAGCAGGGGAGGGAGTCCTGGTACAGCCTTGTCATTGAAGGAAAGTACACTAAATCTCCAAGTGTGTATTAAAGAGCTGTGACTCAGCTTTAACTTCATATTAAACATTAATAACTTCAAAAAAATATTTTTTCTTTTTTGATACCGGGTCTCATTATGTAGCTCAGACTCGTAGTGATCCTCCTGTCTCAGCCTCTCCGGCACTGGGATTTCAGGTGTGTGCCACCATGCCCGCTTTTGGGGCAAGCACAGCATGTGGTACCGGGGAGTGAGCTCGGGACCTTGTGCTTGTACTATCTTCCCAGCCCTATCAAAACATTTTTATTGGGCTGGCCAAATAGCTCACTGGATTAAAGTGCCTGCAAGCAGGTGCAGGGGCCAGGGGTTTGATCCCCAGACTTGCCATGCCGACCCCATCCTTGGGGCATGCTGAGACAGTAATTGAAACTGGGCATGGTGGCATGTGCCTGTAATCCCAGCTCTTGGGAGGCTGTAAACAGGGTGATCACTATGAGTCCAATCTAGTAGTGAGACCCTCAACACTCTGTAGACTCTTCCTTAAAATACAAAAAAAAAAAAATTATTAAAAATGTTCAATTAAGAATTTCAAAAGGGCAGGGAGATAGTTCAGGGGTCTAAGCACCTGCTTAGGCAAGCACAAGGACCTGGGTTTGATTTCTGGTACTGCAAGCTGTGTGGGCCCCAGAACCCTGGGTGTGCCATGCCACCCACTGAAACCAGGCCTGGTGGCACTTGTCTATAACCCTAGAGCTGGGGAGGCTGAAACAGGAGGATCACTATGAGTCCAACCTGTGTAGCAGCACCCTGTACTAAATACATAAAGATTTTTTTAAATGTTTAAAAATAAGAACAAGGGGCCGGGGAGATGGCTCAGTAGAATAAGTGCTTCCCTGGCAAGTGCAAGGGCCTGAGTTCAATTCCCGGTTCCGGGAAAAATAATCAACAATTGGTGCTGTAAGTTACTGCACAACTCTAAATACACTCGGAGCCTTGGGATGCAAGCAGATAGGAGGTATGAGGCTCTGTCTTTATTG
>NW_004524600.1:11826262-11851374 GCF_000260255.1 Octodon degus | reverse complement strand
AAGAACAAGGGGCCGGGGAGATGGCTCAGTAGAATAAGTGCTTCCCTGGCAAGTGCAAGGGCCTGAGTTCAATTCCCGGTTCCGGGAAAAATAAAAAAATAAAAATAAAAATAAAAACAAGAACAAAAGTAAATTTTAAAGCAATGGCAAAATTTATAAAAACTGCATGAAAAAAGAACTCTTAAAGTTTTGAAGGTGAAACAAGCAAAATCCTAAATAGCTTTATTTATGTAAATTAATGTTCTTCCCAAATAAGCAAGCCCTTCTCAGTGTTTCCAGCGGGAGGTGGCTGTGGCAGGTGGCACAGCAAGAAGTCCCAGGAAGATGCCACCAAGACCACGGTGGGCGTGGAGCCCCTCGGGCTTACCGTGTTCTCCTGCCTCTGTCGTAACTGTAAGGTCAGGTCACTTAGCATCTGGCTGAGAGTGGCCCGCACGGCAGTGTTTATGCTGCGCTGGTGACAGCTGCATGTGTAGGTCTCGATGCATACCTGAGAAAGAAGAGAGCAACACGTCGGCTCAGGACAGCAGCTCATACCGACGCTTGCTGGCCTGTAGCTGAGAGGCTGGCAAATTCTGCTTCAACAGAAAGCCAGCCTGATTTCAGGCTAGTTATTAATGAGAATAACCTGGACACACTGACGCTCCCTGGACATTCGTTTTTCAGCATATGGGAAGAGTAGGATTTCCCTACGAAATCCTGTGCTTACAGTCTTCCTCTTCTGAGCCTCAAGGAGAATGCAAGACAGCGAATTTAACACGAGTCAAATAATTCCATCTGGAACAGACCCAAGTGGCTGGAAATGAATCAGCTCTTTACGGCAAAACAGGACAGACTTTATTTATTTTGGGGAAAATTAGGTCTTTCTAATAATTTTTATTAGGACATGTTCGCAGTGCATAATGATCGCATTCATCAGAGCGACTTGGTAGTCTTTGGACGCATCCTAATTCTTATTCCCCCTTCCCTGCCTCCTCCATCTTTTGATCTCCTACCCATTTACAAAAGACCAATCGGTCTCCTTTTTATTTTTCTCTTTAAATGATTTATACTTTCAGTTGCTCATATAAAAGAAGCCATGTGATATCTAAGCAGGATAAATTTATTAACTCATGGTGTACAGTCTGGGTAACCCTTTCTCCTGCCCCTTAGATGACCTGGCCTTAGACGGACTTTAGCTGTGCTCTTCCGGACGCTGACGAGGGCAGCAGAGCTTACGGCACGTGGTCGCTGGTTACTGAGCTGCACTGGGATTGAGGGAGCTGCACGTCAACACTGTGAGGACCTGGCTGGAAGCCACCAGTTTGAGTTTCCCTGGGCGTGGAGATTTGTAATCAATCACATTCTCCACGGGAACTCTGCGAGCTCTGCTCAGAGAGCTGCTTCAGGAATATCGGGTCTTACTTGGGACAGGGGCTCCCAAGCCAAGGTAAATCTCTATCACCGCAGTAGCTCTCATCCTTTCCTACTTCTGCTGTCACTTGAGAGCCACAGTACAGCCTTTGGAGGGCTGTGAGGAACCCCAGGGGAAACAAAGGCCTGCTGCTGCCCCCCTTCTCTCCTGTCCTACATCTTGCTGAGACCATATAGCTGCAAAGCCCACCGGGACTCCTCTGGCTCTTGTATGTTCTGAATCTCTAGCTGACCACAATACTCCCTGGTGGCTACTGATGGAGAAATCTCAATGTTAAAAAGATTGCTTATTGATCATGACTTTCAAAGTTTTGCTGCTTATAATTCTTTTTGGAGTTCCAGAGGTAGGCATGATGATTGCTGCATTCTTTCAATCTGCCCAGTCTCTCCTCTCCATTATGGGTTCCACCTTCTTGGAGCACAAAGCACGGTTACACACGAGAACAGAAAGAGGGCCTGAATGTACCCAAGTTATTTTTCTAGGACTAGCTCTATGGTTCTCTATCGTGGAACAGAGGTTCACACCTCAATGGAGAATTTAATTTGATGCCTGCTGTCTCAGAGGGGAGAAGGAGACTGAATGCCAATCATTGTTGTTTATGTCACTCAGGTTATAAGAGTGTTCTGGAAAACCTGATTATAACAAATAGCCTTTTTGGAAAACGAAGTAAAAGTATATTTTTAATTTTTTCCTTTGTAGTGCTGGGGATTGAACCCAAGCCTTGAGGACACTAGGCAAGAGCTCTATCACTGAGCTACACTCCCAGCCCCAAAAGGAAATAGTTCCTTTGAAGTTCAACTTATCTATGAAGGAGCATTTGAAACTTAACACTATTTTTCAAATTTGGTCCAGATTAATTGATTTCATGGTAAAAGAAAATAGAAGTTACAAAGTGTTTTTGTCAAATAGCTATTTAAAACATGAGAATTTTAAATTCATGTCCTCAAATGATTATGGATTGCAATGCATTTGAATGTACAATGCTTTATGTATACTTACGTAAAAGGTCTTTAAATCCTAAGAGGCTTCTGCTTTGGCATGTGATCAAATGATTTAAAAACCTTAAAAATACTTCTAAATGAGTACAGCATTTCATTCTGATGAAATTAAAATTTCCATGGTCTAATTAGGTACACTAGCATGATTTGTACCTCATGATTTAGTAGTTTTCCTTATATCTTATGTTTTTTTCCCAAAAATCTTTGCGAGTATTGGTCTTTGAGATTTCTAAGCTTTGATATTAATGTAAAGGGGAATTTTAAGCCTTCAAAGCATTGAAGATGAAAGAGCAGCTATTTTGAGAGCTCAATTCCACACTTGATAGAAATTTTCTTGAATTCTAAGCCATTAACACTAGGCATAAGAAATGACATCAGTCACTTTAGACTCATGGAAAAAAACTTGCACAAGGAGTGAAATTGTATGATACACAGTGTTATAAATAGACAAGAACTTTGCAGATACCAAATGCATTTTTCTTTTTAAGTCTTAACATCATCACTATTTTAAGTTGCTAATACTACAGGGATAATATCAGACATGACTTGCTGCAGCAGGCATTTGATGAAAAGAAAATGTGAGTTGTTTACTGAGCTAAGAAAAAGGCATTCTCTAAGATATTCTTTCTGCCATAGTTGGAGATATATATGTATCTGGCAGCAAGATAGCTTGCTAAATATAGAGATGACCATATATTTGATAATACTGCTGTCTTTAGGTACTTGGAAAAATGTCTTACCAGCTTGTCCTGTTGTCCTAAGAGTTTCTTAACCTGGCTGTAGTAATAATAAACTGGTAAACTACTAAGGTTCATCAACTCAGGGTTTTCATTTTAAACCTGAGCATTGTATTCAAAAGCAAATTTTTTCACTACGTGATTGCTTTTCTTCCTCTGCCTCTGGTAAGATGATCATGCTGGCTAAGGGAAGCGAGAAGAATGCCAAGTCTGAGGCAGACGGGTTCAAAGAAAAGATCTCAGCGTATCTTCTCTGTCTCCTCAACACCATTCAACCTCCCTACACCTTTTGCTTTTTTTTTGTTTGTTTGTTTTGGCGGAACCGGGTATTGAACTCAGGCCCTTGCGCTTGACAGGAAAGCGCTTATTCCACTGAGCCATCTCCCTGGCCCCCTTTTGCTTTTGTATTGCAGAATAAACATGTAAAAAGGCTCAGGGCTGCATCTGCCAGAGGCACGAAAGCCCTATGAAATACCTTGTGAAAAGCCACAGGCCCCTGGTGGCCAGGGAATGCGCGCAGACACAGGGCAGAGAGAAGGGTCAGAAGGGACATTTTGATCATTTCATGCACTTGTGGACATCCAGTTTTGTGACATGCTAAACACAACTGAAGGCAAAAACATACATGGTTAATGAAGCAAAACAAGCCACAAAAATGACGGAAAAAAAAAATGAGAAGACACAAACCTGTAGGCACACCTAAGCAACAGAGGTTTTATGTCACTAGATAAAAGGCCTAATAAATAGCAGTTCTAGGTTAAACCCAGGCTGGAATTGATACATTATTGAATATAAAGAAGAATAGTGGAGTATGGTTGATTAGTTGATATCCAATATATATTACTTAATGAATACAAGTTTTGAAGATTTGAGAAATTTGTTTAGTTCTACAAAATATATATGAACTTCACTTTGCTGAATTACATGTGTACCTCCTATTATCTGAATAGGGTTAGTGGCATCGCTGTGTTAAAATAGTGCATAATACTAAGTTATAAGTTCCATCTAAAGAAGAGCTATATTGGGAAAAATTATAACAATGAAAAATAATATGTGGCCTTAAACTGGAAAGGGTCAAAGAGTAAGCTATAAGAAAGCAAAAGAATTAAAGCATGTGTAGGGGAGAAATATAATCATTATGTATTGGAAACATGTACTAATAAAATTTTTTGAAATTAAAAAAGAAAGCAAAATATATGCCTTCTTTATAGAGAAGACTGTAAATACTTGCTGATTGCATGGAATCCAGGAAACATTCCAGTTATTTCTCTAAGTCTAAGCTCTGTGATGAATCAGTGCCAGCTTGGTTTCCAGGCCACCTTCTCTTCACGAGGTGCTTTGCCAAATCAGGGTGAACACACTTGTACATACAGGGGGAACTGAAGTTGTTCTGTGATTTCTAGGAAATCCAGTGTGTGTATAAGTCTGATCACCATGCCAGGAAGCGAAATTCACTAGTTTTCCTTTGGATCTCAATTAAAAGGAAATTCCAAAGTGCTGGGAATACATGGGTAACTGGCTGAGACCTTCCCCTTCCTCCTCTGTGTTCTCTTGGGGTAAGCTGGCATATCAGGGTGGCTCAAGACACTTCCCACCATGCAGTTCTGCACCTTGCCAGGCAGGAGGTCTACTGAGACCCTGTCTCTCTGCCTTATGAACAAACCCAAAATAAAACTGAGAGGCCTTTCGTGGTTCTTTTTGTGCTCTACCTTGAAGTAAGCCTTTAAGAGCCATGCGAGTCAAAGCTAAAGAGCAACATGTAAATCTTTTGCAACCAAGGACTAGCCTGCTCACGGGCGATCTTGTAGGAAGCCAAAGAACAGATACAAAGAGGAGTCAGGGTAGAATCAACAGGAGCTGGCAGGCACAAAGGAAAGGAGAGGGCGTCATGGACAGTTCCTAGAAAGGGACTTTCTCCCTGAGGAGGTCTCAGTGGGTTAAGGTGGCGCCCTGCCTCTTGGCTACTTTTCTTGGCAGGAGGCAGTCTCTTCTTCATGGAGAGCACAACATGTAAAATGCATCCACATACATGAGCCAGGTTATCTGTAGTTTTTATTTAATTTTTTTTTGTGTGTGTGGTACCAGGGATGAACTCAAGATCTTACACTTGCCAGGCAGGCACTCATGTCACTAAGCTGTCTCCCTGGCAGATTATCTGTATTTGATGCCTCAGAATAATGGTGGCACAGAGTAAAATAAAGGTATCACTGAATATTTCAAGGGTTATAAATCAGCTCAATTAAAAAACACTTCAGTGACAACTAGGAGTGTTAAATTACAAGTAAACAAGAACCCATGAAGGTAAGAAAGTCTTGAACCTCAACATTTCTGAGCTCCTTAGAGTAATTAAAAACTATCAAAACTCTCCAGATGTTCTGATGGAATACAATGCTCAGAAAAAGATAAACCATTGATATGCACAGACAATCAAGAAAGTGGCCTCTTCCTAAAGGCTGCTCAAATCTATGGTCACATCAAAGTTGAAGAGCATCCATAGTTCAGTTTCATATGTAAAAATACCACACAGCAATTATCTAATTAAATGCTGCTGGAAGGTCTGAGGGGGAAATGACTCCTGAGAATTTTAGTCAGCAGCTGAGCATGGTGGTAGCACACCTACAGTCCCAACACTTGGTAGGCTGATACAGGAGGATCGCTGCGAGTTCAGTGCCAACCTGGGCTACAAAGTGAGTGCAAGGCCAGCCTGAACAGAACTGCATATCAAAACCTGATCTCAAAAAGATGAAAGAAATAAATCAGCCAGTCGCCAATATCATTCTAGGAAAATCTACTTACACTTTCTAAGACTGAAGTTCTCCAGGAATCTTCATAGAACAGTGATTAACAATGTGTGACCACAAATTACAAGGTCTGCATTTGAACATCTACCTATAGAACCCTGAGCAGGCAACTCAGTCTCAGTTTTCCTGGGATCCTTTACTTAGCAGGGTTGTGATGGAGACTAAGGGAGAATACATGGCTGTATTCTCCGCTACTTGGGAGAGTGAGGCAGAAGGCTTCTAAGTTTGAGGCTAGCCTGGGCAACTTGGTGAGAATATCTCAAAAATAAACATTCCCATGACAGCAGTTATAATTATTAATCAGTGTTTTGGGATGGAGAGATAAGCAAATAGATGGAGAGACAAAGGGAGGTCTCTAGGAATATATATCCTAGAGAAAAAAAACCAAACAATAGTTTTTGAAACAGATTTTGCCTGAACTTAATGGCATACTACAGTATTAAAGACTGGAAGGTTCTGGGAGTCAGTGAGATCAAAGAATAAACCGACATTTACTGGAATTTCTGCTTTTGAGAAATGCCATAGAAGAGTCTCCAGTAGACAAGAAGCCATGTCCTGAATCTTCCCAATGGACCAAGGTCATTAACCATGCCCCAAATAGCTTGCCAGAGCTTTTGGGCCATGATTTGATCTTTTGCTTTAGCCCAAGGTCTTGGTAATATCTATACAGCTTTTTCTTGTATTAAGGCCATACATCTATTAATCCAGGCATATTGCTTGGGGAAGTCTGGGGCTCCGTTTTCAATAAAGAGGAGGATTATATAGCCATGTGGAGTTTTAATAACGTTTTTCATGGAGTTGCACACACAGTGCTTGCCGGATAATTCACAAATGTCCATTTAAAATTCTGGTGCTGTTTCTTATTCCTCCTATAACACGGAAAGTGCTTTTCTGAAAAAAAATTTCATAACTGTGGTTTAATTAAGCTGATTCAAGTCCAACAAGCTGAGGCAGGTTGCCTTCTTACTTACATTTTGAGAGCTTAATGATCTTTTTATTTTTTTAATTTATGTATTTCTTAATGATCTTTCCATAGTTTTGGCAGTACCTAAGGGAAATAGCCTCATTTTTCATTCTTAAATACACATCCCATTTCCTGATCAACAGGTTTCAGGGTAAACACTGTCTCTGTGTAATTGCCAGCCTATAGGAGAGCAAGAAAGAACAGAATAGCCGGATTCTTTTCCACCATTCAGAAGGGTTGTAAGTGACTTGTGTTAAGGTATTATTTTAAATCATTTCCTTACTTCAAAGTGGACAATGGCAGACACTTTTCACTACGCGGTGGACCTCTGCTAATGTGGTAGCTCTTAACATGCCTTGCAGTTTCCATGTCTAACAGGTACAACTACACTCTGCAACAGGCATATTTCATATTGCTTTTCAGACAGCAAATGTGAGCCCCAGATGGGTGGCCAAGGCAGCAGGTGGAAAGCAGGAGAGGTGGGATTTCCATCACCAGTAGGACTCCAGGCCCGCTTACCATGAGGCTCCAGTGCATCTACCTTGATAGCCACGTGAGGCTAAGATTCTCTCATGTTGGCCACGTTTTCCCTTCACTGGTTATGGCAGAGGACAGGTGCTTGGCTGATTCATCCCATCTGGACAGGCCTGTGGAGAATTATTCTGGCTTCCAGGCACTTGAGCGACCTTTCACTTGTGTGGGTCTTGAAAGTGTGTGTCCCTGCCCAGGGCCACATATTGTGTCCCTCAGGCTCTCATTCAGAAAGCACTTTCTGTGAGGAGGACAGGGACAGCCTCTTCCTCCACCTTTTCAGGGGTGGCATGGAGCCCTGGTAGTGCTCTCCATCCTGACAGCCCAGTGGCTCTTTGTTATCCCCTATCCTGGGCTGCATCTGCAGGGCAGCCCTGGACAGTGACACGTGGTGTTTCTCATCTCCTTCAGGTGCCAAGGGGTAATAAGACCCATGTGTTGTGCCCTTGCTTTCTCTGGAAACTACACAGTGTTGACTCAAGTCAACCTACAAATAAGAAGAACAATCACAGTGTCTCTTCAGTTAAGAATAGTTACTGATAACTACTCTGTCGCAGAGTGAAACACGCAGGTGTTTGACAGGGATTGACTGATTTGCAGCGTAGTGAGGGGTCAGCAGTTGGCTGCTCCTTTCTTTTGATGTACATAAATTTTCTAAATGTCTGAGTGATTTTCACTTGATTTTACTCTTTAATACCACAAAAAGTATATGTATCTGAATATTGATACCCATGAATGCTTCCTTTTTCTTCATCATTTCAGAATTCAGAGAATCATTGCCTTTTTGTGATCTGCATGCATATTCTTGCCAGGATCAACAAATCCTGAAGATTTTCTTCTCAAGAAATGGAAGGAAAATTCTCCTTTGTGATGATGATGTTTCCAGGAGCTGAAGGCGTATGTCAGACACCGGAGAAGGCAGGACTGAGTTGAAGTGTTCTTGGGGGAGCTGCAGAACTCGTGCTGCTCTAGACCACAGCTCTGACTGCAAGGAGAAGCTATGGAACATGTCTTCAGGGCCCAAGACAGTGTTGGCATTGAGTCAATAAACATTTCTGGAAATCTTGAACTTAATTTCTTAAAAGACAATTTAAACAAAACCCAAATGTTATGCAATTAATCATAGGAGAGAATACACCGAGAAAGCAGTATCTTGTGAGTAGTAGAGTAGAGGAAAAGCTGGTTAAAGCCTCAACAGAAGCAAATGCAGGCACAGAATGCTCAGACACAGCCTGGGAGGCCGGGAGGATGGTGGGCCACACAGCATGCCTGCCACGGCACTTCCCTAGCAGAAATCCCCCACCGTAATCACAGAAGGGCTCGCCCCCCTGCCAGGGCTCAGTGCCACTTCGGTATTTATCCAAGCGCAAGAGAAAGCAACTGTGAGTGGGCAGCGCAGGGCCGGGGTACTCACCTCAGCGATCTTCAGCACGGAGCTCCCGTTCAGGTCGAATGTCGGGGTGTAGGTGATGCACAGCAAGACCTGCAGCCAGCGGGGGGACAGGGGTTAGACACACAGACACGCTTATTCACGAGCCACACGCAGTGCCCCCCTCACTCTGCTAGCATCTTGTAAGAAGAGCACAGGAATTTAACATTGTCTCTTAACGTACATAGGAATCGTCTTTTTTGTGCACAGCATTTGATCCAAATGTGGAGCAACTTGTATTTCTCACACAGTGGTAGGCTCATCATTTTCTAGGTTAGTTTTGGTTCCCTTTCCTTTTTCGCCTTTAGCAATTGGGACAACATGACTCTGAAACCAAATATTTCTTAACTATTGTCATTTTTCCACTTGCTTATACTTAGTACTTTGGCAGAATGGCCATTGTTCTAGCAAGAATTTTTAATTTTTATTTATTTTTTTTAAATTTTTATTTATATTTTTTATGAGCCAAATATATTTGTTGAGAGAAAGAAAGCTCCTGTCCTGAGAGAGGGACAGGAGGAGGGGCCCGAGCGGGTAGTTTCCCCCCCAATAATTTTTTAATTACACATAATTTTATGACTTGTAATTTCTGTACATGTATATAAGTGCTCCTGTTTTCAAACAATATGTAAATTAGCCAATATCCCATTTTTAATGTTCTGAGAAGATATCTGTACATATCCTAACATAATGACATATTATAAACAGTACAAAATTTTCCTGTTTTTTCTCAACAGAGCCATTGATATCATACACACAGACACACACACACACACACACACACACACACAGGTTGTTTTACATCATTAAAGCTTACTTTTCATGCAAAAAGAAAGAAAGAAAACAAAAGAAATAAGTGTTTGCTTCTCAGGCCTTTTATGCCATCCAACCCTTGTGAGTCTTGCTTATCTAATGCTCCTTTCTACCCACCCACTGGTCTCTAACCAGTGGCCACATATTGCCTAAGAAAGGAGAGATTAGACTTGCAATGTACAGGCTGCAGAACTCTTCCCCTGGGAGGACAGTTACAAGACTGGCCAGAGCAGCAACTCTAGCAGCCTCCCCCCCCGCCCCGATGACAGTGAAACTCAAAGTAATAGAAGTTGTCCAGAAAAATGGCCAGGCCCAGGGCTAGGCATGCCAAAGCAATGATCTACACCGATACTTTAAATAGGCGTTACTATAGTAGTCCTTGTTTTATTGAAAGAAAACTGAAAAGCTCAGTGATTAAGTAGATTGAGCAAGGTCACACCAGTCAGGGTGAGAGTTGAGCTCAGGGCGTCTGGCTCCATGTGCTGATCCACTCTGCAATACTGTCTCCACCTTTGCCTGGACCCAAATGTCGCTCTCAGTCCTACACCCTTCCCCAGTCTACATGGGGTCAGAAGTCCTTTCATGCCATTTCCTCCTCCTAGAATTCCTCCAGAATACTGCCCGAGATTGCCTTATTTTCTAGTCTAAGTCTTCGTTGGTCTTCAAGATACATAGACAATGGGTTGATGGCATGCACAAGATCTATAAGGGCCATTAAATATTTTACTTTCTACCTACGGAGACTTTAGGGAATAGATCAGTAAAAGTCCCTGGCATTTTAAGGATTGCCCTAGTTTTTCTGGTAAAAGGCCAGACTGTTGCCTCTCTGGCTTCTAAGTTCCTTGCTGGAAGCCAGTCTTGAGGATGGTAGTACCTACTTCTTGTTCTGAGACCCAGCAGCCTTGCCCTGCTTGTGGCATGGCTGTTAGTGGCAGCCTTCTGAGGATCTTCTCTCCTGGTTCAACTCACCAAAGAACACGGAAGCCTAGCAAATCTATGGCAAGCAGGACACGCATTAATCAGCCCGCCCACAAATCCAACTGTCTGAGGTAGAAAGATGGCTCTCTCCATTCCTCAGTTTTATCTGGTTGCTAATGTAGCCTAGGAATAGTCTCCACTTTGAAGAAAGAATGTATATAACTAAAGAAAAAGAGATTTGGGCCCACCATTAAGCAAATTGGTACCTTATGTCCAAGAGTTGACCACCACTGGAAACCAGCTTGGTGCCAAGGTGGGTAAGAGAAAGGGATTATGGGGTCTAATGCCTTTTGGTCTTGTGTAAAATGGATTTCTTTGGAAAGCAAAGAGGGATGAAAGCTGAGGACAGTGGAGTCACCAAGATCTGACCTGGGATTGGAGGAAAGCTCTACTGGCTGTGCTGGTTTGGGTATCTTTGCCTGAACCCCAATCCTTGGTTCTTCCCATGCCAGCTTCTCTGTGACCCATTTCTCCTGGGCCTGGTGCTTCAGGATTCAATTAAATCTCCCTCAAAAAGGCTTGCCCAGCCCTCTTACCTGCCACCCCAGCAGCCTTGGTCACATCTCCTTGTCACATGTACTTAGATGAGATCAGGCACATTCAGGGTGGCGTGGCCATAGTCTGTCTCCCGTATTTAGGAGCATGCAGTAATTGTACACACACATTTACTTCTTTCTGATCAGCCCCTTAGGTATGAATGCTCACTGGGCCTCTGGGCAGCCCACAGGGCCTCTCATTGGATGCTTTCTTGCTTTGACTTTTTGCCACACTGCACAAATTCCCTTTCTTATTTTTTATGCCACGCTTCCTGGCAGGGGTGGGAGGGCCTGAGAGATGGCGGGCAGAGGCGGTGGTGGTGGGCTCTGGAGGTCACTCTGTCCATCTGGATTTGTGGTTTTTAAAATATTGGTGGGAAAGACTGGCACCTGGCCACACTTTACAGTAAGAAAATAATGGTGGCCAATATTTGTCTGCACGGGCTACTTATTACCTTACAGGACTGTCCTTCAGCTTGCTGACTGCATCTCCCTATAATTCACAGAAGATGGACAAAATGAGGCTAAATAAGTTTTCAAAAGTGAACCCTGTTCACAGTGAGAAGAACTGTGTTTCCGCAGTAGCAGGAGCTGAGGAACAGGTATGGCGCTCTGGGGAGGCCCGTGTGTGTGCTGAGGTGTGTGTTCTGTGAGCCAGAAAGAGGCTGTGAAGCACAGGAAGGGACTCTCCCTGCAGCAGGGGAGCGGTGTGAGCAGGGGGAAGCCTCCAGCCACAGTACCCAGAACTGAGCACCCCTAGCCCAGACCTGGGCCAACGCTGAGTGAGGTCCAAAGAGCTGCAGAGAGTCCTCCCACACCTCCCGCACCTCCTGCTGACTTCCAAGATTCAAAAACCTGCTGAGCTCTGGGAAAAAGGAAATAAAAACAAAAATAATGCAGGGAAGTGAAGCACATTAATGAAGCTGACTCCCAGAGCCCATGCGGCTTGCCACTGTGAACTTTTGGCAGGTTTTAATTATTAGGCTGATGGTCTCCAGGGCCTGCTGTGACTCACAAGATACACACAGGGCAGTGTGTACCTATAGCAGGTAAGGGTACCTTCTCAAAGATGATAAGCAGATGAGCTGTTAATGTTCCCAGTGCCTGCCTGGCATGAATTCACTGGATTAAAACACAGACGGCAGCAACAAATTAACTGAAAGTGTCTGACTCCATTGCATCACGAGCAGACGCAAAAGGGAGATCAGCACTCAGAGCACTTGGTGCCAAGGGGAACAGAACACCCGGATGTGGAGGGCAGGTCCATTAGACACACACCCTTCCTTGGGTCACTAAACCCATACTGACTACAGCACTACTGACCAGAGGGAACTTGAGTGACAGGTGGCAGGGCGCAACCCCGCTGGCTGGCACTGCTTGCAGGAAGACGCTAGGAAGGAAACAGAGAAAATACGCAGTGCGGCTCATGGAAAGAAAGCGGCATTACAATGGCTATTAAAAGTCCCAAGTCAGAGAGGGCTGGTGAGAGAGCTCAGTGGACCTAGCGCCTGTTTTGGCTAGTGCAGGACATGCTAGCCCTATCCCCAGGACATGCAGAGCGAGCAACTGAGTCCTGTAATCCTAGCACTGGGGAGGCTGAAAACAGGAGGATCACTGTGAGTCTGAGCGGCGTAGTGTCTGAACTGTGCAGTGAGACCCTGTATCAAATAGATTTTTTAAAAAAGTCCCAAATCATCTTTTTTAATCCCCAGTAACTGATTATTAGGAACAAGACATAATCCCTCAACTGAAAATGTCTAGAAAACCCAAGTAAAGCAAAACAAACAAATCCTTAAGTCATAAATAAACACACATGACAGAACTGGATTAGAAAGGAGACAGCAAAGATGATTTATTGCAAAGACTGGGCACAAGTTATGAGACTGTAGAAAACATGGTCACATTAGGTTCAAAGAGTGACAGATGCTAATGGATAGTGATGAGACCAAGAACACCACAGACGTGCACTTCTGGGGAACATTCCACATTAATCCTCTCTTCAAGACACGTCCTGGTCATGGCCAGGGTTTCAGCAGACCCTATTTCATGACACTGGTAATGAAGCAGGGCCTATGACTTCAGGGCCACAGGTCTCCTAGTAACGCGATTATGGTGTGCAATGTGGTATTGACTTGTGTCACTCTGTCTCTGTCCTCTGTTCACTCCCTCATCTTTGCATTTTCATCCCACTCAGAAAGTTGCTTAGAGGAATGAATAAACTGCATATTAAAAAAATATGACCAGGGCTGGGGTATAGCTCCGAGGTACTTAACCCTGGTGAAGCCTAGAATTTGATCTCCAGCACCAAAGAAGAGAAGCACATAGGGTGTGCCTCTCCAGGGCTTCTTCTTGCCAGATGTGGGCAAGTTTGTATTATATTTGTGACTCATCTACTAGACCATTTCTAGGGGAGTCAGGAGTGAAGAAGTGATTACTGACATTACTGGGTAGCAATGACATCCACCTGTATGCCCCTCCTTCCCTTCCCTTCCCTTCCCTTCCCTCCCCTCCCCTCCCCTCCCCTCCTTTCTCTTCCCCTCCTCTCCTCTCCTTTCCCTTCCCTTCTCATCCTTCTTTTCCTTCCTTCTCTTCCCTTCCCTTCCCTTCCCTTCCCTCCCCTTCCCTTCCCTTCTCTCCCTTCCCCTCCCCTCCTTTCTCCTCCGCTCCTCTCCTCTCCTTTCCTTTCCCTTCTCATCCTTCTTTTCCTCCCTTCTCTTCCCTTCCCTACCCTTCCCCTTTCCCTCCCCCTCTCCCTCCTTCCTTCCTTCCTTCCTTCCTTCCTTCCTTCCTTCCTTCCTTCCTTCTTTCCTTCCATAAATGTTTACTGAGATGTGAAGAGGATCAGATCTAGTACTAGGTGCTGGGCATACAATTGTGAAAAAAGGAAAAAAAGATCTTGCAGAGCAAACATCTTGGATAATGATGGTCCTAAAATACATGATTAGAAGAAATGAACACTCTGCCTGAGAATGTACTGTCTTCTGAAAGGTGGATCGGAGGACACGCCTTATACTGCTGTGTCTATCCTTTCTCAGGACCAATTTAACATGTTGTAATATATACAATTAATAAACTTCAGAAACAGGCAAGCATTCTATTCCAAAGTGGCTGATTAGTGGGAGGCCTCTACCCATAAGGCACATGGAAGATCTGGGATCACACCAAATGAGCAAAGAATTCTTTTTCTTTCCTCGAACTATTGAAATTATCTTAATTTATGCACAAGTGCTTCTTGGAGTGACTGGTTTCATTTTTCAAAAACACCAGATGTTATTTATAAATTAAACCAACAAAATAAACTATTAGAACTCAAGAAAGGAGCTGCACGAGTGCCTGGTGCCCCAGAAGGCCTTGGCCTCGCCTTTCCACGTGTGGAGGAAGCCCACAGGCCAGGCCGGTTCCAAAGCAGCTCTGGCTCTGAGCTCGGAGTTAGCTGTGACGCTTCCCACGCTTGCCTTCCAGTCTCCCATGTACATTGGCCCGAGACTTCAGAGACTTAAAAAAAAGCCCTGCATGCTTCCCTGTCTTCAGAAACACTCCCCTTCTTTTTGGGCTCCAAGTTGGCAACGATAAGGATGGGAAAGTCAGTGGCAAACACAAGAATACTGAGACACGCAAGGCCTTTGTGCTGGCTGTGGGATGCTCCTGCCCTCCAGAGTCGGGGTTGCTAAATGTCACCCTCAACAGTGAGGTAAAACAGAGGTTCCTTGCCTCCTGGTCCATGAATGAACTACAGCCACTCAAGCTCCTGAGACAAGAGAATACAGGAGGTCTAGCCCTACCATGGAGGAGGAAAAGGCTCAGAGATGCTGGCAGAGCTTCAGAGGGCATTTCCTTATTTACAGTGAAAACATAGTTACCAATGAAAAGCTTTTTTAAAAAAAATTTCTATCCAAATTTCTCAACCTCAGCACTGCTGACATTTGGGGTGAAGTGATTCCTCTAAGGGATGGCACAGAATTGCACTGCAGCGTGCTTAGCAGCCCCGCTGACGTCTCCCTTGCAGATGACAGCGGTGACCCTGCCCCCACTGGTGTGAGGACCAAACATGTCCTCAGCTGAGGACGCTGCTTGAGATTATTCATCCCTGTACCAGGGGGACAGAGCTGAGAGCCTCAGCCATAGGAGCCTGCGCCGGAACCTAGGACTCCTAGGGGCCAGGGCAGCCTGTGGCCCTGCCGTGGTGGAGCCCATGTGGCAAGTGGCTATGGCCAGTTGTACTAAATTCAATCTTCATTTTCACAAGGCATTAAATTATTTCATCTCATAAAAGTGCTAGCGCTCATAATTTAAATAGACTTGCAAATGGCTACTTAGCAAGATTTCTGTACTCAAGAGATGATTTTGCTAGAGCTCCTACGTGTTCAATTTAGAAAACATTTCAAACTATCCATCGGTTTTATCATTGCTTCTGAGGCTCACTTTGTGCCGTAGCTCTCCGCACTGGTGCTAAGCTATCGATAGAGATCAGATAAGCCACTGGCACGTCCTTCTAGGAAATACTGTCCTAGTATTACTCATGAAAAATGTAAATATTAACTGTAATAACCTTAACTAATTTTCTTGTGCAAATAACAATGTTCCCATTTCTATTGTCTTCTCCATTGTAAAGTTTTCCCTTGACAAAGTGGTACAATTATTATCTTTAACATGAGTAATTATTATCTCTAATGAGACCTTGCTGATGTACTTTCTAGAGTCAACACTCTCCCCAAATTTCCTCAGGGAAACTCAATTTCAGTTTCTAACCATCTCCAACAAAAATATCTGTCTCTCATCTTAAACGAGTTACAGTGTCCAAAGGAGATCAGTTCCAGGACCTCACATAGGTCCTGGAATCCTGGTGTGTTCATATCCTTCTTCTAAAATGATACAGTATTTCCATATAACCTGCTTATATCTTCTCATATACTTCATATCATCTCTAGATTATTTATAATACGTAATGCAACATAAATGCTATGTAAATACTGTTTAAGAAATTGTTTAAGGAATAATGACAAGAAAAAGATCTGTCACATCCAGTACTAAAACAATCTTTTTCTGAGTATTTCTGACATATTTTTGGTTGAATGAAGGTAATTATGTATCATATTTTTATTTTCAGATGAGGCTTGCTAAGTGTCCCAGGCTGGCCTTGAACTTGGGATTCTGCTAAGACATCTGCCATGCTCTGAGCTACTCAGCTAGACTGCACAGATTCACTCCCTGCCCCTCCTCTCTGCTCTTCCCAGGTCCCCGCCCCTGAGAAGCAGCGTCATCTCAGACAGCACCTTCCTGTACAACATGGAGCTTTCGGGGGTTTTAGAGTTGGTCCTTACAGGCATGACTAACCAAGCCCTTGTAATCAAACAGTTTTCAAAGGGTAAGAGCCAACTTGATTCTCTATAAGTGAAACATTTACTAAGTCCTTCAAAAATAATCCACATCACATAAACTCCATCTAGAAAGACAAATGAAAAACTCACTGATTTAGTTTCACTGTGGGGTGTTTTCTATAAGGGGTAGAATCAGAGCTAGTAGTGGTGATCTTAAGAAGAATCTAGATGAATAGCTAATATACAATCATTTACAAAATTATTCTTTGAAGTGACAAGGCTATGAATACACAGTAGTAAATATGGCGTCCTTTTTGGGGAATCAAGTATCTACAAGGATACGCATCCATTTCTGTTCTAATACTACAGAAGAAAATAGGTGTGTAAAGACAGGAGTTAGAGATGAAAGGAGACTTGGGAGAGACTTGTGAAGCAATGAGAGCTGCAAGGCTCTAATTCATAATTTGAGTGAATTCAGAATTTCTCATTTTCTCATTATGCCACCTGGAAAAGAAAAATGTATTTTCTGCATTTATTTACTTATTTTGCTGTACCAGGGTTTGAACTCAGGACCTTGTGCTTGCCAAGCAAGTGCTCATTCTACTGAGCTATCTCCCCAGCCCTGGAAAAGAAACATGATCCTGTGCCATGTCCTGCTCTAAGCAATTCTTTTATTTTTAGCTCATATAAGACTCGTGAAAACCCAAAGAGGTATGAATCAATATCACTCACATTGTGCCCGCCCGAACATTAGATCACAAATAGAAAAAGCGAAAAAGCGAATGCCCAGGGGCACCGGGCGTGCTGGCCCTAGCAGCTGTACTCTTATCACTCTACTACCAAATATTTTGACAAGAAGTCTAGGAAGACAGCGGTGCCTGGAGATGACTTCACAGGACGGTTACACGGCAGCCACCCAGTGGTGTGTAGTGACCGCTGACCTACTGGAAAAGGTCCTCCCACATTTCATTATGTTCCAGGGGCTACGTTATTCACCACGGCCTCACAGTTCAAACCCCTACATCTGAAAGTTATCTCTCCACTTACCCCAGCTACACATTAGGAGATCAGCTCCTACGCTTCCTCAAGCCTTTCCAGAAAAAATCTGAGTTGCTGAGCCAGCAATTCTTCTTCAATGATTATTTAAGTCCAGCCCAAAGCAACCACTCTAACTTCAATACACGTGAAGGTTTAATTGTAAAGTACAAATGTGGATTGATCTTTTTCACCCTTGACCTCACACAGATTATCTACAATCACACTTCAGTTATGTGTTATTTCTCCTTGTATATCACTGACAACCACCACGTACTTCCATCTCTTCATTAGTCAATAAGTAAATTAACACACAATTAGTAAGTCCCCGGCCAGCTGCTTTGCCGGATACCACAGGGAGAGAACCCACACTAATGGTGTGTCATTAGTTTTTACTTACTAACTAGTGAAATATTCCAGACAGGCCTGTGTGGAGAGTTTAGGAATTACTAGTTGGAGAGATTAAAATGCACAGCTTCTCTCAGTGGTCCACTGCAGATGCTCCGTGGGTCCTTAGCTAACTTCGCATGCAGCTGAGTGCACCGTCTGCTCTTCCCCCGAGAAAAGTACAGTATTCTGCAAAAAGAAGAGCAGAAGGCAGCAGAGGAGATAGCGTACCAGCTGCCACTGGCTGGGGAAAATGAGCCCAGCTAGGATTCTCAAGTGATAAGCACCCTGGCAGGCGGCCAGTTATCTCTCAACACTACCGTCTCCTTGAAGAACAGAACTCTGAGGATGCGGCTGTTCAGCATCAAGACTACATTTCCCAGCCTTCCCTTCAACTGAGTGTTGCCACATGGCCAATCAGATGTGAGAAGAAGTGCAGCCCACCCTCCCTCCTACTCCTATTGGTGGGCTGCAATGCGGATGTGTTGACTGGGGTTAGTGACCCACTATCCACTATCCAGTGGAGAAGGAATATGCAAGGAATGAGAGGCTCTAATAATAAGGCTCAGCAAGGGCTGTTGCAAATTTATGTGAAAGGAAAATAAAATTGTGCATTGTTATAGCTAAAATGAATCCCAGGGGGCCTCTCTGTGTTTCTGACTTCTATCTTAGATCTTTATCCACTTCACTGATTACTTCTTGACAAAAGCCTCCTCTGTCTTCCTTTCCATTTGTCCCATCGAGCTCGTTCTGTATATTCTTCTAATCCCTAGATTATTTTGTCATTGCACTTATCACAGTTCATATGTATTTATATGTTTAATTGGTTTCTGTGTATTGCTAGCCTCCAAAAAAAAGATTGTATTTTTGTTTGGTATTGATTTCATTTTACTTTCACAGGGTCATCTATTTGCACCTAACACCATGCCTAGGACACAAGAAACAAGTATTTGCTGAATGTCTGATTGGAAAGGGTTGAATGGTCTCTCCACTGTACCAAGAATTCTGGAGCATCCACTGCAAACATGTACTGGGGCCTCTGCATTTATGCGTAGTTAACTTAAGATTGTAGCAGAATGGCTTCCATCATGTTCAAAGGGGACAGCACCTGGAAATGGAGGAGATTTGTGGACAAGAAACTCTTGTCTCAAAAATAATATGTAATAATAATAATAGTGATAAACTGTTGAAGAGAAAATTACATCTCTACATTTTCAATGTTTTCTTCTTTGCTTTTTCATATATTTTCATTATCTGCCTACAGCAGTCTTTCCAAAGAACAAAGGATCAAGGAAAAAAACTTAGTAAGAATTATCATCATCATCATCATCATCATCATCATCATTATTATTAAATGTATTTGGTACAGGGTCTCACTATGCAGCTTGGACTCATAGTGATCCTGTTGTTTTCAGCCTCCCTACCCAGTGCTGGGATTATAGGCATGCGCCACCACACCTGGTCCTTGCGGCCAGCTCAGCATGCCCAGGGGCGGGGTCAGAGTGGCATGTGGTGCCAAGGTTCAAACCCTGGTCCCTGCGCTTGCCTAAGCAGGCACTTAGTCTGCTGAGCTATCTTGTTGGCCCTCTTAATAAGAATTATATCTATGTGTGCATGAAGCAGTAAAAGATCATCTTGCCCAACCTCGGCAACAGAAAGAAGGAGGAGTGTGCAAAGAAAAACAAATTGCATAGGCGGAACAGTATTTCCGACATGTCTCTATATTTACTCTGCAATGTTGGTAAGCTTGTTTGATCAACCTCCAATAATAGTACATTAAGGAGTTACGCATTTTTCATCAAACATTGGATTTTCCATTAATAGAAGAGACTGCTGCAAATCTTTCAAAGTGATTTGATGGCTTTAGGCTAAGAAGAAATTTCTTTTCTCCCTGACATGAGGAGGCGAGACAAATTAGCCATTCATGCTCCAATTCCACTGATTATCCTTCCCATAAGGCATCCTGGAAGATCAAATGTCCAGAGTTAAGAACATCAAAACTAACCATTTGGATAGATTCCCCAATATAAAGACCCTGCCATTAAGAATTTCTGAGAAGGGACTTTAATTTTGGTTCTTTGAGCCAGGAGGGTTTATCTCAGTGGTAGAGCACTGTCCAGTGTGCTAGAGTGGATCCCTAAAACTACAAAAATTTTGAATTTTTAAAAAATGATCCTTCCATGTCCTATTTCTTCTCCTAGATCAGGGACTGACTATGGTGCTGGTGATAATTTAGAAGCATGTTCCTCTTCATTCAGCAGTGCATAAAATCCCAAGAGGATACCACAAGGCCCAGGGCTACCAGCCTTATAGATAGTCAATGCCTATCCACGATGCTGTCACCTTTGTACTTTTAGCTAGGATTTTGTTATATAAGAATATTGAAACAGGTGACATCCTATTCTCACGTCTGCCACTATAGATGTATTCAGAGCCACTAGCTGATGTTGTCGGAAAGAAACTATTTGATTCTTTCTCCACATTTGAATCTACTCATAGTGAGAGACTGTCATTATCTTGGGAGGACACAGAAAATACACAGGATGGGGCTGATCCTAGTTTTCCCCCCCCCATTACCTGTGATTTAACTTTGCTGCCTGAACATGCATGCAGTGGGAACAGTGATGCTCCCCACCTACGGGTTTTTCCAAGCAGAGTTAGCGGCCAAGCTCACAACCTCACTCTGGAGGCTGAATGACAGTTTAAATACTGGCCCCTGTCATTTCCTTAACTATGTATGGGACCTTCATAGAAAGGTAAAGTACTGGCAGATTGTCTGGTGCATAATGAATAACCAGCCTCTGCCATCTCTCCTTTGAAAACTGTGAAGCACTCTGCCAATATTCACCTCTATTATCCAAAGATATACATAAAATAAAACATCCAATAATAGACCACTCACCAAATGCCATCTCAGGACCCAGTATCACTTCCTCCCTTATCACCAAAGCCAGCCTGCTCTCCCCAGATAGAATACTCATAGCTCTCTCTCACGTACGGAGGCAGAGGGCTCACCACGATTCTCTTCCAGCTTTGAAGCCGCAGCCAACTGTATCAGTTAATAACCTCACTAAAGGTTACTCATTAGAAAGAAGGAAAGAACGCTCTCATTACTGCAGTCAGAGATGTCATTAGTTATGTCCATAGCTCCTATAAAGGCTGCCTGGCATTTATGGAAATGTCCCACACCAGGGGAAAATGTTACTAAATGAGACAAGTTTTTAAGCTAAATATTAAATAGCTCCCAACCACTGATAAATCCATTTAACAGGTTATCTATCTTCAGAAAAACCTTTTATTTTTGATTCTGCTCAGTTCTGATACTTAATTTGCTCAAGCTCTAAGATTTTTAATTTGAGGGCCGGCGACATAGCTCAGTGGACTAAAGCACCTACTTAGGCAAGCTAAGGGACCATGGTTCCTTCCCTGGCACCACATGCTGTGCCAGCCCCATCCCGCAGGGCAGGCTGAGCTGGCCACAGAGTCTGGGCATAGTAGTGCACGCATGTAATCCCAGTGCTGGGGAGGCTGAAAAAAGGAGAATCACTATGAGTCTGAGTTGTGTAGGCAGACCCTGTAACAACCAAGTACATTAATAAGAAGAGGAAGAGGAAGGAGAGAGATTATTATTATTATTATTATTATTATTATTATTATTGTTGTTGTTGTTGTTTGGATTCCATAGGCATTTTAATAAATCAAAGCTGCTTTTACCTCCCCCTCCTGTTAAATGGAAAGACTATGTAGAACAGTTTCTTGGGTAAGTGATTTAACCTCATTCTTATTTAACTTTTCAGACACAGATAACATTTTTTAACCCTCTGCTTGAAAGTCTAGGATCATCTTTCTAAATAAGAATATTATCATTGGACTCTTCAAATTCATTATTAGCTAGGATTTGTTTAATCTTAGAGAAATCTCTAACCATATTATTTCCTTTGCAGGAATTGAATACAATTTCTACACACTCTTGGGTATGAGCTGATTCAACTCATTTTTACAAACACCAGCAGATGATAATATGTAAATAAATGCATAGTATACATTTTTTAAGAGATAATATCTAGGATTTGTTAGTATGCAGTGACTGCAAAAACTGCACAATGTGGCTTTGTCCCTCATGAGTACTATGTCCAGACTAACGTTGGAAGATGCCTACCACAGCTCATTTTAAAAGATTTTCTGTAACTACAAAGTATCTATATAAAATGATCAGAAGATTTTTATAGAAAGCATCTGGCTTAAATAATTTATTAGTAGAATGAGTAATATAGGGAAACCAGGACTCTCGGGAACTGCTGTTCTCTCAGTGTACCCTGGGGAGAAACAGCAGCAGGAATGAGGAAAAGATAGACAAGAAGGTAAGAGCTGGGTCAGGTGGTGGTTCATGCCTGATTGGCAGATGACCCCCAGGACAACACTAGAGCATCTATTTATAACTTTGCAAAGTTAGTATCATGTGACACAAGGTTGCTGGTGACTAACAGCAGACATGAACCTTGCAGGATGCTTTTCTCAGGACTGAGGTATCTTGACAGCTTTAGGCACTGGGGCCTCATTTTGCTCTCACACACTTGACCACTTTCCAGCTTCAGTGACTCCCAGCACAAGACTAACTCGGCATAGCTTTCCTATGTAGTGGGAATCCAGTCTTGTCTTTTCTCTGAGGACTCATCTAATTGTCTTTTTTTTTTGGTGGTACCAAGATCAAACTCAGGACCTTGAACTTGACAGGGAGGCACATATTCCACTGAGCTATGTCGCTGACTCCCAATTGTCTTTTAAATATTTTTTAAATACAATTTTTTGGAGAATAGGTGTTAAAAACATTTTAATATGGTATTGATATTGGCAAAAGAAAGACTAGAGTTTTCACTTAGGTCATAATCAGTATTATATAATTGTAAGATAAAGAGGTTTCAGTTTCTAGAGATTTTCCCACAATAAAGTTTGTATGGAAATTCTTTATGCATAGAGCAAGAAGATAAAATTTGCATATTATTCAAAATCAGAAAGCCTGTCATTTAGATCAACATATATACTCAATGAGTATTTTAATCTCAGAAAAGGAAATGATGATGGGTAGTTCATCACAAATTAGATTTTTCAAATTTTATTTCATACTGATATTGCCCAAAACAGTTACTCATCTTTAACTTTCTATCAGCTTGGCTAGATGTTTACTCAAAATAAAAGACACTACAAAGAAAATAGCTCAAAGCCAGGTTTGGTGTGAATTGAAAGAGTTTCCCCAACTTTAACATTAAGATAGTTAAAATTAGCATGTAGAAAAGACCCTTATTGGCCAGCCAGATAGCTCAGCGGACTAAAGCACCTGCGTAGGCAGAGTGCAGTGGCTGGGGTTCGATCCTGGCCATGCCATGTCAGCCCCGCCCCCAGAGTGTGCTGAAACTGTGACTGAGATTGGGCGTGGTGGCACGTGCCTGTAATCCCAGTGCTTGAGAAGCTGAAAACAGGAGGATCACCACGAGTCTGATCTACGTAGTGAGACTCTGTAGACCCTGTTCCAAATACATAAAGAAGATCCTTATCTTAAGGGCCTTTTAGTTAGATATTGATGTTCTAATTGCAAAGAATGATCATTCAAAGTACTAGTCTGGCAAGCACAAGATCCTGAGTTCAATCCCCGGTACTGCAAACAAAACAAAACAAAACAAAACAAAAGTTTTGAGGGACAGGGAGATAGCTCAGTGGAATAAGTGCTTGCCCGGCAAGTGCAAGGTCCTGAGTTGGATCCCTGGTACCACCAAAAAAAAAGAATGACCATTCAGATTATTGTTTTTATTTTTTCTGACAATTTCTGATTGCCTCCCAGACATTAACTAAAAGTACTATGTCTATTATTGAGGCATTAGGAAGACCATAAAGATTCACCCCATAATCTCTGCCTTGGGTAAGCTGTGTCTACTCCCCTCTACAGCGAGACAAGCAGAAGGCACTGCTGGGCTGCCACAAAAATCAAGCACAGGGCCTCCACCAGGTGTTACTGTTGACAGAACCACTAACCATCCTGCTTCCCCACAGCTTCCAGACTTTGGACTTCCTGATTTTTATTTTCAATAAAGCCTCCTGTCTTTCACAAAAAAATCATTCCCAGGAAAATTTCTAAAAGACTGTGTAGTCTATGATGAGTGCCTCTCAGTATAACACCAAAGCTCGCCCTCTAGTATGTGCTGATCTAAAAAGGACTCTGAAGACCAGATGAGGGGGTTCGCCCATGGCCCCTGAGCGTGAGCTCAAAAGGTGAGACAAATCCAGACATCCGGAATCTAGGAGGGTAAGAGGCTGATGAGGTCTTGGAAACCAGTGAGACTGGAGTTCGCAGTCCCTACTACACTTAGCACCCTTGGGACACCGGAGAGGACTGCACATTCCTGGACCCACCCTGGAGATGTCTACTGAGAACCAGCAGACAGCAGAGGTGGCAGCGGGAACACAGAGTACTTCCTAACGCGCTCGCCTTAGGCCAGGTCCTACGCTGTTCTTTACAACTGTCACCATCCTTCCTCCTCAAAACAACCTTATTAGGTAGGCGCTACTATTTCTCCCATTTTACAGATCAGTAGCCCAAGACACAGAGTGGTGATTCAGGAAGCTGCTGATGGACATCCTGCCAGGAGTGGAAGGAGGATTCGGCCAGGCAGGTTGACTTCAAAATCAGAGCCACCTCCAAAAGAGTTAGGGTTAGATCCAGGACAGTAAAGAAGCACCACGGTGGAAGTGGACCTTTCTCTTGTGCCTGAAGAAACCACAACTCAAACAAATGCAGTCTTTTATCTAAGACAAAACACTTCGGTGCACTTCCAGAAAGAAATCAACCATTAAACGGCACCAACTGTTCTTAAATATTCATGTTCTTCTGTACGTTCCTCCAGGGAGGAAAAGGACAAACTGTACTGTGAAAGGCCATCACCTTGGTCCACACTGTGCTTCTCTGACCAATGTCTTGCTCTCAGTTAGAGACTGAATCCTTCTCTTTCCCTCTCACCATGCACTCACCGAATCTGACGCACCCCAGTCAGCATGAGGGATTCCCAGGCACAGTAATTTTCACAGGAAAGAAGGGGAGAGATGCCACCCCCCCCCCAAATAGGTGGTGGTGGCTGGAGTAAGGGAAATGAGGTTTTGGTCTGGTTTTTTTTTTTTTTTT
>NW_004524600.1:11810629-11822387 GCF_000260255.1 Octodon degus | reverse complement strand
AGTTGCATTCTCTTAATGAATAGAATGATTTGTTCTAATGGTGTTTGTAAATAGGATCACAAGTCCACTTCTTGTAAAGCAATTAACCACTAAGAAGAATATATGCAGTGTACTATTTGTTGAAACTGTACTTCCGATTGGATTTGAAACTGTCTCATTGCTATCTGTTTATCAATAAAACTTTGAAAAAAAAAAAAAGGATAATAACCATGCATTCCCAGTAACAGATGAGCACAGCACAGGGACAGTTCTGAGACAGCCAGCGCAGGGGTCAGGTTGTCTTCCTGTCCCGATGACGCACACTGGGGGCTGCGTCAAACCTACCTTCATCACTTCCACCTGCAAGTCTTCATTGAGTGAAGGCGTCACTTTCACAGCATTCAGGATCTGATTGAGCAGCTGCTTCTCATCAGAGTCTGTTTCCATGGATACGAATCTCTCTTCCGAGAGCAGCTTCTGTAAAGAGGCACAAGGCAGTGATCCCAGACACGCGCTTCCTGCCACCACAGGCTGTTCTAGCTTATTATGTATTGATGATCACCTTTCTCACCCGGGACACATGTGGCTGGAAGCCATTAGGAAAGAGCTTGTGCTACATGCCATTAAAAACAAAAAAGCATCCAACCTGAGACAAATGATTTTTTTGGCAGAGACCTTTTTTTTTTTTGTGACAGTAGATAATGCATTCTGAATGCCAGCAAGTGAAATTCTGGCCCCCTCGGTGATTTGGGTGTGGGGACAGACTACGGACACGCTGAAAGCACCACACAGAGATCGTGAACACACATTTGAGGATTTCCACATGTCCCCTTCATAGGACAACCCTCTGCTACTTCAGGGCAACTCTAATTTTTCATACAGTTTCCCCCCAGGTCCATCAAGGCCACTGTTGCTCAACTTTGCTCCCTCATTTTTCTCTAGAACCACAGGGATAAAGCATCCAGCAAATGTGACCCCATCCATCATGTCCACCTAAGTCTCACTGGCCAGGCTGACTCCACAAAGGTTGTCACTGGGCCCTCCCACTCAGCACGAGGCCACTGAGTGAATGAGGCACTTGAGGGTGGCCTGATTTTAAGAAATGATACATAACTTGAGTCACTGTCTCAGGCCACTGCATGTCCTATGCCTATTCACCCTGGGACCCCGAATTCTTATTCACAAGGCTGCAATTAAGTTGTTCTCCCCCTCTCAGGTTTTTTGAGACCCCACTTAGGGCTTTGCATGTATCCCTGCCTAGCTTGTTCTTTTATGGCATAGCTTAGAGTTACAACTTGGGAGGAAATTTTGGCATTGCTTCATCAATCATGATGAGCGCCTTTTCAATCTCACTCTCTGTAGAGCTGGTCTCGAGTACTTCTGACCTGCATAAGTACATCTCCATGACACAGCCTAAGCCTTCCAGAAGGGATTTGTCTTGAAGAATCAAGTAGTATATCCAGGATGGCCAAGAGTTAAAGTTTATTACAAAACTGTTTTCCTTCAAATGATAAAGAGTAGGAAACCCTAAAAATGTGCTGAAGTTAGACAATAGGTAGAAAGAGATAGATGGTAAAGAAAGACTCAAAACCCACCAACTCACTGAAGTTCACTTAGGTAGGTCTTGAAAACATGATAGTACAGGGGCTGGGGAGATGGCTCAGTGGAATAAGCGCTTCCCTGGCAAGCACAAGGGCCTGAGTTCAATCCCCGGTTCCAACAAGAAACAAAACAAAACAAAACAAAACATGATAGGACAGCTCAGAATGTCTTGGGGTTAAAAGGGAGGGGGTGGGGCAAAGTGGGAAACCCACACAAAACCAAATTCTTTTTCATTGGCCCAGTTACCTTAGAGGAAAGCATAAGGTTTCTCATAGCACTACTAACAAAGTTTAAAAACGTGAAATGCCACTGCATGTTAAAATATATAATTATATCCACTGAGGGTAAAAGAGCTGCTTCTTCACTTTTTCCTACATATTAACTTCTAAAAGGCACCAGGGATTTCACCGAACTTAATAAAACTATTTATAAGGTTGTCCCTATGGACAGAGAAAGACATCGACGATGCCACCCATATTCAGTCACAGACCCCTGCAGGCTTGACCTTTACCATGTTCGTCTCTAGAAACCAAGCTGCTCTAATAAAAGCTCCATGTATTTATACAGTCATCTCCTTTTCATTGTTGGAATTGGACCCCTAATGTTTGGTGTAAAACACAAATGCTCAGGAGGGGCATGGTGGCACATGCCTGGCATGGCGGCGTGTGCCGGGAATCCTACCACTCATGAGGCTGAGGCAGGAGAATGGCCAAGAATTCTTGAGGCCAGCCTGAGCTACCTAAGTAAGTTCAAGGTCAGCCTGAATTACACAACCTGTCTCAAAAACAACAACAACAACAAAACAACAACAACAACAACAACAACAACAAAACACCATAAATGCTTGGAGAAAGAAATGTGTTCAAGCAATCTGATTCTTCTTTCTAAATCAAATTTCTCCCTCCCCCCAAGATTCCTCTAAACAAAATTATCAGCCCATTCACCAATCTAGCTGAGTAATAAACGAAGCAAAAATATTTCCAGTTTATTTTTACACCTCATTACACAGAACTGCACGTGTTGAATACACACAAGATCTGAGTTGGGTTGAATTTAGGGTTATTTGTTGTTGGGATCTCTCATTCTCCTAAAAATTAGACTCTGCAAAAGGTTTCCTGTCTTTGGGAGTTTAGCTGGCTCTCCACGAATCAGTGTTCCACTACAAAACTCAACCAAATAATACTGTGCACGAGAAATTTTAGAGCATAAAAGAAAATCCTATGATCTCTGGGGTTGTGTCCCAGGTCCATCACAGCTTTGCACAGATTTTTATACAGCCAGTATGAAAATGTTAACGACTTGCTCTTTCAGCATCCAAGTGGCCTGTCAATTTCGGTCACCATTCAGCCGAAGCTATACCTGCATCCCTGCCAAGGCGTGTTGAGCCAGCTTCACATTCTTGGATTCCAAAGCCAACTGGAGAGGCAGCAGGCATTTTTCTCTGGAAAACACAGAAACAGGGACAACATATGAGCTCAGCAAAGCTGGCAGTGAAGTGATGCCAGCCTTATGTGTACCCACCTCTAACACTGCCACGCCTCTGCACAAAAACTATAACCAATAATGAAAGTCCACGTGGGCTTAAAAACAGCGGAAAGAAAGCTGTGCAAAAATGATAGCGTATTTGAGCTTGCCTCCTTAGTATGGCTACACGAAGAGCAAATCCTGTTACTGTCACTAATTAGTAAACAGCATACTGATTAATACACAGATGCACCTGGTTCTCTTCTCTTTCCTAGGTTAATGCCCTGCTTGCACCCAGAACAGTTGGAATGAGTGTCTCAGTTACTTTTCTCTCACTGTTGGGAAAAAAAATACCTGATGCCCAAAGTTAAGGAAGGAAAGGTTTATTTAGCTCACAGTTAGTGGAGGTTTCAGTCCACTTAGTTGGCTCCAAGGCAGAGAGGCACAGGGCAGGAGACAGCAGTTCATGGCAGTGAAAGCAACAAGAGCAAAAAGGAAGGAGCAGCAGCAGCAAGCCTCTTTCCCTCCTTCACGCTGTATGCACACTGTCTTCCCCTGGGTGGGTGTGGCACTCACACCCCAAAGCCTAGCATTGGGCCACAGATCAATCAAAAACTCTAGAAGCCCGCCCCATGACTGCATGAGGCTTTGGAGGGACATCGGGATAGAAACCATACCGGGAGCAACTCCAGAGGATGCCCTTTCTGTAGATTTCTATGCCTTGTTCAGAACCCTTTCCTTGCCTAGGCAGTAACCACATCACCACTAGCACTGGGCCTCATGGGCACAAAGCAAAGTTCTATTTCTTTGGCAATTCCTACCCAACTCAAAGTACTCAATGTTTAGAATTTTTAAAGTTCCTTTATGGTCTCTGTCAAGAAATAGATCTGAATCTTGTATCAGGTTCATAATAAATACACGACGTGACAGAAATACAATCAATGACTAGTAGACTCAGCCAAGCAGAAGCAAACAGAAAACCCCATAAAACATGGAGAGCTACTTAGATAACTTAAAGTTAAAAACAAAAGGCATTAAAATATGTTAGGAATAAACCAAAAGACCTGCAAAGGCAAAAAACAAAACAAAAAACTTGCTGTTAGAAGCATTCATGCTAAATAAACAATAAAATTTAATCAATTCTGGATATTTTTCCAGAAGAACTGAAAACATCAAACCACAACAATATATGTGCACCATGTTTATAGCAGCACAATTTGTAATAGCTAAATCTTGGAAACAACCCAGGTGCCCATCAACCAAAAAATGGATAAAAAGGATGTGCTATTTTTATACCATGGAGTACTGCTCAGCTAGAAAGAAAGGCAAACTTGAGGCTCTTAGAGGTAATAGATGGAACTAGAGACCATACAAGTGGAACAAATCAGACCTGCATGTGTAAACATGGCATTGTTTCTCTGGTATAAGAAACTGAATGAGTAAATAAGATCCAAGAGGTACAACAGATACTGTGAAAGGGAAAGAAACTACTCAAGAGTAAAGAACAACTGGGATGGAGGAAAGGAGAAAAAAAAAAGAGGGAAAACATTTATACACAAGATAGCTAAGATAATTGTGCTACTAATTTCTATGTATTGCAAGCAACAGAGCTTATATTGTTTGATCAATCTTACATGCCTCTATCTGGTAATCTGAGCAACTACTTCGAAGATAATAAATGCAATGTAATAACCACTGTTAATTTCCTATCATCTTGTTTTGAAATGTTGTATCATTTTTGTTGTTTATCTTTTTCTCTTTAAAATAGCAAACAAAAAAAAAAAATTAATCAACCCGTCATTTCTCCAAAGAGTTACACTGGTGCAACAAATGAAATGTCATTTCATTTTACCAGCCCAAATAAACCAGGGCAGCCCCATTTTTAATCTGTGTGTACACAGGTCGGAGAGACTACAGTAGCGCTGGCTTTGGAGAATGTAAAACTTCGAGATGGGAGGCTGAATTTTGCCTTTGTAGAAATAAGGGTCACTGTTGTAGAACACAATGCAACAGAAAGTTAATTATAGCTCTCACGCCTTCCTTCCGCCCTGCAGCTCTGCGGCTGGTCTGTGGAATCTTCCATAAACAGAGCCATGAGCATGATTGTGGAAAAGATAACCACAGACACTCCCTGAGGCTAGCCAGCCACAGAGCCCGAAGCCACAGCAGAGCCTCAGGACCAATTCTCCCTTCCTAATCCTTCTTGCCTTTCCCTTCCCCAGCCTGAAGTTACGGTTTCTATTTTTACATGGTAACTGATTAACACAGCAGCCATTTCTCCTGTGATCTGACAGACAAATGGCCCAACTGTGTTAGTTCCAGTTGGGTGGCTGTAACTGTCACTGTCATCATTATTGTCAGCTTATCACACTTAAAAGGCAAATATCACTGTATTGTCAGTGCAGGAAGAGTTAGTTTTTCCAACTTTGTGTCTTTTGTTCCATCCTAATCAGCTTAGAATCTTGTAAGAATTAATTAGAAAGGGGAAAGGAGAACAAAAAGCAGGAATAAGGACCAAAGCAGCCCAGAATTTCATCTATAAACCTGTGAAACAAGTATCCATCAAGGCTAATTCACTGCAAAAGAACATTTGCCTTCAACTTGGAGTCAGATTTGCCCTTGAGGCCCCAGAACCAGGGAGCCAGCTTGGAAGTGCCTGATTCTCAGACACTAGCAAGGGAAGTCCATGGGGTAGCTCTGAGCTGGAAGTGTACAAGTGTTACGTTTCTTACCAAGAGACCCAGCAAGTGCAGATGCAATGTTCACGATCAACAAGGATCTTTGGGGAAATGTTCCACCTGCTACCCTTGGGAAGCTGCATCATGTTTGCATGTAAGTTACTCAACATCCATGCTTCCCTGCCAGTGAGTAGCATCCCTTGGAGTCTCACCATGTCACGTGACTTACACTGCTGGTCTGGGCCAGGTTGCACCATGCCTCCAGGGGCTTCATTGGACTGTTCCCCACTCTGGGCACAGCCACCCAGTGGACACAGTTGGTTCATCTAGGTTTGGGCTGGGTTGAAAGGTATCAGTGTTTAGTGGGAAGATCATGGATGTGGAGTCCTGCAGGCCTGGAATTAAAACCGAACCATCCCCAAGCTGTGAGAGCTCAAGCAAGGTACTTAACTGAGAGTCTTAGGCCCCCATGTATAAAAAAGCTGACTCAAGACCAACCCTGAAGGCCTGCAGTAAGGAGTACATAGGATCTAGGAGGGGTTTGCAAACCTTTTATGTAAAAAGCCAGGTAGTCAATACATCAGGCTATATAGTTCATATGGTCTCTGTCCTTACTCAACTCTCCTGAGACACAAAATAGCCAAGTCAATCAATAGACACAGTTATGCTCCAATAGAGCTTTATTTACAAAAACAGGCAAAAGGCCAAGTCTGGCCTAAAGGCTGTAGTTTTCCCAGTCCTGGTACAGATAAAATGCCAACACATCGTAACTTTTCAGCCTGGAGTAAGTGGATCTAGTCTTTTCGTGTATTCAGAAAGATTTTGCATAGGATAGGGGGCTCTCTGAGCAAAACCAACAATAACCCCAAGGTCTCTCTTTAAAAATAATAAATGCTTTAAGGACACAATGGTGACAGAGGGATTTCACCTGGTCCTTGACCCGGGGTACTCCACCCACCAGCTCATTCAGACAGCACCTGAGTGTTCCCTGAGTGCCAGGCATGGTGTTGGTGCTGGAAAACACCCACCACAGACTACGGAGGAACAGGAGGAGGCTTCCCTTGGTATTCATGTGAGAAAATAAGTTAGTGTGCATGGTTTCCATCTAGACTCACCCACAGCTGTAATCCTAAAACACGCATTCCCATCCTTGCCTCCCCTTTGGGAAAGTGGAGGTTCAGTGCAGTTCTCTAGCCTGTGCAAGACCACAGAGCTAAAATGGACTGGAGATAAAATTCAAATTTAAATTCTTCCAACACCCCAAACTGTGTTCCTCCCAACCTTGGGTTTCAGGAAAGAGTTTTTTTTTTTTTTTTTTTTTTTTGGTAGAACCAGGGATTGAATTCAGACCCTTGAGCTTGCCAGGGAAGCACTTATTCCACTGAGTCTTCTCCCCAGCCCCCCAACCTTGGGTTTCAAAAGCTCAGAGCAAAGCTAGAATAGATGGATGTGATTCTTAACCTTTTAAACACAAAAATCTGGAAAAACAAATATGGCTGAAGGAGGGCACACAGTGTTTTCAGGGCACTGCTAGCCCTTTAAACACTAATTCCACATGAGCCCAAATTGAAAGTACCTTCCTGGAGGACCCTGTTCAAAATGGCAGAAACTTCGGTGTCTATACTGAGTAGAGAAGGCTGTGTTCCCTGGCTTGACTAGTCTGTTCTGCTGAGGTAGAACTGAAATGATGCTACACTACGCTGTGTTTGTGTGTGTACGTCTGTGTGTACCCACACAATGTGCACACAGGAGCCAAGGACAGCCAACTCTCCTCTGTCTCTCATTCCCCCCCCCCCAAGTCCTCCAGAGCCATGTCAACAGCCTCAGATGCTGTCCTGGGCTGAAAAGGAACACATAGAGAAATCAATGCAACTTGGGAGGCAGAACTGATGTCCTGACTTGCCCTGTGATGTCATAAAAGCCCTTCTGCCTTTATTTTTTTAAAGTTGATTTGCATGAAAGAACAACAGGTCCATTAACTGGGTCCCAGGGTGGCATTTTTAACAACAATGCAATGCGGCACATACCTGGTCTCCCCTACACACACCTTATATAAGAATAAATCATCCTGGGATCTTTCTAGATGCCACCTCATTGGGAAAAGGGCACAGGAGAAAGCAACATTCAATTATGTCTGGTGATTGTTTTTTATGCATAGGCACATGCACATCCATTCCTGCCTAATTAAATAAGGACAGTGGCCCCCGCCTTCTTGTCCTAATGTGTCATTATTTCTTAAAGGAGAATAATTAGCAGGGCTGCATACACATGAGGAGGACATTATCTTGGGACACGGGGCCTGGTCGTGTCACGGACACCAAAGCTATGTCCTTCACTGTATCATTGCAGCTCACAGGACAGCCTTATTGGGCTGGAAGATAACAAAGAACAAAGGAAAATGAAAACTGATGAATATGGGAAAAGTTAAGATTTACTGATAGTTGCCTTACTAACATGAGCACCAATACCAACCTCTAGTAAAATCAAAGATATTTCTGAAAGTGAGGCTGGTTCTTTCTTGATGCACTAGACAGGAAGGAGCAGAAAGGTGTCATGTATTTGTTAAGATCTGCTTATACTTATAATTCTAGGACTGTAGGATTAAACCACTGCCACTAATATAACACCCATAACTGGCTGAAATTGGTGGCCTGTATGCACAATGTGTCATGTTGCTCCCATTGTAATTACTATTTAGTACTTTTGAGAGGAAGATTCGCTGTGGTTTCCACATCATTTGCTTTCACCAAAGCACATGTGGAAGTTTGGTCCCGGGTCTACCTGGGAATACCTGGGTCAAACAAACACTGGCATCTCTGAGGAGTGAGTTTGTGTTCTCTCAGGACTGGGCTGGTTACTGTAAGAGTGGTTTCAGAAAGGCAGTTCCACAGCCTGCTCTCTGTCCTGTAATTACCCCCCTTCCTGTCCTCACCAGAAGTCAATAAGACTGGACTAGCCTCCAGAGTCATGAGCCTCTTTCTTTATCAATTAACCACTCTCAGGTTGATTTTATTTATATATATTTATGAATGAAACAGACCACAAGATTTACTTGTCAACAAAACTAAAACTAACAGAAATTAGCTTGTTTGCCAAGCTAACTTCTTTTTCTTTTTTTACATTTTCTCTAAGGTGATTTTTTTTATTTTTTTAATTTACTTATTAATTGGGCTAGGCCTTTAATTTTATTGCAGTACATTCAATAGTATTCCTTCCATTGCTTTTCATAGATTGTAGGTCCTGCTACAATGTTGTACATGGTTAGATTTCTAAACTTCTGTGTAAAAATTTGTAATTGTTTATTTCTATTTTTTAAATATTTTTTATTTAAAAAATTTTTTTCACAGTCTGTATGGATTTAAAGTTTAGCATATCAATGAATGACGGAAAATACCTGTTCCATGTTATGTCTAAGGTGTTTGATATTCAGACAGATACTGATGTTAAGCTCAACAGCCGAAGTTCTGGGGTAATAATATTAAGTTTCTCTTCTGGAGGGTTAACAACTTAAGTTTGCAGAACAAAAAATTAGAGAAAAAGAAAGGCTACAAGGATAGCCAACATTTTGACCCTAGTCCTTCAAGGTCAGGGAGGACTCAGGACATAAGAGAACCTGTACTGTAACATCCTGTAATTCAGTGGTGTCCTGAATTTTCTGTTCAAAAAGATTGTGTAGCTACAGAGGAAAATGATGGATGATGTACAGTGTGCCTAAGGAGAGTCACCTGGAGAGAAAACATTCTCTTAGGCTTTCAAAGAGAGCAAATTGGTCAAGCAATGGCAATGAATCATCCACATGGTTGACACTGACATAAGATCTACAAACTGCTATACAGGGTTTCAGGGTAAGTCCTGAAAGGATTTGACTGACCTTGTCACATAAAAAAGTTACATGTTTTGTTATATAGTTCTTGCTTTACCATGTTCTTAACCAACCATCAGAAAAATATAAAAACAAGATATAAAAAGTAAAGCCATATGAATATGCTGAGCTGTAAAATGCTCAAGTCAATAACTTTGGACATTTCCAGTCACAAGGATAACCCACTACTATTATAGACTACTGGACTATATTGGATTACCTTGCTGAATTCATGCACCAAGTTAATTTCTAAGTGACACATTTCTAAGTGAAAAGCTATGATTTAGATAGAAACCACCTTGTTTTGTAAACATAGCTCCTCAAGTCTATACCACCATCACCGAAGACAGACAGCAGGCCACTCAACCCCAGGTGAGAAACAGGGACAGGAGGCATAACAACACAGGTAGGACATTGTCTTACTGTGAATGGTAGGTCATGAGCCACCAAGTTACATGGGGGGCGCATCACAAGAAGGTGCAGGCACTTTGGTTGAGGGGAAGACATTTGGCTTTGGAACCTGACACTGGGTTCAATCCTCAACCTCTGTCTTTCCCTGTTGTCCTGACCTTTCCTAATTTGAGAAAGGTTTTCTGTCTCTGTTATCATTCATGTTTATGAATATGAATGGCTCAACACCTTATGCCAACACTGATGGAATTTCATGAAGCTTTTGTGAGGCCAATTCCACTGAGCCAACTAGAACTAAATTGGTTCCTTGATTTATTTTCTCCAGCGTGCAGATCAAATATTTCCATGCTATTTCTATTTTAAAGAAATTATTTTTACCAGTTCAATCTTTTTCTTTTATATTTCAAAATGAAGATTAGACTCACCTGTTGGGAACTGTTGCAAACTTTAGGGATTGGGCTGGGAACAAAATAAAATCTGTTTTACTCCTGGAGGTTTTCAAGATTTCTTAAGAAGCCTACTGCAATTATTACATTGAACATATAAAATTATGATTTGTGCTAAGTCAGAACTGGCTGAATACCAGCAATTTTATATGATTTAATGCAGCAAAGAGAATCCTAAACAATATAATATGATTATGCTCATTTATTACCTGAGGATATAAACTTCATTATCTATCATTTTTCTATAAAAGCATTATCTGTACATTAAAACCTCCTAAAAATACAATAGGATATGTACAATGGAAATCAATTATGTTACTACCTAAGAAAGAGTTTAGCTGAATATTGACAACAGGTATTTCTAGATAATGGGGAATTCTTTCTTTGAAAAATATACTTTCTATTTGTATCAATTTTGTACTAATTCTAGAATACACTTGCATAACCCAAAGAAAATTTTTATTTAACAATTTCAGTAAGTCTTGGTTCCCTACAAAATAATCACTACAGTATTTTCTTTTCTTGTTCAGTTTAAAAGGGCAAGTGAATTTACCTATTTGGATACAACACAGGGAGGATTAACTCTTTTTTTTAATACTTCTTATAGTTCAAGTATGTGTATCAGAAGTGATTCTATTCTTTTGCCCTTAAAGGAAAAACGACCTCCATTCACATTATGGACCTTGCTATGCTGAGAGCTTTGTCTTACAACACAAGAACACCTGTAAGCTTGTCAGTCTCTGAAAAACTTCCAATACTGGCTATTTATCTTTTCTATTTGATATGTCTAACTTTTTAAAAAAAGCATTTTTGTTATTTTATCATGAAAGCAAAGTGGACTTATCTTTTTCTCCATCTTAAAAATTTTATGCAATATTCTTACAATATTTTTAAAAATATGAAATACTGCAGGTGAAAAGATAATTTATAAAAGAGAGTAAGCTTTCAATTTATTTTGGAAAACACTAATAATAGACCATGACTAGGTATTTTTCTTTTTAAAATTTTTTTAACCTTTTATTTATTTATTTGGTACAAGGTCTTTGTATGCTGCTCAGACTCCAAGTGATCCTACTGTCTCTGCCTGCCCAGTGCTGGGATTATAGGCATGCACCACCACGACAAGTTTCAGCCAGCTCGGCATGGCATGAGATACCAACGATCAAACCATGCTCCTTGTGCCTGCCCATGACTTGGTATTTTCATATGTAATTTAGGATAATCAATAGCAATACTTCCATCATATGATAAAAATTCTAAATAATCAAGAAGAAAGAAAAGTTTTTTTTTATTTTTAAAAGGAAAGGCAAGGGCTG
>NW_004524600.1:11800475-11809584 GCF_000260255.1 Octodon degus | reverse complement strand
GACACATAGTGATCCTCCCATTTTCAGCCTCCCAAGCACTGGGATTACAGGTACGCACTGCCACGCCCAGTCTCAATCACCATCTCAGCATGCCCCAGGGACTGGGCTGGCACAGCACACCAGGGAGTGAACGCCCGTGGTCCCTGTGTCTGCCTAAGCAGACGCTTTAATCGGCTGAGCTATCTGGTTGGCCTTTGAAAAGCAATTTGTGAATACATACATTGAATACATTTAACTTTAAAATGTTAATATGCTTCATCTAGGGTTTCTCCAACTAGGAACCATTTCTAAGAAAATAACCATTGAAGTGGCATAGTTTTATCTGTAAGTGATTTAACTGCATTTTTATTTATAATCCAAATCAAATCATGGCACATCTATAGAATAGAATACTCAATATCGTGAATTAAAAATCACATATGCATACAGAATGGGTAGAAGAAAGAGGGAGGGTAAGGAGGATTTGGTCCTGTCATTTGTATGTTTCTATATTTGAAAGATTTTCTGAATAAAACATTACAGCTATCCCTTGGTATCCATGAAGGATTGGTTCCTGAAACTTTCTTGGATACTAAAATCCTCAGATGCTCAAAATAAAATAAAATCATGAAATCATAGAGTGTTTGCATATTACCTTCATGTATTCTTCTAGATCCTTGAAATCATCTCCAGATTGTTTATAAGACCTCATACAATGCACACGTTCATGTTTATAATTATTAAACTGTTATTATTTAGGAAAAAAATGAAGGAGAAAAAACTTTGTACCAATTCAGTATAGATACAATTTATTTTTCCCCTTTTGAGACAGGGCTTCTTGTGTAGCCCAAGCTGTCCTTGATTTCGCTGTGCAACCTAGGCTGGCCTTGATCTCACAGTGAACCTCCTGTCTTAAGTCTCCCAAATGCTAGGATTATAGGCACTCACCACCATGGGGGCTCAGATGCAACTTTTCAAGAAATATTTTAGATCTCAGATAAGTTGAATACACGGCTGCAGAATCCATGAATGCAGGGGGCTGGTTTCTTCAGACACATGGAGAAGGTGAAACTAGGCCTCTCCTACACTCACACTATCATGTTTCCCCTTCCCTTCCAGGCGGTGTCCCGCACCTTGAATGCTGGCTCTCCACACTGGCCTGTGTTCAATCCCTTTCTCTGAACTCACTCCATCTGTCCTATCCTCCCATTTTTCCTACTGTACCAAAAACCAGGCCGTATTCCCGGAATGGCTTTCCCTTCTCTTTCCTGTATGAAAATTCCCTACCATTGTTCCAATGCTTACAGGATTCTCTCTCGTTCCTAACGCCTTCTGGAGACCCAGGCTTGCTCAGTGACCCAAAAGTACAATTAGCCTAGCCAAATCCATAATGTGAAATCAGTACACCTAATCTAATCTCACTTCTTTCTATGACATGTTTTCCTACAATCAAGCTTGCAGGCTCGCAGGGTGAAAATGTGAACAGCATGCAGCATGCCTGTGGAGATTGTTCTGCCCGGCCTGGGATCACGGAACTGCATGCAGCTTGTTACTTAAAGATTGTTTCATGATGAAAACACTCCAGCTGGAAATCGAGACTTAGGGCCGTGCTCAGAGTCACCAGCAAGAGGGCAGTGTCCTGGAGTCAGGGAGCAGCAAGCAGAAGCACACCACAGCGCTAGACTTCTAATGCCAGGGCTCACGTTATAGGCAAAAGAACAGCCACTGGACAAGAAAATGATCTTTTTTGTATGTTGACAACCTTCTGAAAATGTATAGCTACCTCTTTAAAAATGGCAGCCTGATGGCATAAGTATCTTTTTTTTTTTTTTTTTGGTGGAACTGGGGATTAAACTCAGGCCCTTGTGCTTGCCAGGGAAGCGCTTATTCCACTGAGCCAGCTCCCCAGCCCCATGATGGCATAAGTATCTTGAGGGAAAGCCTTCCCAATCAAAGATAGGTAGCTTCAAAACAAAACTGAACCAGGGGCCAGCCAGATAGCTCAGCAGATTAAAGCACCTGCTTAGGCAGACTCAAGGACCAGGGTTTGATCCCCAGTGCGTCATCACCCCTGAGGCACACTGAGATGTTCACTGAGACTGGGCGTGGTGGCACATACCTGTAACCCCAGCACTTGGGAGGCTGAAAACAGGAGGATCACTATGAGTCAGATCTATGCAGTGAGACTCTGAAGACCCTGCACGAAGTATATAAAGCAAAAACAAAAAACTGAATGATTCACTGAGAAAACTTGTGATTCCATGAATAATTCAGGACTCACTGGACTAGAAAAACTCAAAAATAACACATACACACACACACACACACACACACACACACACATACTTTCTGGTACATTAAATATCATGACAGCAAAATGGAAGACTAAATTTGAAGTACTACTTTTCCAGCATATAGAATTTCTCAGGCTCAGGGCCAGAGCTCACGCTTACATAAAGCCATAAATTTAAACCCCAGCACCAAGAAAACAAAAAAAGCAAAACAAAAAATAGGAGACATTTCCAGTTGTGACATCAAGGTGGCTTATAAAGCTAGATCACCATCAGATCAGTACAACTGTCAGAACAGAACTGAACTCGGTATTCCTAAATGGCTAATAAGCTCTATGTAAGAAGTTAATATCTGACCCTCAGTAGATCATTTCATCCACTGCTATTTAATAACTGCATATCCAGAAGTACGTGATGTGTTAGGCACATAACAGTGAATGTGACACAACACAGGGCTCCTGTCCACCTGGACCCAGTAGACTAAGGAGGCGTCAGATAGGTGATGACATACACCCCAAAGGGGAAGGTAATGAGCACTTGTGTTTCATAAGTGATTTATAACCAGCTATAACAGTACAGGACAGTGGGGTGGATCCTGGAAAAATCCAAGTCCCTTCACAGACATGCTGATGTTCACATGCTGATGAAATGAAAGGGACAGAATGAGACCAGGACAGCCACTGAAGAAGGAAGGGACATTCCCAGTAAAGTTTTAGGAATGAAGCACCGAGTGGGGGCGCAGAACACTGGCAGTCCCGCGGTGACCAGGAGGGGTAGTCTTGGTGGGAAGATGGGCGATGAGTGGGTTTGACAATGCGAATGTGAGCCAGGGTTTGAAGGGACTGGTATGCCAAGCCAGAGAGACTGGCTGTGGGCCAGCTGAATGCGAGAAGCTAATGGAAGGTATTTAATCAAGGGAATAATGTGATCTCAGACATCTCCTAGGGTGGAACTATGGCTCCACTGCAGAGAATGGATAGCAAGTATTGAGAAACATTGAGGAATAAAACTACTCTGGGACAAATTTAGGCTTTTCCATTTAAAACCTGTGCACCAAGAATTTCATTTTTTTTCAATCCTTCTGTCTTTTTCTAAACCTAAGCAACTAACACTGCAGAGCTCAAGGAATATTACAGTGATTAAGTCAGCGCTACATCAAACGCCTCACTCATTGCCCAGGCCGTGCTGACGTCGATAGCCCTCTGGAAGTCCTTAACCCATTCCCTTCTCCTCCCACCCCAGGCTCTGTCTGTCCCGCCAGGATTCTCATGGACAGTAGCAGGGACACCTCAGACTCCAGGCCACCCTCAGTCTACCACCCTGCGAACAGCTGCCCATGCCCGGGGCTCAGGCCTCAGGACCAAACAGCTGTGGCACCATGTGCCTTCTGTAAGAGAGCTGGGTCAGAGGTCCCACAAGCAATGTGCGGGAGAAGATGCAGAATAGCTCAACCAGGGGATTCTGAGGTCTCGAGCGGTCGGAACACGGGCTGAGAAAGCAGGACGGCTTTGGAAGGGAACATTTTCTAGTCCTTGAGGAAAGTCAGCGTGGGGCCTCTGCCACATGGCCCAAGGCAGGCCCCCACTGCACTATGGCTTTAGAGTAGCCCTGATAGTACCCAGCACACTGAACACAGTCAGCAAATGATCGCTTTGGTATTTTCTCTCATTGTCACAGATGTCCTGTTATTATAGCTTTGTTGTTGTCATCATCATTAACCAGAAGCAGGAAGGCCTGGAGGATGCACTGCAGTGCCTACTTTTAACATGGACAGGAGAGATCAGAACTCGAGGTGACGCGCAGTGGAGCAGAGAGGACCTCCTGGGAGAGCAGTCGGGAGCAAGCAGGATGACAGCAACTGTCCTGTGGGATGTTTTGAGTTCTAGGTTCTTTTGGACATCCAAGTGTTGGTGGATTAAAAAAAAAATAGGAAGTACTAATCTGAAGTTCAGAAAAAGCTTAGAAGTCATCTATCTAAAGGTAAAGCTAAGGCTTTGAAATGGATGAAATTTCCAAGGAAAAATATAAAGGGGAGAGTAGAAGGACAGAGCTCTGGGAAATCTCTCCAGCTGGTGGCTGGACAGAAGAATGCCAGCAAAGAAGCCGGAGGAGGCTGCCATGCTCATGAAGATGCCAGGAAGGAGACTGCCCTGGTAACATGTGCCCATCTAGCACTGGTACGCATCATGTACTGAGTGCTGCTCTGCACAGGCTTCCGTGGTGTCATTTAGTGTGGTTTGTGCCTACAACACCACGTAATAGGTAATTATTTCCGTGCGCTCAGTGAGCTGACAGGCCTGGACACAGCGCGTACCTTGTCTTACTCACCTAACCACGCACTCTACAGTATCAGGTTGACAGCAGTGTAACCCTGCTGGTTAAAGTTAGGAAAGCTCAGGTGCACATTGTCACTGCTCTAGAGGAGGAGGATGGAAAGGAAGGGCATGTGGAACCCTCAGGGCCAGCTGGAGTCAGGAGCTCTCTTACTGTGTGGTCTAACTTGAGCTCCCCTTAAGCTGGGGCAGGGGGGATCATGCAGTCATTTCACAGCTCCAGACATAGGGGATCACGGAGGCGTGCACCCACGGGCTGAGCCGGAAAATGATTGATCCATATTCAAAGGTAAGAACTACAGGATTCAAAAGTCTACAGCTTCTTTATAGCACCATGTTCTCTCCCAAACCCTAGGGAATGAGAGCTAAAGTGAAAGGCAAAGGGATCCGCAACATGGAAATAAGCACCAGCCTCCCCAGAAGCCTACCCCTGTAATGGAAATTTTACTCTTCTAGCTCTCCTGTGTTTTCCCCTAAAACAACTCAACCCACAGCCTCCGACGCAATAATCTCTGGCATCAAATGGGCAGGTCCACTGGTCCAGAAAATAGAAAAATCTATATGCTTTGCTCTTTCACTGTTTTTTAAAAAATATTATTTCTTTTTTTTATCTACAGCAATGAAATGTCTAGCCTTGAGCCATTAAATTCAGCCTCAGATACAAAAGCTCCCTAGCAGGCTAGTTCACCAAAGGTAGTGATCAGCGCTCCGCCCCCTGTCGAGAGTAACTGAGCCACCCTGGGCTAACTAACAGGCCTTCATCAGGCATGGACTCTGGGTTTTAAGCTTCAGGTCTTCTCGATGTGCATATCCATCCTTACAAATGCTACTCTCCTTCACACTTTGGCTTGTCCCAACTAGCAGTGCCAGAGCCCCTTGTGGCAGAGGGTTCATGGCTTCCCAGTTCCATATCACAGGCTGTGGTGGCTGTTATCCACATGGTCAGCAGAAGCACGGAAGAAGCAGCGATGGATGTGCTGTGAACCCTGCCACCAAGTAAATGCAAGGCTCCCTTGTCAGTACCACAAAGCCACCCAAACCAAAGAGCTTAGCCCATGTCTGCAAAGAGGAGGCGCTAGATGGCATTTTATGCCAGCCTTTGATTGTTAAAATCATTATTGTAACAAAGGAAACACTGAAATGACTTTTTCCCCTTACGGTACATTAACTTACCAGGATGTTAATAACCCTAAAAGTGTTTATTTTTTAAACTCTTAGTATGAAAAAGTGTTTCCCACATAATATCAAGGGAAAGTAGCCAGATACAAGAGTCCATACAGCAGGTCCCAATTGTCACTATGTCTTACAGACAAAATAAATACTGAGATTTGTATTCCTAGGTGACGTAGCTTCCGGATTCAACAGTCAAGAGTTAGCATTTAGACTAAACCACGCTTCTTAGGAAGCACCGGGGAAGTTACTAGCTCTAAGCCTCAGTCTCAGAATCTATAAAGTGGAGACTGAACGAAACTATTGCATAGCTCACGCAATATGATGCTGTCTGTTAGCCTTTGGGGCTTTCTGTAGTGAGAACATTCTCGTTCACAATCCCACATCTTTTCCTAAGTGTATAGATGTATTCGCTACATTTCTTAACAACTTCGAGCCCGTGTGTGATCTATAGCGTAAAACACTGTAGGATAAATTGAAACTTCTTTATATGAAGGAGCTACAGCTTCTGTCTTCTATTAAAAGCTGTGCACATTTCCTTCTTCACAGACATGGAAAAATCCCTTTCAGACATCCTCATATAAAGACTACCTCCATTAAGTAACTCATCTTGGCAAAAGGAACATTAGAGAACAATGATGTAAAAATTTATTATCCCATGAACAGCAGCTTCTCTGACAAAAATAAATTGGTGGTGTTTCAACTACTGAATATTCCCAGAGATTGTGCACTGCAAGCACTTTTTAAAAATAGTTTTGAGTGGGAGCCAAAAAGGTTTCTTTGGTCCTTCATTAGCAGCCTGCTTCACATATGTCATATATACACTTCATCCTTCCTGCCTAAAAAACCAGCCGAATAAGATCTACCTGGCCTGCCAATAAGCACATCAGGCCAGAACTATCTAAGGTGAAGACAAGACTATTTTTCAGGGTATGTTTATCTTTAAAGGTTGGAGGCCAGCCAGGTGTGGCAGTGCATGCCTGAAATCCCAGTACTTTGGGAGGCTAAAACAGCAAGTTTAAGTCCTGCTTGAACAATGGAGTGAAACCTTGTCTGAAATTTTAAAAATAAAAAAAGGCAGAATGCAGGTCAGTGTCAAGAAGCTGGTCCAATCTCTAGTACTAAAAAAAGCAGCAGGTTGTACTTGGATACAACCATTCTGCCTGTCTGAAAACAGCTGGGGACACAGTCTCTAGCAGGCAGTGTACCCAAGCCTCTCGCCCTTGGTGACATCTAACCTGTTGCATTATATGACTGTGACCTTTTTAGATGAGGCGTGTGCTAGAAGAAAAACAAATGTGCCCAGTATTTTTTTTTTCACCCACTGGAGGAAAAAAAACAGTAGCAGATTGTTCTCTTAGTGAAATAATCCAACACTGAAAGACAATGACATGAAGACAGCAAGCGCTGCTTGGCATGGATCCTGAACGAGGGAAAAGAATGGGACTGTGCAGGCGAGGAGAAGGGGCTATCCTTGTGCTATCAAGGGGAAGGAAGCCCATTTGCCTTCATTATTCACATGACTTGGAAGCATCGGAGACCACAAGGAGCCAGATAGGATGCAGCCATCTGCAGCAGGCTAGGTGGTGAATGTCCTGTGTCCTGCCCAGACACTTAGTGAGTTTGCAGAAGGCCAAGGGAAAGGGCTGGCCAAATAGCTCAGTGGGTTAAAGCAACTGCAAGCAAACACAGGGGCGGGGGTTCGATCCCCAGGCCGGTCTGCCCCAGGGTGCAGGGTGCGCTGAGATGGCAATTGAGACTAGGCGTGGTGGCACACACCTATAATCCCAGCTCTTGGGAGGCTGTAAACAGGCAGATCACTGAGTCTGATCTAGTAGTGAGACTCTGAAAATCCTGTAGACCCTTTCCTAAAATAAATTTTTAAAAAAAAAAGTGCAAGGAAAGAAGGCAGCCCCCCAATCAGTGAAAACAAGCTCAGGTCGTGAAGGCTAATGGAGACAGTCCCTTGGAGAACAGGAAATTCATCAGCAAATGTATCAAGTATTCTAGAATATTAAACATTGTCACTATTATTCTATAATTATCCTATCAGCAAGATCCTACTATGTGCATAGACACTTCCAGTTAAGGAACAGTGGCTCTCCTTCCAGGTGGGAAGAGGACCCCAGTCACCTTCTAGTCCGGTATCAATGAGACAGGATCCCAGACAGAGGAAAACAGAGCGACTCACTCCGTGGCCTAATCCCTGTGCTGGCTGCCTGGGTGCCTTGTTACCAGGGCAACTGGCATAGGACTCCTGTCTGGGGAGGCTGAGCTGGTCCACTCCAGCCTGGGGAGGCAAGAGCACGCCTGGCAACATCTAAACCCTGCTGCTAAAGGACATGGTGATCTGGAAAACAATGCCCCTCACTGCCTCTCTTCACAGCCACCCATACCGGGGGATGTCCCCCCACCACAGGGATCCAGAGGGACCCGGTGTCCCTCTGGAGGCTGGACTCCCCCAGGTGTCTCTGGAGAACCAGTCTCCCTTACTGGGGTACTGAGAAAGAGTACCCCCGGCTGGAGCACAGGCTTCTGGACAGGGAACTCCCTATGGCAGTCTAAGTGGGTGGGCTTAGGGGAGGCAGAGAACCCAGGGACCCCGGTTTCTCCTTAGCAGGAGATACGGCCAGGAGGGGTCCAGAGTGTGGAGTGGATCCTCTTCCTCTGTTCTGGGTCAGACGTGTGTGTTCCTCCCATGTGTCAGGCATGGTTCCTGCAGAATGGTCTATCTCTAGCACCTCTGCAAGTCCTATAGCCCTGCTTTCAAAGGTGCAGCTAGAGCCTTCTCCGTGGTGACCAGATTCCAGCACTGTGCGCCCTGCCCGACTGCACCACAGGCTGCAGGACTGCAGAGGGCAAGGTCCAGAGTCTCTAGGGAGTGAACACAGTCAGTCAGGGTCTGTGGTGGCTGAGTGGTGCCCTCAGGAGAGGATTCCTAGCCCCACACACACACAAAAAAAAGGTGCCCCAGATGCCTCCCCTGGCCTTCCTGGCCCACCCAAAGGGATCCTTGGTGGTCATTCCAAACTTCAGTTCCAATCCACAGAGGAAATACAAGCTCAGCAAAGTGGTAGGAGGTGGCCAGGCAGGGCACAAAGCATCTTGCACCGGGCGTACGTGGCCTATGGCTGCCATGCTGACCTCTGCCATCCTCCCTCCCTTCTCGGCATCCCAAGGGCCATGTGGATTCCCCAGGGTAATCCAGAATCCAGAGGTGCTTCCGCTGCAAGGAACAGAAAAGCCAGGGAGACAGCTCAGTAGAATAAGCGCTTGCCTGGTAAGCATAACGGCCTAAGTTCAATTCCTGGTTCTGCCAAAAAAAAAAAAAAAAAA
>NW_004524600.1:11788440-11799579 GCF_000260255.1 Octodon degus | reverse complement strand
GGATTGAACTCAGGCCCTTGTGCTTGCCAGGGAAGTGCTTATTCCACTGAGCCATCTCCCCGGCCCCTGTTTTTTTTTTTCAATAAACCAATAACAATTAGTAGTACAATTACCTTAACTATCATACATATTTTCCTTCTTTCTTTCTTTTCTCCTTTCCCTCATCCTAGTTGTTCTGGGTTAGAAGTCCCATTCAACCCAGCTGGTCCCCTTCTGGGTATTCCTCCAGAAGAACTAAAACCACACCACAGCAACAATTGTGCACTTACATTTATAGAGTGCAATTTGTCATAGCTAAATCTTGGAAGAAGCCCAAATGTCTATCAACTGAGGAATGGATGAGAAAGATGTGGTAATTTTTTTTTTTTTTTTTTTTTTTTTTTTTTTTTTTTTTTTTTTTTTTTTTGGTGGAACCGGGGTTGAACTCAGACTCTTGTGCTTGCCAGTGAAGCGCTTATTCCACTGAGCCCTCTCCCCAGCCTGGTAATTTTTATACAATGCAGTATTACTCAGCTATAAAGAAAGATAAACTTGAGGCTTTTATAGGTGATAGATGCAACTAGAGACCATACCCATAAGTGTAATAAATTAGACCTGCGTGTGTAAACACCATATTGTCTCCCTAGTATAAGAACCTAAAAGAGTAAATAAAATCCAAATAGTACAATGGGGAAAGAAACTGCTCAAAAGTTGAAAACAAATTTTGAGACAAGATCTTGCTAATTCAACGAATGGTCCAGGTAGAACCAGAATCTGCAATTCTCCTGCCTCGGCCACCCTGAGTGCTGGAATTATGGGTGGGCACCACCATACCTGGCTGACTCCAAGCACTATTTGAATGCTACCATTATCAAAGAAAATATGAACATTCCTTGCACAAGGGAGAGGCAACCTCTCTCTGGGGTCCTGAAGCGGGACAAGACCCTGGGCCGGTAGCCCCCTCGGGAGCACAGTAATGCCACACCCAGTGCCTTCTAGAGGCCATCGTGGGGGGAATGGTTTCAGCTCTGAAGGGAAACAGTAGAAAACGAGGAGAATGATGGAGGGCCCAGGGGCTTGACAGATGCCCACGAAGGCCAGGCACGTTAGCGAACATCCTGCAGGTGTTCTGGATAAAAACTAAGCTGGATAACCATGAGTAGGTGGGAACACTCACAGCATGCCACAAGTGTGGTCTCCTACCCCCGTAACAGTCAGCAGCACCCATCACCGTGTGCTGGGGGCGAGGGCAGCCCCAGACCCTCACACTGTGTGCATCAACAGGGGAGGAGCCTGCAGTGGGCAGCTGGGACCCCAGTTCCCTCTCTGCGGCCTGCAGCGTTTGTGCTGAAGAACACCTAAGATGTCCTGTAGCCAAGGGTGCCAGGCCCTGCCTGCTCGGGTCACTGTTTAACATGCCCAAGAGTTAATGAGGCCATACTGTACTCCTAGGAGCAGGAAACGACACTACTGAAGCCCAGATTCTTTTCTGTCCCCTTTGTTTCCAGCACCAAAGGAGTGCATCACTGGTGAGGGTCTCCCAGGGTGGCTGCCACAGCTTTGCAGTCAGCACAAGTACAAGGACAGTGACTTTCGTTTAAAAAAAAAAAAAATTACTTCTATGAAAATATGATAGGTTTATTATTTTTAGTGCATTAATCATTTTTTAAAATTTTGTTTTAATTTCTAATGTGGTAGATAGATATAGCCAAAATGTTAAAAAAAAAAAAAAAAAGTTACAAGTTCCTTGAGGTTCTAAGTTTTGAGCACAGAAGTTTTGCCAAGTGCTGCACATCAATCCATGGCAGGAGCCCTGAGGTGGCCCCTGGGATGAAGGAGAGCAGAGGACAGCAGGGTCACCCAGGGTTACCTGGGCACACAGCAGGGTGCCTGCTGAGCCCTGACAGGGAAGGCCGCCCTCCTCTGGGGCCTGGCATGGGGTCTCTGGGGACTACAAACAGGGACCCTGTCACCTTTTAGTCTCCATCTCCACTTACAGAAGTTGACAGGCAAAATGACTTGCTCCAGTTTCCAGTGGCCACACCTGGCCAGTGGCAGGTCCCAGTGGCATACGGGACTTAAGTGTTCTAGGATAGCTGGCTTTGTCTCCATGGCCAGCTTTCCACTAGGGTTGAAGTTTAAAGTGCTAAGGGTCAATCTTGCGGCCCTTCCCGCGCTCATCCCTAAGTGTCCTCCATGCTCCGCCACCCTCTTTGTCCCTCCCATCCTGGGCACGGCTCCTGTTAGGGCTCCGTGTCTTACACGCAGTTTCCTGGCTCCCCCCTCAGCAGCAGCGTCTGCCCTATGCCAGAATACATAACCCCTTTTGTGTCTGGCGCACACTCTCCCAGCTGGTAAATGATAGAAAAACAAGATGGGTTACAGCGGAAAGCACATGATGGGATGGTTAGTTGAAAAACTAAGTCTGCTCCCATTCCAAACATGACTTATTCTAGATGCATTCCATTAGCTACAGCTTCAAAATCAGCCCCACCTTAAATCTTCTCTGGATAAATCTACAGCTTTGCCACCGGAACACTCCTGCAAAAGCCTTTTTGTATGTGAGGGGCTGCTCCGCTTGGTCAAGTCCCGGAGAGATAAGGGTTAGTTATTTAATTACATAATTACTCAAGCTTCCCCAGTGGGCATTCATATCAATTCCAGACTGGAGTCTCTTTTATCTTAAGGTTTCCTCTCCCACAAAGAGGAAAAGTCCATTTAGGTCATTTCCTAGCCAAGCCATGTTCATACTAACCTCCACAGCTCCAATAACTCACGCTTGGCCCCGCAGTCCGCACGCAGGACACTCCCCCTTTTAAAAAGCTCTGGCTCCTTGGAAACTGTTAACTGTTCTTGTTCTTTCAATACAAGATGCCTAACGTAGATTCCTACATGAACGCATTGAAATCGTAAGCGGCAATGAAGAAAAAGTAGCTTTTTCAAGATCTTTTTCAGTAACGAGGTTCCATCAAATAATTTGCTGGATACAATTTAATTTCAAAGATCTCAGCTATGTCCGTAAGTCATAAATAAGAAAAAGTAAATGTGTGTTAAACGTAGCAATAGAAGAGGTCATAGCCCGAAGCTGGTCTCCCACCCTCCCTCCCCGCTCAGGCAGTTCCAGCCGTCACTTGTGCCCTCTCAGCCCAAGGGGAGCACCAGGGGTTACAGAAGAGCAGGAGAGCTGGCACCTAGCATGGCCCCTCTCAAAATCAAGGTTTTAAAACTGATAAGCTGTGTTCCAACATGCCCCAAATTCAGATGGGAAAATCCTCAGGCTACTGAACAGATAAAAAGCTCCATATTAACAGACACCTGAGGGCCAGCCAGATAACTCAGTGGACTAAATCGTTTGCTTAGGCAGAGCGCCGTGTCCAGGTTTTGAACCCCAGCATGCCATACCGCTGTACCAGCCCTGTCCCTGGGGCGTGCCGAGATGGCAATTGAGACTGGACAAAGTGGTTCACGCGTGTAATCCCAGTGCTTGGGAGGCTGAAAATAGGAGAATCACTACAATCTACATAGTAAGACCCTGGAAACTCTGTACTAAATACCAAACAAACAAACAAACAAAACCAGAGACCTAACCTCTAGGGAAAGGAGGACTTTATTGAAAGTAGTGGACTCAACCTGAAAGAGATGTGTTGAGGCATTGTTCAAGTATAGAATCCTGCTGATTCATACAGAGATCGACTCTAACTAAATACACATAAAGCAAAACATCAAATAGGTAATAAAGTTTTACTGGGAAATGAAACATGAGTCTAGTCTTTGGAGTAGGCCTTCTGCAGAAGAGAAGTCCTCAGGGTGGGGAAAGAGACTTAAACACCTGAACCCTGACCATGGCTGAGCTGAAAAGCTCATGCCCTATCACTCCTTGAACCCCACTTGTTATACCTCATCAACATAAATAACTTCCCAGAGGCAACCACTGGAATTAAGGCAAGAATCTGGGCCTAACCTGCCTACAAGCCACAATTTAACTATGAAAACCATGTAGAAAATAACGTCCACAGCAGAACTCACACCTTTATGCCATTCACAAGGAATCAAACCAACTTGAAAATAGAGTTTGTGGGGCCAGGGAGATGCTCAGTAGAAAAGCGCTTCCCTGGCAAGCACAAGGGCCTGAGTTCAATCACTGTTTCCACACACACAAAAAAAGTTTGCTTCCTCCTAATGCAGCTTTTAAAGCTTAGCATTATAAGACATCAATTATTCATCACAAAGGAAGCACCAGTATCCAAGGCCGGTTCCAGAACTAACATCTTGCTCAGACCCCAACACGCCTTAGAGCCCGCACCTGCACCGGTCCAGCTTGGCCAACTTGCACATCCCTTCTCTAAGGCAGGCCTTCCTTCGAGGATGACTGTATACTTAAAAAGCATTTTTTTTTCTTGGCCAGGGCTATTGACAAGAAGCTTTATTTAGTTTTTTTTTGTTTTGTTTTATTTTGTTTTGCGGAACCGGGGATTGAACTCAGGCCCTTGCACTTGCCAGGGAAGCGCTTATTCTACTGAACCATCTCCCAGGCCCAATAAGAAGCTTTATAATTGAGAGCTAATTTCAAGTCTTCCTTATCAAAGGGAATAGAATGGGAAAACCATTAGGATTGGTTTCCAGGCTGGCAGGTAGCACACAGAAGCAATGTCCATAAGTTATTGTCACTTAGACTATGTTAAAAGCTGATGGTTGTTTCTGTTCTCTTAAGAGTCAGGAAAAGAAAGGGAAAAGCCCCGGATCTTGAGGGCTTCCTGATTTCTCACCCTCATCTCAGCATCCCCAGGGTTGCAGGTCACTGTGCAGGCCATTTCGCCATGCTCATGGGTTTTTATGGCCAACACTGAGTTGTCATTTTATTACCTGTTTAGGGCAAACCAATTGAGGAAGGGGCACAGCATTTCTCCACCAAGTTCCTGCCGAATGAAGAGCCTCCCCCTGCACACTCTCCCCATGTTCTCTTGTAATCTCAGGCTTGCTGAGCTTGACAATTGCCCAAAACTGGAAATGAGCCAGGCTTAGACCAGCCAAAGCACCTTAAAGCTTCTTCTCCTTCTCCCCCTCCCCCTCCCCCCCTCCTTTTCTCCTTCTCCTTCTCCTTCTCCTCTGATGCAGAACAAGCAAAACTCAATAACAACTTAAATTCCACAAAGAGAAGTTAGCTGTAGCAGGGAGGACAGAAGGAGGCAGCAAGAGCTGAGGAGTCCAAAGAGCGTATATCCAGGAGGAACACAGGTGCTCACAATCCACCTGGAATACCAGGGAAGCCTCCCCAGAGGCATCCGTCCTGCCCGTATGATAATGTCCTCCATTCAGTTAGCAGGAGCGGAACTGGAATCCTACCCAGCATCCTTTGCTTCCGTGTCTACACCGTGGGAAGAGTCCAGCATTTCCCCACAACAAAAGAAAGGTAAAACCTACAGTCTGAGGTGTTTGCTGTTCTCCTCTTTTTATGTCATACACCCAGATCCCAGTTGGTGCAGATGTTTCTTCAACAAAAATGAAAAACTTGCACTTCCTGCTCAAGATGTTGCAGGGTTCAAAGCAAAGAACTAAAGCATGGAATAGATCCACACAGCAGAGTAGCCACTCCCATAAAACTATATGAAGAATAAGAAGCCATGATAGATCTTCTCTCAAAGTGCTAATGTGGACGACTGCTCTCTCCTCCACCAGCAGGAAAGACCAGGTGCCCCCAAGTCCAGTCGAGGAGGAATGTGTGAGTATAGGCTGAGAGACGGGTCCCGTACAGGCAGACAGGAGTAAAGCAGAGAAGTGGGCCAGGCTCAGGCAGGGCTGAGACTGAGCAGGAGGGGGACATGCCCAAAGACAAATGGGCAGAAGGGCTTTGGAGTCTTTCTGGAAGGAGAAAGGAACTAAACTGAGGTTGGCTCCTAAAGAAACATGGAGATGGTAAGCAAAATGGCAGCCAGGCTGTGATCAGAGCCATAGCCAGCTTGTTCCCAACTGGGCACCGAACGCCAGCAAGAGGTCTGCTACCAACGGCACCTTTAACAAGCTAGCTCGAGGATTCCCTTGATAGCTGATTTCATCTAGGCCAGTGCTATTATAAGTGACCTGGGCTGCAGGGAGGGAATTCCTGGACTCTGGCAGGATCAGGCGGAAGAGGCTCTTCATTCCTTACCTCAGAGATGCTTCAAGTCAAATTTGGAGTGGGGGCGTGGCAGGTCACAAGCCTCTTCCAGGTGGGGCAAAGATTGTTTATGGCAATGTAATAAGACCAGAATCTGTGAATATTCAGTATCCTTGGACCTAGAATATTGATCAGTCCTGATAACCGCCACTCTTGTCCCCTGCTCCAGCCTTAACACACAGTAGACTAGGCAGGGCCCTAGGCAAGCAGAAGGGATGAGATTTACATCCACACTAGCTGAGGTCAGTGAGTTGGCTATGAGTCTTCTGCGTCTACTGTTTGGGACACATCATTTGGGTGAGATTTTAATGCTCTTCCCACAGCTGAGGGTCTGTTCCGGTACCCCTTACCCATACTCTGTGTTTTCTAAGAATCTAGGAGGTGGGAGGTTAGGGTCCCTGAGATGTGTGCTGCAAAGCTTGGAAATAATTTCACCCCATACATAATTTTAGGACACCAAGCTAAGGGACACCAGGAGGAATGAGATACATAATGAGCTCCTTGAGGGTGGCTCCTGAGGACCGAGCTCGTAAGCAAGCGTCGGTGTGGAAGGCAGCCCGTGACAGGCCTAGGTAGACATCAGGGTGGGGATATGGAGGAGGAGGGGGCTGAGGCGCGAGCTCCGTGCAGTCTTCAAGGATGCATGCAGGATGAGGAAGTGAGAAAAGCTGTGTGCGACACACGGTGGGCAATCCTGTTAAACCATCAGGAACATGTCGCACTAGTATCTTAGTGTCCCGTATGAAAGGGGAGGAACTGGGTTACTAACCAAATGGGTTAGTAGGTTACTTCCAGACCTGCTATTTTGCCTCAGTTTTTCATTGTGGAGAAAGAGGACCCAAGTATGCTGTATTTCACATCCTGACGTAGCCCTAGGACATAAGCTGGGTGGGGACTAAGAAGTGTCACGGTGTCCTCAGCCTACGACATGGGCAGAGGAAGAAGGACTTATTCAATATGGTGGAACAAAGCGTCACTGGGAATGTGGAGGCCTTTGCATCTGGGAGGGCGTCCTGACAGGATGGGGATACAAGGCTGGACCTAGGATGGGGTAAGCTCTGCTTCACTGGCCTTGGACCCACAGCAAGGGCACTAAAACCTCAGTCATGAAGATAAATAAGTTTAAAATCTCATTTAAAAATCAAACTTAATGCAAAACAAACCCATGATGAAGAAAATATAAAACAGTTAAATAAAGACAGGACCCAGGCCCTCAGTGCTACGACTTGCTCTCACCATCCTCCCTCCAGTCCTGGCTTTGAGCAAGTGGCCCTCCTGCCAGCTGTTCCGTGGCACCAGATGGTGGTGGACACCTGTGGCCTCTGGGCCTTCGGCAGGGGGAAGAGTCTCTCTTGGCAGATCCCTTGGAGAGGCCTAGAGGGCAGAGACTGTGCAGGCCGAGGGCAGAGGACACTGCAGAAGTCCACCAGGCAGGGAAGACCACATGTGGGGGACAGGCCCGTGGGCGAGAGTGGCCTAGGAAGGTAGTGGTTGCAAGGACGATGACACAGAAGCATCCGTTCTAGAGGTAGAGCCCTTCTCTTTCTCAGAGAAAACAATGATCAGGCAGACCGAGCTTGAGCAGAGCCCAGCCGTCCCAGGACTGTGGGCCCAGGAGGAGGAGAGCAGGCAGCAGCCTGCAAGCAGCCAGCCATTGTACAAGTGGCGGCACCCCCGCTCTCTGCTGGGTCAGGAAGGTGACAGCCTCACCAAACATAACTAAGAGTGACCCTAGCCGGGCAAATTCAACAAAGCAACCAGATTGTTTTGGTTTCCTCACTATGCTTCTCAAAACCACAGAGGAACACAGGGTGACACAGAGCCTGAGAGGGTAAAAGTGGGGTGTGAAAGAACAGGAGACGCCAATGCCAGTAACGACTGCGCTGGTCTGGGTGTCCCTCCAAAATTCTCAGGTTGAAACCCCAGAGCCAAGAGGTATTCTACCAAGCCTGTCTCTGCATTAGGAAGCACTTTGGGTTGATTTTTGGTAGTAAAACAAGAGGACAAAGAGGCAGCGACCTTAATCTAGGGCACAGCCTCCTATCAGGTCTGGCTTCTTGAGGGTGCGTATATGGCAGTAACCCCAATGGACAGGTTTTATTCAACCTGCAAAAGTACATGTGGGACCTTGCACTATAGGGAGAGGGAAATGAGCAGACAGACTGGGGGAACAGGTTCCTCAGGACGAACACAAGGACCCCAAAAGCAAGAGCATGGGAAGGCAGGCAGAAAGCCTCCCCTGTGATTAAAAGATTTGGGAGCCAGTCTGTAGCACAGCCTCTCTAGATCCTCCCCCATCCCCGACACTGAACTTCCTGAATTCCTGTCTCCATGGCCGCCATTGCCCACCACATGGACAGTGACAGTACGTACCCGTTCAGTGGAATGTTTGGGGCACAGATAGGCAATTTCTCCTTATCACTTCTTAATTCCATCCATCAGCTTGTCTAATGAGATTCTCCCTACAACGCCCCATACATACCTGTCATTTAAATCATTCATGCACCACTTGGACAAGGAGTCCCTTAGAACTATCAATGACAAAAGGAGCAACAAAACAACAGAGGTCTCTCAAGGGTTCAATATGCTCTGACGTGAGCTTCCATTACTGATGCACACAATTGATCAAAGCACGGTGAGTAATTATTTACTGGAATGGCCACATATTTAACATAAAAGTAATCAATCAATGACAAGAGAAAAAAAAAGTGGAGTAAAAATATTTGAGATCTTCAGTGATTTCCTGTACCCGTTTCTAAAACAACTTAAAATACCTGCAAAAATCACTCGCAGGTGATGTGTGTAACAGAAATGGAAGTTAAATCTGAAAACAAAATCAAGAGATCTCAAAAGACAGCTTATTTAATGATTTCTTTTCCATATACTAAGGATAAATAAAATTAAAGAAAAATAATGAACTACCCACATGCCCACTCACAAGCAGGCAGATACTTGCAGTGCCTCGGAGATTTTAGGAACATGCTCGAATGGAAGGAAGCTACGTTAAGCATCATAACGACTTCTTGGAGTAAGCGCTCTCTGGGCCAAAGTGCCTAGCAGATGGATCGATAGAACAGAGGAGCAGACGACGATGCAGGGAGCCCACGCCCAGAGATCTCATCACATCACTTCCTGAGTAATGACACAAGGAGGCAGTCACATCACTGTCTCCATAGCTCCCGTTTGCTCTAATGATGTTTCTGCCTGCGCGCAGACGAGGCTTTGGGTCCTTCTCACTCTTGGGAATCACCATCAGCTGACGGTAACACACATCTTCAGAGAAAGCGAAGATCACGCAGACCTAGGGGTGAGCTTAACCTGGTCCTTGCCAGTGTGGGCCAAATGTTGAAGTTTACAAGAAAATTTACATTTGTGACAACCCAACACTGTGGCCCAGCCTCGGGTGTCTGCGTTTTTCACCTTCAGAATAAAAAGACTGGGCTGTGGATATAGCGCAATGGTAGAAAGCCTGTCTGGCAAGTGTGAGGTCCTGTGTTCAGTTCTCAGTAAAAAAGAAAAAAACAAAAACAAAACCAATAAAAAGCCTCTGAGATGAGACGCCGCTGTGTTGCATTTATCTGACCCAGTGCCCCACACAGGAATGCCTAACAGGTCTCATTGTGCACCTGAGCACACTTCTGTGTACAAAGAGGATGCCACCAGCAGTTATCATTGAGCATGATAAGGACAGACACCCGCTCAGCTCTGTCTCCAACGGGCATACAAGTACTTAGCTGGGGTAAAACTCAGCCGCTCTGAATACAGTAAAGTGGCTAAAAGGAGGAACAAATATATGTCCTGGGCCTCATGAAAACTGGATCTTCTCCAGCTGTTCGCCCGCCTCGCTGCATGTGCAGCGCAAGCTAGAAACAAGCCCTTGACTTCAGATGAACATCCCTGACCAGTGTGCCAGGGCGTCCTCCAGGACTGTTGTCCTCTGTCACTCGCACCCTGAACATACACTGTGTGGTATAAACCCAGGCCCTGGAGGCCTCACTGTCAGGTGCATAGCTGTGTGGACTGAGACGCAGCCTCTGCAGCAATAGTCATTCATTGTCCTTTGCTAGTCTGCAGAAAATTGTATGTCTGTCTGTCTGTCTGTCTGTATGTATGTATGTATTTGGTTGTTATAGTGTCTCAACAGCAGCTTGGACTTCTTTCAGCACTGGGATTACAGGCATGCGACGCTACACCCCAACTCAGTGGCTGGCTCAGCCCACCCCGGAAGTGGGGCTGGCGCAGCATGTGGTACCGGGGATCAGTCCCTGCGCTTGTCTATGCTTGCCTAAGCAGACACTTTAGTCCCCTGAGCTTCTTGTCAGCCCTGTGGAAAATTTTTTGGATTCTGTTTTTCACATTTTTCGCATTGACTCAAACTTTTTCATCATAATTTTAATTAACTCCAAAGACTGTAACTCTGGATATTTAAATTGTTAAGAGGTCTAATTAAAATATCAGGGGCCAGGGAGATAGCTCAGTAGAATAAGTGCTTGTCTGGCAAGTGCAAGGTCCTGAGTTCAATCCCTGGTACTGCAAAAATAAATAAATAAATAAATGTCACTCTTTACATATATCTTATGAACGCTAAATAATACGATAATTTGAAAGCTGCTTTCATGCCCTGGAAAAATAAGCAAAATCTTCTTGAACAGTACAAATGCTGTATTGTTCTCTTTTCTCCTTGAACTCATATTTTCATTCCATTTTCCCCACAGAATTTCCTTACAATACAATGTTTTAATGCTTCAAAGACTTTCATCAAGCGCCCTATTATACTTCCTTGCAACAATGTATGTATAAAGTCATTCTTTAAGTATCCTGCCAGCATAAATTTTAAGCATCTGATTTTTGCTAGTTTGAGCTATCATGATCAACACAATGGAGCCAAAGAACACTATTTATCAGAGAGTTAATATAGCTAACACAGAAAATACATTTTCAAGGGAAATTTCTGAAGAGATGGAAAGGGCTTGCTTATTTACTCCTTCAATTAATTCATGTATCTA
>NW_004524600.1:11785920-11786685 GCF_000260255.1 Octodon degus | reverse complement strand
TGTACAGAAAAAAGACTTAAGAAAAAAATCTACTAAATTGTTTTCACTGGTTATTTTAAGGTCGTATTAATTATAGATAGCTTTTTTGTTCATTTTTTTCTTTTTTCCATAAAGGGCACGTAGCTCTCTTTCAATGAGGGGACAATGGTGCAGAGAAAGGTTAAGAAGGTTGGGAACAGATTTGCCTCTCAATGTTTGCTGTAAGGCATCAGTGAGATGGTGCCCAGCCAGGGTTGCCTTAAAAACTTAAATCCACCTCTTGAGGTGTTGTGTATCCTCCACTCCCCCAGAGGGCGCCATTCTGTAGCCAGCTGTGGAAGACGAGTCCACTGACCAAGCCCTCACATACATTGCCTCACATTACTTCATAACAAAACTGATTTTAACTTAATATAACCACTGATTTCCATGGCTGGTTCCTTTAAATCACTGATTTACTCCACATGGGCAGCGCTAATGTTCCTATTACACCACTTTCATGAAATACCATATTCATGGGTGCCAAAAGCTACCAGTTAGCTAATAAGATGCTAAAATCCAACAAAGTCATCTGTCCTTCAAGACTGTGTGTGGGGGAAGGGAAGGCAACATCTACTTCTCTGTGTCTCCCCGTCTCTGTCTCTTACCTCAGCAAGTGGGGCGGGATTTTGGCAATGGTGTCCAGGCCACCCAGGGTTTCTGCAAAAGGAAACCACAAAATTACAACTAAATATTTAAAAGCTGAAAATCTACATTACACATTAATTTCCCTGTTTTTTTTTTTTT
>NW_004524600.1:11778153-11785470 GCF_000260255.1 Octodon degus | reverse complement strand
CCTTGGCTGCCTCCGACTGCAGAGACAATACACAGTTCACTATTTCCCCAAAATCCTGACCTATTTTAATCACTCCAACTTGTCTCCAGGTGAGCAGCTCAAATGGAGCTGATCCCTTTTTTCATTTCTTAGTGTCTGCAAGCTGGTAATTTGAGCTATTTTCCTCGGGGGAGGAGAAACACCTCTTCCCACATTGCTAAGAGCTTAGAGGGAATGAGAGACACATAATGCATCCCTGAGACTCAGGACTGACAGTGAGACAGGATCTGGGGTGAAACACTGGATTTCAGAAAGGTGGTTAATCAGCAAAACAGAAAGATGAGCTCAGCAGAGTCCATGATACTGTGAGGACCAGGCCAAAGGAGCAGGTGGAAGGACAGAGGGTGGTGCTGAAGACATGAAGAGATAACAGGAAGAGAACCTGAGAGGGAGGTGCAGGGAGCAGCTCCAAGGCTGCAGTCAGCCCTGCCTGGCGGTTAGCATGACAGGCCGGCACCCAGGACAAGCCCAGGCCGCTTGCCGAGGGTACATAGGGATGCTGAGCCACCAAAGTGGAAGGAGTTCTCTCTGGAGGAGATCATATCCAGCTCGGGGTGTACAACAATGCCCAGTTCCACAGGTGCTAAAAGTGCACTAGAAGAAAAAGAGAAAGGGCAGCCATGCTGCAGCTACGATGAGCCCATGCTGTCTCATGGGATACGCCCGTCCCAGGCACATGGGAATGGGGTAGATCAAGGATCGGACGCATGTCACTTACCCTCCCCAAGCAGTAGTTCTCTCAAGGGCTGGGGGCTGCACCCAAGACCTCACGCATGCCAGGCCAACATCCTGCCACTGAGCTGCATCCTCAACCCAGCTTGCTGGGCCGGGGAGATGGCTCAGTAGAATAAGTGCTTGCCTGGCAAGTGCAAGGGCCTGAGTTCAATCCCCAGTTAAAAAAGAAAAAGAAAAACAAACAAACAAACAAAAAATCTGAGCTATCAGGCAAGGTCCCTAAGATATGACTGCTTAAACAAAGCAGTCAGGCTCAGGATGCTGCGGTTGGATCCTCAAGCCTTGCCAGACCTGCTCTGAAGGCATCTTGAGTCATTAAAAAAAAAACAAAACAAAAAACCCCAAAACCTCCCAACCCAGCTTGCTGAGTTCAAAAGGAGATCAATATCACCTGTGTTAAAGGACTCCTATGAAGAGCTAGTGACCTTCAAGAGACTGACCCTATCCTTAGACATCAGTGCCAATGTTTGTATCCTTTCCTTGACTGACTTACTAAAGACCTTACCACTCACAGGGCTGGGGTCCAGTGGTGGGAAGAGATATGGTTCTGAGCTTGTGCAGTGTCTATCTGAATTTCCAACTGTGGTTAATGCTGTAAAGGAAAACACAGGGAACTAGGCAAGGATGGAACAGGAGACCCTACTGGGCACTGTGGAGCCAGGCTTCCTTCAGGGATGGGTGACAGTGGACAATGACTGTGTGAGGTAGGTAAGAGGTGGGAGGTGGTCCAGATACAGAGGGGAATAGTAAGTCCCAGATACATCAAGACTCAGCTGGGCATGGTGGTGGTCACCCAGAGAACCTGCAAGTGGGAGCTGAGGAGAATCCCTGGTGCCAGGACTCTGAGGCCAGGCTGGGCAACACAGCCAGACTCCCACCTAGAAAGGAAGGAAGGAAAGGAGGAAAGGAAGGAAAATAAAAAGTAAATAGATCAAATCCTTCAAGATTCCCAGTCACCTTCCCTAGCCATGCTGTCACACTGGGTGAGCCGCCATCTTGTTTGCCTGAGGTGACCACAGCAGCCTCCTTCATGGGCTCAACCCTGACAGCTGCTGCGTCTTCTCTCACAATAGCCTGAGATCCCATCAAGCCCCAAGAGGGCATTTCTTTCCTCTACTCCCAAAGATTCCATTACCTTACATAAAAGCTCACCAAGGACCTCGGCCACCTGGCTTCTTATCTCCCACATTTCTCTCATGTGTCTACTGGCTCCAACTGCTAGGCCTCTGCTCTCCTTCTTGGGGCCACCAGAAGTTTCTCTACCTCACAGGCTCCCTTCTAATAAGACTTTCCTTGCAAAGCCTGTTTAAGTGGCAATTCCTCTTGCCCTCCAGGAACTTCCTATCTCTCTCCACTGTTTTATGTTTTCTTTCAGGTCTGATTACTACCCACGTTGTCACTTTATTTGTCTTGATTACTGGCTGTCATCCCTGCCAGAGTCTGTAATCTCCATGAAGGCTGAACAGATCTTTTTGCTTATTTTGCTTACTCTGGTATGAGGACTTAGCACAGCACTTGGCATGTGGTAGGTACATGTAAACATTTGCTAAGTTAGTGCAATAGGGGAAGCAAAGCATAGCTGGATGGCCAGTGTGGTGAGGCAAGAGTGGTGCAAGGGGAGGCTGTGGGCAGGCAGGCAGGTAGGGGTCACACGAGTCTGGGTAGAACACGTTCAGGGCTTTGGTGTACATCCTAACAGGATGGCATTCCATGTTTTCACGGGGCATTATGATCAGATTCAGGGTTCCAAGGTGGCACTGCTTGGAGGATGGAATGGAGAGGGCCAGAGCAGTCAGGAAAGGAATAGCTACGAGGCTGCGCAGAAATCCAGGACAGCGGCTTTGCCTGGAAGCAGAAGCAGCGGTAGTGAGAGATAGACAGGGCACAGAGGTGATTACAGAAGCCTGCCTTGGGGTTTTAGGTCTGGACTGCAGGGGATGGTGTCAGCTGACCTTCTGGAAATGCCACAATGGGGGTTGGGAGAGCGCACCCTGGCACTTCGACCTTGTTAAGCTGGAGCGCTCGGATCCTCTCCTGTGGAGATGCTGGCTGGCAGCAGCACTGGAGTTTGGACAGCAGAGCTAAGGTGTGGACCCACCACAGAAGTTGGGCATCACAGCCTCACAAGCAGCCCTGGTGGACAGAGAGCAGCTGCAGAGCCAGGGTGACCTTGGTGGGGGGGTCGTGGGGTCAAGGTCAAGTGGGTGCCCAGCTGGGTTGGGGGGTCACTGACTGAGGTGGACAGCAGGTCAGAGTAGGGCAAATGGTGGAAAGAGAGGGTGTGGGCCAAGCCTTAAAGACACTTCTGAAGCATTCTGGTGGATAAGCACTGTGAGGCAGGCCAGCAGTCCCACCCGGGGAGGCTGAGGCAGGAGGATTGGAAGTTCAAGCCTGGCCTGGGTAATTTAGCAACTCAGAAAGACCTTCTGTCAAAATGAGAAAAAGAGAGAGAGAGAGAGAGAGAGAGAGAGAGAGAGAGAGAGAGAGAGAGGAGGGGGGAGGAAAGGAGGGAGGGAAGAAGGCTGGCTAGGGATGTAGCTCAGTGTGAAAGCCCTTGGTTCAGTCCGAGGTACAATAAAAAATTGTAAAGCCTGGCTGTGCAGGTAACAGGGCCGTGGCCGGATGCCAAGCAGGCAGGAACAGTAAGCACAAGGACAGATGCGCCTTTTTCCAGCTGCGCTTCTCACTTCTGCTTTTATTTCTCACGGTTTATTCCCCAGTTGATTATCAGTGTCCAGATACACATAAAATACCTCAAGCATTCCAAACTGACAGCAGGGCTCCCTTCAGATGCCCCTCAGCCCCCACCTTCTCCCCAGGCCCCAGCTCACAGGCCCCCAGGACCCTGATCCTGAAGGACAGCACCGCTCTGTGCAGCTCCCTTCCAAGGACCTCCAACCTACTGATTCTTTTCTATTCCCGATCTGCCCGTTTCCTCACTGACAAAAATGAAGTCAGATGGAACCAAAGACCAACAGATAAGCATACGGTCCTTACCAGGTCTCCCGAAACCATTTAACAGCCCTGATTTTCAGAGAAGGGTTTGGACAAAGTAAGATGAAATCACAAAAGTCAAAAAGGCAGGAAGCCAGATTTGGGAGTGCAGCCTGGACTCCCAGTTCTCAGGAGGCTGAGGCAAGGAGAGCGTGAATTTGAGGCCACCTTGGGCTACACAGTGAGACTCTGCGTCGTAAAGCAAACAAAAATACATGAAGAAAAACACAGCAAAGGTGAAAACAATAAAGTTGAAAAACAAATGACAATGTACCAAAAGCAAGCGGGGCCTTTTGTAAGAGAGAGCTTTTCAACTGTCTACGGCGTTATCTGTGCTGAGGTTGTGAGCCATTTTTATCTATTCTCCATAGTGTCTTAAAATCTTTAAATATTCTAAAATGAATATATAGGACTTTTATGAATAACAAAGATGAAGGACATTTGAAACCCAAATAAGTCATTAAAAGGTTTATATATTGAACATGCACCTCTCATACTGCAGGCACAGAAGCCACTGAAAAGCATCAAACACACACACACACACACACACACACACACCCCTTCCTGAGCCAGCTGCTCTGTTCCCAGCAGGAAGACAGGCTCAGGGGTACTCTCAGGACCTCTGTGGACAAGGAAGGAAGCTAAGGACCAGGCTGGAGTGACAGGAAGAGCTTTCCTCTCTTGAGATGGTCTCACAAGATGACCTTTCTCCCCCAGGATGGCCTAAATGGGAGAGGACCCTCTTTCTTGACATGGTCTACATGTGAGATGGCATCTCCCCCCCCATCATAACCTACGTGGGACTCTTCCCATGATGACCTAAGTGGGCAGTGATCTCCTCTTTCCTATGATGGCCCATGTTGGACATGACTCCTGTCTCCCATGATGCTCTAAACAGGGATGAACTTGCTCTTCCATGATGGGCTAAGCAGGAGGTGACAGCTCCCTTCCCTAATGGTCAGTGTGTGATGTCCCCTTTGCCTTTTATCAGGAGAGGCTCTAAGTAAGGGTGGCAAGTCCAGGCCCAGCACTGTCTGATCCCGAGTAAGACGAGGTCCTCAGAACTGTGTGCAAGCTCTAAATCAAACTGAACCCATGGCTCCTGGGGGATATTTTAATAGGTAAGGCAGAAATTATATTTTGCTGAAGTCAGCTTTAACTAGTTTGCTTGACCTCTTGCCACCAACATATTTCTCAATTATCCTTCCCTGACAGAATGTGCAGGCTACAATCTGAAGTAGCCTGGGGTTTTAAGAGAATCATGAGGGGAGGATGCAGAAAGGAGCCACTGGTCTGCTCCCATCTGAGCTGCTCCGTGGGAAGGACAGAAAGGGAATTCCTGGCAGGAGGCAGCTTGGGAAGACTGTGATGCCCAGCTCACTCAAGCAAATGCTGCACCAGCCCTGGATGAGCGACTGGTGGGGCTGGATGAGGGGGCGGGGCTAGACTCCAGCATGCATTCTAAGCACGCTACTGCCTCCATCTGCGCAGAAGTTATGGGAGTTGAGGAGAGAGTTGAGAGTAGAACTGACATTGATGAGTAGTGGGGAATGGACCGGTGTGGGAGACACAACAAGGAACCCCTGCTGTACCTGTGCTCCCCCAGCACCTCCCTCAGCAACCCCTTCCAACAAACTCCTTCCCGCAAGCACCCAGTCCATCCTTCTATCTCCTGCTTGGTGCAGGGAGGCCTCAGGAAACCTTTGCAAAAAAAAAAAAAAAAAAAAAAAGCAAGTGAAGGAGAGAGGAGAGCAGAACCCCAGCTAACCCATTCTTCCAGTGAAATCTACTGCAAAGCCCACCAGCTCCCACTGATTCTCCCTCAAGGCTCCTGCTTACCCCATCCCTGTTCCTGGACCTGTCTTCCTGGCTTCATTCCAACATACATAGAAATGTATTGGACCCCTTCCGGCACGTAGGGAGCCAAGCACGCCTACTCCTACCCTTGTTCTTCCCTTGCTAAACACAGACCAAGCACCAGGGAAGGAGTCACATCTATTCTTCCACTCAGCCTGGATTCCAGGCTTGACCCAGAAAATCTACCTGCTCTCAGCTCCGAGCTCCCCCTGTGGCTTCAAGGGTCTGAACTCAACAACACTGTAGTGCAACCTAATGAGATGCTGATTATCAAATTTCAGTCTTAATAAAAATATTATATTAGTCAGTCTAGTCTCTCCCTCTTTATCTAAATCTGCTTAACTGACACCAAAACAACAATGCATCCTGAGAATGGGCTGTTTAGGGTGCAGTCAGGCCCTGCTTTATTATGTTACCCAGCCATCCGTGACCCTTCATTAGAGGCGTTCGGGAATCCAGCTCGGCAGTAGCACTGTATGGTCAGTGCCGAGGCTTTAAGAACCTTGCTACTCTTAGACACACAGCGTGCTTCTTTCTAACAGTAAACTAAAACAGCCCCGGGTTCATTCTCCCCATGAGGAACACTTCCCAGAAGATCTTGTAGACAATTTTGTGAAGACATGGATAGATCAACCCCCACCCCAAACGACACTGCCATGACAGTACACACACCCAAACATATGGGAATTGAGACCTCCTCAATATCCTGTGACCTAAAACATTCTCCGAATTTTACATTTAGCAGACAGTAGCAATGGCCCTCCTGTGTCTCTCCCGAGGCCAGATCACAAGGCAGTGTCAGGACAAGCAGGAGCTACCTTGTTTGTATTTCCAGGGAAAGGGATTCTGTGTTTCAGCTGAGCGGCTACCGAGGTATTGCGCTCAAGCTGGGGTTAGGGGCAGGGTCCAGAGTTTCCCCCGTGCTTCTCCTCAGCCTTTGCTTTTCAAAAAGCATCACGGTTGCCTCCAGGATGCTCCAGATCGCTTGCCATCCCCATCCTGGCCACTCGGATCGCCCCGACTCCTTCCTAACCACACATTATTCCATTTTCTGTGCCGTGGAGTGCTGCAACCCGAGGCTAACGGGAAACACCAATTTGCCACCTGGAACTTATTACAATGCTAGCGCGGCTCGCAAATCTAAAAACCCACCTGTCTGAAGGGCAGACGACGACGGAACGGCAGAGGCCACACGGTCCCACCCATGTGCTGTTTTCCACGCACAATCACCAGGAAAGGTGGCCCTTAGCAAGCTGGCCTCCATCAGGAAAAAAATTAAATTAAATAAGCCCTTCCTTCCTGGTTCCACTCGCCCATGTTTGAGGTCAGGGCCGTTGGTTTAACTTTCCTCTCCCCATAGGCGCCTCGGAATCAGGGTCCTGGGTTCGCCCTGGCCTGGCTCCACAGCCGGATGGGGGGACCGGAATGGGCCCGCAGCAGCTCCGGGTTACGGTTGGGAGAAGACAGCGACCAGAAAGCGGCCGCCGGATGCCCACGCCCTAGCCAGGATTCTCAGATCCACCTCCGCGCCCCGAGGCACTCGTGCACTTGCGCGCCCCGCACCGGTCCCCGCGCCAGGCCGCCCCGCCGGCCCGCAGGTGTCCCCGCCGGCCCGCGCCTACCCAGGGCCCAGGTGCAGCTCTCTTTGATGGCTTTGTACTTGCTGCCGGACGCCTCCTTCTGCAGCTTCCT
>NW_004524600.1:11774961-11777683 GCF_000260255.1 Octodon degus | reverse complement strand
GGCTCCCGCCCGGACAGTGACTCGGCTGTGCCCTTGTTTGAGCAGACCTTACTGTAGCCGAGCATCCAGCCCTGGCTTGGGGAATGAGCGCGGTGCCCTCGGTACCCCCAGGAAACCAGGGCTGGAGAACTGTATCGCTCCTCCAACCTGAATGAGTTGTTCTCCAACATGTCCTGCACCGAGAGCCCCTTTAAACGCCGTTCTGCCCCCGTTAGCTACCTCTGGCGCTGAATAGTCTACCTCCCACAAAAGGGGCGCACAGGTGCGTTGGGGTCAGGGCCCTGTAGCTTGGTGGGCGGTCGGGCCAGGCAACCCCAGGGAGGAGTTCTGGGCCTAACGCAAAAGGCAAGAGCTCCTGCCTGTGTTCTAGCCCTGGCCTAGGCAGGCAGGCCTGGAACACTCCATCTTTTCAGGAGGCCGTCCTGAAAACTGTGACTGGGATTTTAAAGGCATTCCACTTAAAATTAATAGGGCTAAGAAGCCCATTTAGGAGGGACTTTAAACCAAGTGTGTGTGTGTGTGTGTGTGTGTGTGTGTGTGTGTGTGTGATGAAATAGGGTTTTGCCATGCAACCCAGACTGGCCTCGAGTCTACGATGCTCCTGCTTCAGCTTCCTGAATGCTGGGATTCCAAGCACCTGACTCGGAGCCTGGCCACCTGAGTTTTGTTTGTAACTGTAGTGGTGGTGAGGAAGGTGGGCCAGAGAGGGAAAATGGAGTGCAGCCTAGACAGCACGGAGGGAGGGAGGACAGGCAGGGAGGGAATAGAAGGCCATGTAATAGTAGTTGAGGAAGCAGAAACAAGGCTTGAAGGACCGAGTGCGGGAAGGTGGTAGTTATAGGATGACTTGCTGCACATTTGTTCAGGAAATCGGGAGGACAGTGACTTCATTCTGTAAGTTAAAGGAGCACGAGGTAGGAACTCAGTTCTGAACATGGTCAGACTGATATGATAAAATATGTGGCATGTTTTGTTTTGGGGCAGGAACTTGGGATGAGGGTCTGTGGTGGGCAGGAGGGTTTAAAACCCACTAAGGATAGAGAGTGGTTGATGCCAAGGGTTTGGTTGCTTCAAGATGCCAGGGAGAGTGCGAGGGGACCCTGACACCCAGGTGACAGGCAGGAGACCAAGTACCTATGGAGGAGCCTGAGAAGGAGCAGCCAGAAAGTGGAGCTGCAGGAAGGCAGCCAGGAGGGGGAGGCCTGAGCCCCGTGCCCACACGCGTGGTGCCTGCTGGGCAGCTCCTTAAACCCGCTTGGCACGGAGGGGGCAAGTCTGGTAAAGCACTAGTTCTCAGGAAGCCTTCGACCCATCAGCTGCATATGGAAAGGAAGCCATTGCTAGAAGGATTTGCAGCGATAAGAAAAAGTCAAAAACAGTGCAGCATATTTTTACAGTGCAGTTCTAGGGACCAAATCCAGGCAAGCAAGCACTTACACACCAAACTATACCCTTAGCCGGACAGTTACTCATATTAGGCCATATTGTTACCTACTTACTAATGGAAGGGGACCAAAGATTGGGGGAAGATAATTAAAATGTATTATGTAATAATGAAAATTAATTTTTTAAAAAGTCAAGGTCTTTAATACCTAGTACACAAGCTTAAAAGTTTTATCGATGTCTGTCAAAAACATGTCTTTCTGAAAAAAAGAGTCCATTGTAACTATACCATATATCAAAAAATAAATTACAAATGAACTAAAGGGTTAGATTTTCAAAACAGTTAGATTTAAGAATTAAGCCATAAAAAGGCTACAAGAAAATGTTAAATGAAAACACTTAGAATGCGACAATTTTTACTAAACCAGCTAAGCCAATAACTGGAAAATTTTTTTTGACTATTTGATTTTTAAAAAAAACTTTAAGTCAAAGTTCTACATAAAATTAATAAGCAGGCAATATACAGAGGAGAATTAAAGGGAGGAAAAGGGCAACTCTAACTTTTAAAATCACAATTTACTTCCTTGGGCAAATGTTTATAGTGATGTCAGAGATAAAATGTTAGAGTGGCTTTTTAAAACAGCTTTTCTAAAATGTTAAAATAAAAAACAGATGCACAGTCTAAACAGAAAATAGGAATGACTATGACATCAGGTCACAGAAAAAAATATCCTACAGCTACAAAACTGTTCAAGTGCCTGCTAAAACACAGACCTTTAAGTGAGATGCTCCATGTTCTTATTATCACACTGACTAAGACGGTTTTGCTATCACCCAGTGTCAGGAGGGATCAGGCAACGGGGCCAATGATAACATGGATTTGGTGTGAGTGGAGCTTGGTACCAGATTCCTGGAGGGAAGGCGGGTGTGCGTGCAACACAGATACACTCTGACCCCCGCAGTCCCCCTGTAGGAATTCACCCCAAAGAAGGGCTTCCAGAAATGAAGAAAGATCTTTCTACATGGATTTCAATGCATCTTTCTATCATAGAAAAAAAATCATGAAAAATATCCCACGTGTCCAACAACATCAGGGGAATGGGGAGAGAACTTCTGCTCTAGGCAGCGGCCTGCATAGAGGAGAGGCGTGTTGAGTGATGAAGGTTTCCTACTACATTGTTGAAGTAGATGAGCAAATTCCAGGATGCTATGTATTTTTGTGCACCAAATGATTCCAGTTTTATTATTTAAATATTACGTGTGTGTATGTGTGTGCGCACTGTGAAATACATCCAAAATATTAACAGGGATGCTCTCCGATGAAACCAGACCTAAGTCT
>NW_004524600.1:11770674-11774386 GCF_000260255.1 Octodon degus | reverse complement strand
TAAGAAGTATCCTGGCTGTGGAGAGGGGCACATTTTCTATTCCAGCACAGGTAGCTTAAGACCCAACGCAATATTTTTCTTTCTTAAAAATCTTTTATTGATTTATTTATTTGGTAGAGGGTCTTGCTACACAGCTCAGATTCATAGTGATCCTCCTGTCTCAACCTCCCCAGTGCTGGGATGACAGGCGTGGGCCACCATACCCAGTTTCAGTGGCCGACAAGGCACACCTGGCGATCCCGTGCTGGCACAGCATGGTGTACAGGAGTACTCATCGGGATCATTGCCAAAATACCAGGCTTCCTCTGTGGTGGCCTGGGACTTACATGGGACAAGCAAGCAGGAGTACAGAGGCTGGCTGGCTCATCAGTTGGGGGCTGGTTTATACAATGCGCACTGTGGTGGCCAGCCACGCATCACAGGGACCAGCTGTTTCTGTGCAACAGGAGCAACCAGAGCTGGAACAGAAACTATTATCCAGGCCACTAAGAAACCAAAGTATACCAGCTGCGGAGAGGGGAGCATTTTCTATTACAGTACAGGTGGTTTAAAGACCCCAAACAAAATGTTTATTATGAAACAATTCTTACTATTAAGTATAATAGGCAAATACAACCTGATTAGTTGCAGCTAGCACAACTAGCTATTCCTAAATTCATTGCAGGCTAGGGGCACAGGGACAATACTACATGCAAGACCATGATGGTTCATGAGTTAATGTCTGTTTTTCCTCATACTTTTAGTTGTGTTGACTAAAAATTCTGGTTCACACAACCAAGAAGCTGATAATACGCTTAGAACAATGAACTCTGTTTACCAGTGAGAATTCTTTAATCTTTTTTTTTAAAGACTTTATTTGGTACAGGGTCTCACTATGCAGCTCAGACTCATAGTGATCCTCCTGTCTCAGCCTCCCCAGCCTTGAGATTACAGGTGTGCATCACCATGCCCGGTTTGGGTGTTCAGCTTTGCACAGGGCTGGCACAGTGTGTGGTACCGGGGATTGAACCTGGGTCCTTGCACTTGCCAGGCAAGCACTTAGGCTACTGTGCTATCTCCACAGGTCTCTTCTTTAATCCTAATGCTAAACAGTGGCAAATTTGAAATCACCCTTCAATGTATCCAAATAAAGTGTCAGGTATTAGCTTTCTTCTTTGGATGTCAACTGTAACTCAAATATGGGTTCAAGATTTTGAAAAACAGATGGATCTTTAATCAAAATGCTTTTCTTTCACATTTCAAATTCATCTTTTTCTGGAAATGATTAAATAATTATTTGATATAGATACTTGTAATACAATTAATATCTCCATTCAAAATAACCTCATTGACAATGTTATCTTTGTATGTTGCACAGTGTTGTGGGTATAACCCTGGTAACTATTTGAAACATATCTTGTAACTGTTGCATATATTAAATATGTTGAAGTACATGTTACTTTCCCCCTTGCAATACAAATTTTGTTAATGCATGAGGTCAAAAAAATGAGTTTTTAATGACAATATTTGCTAAAATACGATCTTCCAAATGACAGCTAAGTAAGATTGCTTTCCCAGAAGAAAACTGAGGAATCCATTCTGAAGTTCTGTCTTTACTATGAAACAGTGTGTGTACATGTTAGATGCGTGACAGATGTTACTAGCAGAGTGATTTTCATTCATTTCTCACTTGCATTGCATCCTGAAGCAGTGGGCAGTTTGGTACCACAGTCGCATGGGCTGATTAAGGAGCCATGGGCCTTTCGTGTTACTGCTCCACAGCTCCCTCCTCTGTGTGACCCATAGAAGGGGCACAGGCACGTTGCATTCTAGTTTATAAAGGAGTCCAGTTTTCAGAGGTGTAAACTACACACAGCCCTCCTCCCTTTGTCTCATGGTGAAGACAGAGTTGTAGGACCATGCCTGGATGTAACCAATCTAGCTGGGCCTCCTGGGATCCATCCACAGTTCTGATGCCATAGCACAAGAGGGGGATTTGGCCAGTGGCCACCAAACACAGACTCAGCTCAATTTTAAGTTTTTATTGCTGTTGTTTGTATTTTTGCAGTAGCAGGTACTGAACTTGGGACCTTGTGCTTGTCAGGCAGGCTCTATGCCATTGAGCTATCTCCGCAGCCCCTCACAGCTCAATTTTAGAACAAAACATGAAAATGAGAAGCCTTCCATAATAAAATTAAATAAGTATCACTATTCTTGTGTCCCAGAGATTCAGTAGAACTCTTAGGATGCCAAAATCTTCATGATGTGTGAAGTCCGGGTCCAAACAGGAGTGTCAATATAGTTTCTAACAATATTGTGTTATGCTGTGTTTTGTGGTCATGTTTACATCAGAACTATTTTCAATTTTGTTGTAAGTTTTCAGCTGAATTTGTGTTTTCCAAGTAATGTTTTTAAATTCTATCAAGTTGCCTAACCAGTTTTGTATTAGATTAAGTTTGAGTAACACAATAGATGTTTTTAAAAATCACCTGGTGCTACGTATTTGCATAAATGGAACCATTAGTCACGTGAGTGGTGTGTTCTGGGTAAGTATTCTCACGCCACCCACATCCACCTTTGACTAATAAGCAATTTGATTCTGCACATCCTGCAGACCAACAAATAGTGAGCAGAGTATGTCAGCACTAGAAGTATAGTTTTAAATTTCACAGTTGATTTATCAAAAGTCATATTTGCCACATCTCTGTATGCTGAGAATAAGTGTTCAGGAACTACTTCAATCATTTTCTTTCAGCACATATACACAGTGAGAGAGGACAGCGAAGATTTCATTAACCAACATGATTTTTTTTCTTTTTAAAAAATATTTTATTCATTTGTTCAGTACAGGGTCTTGCTACACAGCTCAGACCCATAATGATCCTTCTGTCTCAGCCTCCCCAGCACTGGGATTACAGACGTATGCCACTGTGCCCGGTTCCAGTGGCCTGCACGGCACACCTAGCATTCTAGTACTGGCACGGCGTGTGATACTGGGGATCAAACCTTGCTCCTTGTGCTTGCCACGCAGGCACTTAGACCACTGAGCTATCTCCTTGGCCCCACTGAAAAATTTCTCCTGTGTTCTGTCTTTTATTTGAATGTCTCATCAAGAAGTTTTGTTTTCTCTATTTCCAAATCTGTGTGTGTGTGTTTGTTTGGGAGAAGTGAATCTTAATCTTTCATTTGCAAAACTATCACATAGATTATATATTTTTAGTAAGTTTTTAGCACTTGGCAAGCTATACTTAATTTTTATTAAAAGCTTTGCCATGGTTTTGCTTTTTTGGTTATTACCAAAATATTTCGGTTATTACCGAAGTAAAATAATTCATACAATTAAAAGGAGTGCTTCTCTAATGTTGTCACTGTATATGTACCTGGACCTGAAAGTTCAACCAGAACATGCTTCTGTTTTTATATCATTCTTATTTATTCTGATAATAATAAACTAATTAAAGATAATTTGCATAAATTTGATTATTACAGTATACAATTATCACAGTAATTGCTTATGCACATGTCTTGTATAACAATTTAGCCAAATCAAACAACAATAACAATGAAACCACATTGAAAGTTGCAGCTAAACCCATAGTCAAATCTTGGTGGAAAGTCTCGCTGCCTTTGCCAACAGTAGATAAAATTCTTCTAACTTTCATGATTAACTGTTAAAGACATGAGCTCCCATGATAGAATCACGATCAAATCCACAAAATCAGACAAGCAGAAG
>NW_004524600.1:11754752-11769694 GCF_000260255.1 Octodon degus | reverse complement strand
CTCTGTGGTGTTAAAAACCCAAAGTAGTTTGCTATTTGTGAAAATTTAGAAAGTAGTCCTAATTCAGCCAATTTTCTAAATCTTTAGTATTTAGTGAATTTCCTACTCTTCAGATCCTGGATAGCTGATTTCATGATGGTACATCCATAATTCCAGATTACATCTCATTTAAATTATTTTGACCTAGTATTTGAATCAATGGTCTTTTCACTTGCTTTGATGCCTAATTCACTATATTTTTTTAAATAAAAGTTTTGGAATAAAAACCTTTGGAATAAAAGTTTGGAATAAAAAGTTTTATCCCAACATACACTGGCGTAATTTGAAAGTAAAATAAGCATATTTTGGGATTAGATTTAATTTTGAATTAAATTCAAAGTAAGAAAAGTATTTAATTTTAAGATGGTTTATAAAATGACTTATGATAGTGAGCATTTGAAAAGTGATATTCGATACACTTTAAGTAATTTGTGTAAAACATACTGTATCAAAGAAAAAAGTTTAAATAGCCACAAAATAGGTAGGTTTTTTTTTCTGTATTTTAGGGAAGGGTCTACAGAGTGTTCACAGTCTCATTACTAGATTGGACTCATAGTGATCCACCTGTTTACAGCCTCCCAAGAGCTGGGATTACAGGTATGCACCACCATGCCCAGTCTCAATTGCTGTCTCAGTGTGCTCCGGGGGCGGGGCCAGCACAGCAGGCTGGGGGAATCGAACCCCAGGCCCCCGAGCCTGCTTGCAGGTGCTTTAACCGGCTGAGCTATTTGGCCAGCCCTAATATTTGTTATTTACACCGAGAACAGATCCTTTCATTTGTAAAAATATAATTTTCTATGTTGGTAATGAATTAATATGTACTTAACTATGAGGGAATTGTATGTTACACCAGGATCTGACACAATCATTTGTGCCATACTCTTGAAAGCAACCGTAGAACTGGACTTAGAAAATTAAAAGCAACTCTGAAGACATCAGAAGAACCAGAATAGCCAAGATTTGAAGGACTCGGGCCTTAGAGAAAAGGAATTTCCTGGGGCCCAGCCAGATGTTCTCTGCTCACTTTCTCCTTCTCTGCTCCCTTTCTTCTTTGGAGCCTTGGCTGGGTCACTTCATAGTGCATAGGAATCAAGTTCAGCATGGTAGCCTAGAGAGGTCAGAGCTCTCAAGGGCTGGGGAGATGAAAATCAGAGTCCAGCGTTGCTGAGGCAACTAGAATCGAAGAACCCAGGAGCCGGGGCAAGGGGCTTGGAAACAGAGTTAAGCCTGCAGGAAATGATACACGACATCAGCAATATAGTTAGCAACCCCAAATGGCTACCACCTGCTACTTAATAAAATTTTAACTAGCATCTTTTGTCCTAGCCATGCCATCTGTAGATGTGGCTGTGTGAGTGTACACGGTACACACACCTTCCTGCAAACGAGGCGGAACGAGGCGGAACGAGGCGGAACGAGGCGTGCTGTTGCCAGTTCTGCCTCTGCTCACCCAGCAGGCACAGGCCTCTTCTCCTTATTAGTGGCTGCTCCTTATTCAGTCCATGAATCTAGCACTCTTAAGGCTGTTGTTGTACTCTAGTTTGTTCTGTGATAAATAAGGCTTCATGAATGTCGCTGTGCTTCTTATATTACCTCCCTGTTGGAAGATATTCCTCGAAGTCACTCTTGGAAGTGGAAGTGGAGAGTCAAAAGAGGCGCAGAGCAAGGGTTGGGGCACACATGGCTCGGGGACGCCAGAGCGAGTTGCTGCCACATGCACCAGCAGCCTGCATGCCCAGCCCAGTGTGCTAGCTGGGGGCCGGGGGCAGGAGAACTTCCTCCTGCCTGTGAAAGCACAGTCGGACCAGGGACACTGCTCTGGCTTGTCATAGCCACAGCAGAGGAACGTGGGGCACAGCCACAGGTGATCACACTGGGAGCAGAGGTGGGTAAACCCCTAGAAAATAAGGGAGGGAATTGCCAAGAACATGAGTGAAGAACCACTTCTGGGGATTACGCTGACGCGGAATTCCCATCCTTCAGAATGCACCATCCATGTCCTTTCTCTAAGTTTTTTTCTGATGTTATATGTGTGCTCAGAGAATTTCCATTTGAAAAAAGCAAACGTTTCCCTTGTAGGCGTATCATTATGCATGTGATTAGGCTGACGAAGTACACAGGCGATCAACTTGCTTTCCATTGTTCAGCATCTGAATGTCCTTCCCATTCGAGAGGCATTGCCATGAAAATCAGAAAAATGTCTCTGCACCATACCCCGGAAGCTAAAGCTTCGTGCACACAGTACTTTTCCTCTTTGCTCTTGGCACTTAGAAGGGCCTGGGACTCAAAGCTGGCCAATCAGATGTGTCCCTTTGGGACTTTGATTTTGCATCAAATGACCAGGATGCTCCTGGCACCACTTCTAGTCAACAGTGCATGGGCTAAAAATCCTAATCCACCAAATGAAACAATAAAAGGACAAGAGTTAGGAGATGAAGTTAGGAAGCCATTAGTCTTTACAGATAGTGCAGTAATCTACATGGAAAATTAAAAGAAATCTACAATTTGTCAAATTAATATTACTTTAAAGATTTCTAAGTATAATGTCAATATAGAAAGATGATTGGATTTCTATTCAACAGGAAAAAATGTAACAACATAAAATAATATAAAAAGTAGAGGAATAAATGTAAGAAAATATGAGCATGTCTTTTGGACAGAATATAATTTTTCAGAGAGGAACTTTAAGGAGATCTAAGTACATGGCCAGACCACCTCATTTGTGGAAAGAGAGATGGGATATTGGGTAAAAAGCAAGTCAAGTGAAATTCCCAAAAGGTTTTTGCATGAAGCAAAAAGACTGAATTTAAAATTCATTTGATAAAGAGCTAAATTGTTCCAGAGGAAGAAGTACTAAGCCAGGGTACCTGCACTGGCAGAATTTGTAAAAATAAATAAATAAATAAATAATAATAAAAAAGTCTATTAAGTTTTACTAAAGGTAATGTGGAGTTGCACCAGATTGACTGGCAGACCAGTGGCCCAGGATCCAGAACCTTGGGTAGATCCTGAATAAATGGAGATCTAACATAGGGCAGCGCTGACATGATCAGTAGGAAAGGTGCCTGCTTGTCTTTTAATCAATGATGCTAAGACCACTGGATAAGTCTATAGAAAAAATAGAGATAGATGCCTGCTTTTACACCTAAAAATCAACCAAACCAAACTCTCACATGGAAAGACTTTGGAAAAGACAGACATTTAAGATCTTTCAGTGAGAATAGAAGGAAATATCTCCGTGATCTCAGAGAATTACCAAACAACACACAAAAATCAGCAAACAGAATTGAAAGTGATTGCATTAAAAATTAAGATGTTCAACTGACAAAAAAAAAATCACCACTAAGAAGTCAAAAGGTAATCCAATGTGTGTGTGTGTGTGGGGGGGGGGTATTTGGAAGACAAATGGACAAAGGGCTCCCATCCAATGTGCATAAAGAACTCCTATAGACCCACTGGGAGAACAGACAGCTCAACAGAAAAGCAAATGAATGGATGAACCAATGTCTCACAGAAGCTCACTGTGTCTGGCAAGAGCAGACTCACACAGAGTGGTCCTCAGGACCCCTACATGGAGACCGCCTGATCTTCTCTGTTGTACCTGCTATCACGATATGAATACCAAGCTGGGTTCTCCGTGCTGTTGTGGGTTTGGAGCCCTGAGAATAGAAATGATTACAACCAGCATGGAAAAAGTTGCCTAGTCAATATGCTTGTTCCCTAGACTGAGAAATTCTACTTTCAGGAAAACTCTCAATGAATTCCTTAGTATGTGCCTGGGCTGGATTTATAATCCTGCCTCGGCCCCATAGGGTTCTAGGATTATGGATGGGCACCACTACCATGACTCTTTCACATGTATTATTGGAAGGCAGAGTAGTTTAATAAGTGGAAGTACAGAGGATAGTCTGGAATTTGGTCACACTGGCCTGGGGGCAGAGCAGCCCTACCAGAGGGCAATAAGCCGACCATGCCTGCCAGAGAGGCGGCCCTGACACTATTAGCATCACTTCGCCTCCTCTAGGTCCGTTTTCTAAGTCTACTTTTTCAGCCTTTCTATTACAATTCTGTGAGATATCCCATATATTTCCAATGGAAGGTCTTTTCTGCCTTAGCTTATAAGGCAAGGCAGAAATGTGCAATCAAGAAAGGAATATGCTCCTCACCATGAAGGGAAGCACGCCAAAACAGAAGGCTCTGAACCTAGAGGTGGGGTTCAGGCAGCTTCCTACGTGGGGTGCTGTCAAACCTTTCACTTTAGCACGGAGCAGGAGAGAGCCAGGACATCGAGAGGGCCCAGGGCGCAGGTTTCTGGGCCATCCTGTGTGGATGCAGCCCCTGCCCCAGAGCTTGACTGGCCACCAAGTCCCAGCCCCCCCGTCCCTTCTGCATTGTCTGTTTTCCTTCCATACATTACACAAAGCCTCTGTTATATTTTAACTCTCAGTGGCATTGGCTGTCATTGATGGCCACTCTGTCCTTGACAACACACTTCCTTATTGAATTCTGGAAACCACATTTGCCTTGTTTACTTTTTCTCTCTCTCTCTCTCTCTCTCTCTCTGAGGGGCCTGCTGGACGCGTGAGCCGGCGCTGTGACCGGGCACTATGTGAGGCAAATGCTCTACCTTTGCACAACCTCCCAGTCCTTTTGCTGCTCTCTAAATGTACTTTATTCACCCTCTTCTCCGGCTCTCTCTCTTCTCCGCGAAGACGTGAGATGCGAGAGCATCCTCATCCGGCAGTCTCAGCCGTCTTCTTCTTTTCTCTCTCTCTCCTTCCTCCCTCAGGGGAGCAAATCTACTCGCGGAGCCTGGGAGGCTGTAATTATGCTGCTCACCATCCAGGCCAGCCTTTCTTGCAGGTGTGAGAACCTTAAGAGGCAGGGACCACATCTGTCCGAGGCACGCATCGAATGCCTGGCACACTGCGGTTATTCAAATCAAATATGTTTAGGTGACTGTGAGAACAACTGTATTGCTGTACATGTCCTGGAACACGTCTTTCTGTTCCTATTAGGTGTCTTTTCTTGTACCTAAGCCTTAATTTCCATTTACTATGGGAAAAGTAAGCTCTGGGTGGGTGTGCTTGAGGTACAGAGACGTGTTTTCCTGGCAAACTGAGAAGAGACTCCAGATTTGGTCACTTAACGACCAGGAGAAGAGCAGTTTCTCTCTGAAGCAGTTCACTCGTGAACCAGGCAGTGCACCTCCTCATCCCAAGCAGGCTCTCCCCGTGGCTGGGTGTGAAAGTCCGAGGGATCCGGGGGGAAGAGGGAGGCTCGATGACACATCGCTTCCCTGCGTGCGGGTGCTTGGCTCAAGAAGAATTAATCAATGCGCTGCTCCTTTAATGTCAATTCTACTGTGTGTGGCTGAGACTCGGGTGCCTTTCACACAGCAAAATCAGATGCACACTGTCACTGCTGAGTGAGGCTGTTGGATGTGTCCTGAGGGTGGAGATTATTTTTCCTTTTTTTTATGTTTTATTTTTTTAGTACTAAAGGTTGAACTCAGGACCTTCACAATGGACTACATCCTCAGCCCTTTTTATTTTTATTTTGTTTTGGTGCAGGGGCTCACTAAAATACCGAGGCTGGGTTTGAATTTATAATCCTCCTACCTCAGCGTCATAGAGTGCTGGGATTGCAGGCACGCACCACCACTGTGCTCACTGAAAGTGGAGACCTCTAACACTGGACCTGCTTTTTGGAGACAAAACTTTTGGTCCCAGGAAAAGAAATATAAATTCCTTGCTGGGCAGTAAAAGGGGACATCCTGATTCCCAGTACCAAAAAAAGACCTTCCCACGTCTTCTCTGGGGTACTGCTCTGAGGTATTTTCATCTGGAAATTTACTCTGCAAAATGTTTCTGCTTTAATAATTATTGAGGAAGTGTAAAACTAATGAAAGATTGAACATATCCCCTGTAACTTAGTTATATTTTGACTTAGGAGGGAAAAGGTGTACACGGTGTTAAAACCAGAGTTGATGACCCTGAGAAGTTTAAGGTTCTAACACTCACAAAGCAGAAGGGAACTCTGCTGTCATGGGCTGTCTGTTCCTCAGGGTATCCTTAGCATTCCCAGGGAAGAGACCTGCCCATGAGGGCCCACACGTCGCATCCTAAGCCCTGGGACCCTGATGTCCAGGGCAGTAGGAAGAACAGGGTGGGGGCTCTATGAACTGGTGAGGGCAGCACAGGAGCTGGAGAGGCCCCGGCCTGGCTCCCGGGGGCTGCGCAGCAATAGCGGGAAGGCTCGAGGGACCACAGTGCCAGTGACAAGAAGGGTTCCTGGGCATTGGGGACAGCAGGGACCTGGTAAACAAGTGGTGCTGGTCACTCAGTGTTATGAGGCAAGAATGTGTGAGTCAGGAAAACTTCACACGTAGTTTCTAAATATTTGAGTCTAAGTCTTTTAATTAGCAATGTCCTGTTAGTTCTCTCAATACATAATGTATTAAAATGCAGAGATACAGAGAAGGCTTCGGAATTGGAGGACCTGCTGCTTCTCCTAAATATCAGCAGCCGACAGAGGCTGTAGAAGATGTTGTTTGATTCTTAGGACTTTGGCAAGTGCTTGACGTGCAAGAAAAGAACCATTCTAAATTGTTTAATGGGAAGTGATTATTCAGATTTATGAACTACCACATGTGGAAATGACAAGAGTTGACTTTGTAATGAAAATTCAATCCCTGATATTCTTCTTTAAGTTTTATTCTTTTTGATACAGGGTCTCGCTACACTGCTCAGACTCAGGGTGATCTTCCTGTCTCAGACTCCCCAGCACTGGGATTGCAGGAATGTGCCGCCACGCCTGGTTTTGGTGCCAACATGGCACACCTGGAGTTCCGAGGTAAGCACAGCATGCGGCACAGGGGATTGAATTCGGGACCTTGAATTTGCCAGGCAGGCACTTATGCCACTGAGCTATCTCCCCAGCCCAATTCCTGCTATTCTTATGAAAGTTTGTTCATATCTTAATTTAAGTGGACTCTTGTTTTCCTGTTTCTGTCAGAAACTTTCCCCCCATGCTAGGCTAGAGCCCCAGTGCCACACAGGCCAGGCGAGTACTGGGTCACTAAGCTGCATTCCTAGACCCTTTGGAAAGATTTCCTAAATATGGATCCCACAGATAAAAATTCCAACTGGTAGCTACCATTGATTTTCTGTGATATCTGTACTTATGGCTTCAAAAACTAAGATGCGGTAAGGTTTCTAATGTGTAGGTCACATAAAAGGTCAAAAACAAAGCCAAAAGCAAGTGACCAAAACACTCCAAGTTGAAAGAAATATTTGCTAATGTGTGACAAGAATTTAATGTCCCTAATAATGGGGTATCACATGAATAAGAAAAGAGCAATAACGGAGACAGTTACGCAGCAAGAGGCACATACAAGAAAGAATACACATGCCCAGTGGGAAAGGCTACCTGCTCAAAACCGAGCACGAAATTTCCCCTAAGCTTGGGCTTCATTCAGAGCTCTCTGGAAAGGCAGCTGCAGCAGTCCTGGAGGCAGGCACCTTGGGATCTTCCTCGTCTCCACTGAGCAGGTTTTCATCCTCTGTATCCACAAGGGTCTCCGATCCATTCTCCTCTCTCTAGCTCTGCTGATAGCAGAGGACATGGCCGCCATTCTTCTAGGATAGTGCACCAGCCACTGGACCAGGCTGCCTGGCTCCCCGAAACTTTTTCCAACCTGAAGTCAGAGTGATTGTTTTGCTAACACAAAACTTATGTGATGCTCTTCTTTAAAACAGCCCCCCAAAGTATGAATAAATAAAAATAAAATGGTCCAATGACTTCCTGTCACTCTCTAGGTAAAGAACAAAACCATTTAACAGATATTACTGAGTGATTCCATTTTTTTTTTTTTTTTTTTTAGTACAGGGTCTACAGAGTGTCACTACATAGACTGGACTCATAGTGATCCTCCTGTTTTCAGCCTTTCAAGCACTGGGATTATGGGCACGAGCCACCACACCCAGTCTCAATCACCATCTCAGCATGTCCTGGGGGCGGGGTTGGCATGGCACACAGCTGATCAAACCCAGGTCCCTGCGCTCTGCCTAAGCAGGTGCTTTAGACTGTTGAGCTATCTCGTCGACCCTTTTAACAGATATTACTAATAGAATGTATGAATATACAAGGCTTTTCTCAAATATTAACTTGTGTAAGCCCCAAGACCTCATGTGGCTCTGCCTTTCTGACTCCATCATGACCTGCTGCGCACCACCCGTATCTTGCCCTTCCTATTCCTAGCACTCTCACGGGGCCTTTGCACACACGACTTGCTCTGCCTGGAATTCACTTTGCTCTGAGTCTAACCTTCGCCTCTGCTCCCTTGATGAGGCAATTACTGCATCTCTAGGTCACCATTCTTTTAGGGAGGCTTTCCTTGACTTCTTTTTTTTTTTTAATATTTATTTGTTTATTTAGTGTGTGTGTGGCCAGCTCAGCCCACCAGGGGGCAGGCCTGGCTAGCATGTGGTGCTGGGGATTGAACCGCGGTCCCTGTGTTTTGCTTAGCTTAGCTTGTTCTAAGTAGGTGCTTTAGACCACTGAGCCATCTCACCAGCCCCTCCTTGACTTCTTAATGTCCAATAATAATCATGTCAACTTTTAACTTATATACTCATTCTACTGATTCACTATGGTAGCACTTAGCACAGCAGTAAATTCATTTATTTGTGATCTTTGGATTCACCAGTGTAAGTGCCACAAGGCAAGGACTGATGCTGTTTTTATTTACTATTGCGCAAAAAATATTTTTAGATAAATGAATAAATGATGAATAAATGTCACTGGAATCAAAGAAAGACAGACTATAACAAAATCTTTTTTCTTTCCGAGTGTCAGAAATTAACAAAATTTCTTCCTGAAAGGCAACTTGTAACTTCCATGTGTATGCATACACAATTCCATTTTGGGCAGTGTAGCCAAAGCAGATCAGCAGGGAAACATCTACAGATTTTTCGTGTCTATTAACAACGCAGTACCTCTCCATGGCACAGCACTGTCCAAGGTGCACAATGCCAGTCTCTAGTCATATGTTTCAGCTTCATAAAATGTTTCAAGTGAGAATACCATGTAGGACCAGAAATGTATAGTAGGGTGGCACTCTGTGTGTTCTCCTCTCTCTGGTGCACAGAAAAGCTCTGGAAGGGGAATAACGCAACACTAATGGGTGGTGACATCATTGATTTTGATCATCATAATTATCTCTAACATAATGTACATATTTTGCATTTCTAATCAGAAACATGCATATATTTCAATATAAATTAGTTGAAAGCGTAACTTTTTAGTAAGACTATATTAAATATTTTCTGTTCCACATAACTCTGCAGAGCTAGCTGTATTTGGGGGGAAACTCAAAGACAACCTGCCTCCCATTGCAGAATAAAGCACTAGGAACACAGGACCGGGAGAACTGAGTCCTACACATCTTGAAAAAGAATCATATTTTCTATGGAACGAGAATCTGTCTTCATAACAACAACCTTGTTTCCTGTCATCTGTCACACACTTAATGCCTAGTACAGTGCCTGGAGCACCACAGGACCTTACATACTTAGTGATGTGAATTCCTTAAGCTAATTATACTTTTCCTCTGTAGAGTTACTCTATGATTTAGTAAAATCCCTTAACTCCCTAAATTATCTTTATTAATTAGGATTTTTTTTACCAAAACACATTCAATTTCTCCCTCCTGATGCTTTCTTGCCCTGAGGCTTTCTAGTTATTAATTGTCCTCTTAGAAGAAGAGCCACAGTACCTCAGGGATGGGCTCATTAGTAGAGAGAAAGTGTTGACTATAATACTATTTTTAAAATTTAATACTTCCTAAATTTGTACTACCATTTATTTATTTATTTATTTATTTATTTATTTATTGGCAGAACCAGGGATTGAACTCAGACCCTTGTGCTTGTCAGGGAAGTGCTTATTTCCCTGAGCCATCTCCCCAGCCCTTGTACTGCCTTTTAAAAGAAGCATGGTATATTGTAAGCCATAGTAAGTGGGGCAAACTTAAACTTAGTCTAAAAGCATTATCCATAGAAATTGTCCACAAGTAAAAGCTCTTCCAAGTTACAACTTTTTAAAAAAATTTATTTGTGTGTGTGTGTGTGTGTGTGTGTGTGTGTGTGTGGCCAGTTCAGCCCACCAGGGGGCGGGGCTGGCTGGCATGTGGTGCTGGGGGATTGAACCGCGGTCCCTGTGCTTTGCTGAGCTTGTTCTAAGTAGGTGCTTTAGACCACTGAGCCATCTCACCAGCCCCCCAAGTTACAACTTGATTAAATTTTGTTTTGTATTTTATTTTAAGGGAAGGGTCTACAGGGTGTTCAGGGTCTCACTATTAGATCGGACTCATAGTGATTCTCCTGTTTACAGCCTCCGAAAGTGCTAGAATTACAGGTGTGTGCCACCATACCCAGTCTCAATTGCCATCTCAGTGCAGTCCAGGGTTGGGGACTGCACAACAGGCCCAGGGATTGAACCCCTGGCCCCTGCACCTGCTTGCAGGTACTTTAATCCACTGAGCTATTTGGCCAGTACTTATAGTTTTTATAGTTTAGAGTTTTACAGTTTTTTGCAGTAGTTTTACAATTTATAGTATATTGATATAGCAGGATGGGGAGAAAGGGCTAGGGATTGAACGCAGGACCTCACACATGCTAGGCAAGTATTCTACCACTAACCTATATCCCTAGTCCTTGATTAAAATTTTTAATCAGCAACATTGGATAAAATTTGTATGCAGTAAAATTCACCAATTTGATCAAACCTTAAGCTTTGGCAAGTACATAAGATGCTCCTCGATTTATGATGAGTCACATCTTGATATAGCCATCATATGCTGAAAATGCATTTATTATACTTATCCTATCAAATGTCGGGGCCTCGTAACACAGCACACTGGGGAGGGTCAGGGTCCCCTCATGACTGGGTCTGACTGGGGGTGCAGCTGACTGTGGTTGCCTAGCATGAAGAGAGACAATCACTCATATCATATGTATGTCAATTGCTCAGGGTAAAAAAAAAAAAAATCAAAATTTAGGATCCAGGTATTTTTTCTATTGGTACATATTGTTCCTGCACCACAGTGAAGTCAAAAAATCAAACCATTGTAAGTCAGAGACTGTACAGTCATATAGCCATAACCACATCTATATAGAACAGATCCAACACTCAGGAGTTTCCTCATGCCCATAAGCATGAGGAAACCTACCTACCTCTCTACCTACCCTCTACCTACCATTTGTTTTTGTCTGAGCATCATTTGCTTAAGATACTTTTCTCTCACCCTCACATCACCCCAGGTCCTTTGTAAAATACCAACTGATGTTGGAAGTGATGATCTACATGGTAATTGACTTTATGTATCAAGTTGTCTGGCCTAAGGGATGGCCAGTGACTAATGAAACATTATTTCTGGGCCTATCAGGGAGACTGTTACTGAAAGAAGCTAGTATTGAAATAGTATACTGAATACACAAAATCCATCTTTCCTGGAATGGGTGGTATGTTTGTCAATTTCTTCCTTGCTTGGACAAATACCCCACACGCAACTTAGGGAGGTTTATTCTGGCTCACATTTCAGTTCATGGTCAGCTGGCTCCAAGGAAGCACAGCATGGTGGAGGGGCCTGACGGAGGAGAAGCTGCTCACATCACGGTGGCTAGAAAGCAGAGAGTCAAGGGAGGAGCTGGGAAAGGAGAGAGACCACACCAGGCCACACTTGCAGTGACCCTCCTCTTCCAAACAGAGCCCACCTCCTAACAGCAAGTCAGCTACAATGCCCAAGGAATTCAGTGACCTCTCAAGCACATGAGGCTTTGGGGGCCATTTTAGATCTAAACCATAACACATGAGCATCATTCAGTCTTTTGAGAACTCAGTAGAACCCTCAGCTCGCCTCAGAAAGGTGAATTCTCTCCGTGTTCTTGAGCCAGAAGGTCCTTCTTTCTCCTGTCTGTCAACATCAGAGCACCTGATTCTTGGAACTTTATTCTCCAGGACTTAGGCCAGTGTCCTCCACCCTTCTGCAGCCTCAGAACTTGGCCGTCAGTGAGAGAGAGATACCGTCAGCTCTCTTGGCTTTCAGGCCTTCAGATCCTCACTGAATTATTCTGTGAATTGTACTGGTTGTCCAGTTTGCAGACAGCTGCCCACTGGCCTTTTTAGCCTTCATAACCATGTGAATCTATTCTCATAGTTTGCATGTGTACGTGTGTGTGTGTGTGTGTGTGTGTGTGTGTGTGTATTATTGGTCCTGTTTCTGTGTACAATTCCCAACCATTACAGCCTATTTTCAGTCTCTTCACTATGTTTTATTGATCTCTCTGGTTATCTTTATGCTGGTACTGCACTGGGATGATTGCTGTAGCCATCTAGTATCGCCTGAACACAGGTAGATTATATAATCCTTTTATCAGTTGTTATAGCTATTCTAAGTCCTTTACATTTCTGCATAAATTTTAGAATTGTGATGAGTTAATGTAAAATTAAATGTAAAAAATTACTCTGCTTAACTTTCTGTGACCCTGTTTCCTCGTAAGACCGCAAGGAGGCTTGGTGTACCACTGATAAATCATCAACAGACTGAGACTTCCCAGGAAACAATGCTCCCAGAAAACATATATGCTGAGTAGTGGTCACACTGTCCCTAAAGGTACTGTTCCATGTTAAATGACAAATTTGTTTATCAAACAGGATGCGGTTTCCACCTTTAAAACCTCTATACTTCTAAGGCTCCTGGATATTTGTCCGGTCCTGAGTGAGTATGGTCAAGCAGTCCCGGGTCCGGTAATAAAAGGCTCATATTTAAATTTTAATTTTGGGTTCTAGTCTGGTTTCTATGTTGAGAACCAATAACAAGAATCATCTTTCAGTTTCAGTTAAAATATTTCCTCAGGATTTTTATTTGGGCTTGTGTTGAATTTATAGAGTTTTAGAAAATTAACATAGTCACAATGTTGAGATTTCTGATCCACAAAAATGGTACATTTCCCCCTTTCCACTGGTCTCCTTTAATTTCTCCCAGCAGTGTTTTGTGATTTTCATTGTGTAAGGCTTGTGGATAGCTTATGAAAATCACCCATAAGTATGCAATATTTTTGAAGCTACTATAAATGTTAAACTTTTACTTTCAGTTGTATGTTGCAAAAATACAATTGATTTTTTACATTGATGTTCTGTCCTGCAAAACTGTACCACTCATTTGTTAATTAGTGAGGTTTTTGGTAGATTTCTTAGTTTCCAAAGGACTAAAAAGATGTTCATGTCATCAACAATTAAAGATTTCAATTTACTCCTTTTACTACTATATGCCATGTATTTTCCATCTATCTATCTATCTATCTATCTATCTATCTATCTATCTATCTATCTATCATCTATATGAGTTAACTAGCTGAGATTCCCCTAGCACAATGTTAAATATGAACTTCCATCCTTGCCTCCTTTCTCCTCATTTTAAAATAAATGTTTAATATTTCAACATTCAGCCACCCAGTTTGATACTTTGTCTTAACAGCATGAAGTAATTAAAACATACACACATACACACACTGTTTTGTTTTTGTTTTAGAAAGGAAATCATTCATACTTTTATGCCTTTGGATACAAATAACATTCCATTCCCGTGAGAGCTTCTACCTCTGTGTCTTCCTTTTCCTCTCTTTAACTTCTCTCCTTCCTGATTCACTACAAAAGCCGCTTTGCATGTTCCCTCCCCTGGGGTCATAATGGGACTTGTCTCCACATTAGCCCTGAAAGTCTTGGGAACCTTTTTAGTCCCTGACAACGGGGACATTTGGTCACTGTGTCTGCAAAGTCCTCCCTTGCTACTAGCAGATAACGCCTTTCAAGTAGAAACCCTTCCTAGAGGTGCTGTGCATCCTGAATGTCAGAGCTGGGTCCCTTCAGGGGGATTCCCATTGTCTCCCTACAAAATCACATGACGGTCTTGGGCATCTATTTATTCCCTGGCTTGCTGATGAAATCCACATGGCATACTTTCCCGGAACACTTCCTATTGTCCCAGCATGGTGTTTGAAAATCTTATCATGTCACATTCACTCCCTTGGTCACTGAGACAAAATACCCGACACCTACACCTTAAAGGAGGAGAGGTTTTTTGTTTGTTTGTTTGTTTGTTTGTTTGCTGTTTTTTGCAGTACCAGGGATTGAATTCAGGATCCTGTTCTTGCCAGGCAAACTCTTATTCTATTGAGCTATCTCCCTAGAAGGAGAGGTTTACCTGGGATCATGTTTCAGTCCATGGCCAGCGGGCATCCAAAAAGAAACAGCCTGGCAGAAGGACCTGGCAGAGGAAAACCTGCTCCCTTCGTGGCAGCCAGGAAGCTGAAAGAAGCAAGGACCCAAAGGAAAATGCACCCTCCTAGGCCCCACCCCACCCCCTAGACCACGCCCCCACTTCTAGACCACACCCTGTCCTGGCCACGCCCCTACCTCTAGGCCACACCCCACTAGCCACCTCTTCTGATTAGACCCCACCTCCTCCTAATAGTAACGTAGATACAGCTCCCCCATAATTTACTCACCTTCCAAAAGCCTCACCTATAAGAGCATGAGGTTCAGGGAGACATTGAAATATAAGCCATAGCATCCACCATTACAGAAACATTCTCCAGGCGTGAAGCTTAAGGAGCTATATGCTTAAATGAGAACTCAGAATTCTCTTTGTTAGGTTAAGTGTGGCGTCAGCACAGTATGTACTATATTAATGTTTGTCTGCCCGGGGGAGAACAATGATTTGTCCAAAAGTAGAGGACAACCATTTGCCTGACCAGGAACAGCATGAATATGCTGAGAGTGTGGGATTTAGTTAGGCTTAAATTCATTGGCAGCCGTAGGATTTCCTCCATTATGGCTGG